>NC_079206.1:59701223-60901223 GCF_026745355.1 Beta vulgaris subsp. vulgaris | reverse complement strand
GATCATACTTATATTTAAAAACTCATTATTACTATTAAATATCTTTCATTATATATTAGTAAAAATTATACTAATTGAATATTAATAAAATACTCATTGAGACGAATCAAACAAGACCCCACATGACTATATTTTTCTTATATATTGAGAAAAATCTAAAAGATTCTCTCTACTTGTGAATAGTGTCAAGATTCTAAGTGAGAAAGATAAAAAAAAATACAAAGGGAATATTATTATTTACTAGTACATTTGTTCAAAAGGATTATTATTGTTGTTGTTGTACTTATTAATTATTAATATTGGTGATTATTATTAATCTTGTTGTTACCATTATAGATGTCAATGTTATCATTATATTAAGTTATTTTGTTGTTATTAAATAATAAAAAATTAAAAGCCACGTGTTAAGAACATAAGATTGACGCAAAAATAAGCAATATATACAATATGATAGCTCAAATACATGACAACGAAACTACTAAGTTCGGATTACATTTCAAAATTAATAAGCTAAGTGTGAGATACAAATTATAAATTTAGATTTGGTACAACTTTTCCTACCGAATTTCAAATCTCTCTAGCTATTTGAAGTTGCACGCTATTTATTTCTTTTATGCGCAAATCATAGTTGTTTGTATATCTTATTTTATTTTATATGGAAAAAAAGAGTTGAGTCTGCCGACTTCTCAAGTGTTAAACATTTTTTTTAAGGGAAAGTGTGAAACAATGTATAAGTGCTCTTATAAATTAATGACTTGAGTTATATAATTATTTTTAGTAATAATAGTAATAATTATGATTATAATTATTATTGTTGTTCTTAAAATAATAATATAATAATTATTATTATTAATAAAAGTTGTAATAGAAATAAAATGATAATATAGTAATACTATAAAGAAGATCTGTATTGCATAATAATGAATTACAAAAAAATAATATAATAGTAATAATATATTTTATAAAAGAAAAGATCTTGTAAATCAGATCAGATCAGAAAAAATAAGTTCAGATCAGATCAGATCCGATAAGTTCAGATTAGAAAATTTCAGGTGAACTAAACATAGCCTAAGTGAGTGTAGTGACAGTGATATGGATTGGATTCGATCTAAAGTCCTAGGTACAAATTATTACAATAAGCAATCTAATCTTAGTATAATCTCCCAACAAAATTATTCTCTCTCATCTAACCCAATATTATCTTTAGATATTTCTCACCAAGTCATCCCTTCTCTTATCCTTCCTTTGTTTTCCTTTGAGTCTTGAACTATAATGGACAATCTTAATAAATAACCCAACATTCTTAGCGGATGGATTAAACTAATCACTAAATAAATTAAAGTATGTGATTACTGAATGGATTGAACTAGTCACTGAATATATAAATTGGTCATTGGATAGATTAAACTAGTCACTATATTTAAAAATGCAGTCCTTTATCTTCTTAGGCTATGTTCAGTTCACCTTATTTTTGCTTATTTCAGATCTAATCAGATCAGATCAGATCAGATCAGAAAAAATAAGTTCAGATCAGTTCAGATCATGCTTATATTTAAAAACTCATTATTATTATTAAATATCTTTCATTACATATTAGTAAATCTATAATAATTGAATATTAATAAAGTACTCATTAGACGAATCCAACAAGACCCCACACGACTATATTTTTCTTATATATTGAGAAAAATCTAAAAGATTCTATCTAATTGTGAATAGTGTCAAGATTTTAAGTGAGAAAGATAAAAAAATACAAAGGGAGTATTATTATTTACTAGTACATTTGTTCAAAAGAATTATTGTTGTTGTTGTTGTTGTTGTTGTTGTTGTTGTTGTTGTGTACTTATTAATATTGGTAATTATTATTAATCTTGTTGTTACCATTATAAATGTCATTGTTATCATTATATTAAGTTATTTTGTTGTTATTAATAATAGAAAATTAAAAGCCACGTGTTAAGAACATAAGATTGACGCAAAAATAAGAAATATATAAAATATGATATCTCAAATTCATGACAATGAAACTACTAAGTTCGGATTACATTTCAAAATAAGCTAAGTGTGAGATACAAATTATAAATTTAGATTCGGTATACCTCTTCCTACCGAATTCCAAATCTTTCTAGCTATATGAAGTTACACGATATTTATTTCTTTTTTGCTCAAGTCATAGTTGTTTGTATATCTTATTTTATTTTATATGGAAAAAAAGAGTTGAGTTTGCCGACTTCTCAAGTGTGAAACATTTTTTTAAAGAGAAAGTGTGAAACATTGTAAAAGTGCTCTTATAAATTAATGACTTGAGTTATATAATTATTTTTAGTAATAATAATAATTATTATGATTATAATTATTATTGTTGTTCTTATAATAATGATAATAATAATAATAATTATTATTATTATTAATAAAAGTTATGTAAAAGTTGCAATAGAAATAAAATATTGTATAAGAGACTGCATACATATATTAAATTATATGTATGCAGTCTCTTATAAGACCAAATAGACTAGATAACATCTGATTTTTAAAAGAATACTGCCTCCATTCTTTTGTGATTGCAATGTTTTTCTTATCCCGAAGTCTCATATTAATTACATTTTTTCTTTATTTGGTAATATCTTATTTCTATCTATTTCCTATCAATCACATGAGTCCCACTTTTTATCTATCTTTATCCTTTCCTCCTCACATGACATTTGTTTGAATAATGTGTCAATGAAATATGTTGCAATAATGATAAAACAGATGAAGTATCTTATCTCTATCTAGTTCAGGGTGTTGAGGTCAATTTTGCCCAAAAATAATTCGATGGTAAATTGTTCAGTAATGGTTTCACAATATAAATAGTTATGACTTTGAATTTACTAAAGATCAAAGTTATTAAAATTGACCACATAAGCAAGAATAATCACGAAGGCAGAGAATCTGTTTCTGAGAAAGTGATACCACAAATTTTTCTTTATTGGCATTAATGCAGGAAACGACTTCTTCCTCTGGTTTGGCCCTATTCCTATGCTGAGTATCTCAAAACCAGAGATGGTGATAGAGGCCTTCACCAAGACACATGATATTCGGAAGCCGAAGGTGAACCCGGTTTTCGACAAGCTTTTTCCAGGCCTTGTTAGTTATGAGGGAGAGAAATGGGCACAACATCGGAAGTTGATCAACCCTGCCTTTCATATGGAGAAGTTGAAGGTTATTCTCTTGCATTCTTCACTTTATTTTAGTAACCATCATTTACCAAGGAGACTGAAGTCTGTAGAGTTTATGTTTGAATCGATTAACCATAACTCAACATGCAACCGGATCAGTTAATGTTTGTTTTTTCCGTTTTTTAGCTTCTTATATGCAGCCCTTAGGGCTGCATTTAGCTTTTTTCTTTTATTAAAAACCTTTCAGGTCTAATAAAGAGGTGATTCGAGCAATCTTATCCACATGATATCATTAATACCTGAGATATATATCATAATCAAGAATGAACAAGATACTGACTCAAATTATCTGAATTCTGAACAATCAAGTTTCTAGGGTGATAAACTTACTTTTGGTGCTTGTTACAGCTTATGTTGCCAGCATTCTGTGATAGTTGTGCAGAGATTATCAATAGATGGGAGATGGTCGTAGCTAAAACGGGTTCAGGTGAGCTAGATGTATGGCCGGATCTGATGAAACTCACTGCTACTGTGATCTCTAGAGCAGCATTTGGTAGCAATTATGAGGAAGGACAAAGGATATTTGAACTTCTCAAGGAGCAAACTGAAGTAACTCTTCTTATGCTACAATCAATTTATTTTCCAGGACGCAGGTAACTAATATATAGCATCCACTTATTAACATACAAAGATCAAGCAATGTAAGGTTTTAACACTGTCGCTTGTGTTCAGATTCATTCCAACAAAAAGAAATAGGAGGTTTAAGGATATCGAAGACAAAATACATACTTCATTGCGTGCAATTATCAGCAAGAGGAAGGCAGATATTGAGGCTGGAGAAGCAGTAAAGGCTGACTTGTTGGGCATACTCTTGGATTCTAATTCAAAGGAAATTCAACAAGCTGGTAACAACAAGAATCGTCCTGTTGGGATGAGCCTAGAAGAGGTGATTGATGAGTGTAAACTGTTCTACTTGGCCGGACAAGAAACTACATCAACACTATTAGTTTGGACTTTGATTTTATTGAGCAAGCACCAAGATTGGCAAGCACGAGCGCAAGAAGAAGTATTGCAAACATTCGGGGATAATGTGCCAGACTTTGAAGGATTACGCCAACTGAAAACAGTAGGTTTTGTGATTTTTTGTTTTTTCCTAGTATGATATAAGTGGTACTTATATGATATTTTTAACAACGTGATATGTTTCTATAGGTGACCATGATATTGTATGAGGTCCTGAGACTCTATCCTCCTGCAATGCAAGTGACAAGATACGTTAACAAGGACACAAATCTAGGTGCATTTTCAGTTCCTTCGGGTGCATTAATCACTTTCTTTCTGCATACTATTCACCGGAATCAGGAGTCTTGGGGTGATGATGCACACGAATTCAAACCAGACCGGTTTGCTGAAGGGATCTCGAAGGCAACAAAAGGGACTAATGCATTTTTTCCCTTCGGTTGGGGACCAAGAATATGCATAGGGGAAAAATTTGCAATGACTGAAGCAAAAATGGCATTATCCATGATTCTACAACGTTTTTCCTTTGATCTATCACCATCCTACGTTCATGCACCTGAAACCGTTATGTTCCTACAGCCTCAACATGGTGCTCAGATAGTCTTACACAAGCTTTAATACTTCGAACATTCATAGTGGTCTCGGTACTCTCAAGAATAATGTCCACTTCCTAAATAGAGGTCAAGGTCCTTCAAGCTCTTCCTCATTCTACACTGCTTTTGTACATAGTAGAAGCTAACTCAGCTTATGCTCAAACTCTTTCTCTCAAGTACAATAACTGAATTTACTTTAGCATTTTGCACCACTACTTTTTACCTGAACTGCTAGATTCTTCTGCAGTGAGTCTTGGAACACAAATGACAGAGAAGTTGAAATCTTTTGAATGCCTCCTCACTTCATAAACTGCTGAATTCTAATTTTTGTGTGTGTTTTGGCATTCGGGCTTACGATTCTCCTTATATCAGTTTCAATCAATGAAACTACAATTTCAGCTACATTGAGGGTTGTTTGGTTCCTACAGGTAACAAGTAGCAAGTAAGACTTTCAATCCATGAGCAACCGTCAATCCCTGCAGTAAATACCCAAAAAGATGGAAAAATAATTCTGATATCTCACGTAATCACATTTGACACATTATGTTATTTCACCCTTGGGTTTGCAATTCCATGAATATAGTACTTGATGAAGTAGCTAAAAGAAATCCTTATAAACTTGCTTTGCTTGTAATTAATAATCTATACAAATATATTAAAAGGCGTGCATAAACAAGAAATCGTACCACGTGTGACGTGACACTCTCCCTAGGGAGTTTTAGGTCATATAATCCATATATTAAAGTCTTAACCACTAGACTAAGTTGTATGTTGCAACGGAAGCGATTATCAAAGCAATAAACTCAAGAAAACGAATAAAGAACACACAAGATTTAACGAGGTTCACTATCAATGTGATAGCTACGTCCTCAAGGCAGGGGAAAAGATTGTTTACTATGAACGAGATGATTACAAGTACAATAGGCAAGATTCAATTGAATAAGTTTGCAATTGAATCTCAAAGACTCTCTCTAATCTCCTCTATTGTGTTTCTCTCTAATCTCTCTCTCTAATTTGTGGTAGAAAACAAAGCATACAATTAGGGCACTATTTAAAACCCTCATTAAACGAAACCGGAGAAAATCCGCGTTCCCGATAGGTGCGGGCGCACCACCTTTTGGTGCGGGCGCACCAGACAAATGTGCGGGCGCACCAAATGCTTCTGCCTCAACGTTGTAGATTCTGCCGTAGTTACGTGCGGGCACACCACTATGATGGTGCGGGCGCACCTGTCCTGGTGCGGGCGCACCTACATTTGGTGCGGGCGCACCATTCGCAACGATCGCAAGTCACACATTTCACAAATCTCCACCTTGACTTGCATCTACCACACAACTCCACCTCAAAACAATCAACCAAACATGTATCTCTTCAACAGTACTTGAGATACTCTTTCCCCTCCTGCAATCGCATCTTTAACCCGATGCCGGGCTTGCCCACTTTATCCCGGGGCCGGGATTGCCTCCACCTTGAGGCACAACCTCTCACAAGGTCATATGTGACTATCAACGTTCAACAAGTCCAAGCAATGTTTGAACTTGCGAACTGGAACTGGCTTGGTGAACATATCAACTGGGTTGTCTGCAGTCCCAACTTTCTTCACCACTATCCTCTTCTCACTTCTCAGAAAATGGTACCTTACATCAATGTGTTTAGTCCTATCATGGTGTACCTGATCCTTGGCAAGACAAATAGCACTCAAGCTATCACAATACACAATAGCACGATCATGGTGAAGACCCAGATCACTAACCAAACCACGTAACCATATACCCTCCTTTGCTGCAGCAGTCAAAGCCATGTACTCAGCCTCCGTAGTAGACAAAGTCACTGAAGACTGCAAAGTAGCCTTCCAACTAACCACATAACCTCCTAGAGTGTATACATACCCAGTCATCGATCTTCTAGTGTCTATATCACCTGCATAGTCCGAATCAGAATATCCGGTCACCAAACACCCAGTATCATTCCCATAAATGAGACCCACATCTGCCGTTCCTCTCAAGTAGCGGAAAATCCGCTTCACTGCCTGCCAGTGTTCCTTCCCTGGTTGAGTCATAAACCTGCTCACAACACTAACAGCATGTGCTAAGTCTGGCCTAGTGCAAACCATAGCATACATCAGACTACCAACAACACTAGCATACGGAACCTTAGATATACTCTTTTTCCTCATCAGATTGAGGAGAAAGCACAACAGAAAGACGAGCATTTGCAGCAGCAGGAGTATCAATAGATTTCGCAGTACTCATACCAAACCTGTCAAGTACCTTCAAGATATAACTTTTCTGAGAAAGGAAAAGTTTCTTCCGTCCATGATCCCTATAGATCTCCATGCCAAGAATCTTCTTTGCTGCTCCCAAATCTTTCATGTCAAACTCGGAACTCAGAAGCTTCTTCAACTTCAACACGTCTGACTTCTTCTTTGCTGCAATAAGCATGTCATCAACATATAACAATAAGTAAATATATGAACCGTCCTCCACCTTGCTATGATAAACACAACAATCATATGGACTCCTGTCAAAACCATGCTCAACCATGAAGCTGTCAAACCTCTTGTACCACTGTCTGGGTGACTGCTTAAGTCCATACAAGGACTTCTTCAGACTGCAAGCAAACTTCTCTTTTCCTTTAACAACGAACCCCTCTGGTTGACTCATCAGAATATCCTCCTCCAACTCCCCATGTAGGAAAGCTGTTTTCACATCTAACTGCTCAAGTTCCAGATCAAAATGTGCTACCATTGCTAATAACACTCTAATAGAAGTATAACGAACCACTGGTGAGAAAATCTCATTGTAGTCGACCCCTTCCCTCTGACTGAACCCTTTTGCAACTAGCCTGGCCTTATATCTGACACTTTCACCCTCTGAAGTTCCCTCTTTCCTCTTGAAAACCCACTTGCAACCAACCACCTTACGACCCTGTGGTATCCTCACTAGTTCCCATGTCTGGTTCTTGTGAAGAGACTCCATCTCCTCACTCATAGCAACTAACCACTTAGCTGATTCGTTACTAGAAACTGCTTCCTGTAGGACATTGGCTCAGGTGACTCAATATCTTCAGCTACATGTAATGCATAACCAATCATCTCCTCTACACAGCAGTTTCGGCCAGGAACATTCCTGCCCTCTATCTGTTCAATCAGTCTCTGCGTCTTCTTCCTAGGTCGTTTCTGACCTTCAACAACAGTTTTCTCATGATCAGACTCAACATCAGCTCTCTCATCAACAACAGCTACATCCCTCTGACTAGTCTCCACAATGGGAGAACTCACTGGAGCATCATCATCCTTCCCCTGAGTTCGAACCTGTGGCTGTGGAGTGGATTCTGAAGCAACTACTTGCTCAGATCCTTCAACTGTGCTCTCATCAGTATCACCTGCAGGTTTGTTAGCAGATACAAACATAGTGTTTTCATCAAAAGTAACATCTCTACTAAGTATAACACGCCCTTCTGATGGGGACCAAATCCTGTAACCCTTTACACCATCTCCATACCCCAAAAAACAACCCTTCTTAGCCCTTGGTTCAAGTTTACCCTCATTCACATGATAATAGACCATACAACCAAAGACACGCAAACCAGAATACTCAGCACTTCTCCCAGACCATACCTCATAAGGTACCTTGCAGTCAATACCTGTATGAGGACCACGGTTTATCAGGTAACATGCCGTTTTCACGGCTTCACTCCAGTACTTCCTAGTCAATCCTGCATTAGAAAGCATGCATCGAACTCTCTCTAGCAAAGTCTGGTTCATGCGCTCTGCAACACCATTCTGCTGTGGTGTTTTCCTGACAGTGCGATGTCTCACTATCCCTGCGTCCCTGCAAAGCTCATTGAACTCATCATTAACAAATTCTAAACCATTATCCGTACGTAGCCTCTTAACTTTCTTGCCTGTCTGATTTTCCATTAAGACTTTCCATTGCACAAAAGTCTTAAAAGCCTCTCCCTTATGCTTAAAGCCAATAGTACCTGGAGAAATCATCAATAAAAGTCACAAAATAAGTGAATCCTCCTATACCTTCTACCCGAGCAGGCCCCAGCAATCTGAGTGAATATAATCCAGTGTCGCCTTAGTTATGTGCAGCCCCTTCCCAAACTTAGTCCTGTGTTGCTTACCCAACACACAGTGCTCACAAAACTCAAGGTTCTTCACCTTGTGGCCACAAAGAAGGTTCATCTTGGATAATATCTGCATCCCACGCTCACCCATATGCCCAAGTCGTCTATGCCACAACTTAGTCATCTCCTCAGAACTTGTAGATGCAACATTAGCAGAACCAGTCAGAGTAGTATCTTGTAACACATACAGAGTACCCAACTTAGTGCTCTTAAGCACCAACTTCGAACCTTTCCACACACATAGTTCCCCATCCGAGCTAGAAAAAGTAAACCCTCCTTCATCTAAGACACCCAGAGAAATCAGATTTTTCTTTAACTGTGGAACATGTCTAACATTCATCAATGTACGAATCTCACCCCCCGAAGTCCTTATCTTGATGGAACCCCTCCCTACAACCTTACAAGCAGCATCATTACCCATAGTAACATTACCACCATTACAAGACTCATAAGAAGTAAACCAATCACGATTTGGACACATATGGTAAGAACATCCCGAATCTAAAATCTAACGATCAGACGGACTAGGCATATCAACAGCAGCTAATGCTAGGTCCTCTTCGGAGTCATATTTCGTATCCTGTTGTGCAATGTTAGCATGGGAAGCTTTAGGATTCTTGGGACATTTATTCTTCCAATGGCCAGGTTCTTTGCAATAGTGACAGACATTCCTAGGATTGGTCTCTTTACCCTTAGAATTTTTCTTCTTCTTAGGACCCTTCCCCTTAGCCGAGTTCACCACCAACCCAGCCCCTGAATCTCCACCACTCTCAGTCGTTGCCGCCTTATGGCACAACTCCCTAGTAAAAAGTGCTGACTTTACCTCCTCTAGGGTCACAGTCTCTCTCCCAACAACAAATGACTCAACAAAGTTCTCATATGAATGTGGAAGTGAAACAAGCAAAATCAAAGCAGCATCTTCATCCTCAATCTTAACATCTATATTACGCAAATCAAGTAAAATAGTATTAAGTTGATCTAAATGATCTCTTAGAGACGTACCTCCTTGCATACGCAAGGCAAACAGCCGTTGCTTCAAAAGCAACTTGTTGGTGAGTGACTTCGTCATGTAGAGACTCTCCAACTTCGCCCACAGACCTGCCGCAGTGATCTCATCTGCAACCTCTGTGATCACATCGTCTGCCAAGCACAGCAAAATCGTGGAGTGAGCCTTCTCCTCCATCGCCTCCAAATCGGCCTCACTAGGGCCTCCAGCCGCTCCACTCTTGTCACTCTTGACAAGAGGTTTCCAGATGCCTTGTTGCTTCAACAAAGCGCGCATCTTTATCTGCCATAGTCCAAAACTGTTCCTCCCCATAAACTTATCAATCTTTGAGTTCATCGTATTCATCTTCCCAAAACCCTAACGCTGATTTTAATCTCAAGCTCAGATACCAAGTTTGTTGCAACGGAAGCGATTATCAAAGCAATAAACTCAAGAAAACGAATAAAGAACACACAAGATTTAACGAGGTTCACTATCAATGTGATAGCTACGTCCTCAAGGCAGGGGAAAAGATTGTTTCACTATGAACGAGATGATTACAAGTACAATAGGCAAGATTCAATTGAATAAGTTTGCAATTGAATCTCAAAGACTCTCTCTAATCTCCTCTATTGTGTTTCTCTCTAATCTCTCTCTCTAATTTGTGGTAGAAAACAAAGCATATAATTAGGGCACTATTTAAAACCCTCATTAAACGAAACCGGAGAAAATCCGCGTTCCCGATAGGTGTGGGCGCACCGACTCCTGGTGCGGGCGCACCAGACAAATGTGCGGGAGCACCAAATGCTTCTGCCTCAACGTTGTAGATTCTGCCGTAGTGACGTGCGGGCGCACCACTCTGATGGTGCGGGCGCACCAGTCCTGGTGCGGGCGCACCTACATTTGGTGCGGGCGCACCATTCGCGTCGATCGCAAGTCACACATTTCACATTGTATTTAGTGTTATTATCATAAAGTATTATATTAATAGATAAAAAATTTTCTTACCTAGGACATAGCTCAGACCTAATAACTAATTAGATAATAGACTAGGAGAGAAAAACAATCATAGCCTTTGTTTTAACTGCTATCCATGTGTAAGCTTCTAAATTCATTAATTGGAAGATTGGAGAGAAGCCTGGTTTCCTATCAATTGACAAGGAGTAACAATTAGATACGCAGCGAAACCTTGGAGGCTCGCCAAATTCATGTAGTAGCGAGCTCCGAGAGTTTGGCCCACCCCACTTCGTGAGCGAAACCTGCTCCCCATTGGATGAAGGTAAATGTTGATGCGGGGTTGGTGGGTTCTTTGGGTTGTGGTATTGGTGTTGTATGTCGGGAGTCGGGACTATATGGGTGAGGTGCTAGCTGCGAGCACATTCCAGTTTCATGAGACGTGGGAGACCCGAGTTGCGGATGCAAAGGCAATTTTCTATGGGTTGAAGGTGGCTTTGGAGCTAGGCTATGCTCATGTGGAAGTTGAGAGCGATAATCTCTTGGCTATCCAAGCTTTAAGAAGCGGAAAGGGGTTCTAGTGATTTTCATTTAATAATTGATGATGTTTTAGATTTAGTTAACTCTTTTTCTAATGTTGAATGGTCTTTTGTTAAACGTTCTGGGAATAAGGTTGATTATATGTTAGCTCATCTCCAACCTTGGGAGATTGACAAACGTTTGTGGGTGGATGATATCCCGGATGATGTGATTTCTTTTGCTTTGAAAGATATAATATAACCCCTTTTCTGGGTTTTCTAAAAAAAATAATAATACATGTTTTTTGCATCTTGGTAAACACTGCTCTCTTATTTGCTTACTTCCCTAAACAATTATATATTATAATCAAGCCAAATAAGTATAAGCTTTATCTATTTATACGGCAATTATAAGAGATTTACCATTTCTCATTCAAATTGCCATGATCAATAGGATACATTATCCAAGATCGGCAGACCTGCAACAGGCAACCACGTGGTCCACTTCATGAAGATGACTATTAAATCCACTTATACTTAGGCAACTCATTAATTAAATATCATTGATTAAATAAAAAATTTTACTTCTTCCCCAAGAAAAAAAAAGGAAATAATAATTAAAAAAAAGGCGTTGACGTGCACACTAGACCTAATGAACTGACGTCATTCCCTGCGTCCTCTGTTTTAGTTCTCATAAACAGATAAAAAAATTGAGTTGCACCATTTATTTTTTTACATTGTCGAGATATTTCCTTGAACATTAATATCTCTTATTGGGTATAAGTAAAAATAAGAAAATTTTAATATTTGGAATTCTTGCATTCAGAAGAATCTGGCAAGACTTCATTTGACTATGTTTTTTTATATAACAGTGCAAGATAGCTTAACAAAGTTGGTTAATAAATAGTGTCAAAAAGACAAATGGTGCAACTAAAAGAATATGGAGGTAGTATATATAACACAAAACGCTGTATATCATGAACTGAAGAGAAAATAAAACCAGCCACCAGAGATGGAAACTGTAACAGCAAGCTCTATATTGATATCAGTAGTCTGTATAATTCTTGTGACAGGGTTAATCAAAGTAGTGAACTGGGTATGGTTCAGACCCAAAAAGCTGGAGAAATGTTTCAGACAACAAGGTCTACCTGGTACTTCTTACCAGTTCTTGATTGGAGACATGAAAGATTACGCGTCCATACGCACTCAAGCATTAGAAAACCCCATGAATGGCTTCTCCAATGATTATGTTTCGCGTGTTGATCCTCTAGGCCATCAACATTCCACCAAATTCGGTATGTAATCTAAAATCTTAGCTCTTGGCAGATGATCCTGATTCCTGATTCCTGATTCCTGATTATATTGAGATTTTAATTGAGATTATAATGTACACTTCCAAATAAAGTGATAAGTTAGTTTTATGATGCAGGAACGGACTATTTCGTATGGGCAGGTCCAATGCCAATGATCAGCATCTCAAAGCCAGAGTTAATCAGAGAGGCTTTTACAAAGATGCAGGAATTTCGGAAAGCGAAATTCAATCCTGTATTTGATAAGCTTTTTCCAGGGCTTGTCAGCTATGAGGGAGAGAAATGGGCCAAACATCGGAAGATCATTAATCCTGCCTTCCATATGGAGAAGTTGAAGGTCATTCCCTATATAAATAAATCTTCAATTATTTATTTCTGCAGTCATCTGACAGCAGACAATCCCAAGAATCTATGTTAAAAGTTTCAATGCTTAGAAAACAAAAAAGTAATTGATCTTTGATGTATCTTACAGCTTATGTTGCCGGCATTTGGCGACAGTTGTTTAGAGATGATCAACAAATGGGAGATGGTAGTAGCTGAAACGGGTTCAGGGGAGCTTGATGCGTGGCTGGAGTTAACAAAACTTACTGCGGATGTAATCTCTAGAGCAGCATTTGGTAGCAGCTATGAAGAGGGACAAAGGATATTTGAACTTCTCAAGGAGCAGACAGATCTAGCTCTTCTTATGATACACTCGCTTTATATCCCAGGATACAGGTAATTTATAGTGTAGCATCCTGCATTCTTACCACTTACTGACTTGTTAATCAGAGGAACTTATAATCTTGCTGCTTGTGTTTGTGGTTTTAGATACATTCCGACACCAAAAAATAGAAGATTTAAGAGATTAGAAGATCAAATACATACTTCGCTGCGTGCAATTATAAACAAACGGAAGGAAGAAATCGAGGCTGGAGAAGCAGTAAAGACTGACCTGTTGGGTATACTCATGGATTCCAATTTAAAAGAAATCCAACAAGTTGATGGAAATAACAAATATCAGCATCTTGGGATGAGTATCACAGAGGTAGTTGAAGAGTGTAAACTATTCTACTTAGCTGGGCAAGAAACTACTTCAACACTACTAGTTTGGACATTAATTTTGTTGAGCAAACACCAAAATTGGCAAGCACGAGCACGAGAAGAGGTATTGCAAATGTTTGGGAAGAATGTGCCAGACTTTGAAGGTTTAAACCACTTGAAGACAGTAAGTTTTCTGCTACTTTTAGCATTTTCCTTAATGACATTAATCTGAAACTTGAACTGTTGGGCATATATGTTTGTTTTAGGTGATAATGATACTTAATGAGGTTCTTAGACTATATCCACCAGCATTTCAACTGTCACGAATGATTTATAAGGACACAACTCTAGGTGCATTATCAATTCCTTCGGGTACAATGATCACTTTCCCAATATATTCTGTTCACCGAAATAAAGAAGTTTGGGGTGATGATGCACTAGAATTCAAACCAGACAGGTTTTCTGAAGGAATCTCCAATGCGGCAAGGGGAAATAATGCATTTTTTCCTTTTGGCTGGGGGCCAAGAATATGCGTAGGAGAAAGATTTGCTATGGCTGAAACTAAAATGGCGTTATCCATGATTCTACAACGCTTCTCCTTTGAGCTTTCACCATCTTATGCTCATGCACCGACAAGTGTTATCTTTTTACAACCTCAACATGGTGCTCAGATAGTCTTACACAGGTTATGAATGTATAAACAATGAGTGTAACTCAATCTTCTCCACAATTTTACAAGACTTGCACCTTAATTTCAATTTGTAATGCAGCAATCGTTTAACAAAATGATGTATCTCTTACATACCTTCTAATTAATGCCATAAGATATGGATACTTATAGCAATGAATTAACCAATATATGTCTCTGAAGTCTTAATAATCAGCTAATGCCACCATTTCGTTGATACTGAGCGACAATTCAACGACCATTCAAGAGGTCAGGTGAAAATTAGTTAGCTTGAATCCATGCTTTTGTAAGTTCTAATCAATGAAGTTAAATTACATCTAGATTCAGGGGAGGCCAATTTCTACTGTTTGCAGATAACAAGTTCACTCCATAATTGAGCACCCCTTTTCCTCCAAAAGGATATAAATTCTAGAAAGATACTTTATCCTACATATGATTCAACCACCAAAAGCATTCATAGCAACACAAGTTTCATACAAGTTACCAGTAAGATAGCACACATCCTCAAACATCAGTATCGCAATCTGTTTGGGCTTATTTCCTGGGTTAGGCCCACCAGGGATAATCCAGCCCAATAAAGCCTTAAACTTCCAGCGGGCCCCACCTGTGATAATGCCTCCCAGCTGTCAGTGCCTTCCAGCTGGCCTACAGTTGGGATATCCCCAGCACTATAAATACTCAACCCCCTCATCAATGAGAAGGTATTGAATTCTTACCTAACAAACCAGAGCATCTCTCTCTAGACTTTATCTCTCTAAGCTTGATCACTGACTTGAGCGTCGAAGAGGCGATCCCGGAACAACCCCCGGGGCAGTCTAACCGTTACTTTTGCAGGATTCCGGCGTACGGACTTTGAACTCAGGACATTCGAATCTGACCCGGTACTCCCTAAGCAAAGGAATCATAACCCTTAATTTCTAGACAGAAACAGTTTGGCGCCGTCTGTGGGGATAGTACAAAAAGTTACTTCGCCACCACTCACTCAGATTTGCTCACTCAGCTACTCAGCTCAGAACGCCAATTGACAATGGCACCAACCAAAAACACTCGCGGCAAGCCAGCCTCCGATCAGGTCACTCGGCCAGAGAGAGGCCACTCGCCCGCACATAATCGGGAACCCCCAATCCCTCGACCGGAGCGAGGTCATTCGCCTGCGCATAACCGGGAGGCCGAGCGGACTCCCTCACCGGCTCGGAGGTCACCTACCGTCCAAACTCTGGACCCTCGGTCGGTATCCCAGCATATTCAGCATGTGGAGCCTCAGCCGCTCTTTGCGTCTGACCTGGCCCTTATCACGGCTCAGCTCCAGGAAACTTTCCAAAAGGGTATGATGGACATGATGGCCATGCTCCAACAGAGGCAGCCGCAACAAGTCGTCCCGCACAATCAGCATGAGCCCAGGGAGCGCACGGTCGTCCGCTCTCAGAGGGACAACTCTCGTTCTAATCGAGATCTGCAGCCTAGCCGGCCACGGTCCGATGCGAGAGACCCGAGCCACCGGGAAAGAGAAAAGTCAGCGCGACAGGGGTCGGCCCATCAGCATGCAGAGACCCATGTATCTAAATCCCCAAGGGGGGGCGCGGGTCGGAAACCCCAAGATGCCCGAGAGTTCCTTAACAACAAGAAGCGCCTCAGCCAAGGCTATGACGCTCGGGAGTTCCTCAGGAAGAAAGCAAATGACCGAGAGGGCCAAGGGGACTCGGCTCATTCTCAGCCTCCTAGACTAGCCGGAGGAGGGCTCAAGTTCCTGATCCCCTTCAGCCAAGAAATCCTGGGGACCCAACCCCCAGGGAAAATCAAAACCCCCCTGATCGAGCCATTTGCGGGCCTAACCGACCCAGATGATCATATGGCTAGTTACAAGGCTCAAATGAGCGTGCAGACAAGTTGCGAGGCCACTTGGTGTCGCTTCTTCCCTACCACCCTCAAAGGTCTGGCTCTCAATTGGTTCCAAGAATTACCAGCGGGGGTCATCACTGACTTCGCTATACTGGAACACCTCTTCATCCACCAGTTCGTTGCTGGAAAGAGGCAAAGAAAAACCAGCCTTCATCTCATGGGGGTGAAGCAAGACAAGAATGAATCCTTGTCGGACTACATAAAGAGGTTCAATGAGTAATCTCTTAAAATAACTGACCTACAGGACGCTGTAGCTTTCGCCGCCCTCATGTCCGGGCTCCAACCGGGTCGGCTCAGATGGTCATTGGCCGAGAATGAAGTAAAAACTTACTCGGAAGCCATGGCTCGGGCCCAACGGTTCATCCAGGCCACGGACATCTGCCGCTACTCGGACGAGGGTGGCAAGAAGAGAAAAGATGAAGGGAGTCACGCGGGTCAGCCTAAACATCAAAGAACGGGGGGCCGAGGGGATCGGCTCACGATAATGGCAACGACCCCCGATTCAATAAAAACCGGAAGGAAATCTACTTTGACATCCGGAACAAAAATTGGCTCCCAGGCCAACGCCCATCCGGACATCATCGTCTCGGAGGGATAAAGTTTATGGTGTGACTACCACAAGGAATGTGGCACACCACCAACGACTGTCGGGAGCTCAAGAAATCCTTGAACGGTTTGGCCGACCAGGGCAAACTCAACCCTACCTAAACGTCGAGCGAGAAAAGGGGAAGCAAAAGGTGGTCAGTCGAACAGCGGGGACACGGAAGGATTCATCGGTGTCATCGCTGGAGGATTCGCGTCGGGAGGCCTAACCGGCCGAGCGCGCAAGGCTCACCTCCAGAACCTTAAACATCAGGTCTTGATGTTCAGCTCCCCCGAGCAGCTGCCCCGTCATGACATTTGGGGAACCTAGTCGGACGTTGCGTGTTCCGCACGACGACCCCCTTGTCATCGAGTCAAGGTAGCGAATACAAAGGTGAAGAGGGTATTGGTGGATAGTGGGTCATCCGCTGATATAATCACCCTTGACTGCCTCAAAAAGCTGAAGTACACCGACGGGATGTTACCCCCATGGCTCAGCCGCTCATAGGCTTCGGGGGCAACTCTGTCCACCCGGTCGGATCAATAAAATTACCCACTCGGATGGGTGAAAAGGGTAAGGGGAGAAGCCTACCGATCGACTTCTTGGTGGTAGACATCCCTTTGCCTTACAACATAATAATGGGGAGGCCCATGCTAAACAAGGCCAAGGCCGCCATCTCCACCTACCAGCTCCTCTTGCAGTTTGAGACTGATGACGGGAAGGTAGGAAAAATTCAAGGCGACCAACAGGCCGCAAGAGAGTGCTATGTGAATAGCCTCAAAATACCGACGTCCAAAAGGACTCGGACAACGACGTCCAAAAGGACTCGAAAAAAAGAAAATACGAAGGGGGTCAGCCCTCAACAGCCTCGGGGTTACATAACTGAAAACCCTAAGCAATACGAGCGTCCTCAGCCAGCCGAAGAGGACGAAGAAGTCGCGATCGGCCAGGACCCCGGTCGGACTGTCAGGGTAGGCAAGGCCATGGACCCGCAAACAAGGCAAGATATCATCAAGTGCTCACGGAGTACCAAGATGTCTTCGCCTATGAGGCCACAGAAATGCCGGGGCTCGACCCGAAAATCATGTGCCATGAGCTTAACATCAAAGAGGGGTTCAGACCAATCAAGCAGAAGCTCAGGCACCAAGGTCCCGAAAGAAATGCCGCGGCAGCAGCAGAAGTCAAGAAGCTGCTCGAAGCGGGTTTCATAGAAGAGTGTCAATACTCGGAGTGGCTGGCCAACGTGGTCTTGGTCAAAAAGCCGAGTGGGGCATGGCGAATGTGTGTCGACTTCACCGACTTAAACAAAGCCTGCCCAAAAGACAATCACCCTCTGCCAAAGATCGATAGGCTGGTCGATTCAACGGCAGGGCACGCCCTTCTCAGCTTCATGGATGCAAATGTCGGCTATCATCAAATTCCCATGGCCGAGAAGGATAGGGTTCATACATCATTCATCACTCCTCAGGGTGTCTACTGCTACAAAATGATGTCGTTCGGCCTCAAAAATGCCGGGGCGACATATCAGCGAACCGTCAACAAAATCTTCAGCGACCAATTGGGTCGGAACATTGAGGTATACGTTGACGATATGATAGTCAAAAGCAAGGCCCAGTCGGATCACCCTACGGATCTGAAAGAAACGCTGAGCACCCTAAGGAAATACCGCATGATGCTCAACCCTAAAAAATGCGTCTTCGGCGTCAAAGGGGGAAAGTGCCTCGGATTTCTGGTAGATGAGAGAGGTATAGAGGCCAATCCGGACAAAATCAAAGCGGTCTTAGAAATGAAATCGCCTCGGAATGTTCGGGAAGTACAGCGCCTAACCGGCTGCTTAGCGGCACTCGGTCGGTTCCTCTCCCGGTCGGCCGATAAAAGCTTGTTGTTCTTCAAGGCCCTGAAGCGAAAAGAGTTCGCATGGGATGACGAAGCCGAGCAAGCCTTCGCTGACCTCAAGAATCACTTGGCATCTTTGCCCAAACTGATCTCCCCCTTGCCGGGGGAACCCCTGTTCATCTACTTGGCTGTCTCGGACTATGCTCTTAGCGCAGTCCTAATAGCCGAGCGAGAAGGAAAGCAACATCCTGTCTACTTCATCAGCCACGCCTATAGGGGGGGCCGAGGCGAAGTACAGCGATGTTGAGAAAATGGTCTTTGCCTTAGTAATGGCGAGCCGGAAGCTCAAGCCCTATTTCCAAGTGTAACAACCCTGAATTTCCAATACTTCTAAAATCAACTTAATAAAATTAACTCGGAAATCCAAAGGTGCTACGCCGCGATAATTATTAATAATAACCGCAAGGCTAATGGTTCTGACTAAAACAATAACCAAAAGTTTTAACTAATTATTACAGACCAACTAAATAGAATGTAAAATTAATTATTACAAACCAGAACATAATCCTATAAATAAATAACAGCGGAAGTCTTTTTAAAGTCCTACTAAATCAAAATGGATCCAACGCACTCTTTAACCCAACTGGAGCTAACTATCTTCAAGTCCCTGCACATTAAACACTATAATATCAGCCAAAGGCTGAGCAAGATTTAATACTGAAATAAAACAAAACTATTCAATGTGCAGGTAAGATATATAGGAATATCTTACAAATTCATTTAAAAGGTGTACAGATTATATATATAAAATTAACTTTCTAAAATTAACTTTCTAATAAGCATATTTCTTTCTTTCTGAACTACTCTGTAAAACTTTCAAATATAACCTTTCGTAATCTGTGAGTAGGAAGTATATAAAAGTCCAATGAGCTAGCTAGGCTCACTAGACAAGGTAAACACCAAAGTCCCTAGTATGCATACCCCTAACTTGATAACGAACCAAGAAGGAAGACTAATGGCAAGTGTATTGATCAACATACACCCAACTACTAAAATATATTGTTGAGACACTGTTAACTCAACATACTTCCAAACCCGGAGAATACCGCTTACCGGCAACCCCACAATAAAACTCTATAAACCCTCGTAAGGGTGAGGAACTTCCTCCTTTCAAAATCTCAACTTGGTAACATTGAGGAACTTCCTCCTTTAATATAAATCTCATGAATAATCTCATAAACTCTTTCAATATAAATATCGAAAACCATTTAAATCTCAACGTATAAACTTCATAAAACAATCTCATTGTAAAAATAAATTTCCAAACATTATAAAACAGTTTCTCAACTCATCTGTACAAGCACAGTAAGAAATCTTACCTTATCAGCAATAACACTCCACAACCTCAAAACTCAAGTCAAAAGGGTTCCTCTACAAACCCGAAATCTACAATATAATAACATACATAGTATAAGTCACTTGTGGTATACCTAAAATTATCTCGTGACTATACTTATAGAATCCACAACAAAATACTTCTACTATCGTATACATACTATAACTTATGAGAACTTATCAAAAAAAAAAAATAAAAAAAAAAATAAAGTAGTCACTAGAATACTAACAATACTGTATTGGTCGTTAAGAGTATTCAACACAGAGCACATTTTCATGATACAATAACAATACTTTGTGCACCAAATATAGATACAAAACACCTATTAGGCTATTACGCTCCACTTATACATAAAACCGAATGACAACCAAATGAAGATCACATACTTGTGCAGAGCGCTTTGTGATTTACGTTTACCAAAATAACTTCAAATGATTCAATAACACTCATGTTTTTATAGACTTTATTCTTCACTTTCCAATTTCAAGCTTCTAAATCAGAGCATTACTCATCGAATATCAATACATGCATGTTTCTATGAAATTTGGGCAATCAAAGATTTCACTCGCAGTATGATTAGAACCCGTTACATGTAGTGGTGGAAATTTGTCATTCATTAACACACTCCAACTAAAAAAAAAATATGACATCTAAATAAATTTAAACACCAACAACAATAAACAACAACACTAATTAACATGATTACGCTAATAACCTTCCAAATTTTCTGCTCAACAATCCAACAAAACAAAAATCTCAAAACTAATAATTCGATGAATTAAATTCGAAAATATGCTAGATACATCAAATTAAGCATCAAATAAGAACCACTCATATAAAATTCGCACATTACATATTTTCCCCAATTCGATTTTGTTATGAACCCTAATTTATAAAACCCCAAATTTCTGAAAATTGAACAAAACTGAAATTAAACTTAGGATTAGAACTTACTTGAATATGGGAGACAAAAATCACACAAGAAATACTCGAAAACCGCCCTTTCGATCCGAAGTTCGTCCCAAAACGTCCAAAATAAACCCAAAGTTTCCCTCTTTGAAATACTCACAATATCTAAGTATTGTAAAGGTAGATGAAGAATGGATGAATTGTGAAGAAGGTTGAACGAAATTGGTGAATTTAGGGTATTGAGTCAAAAATAAGGGAAAAATAAATGGAGAAGAAGATGATCAATGTGAGGGAAGCTTCATCCTTTTTTTTTAAAAGCTACTGCACGTAGGTTAGAAGAGGGATGAAGACTTTCTTTTATTTTTCTTTTTACTTTCTCTCTCCTTATACTAATATGTATTAGATAGTAACCTAGTAAATCTAGGAATCAGTTTTTTTCTTTTTTAACCACTTCAAAGGTAAAGTCAAAGTTAGTAAAAAAAAGTATTTTTTTTTTTTAAAAAAAAGAAATCTGAAATCATTTTTATTAAATAAATTAATGTAACTATATACTATACGGGTATAAAATACGGGGTGTTACACCAAGCACATCCCATCAAAGTTCTAACCGGACAACCGCTCCGGAAGCTCATTGAGAATAGAAATCACTCGAGTCGGATGAGTGACTGGGCAGACCAGTTAGCAGATTTTGGGCTCGAGTTCGAGCCCCGAAGGGCCATCAAGGCCCAAGCACTCGCTGACTTCATCACTGAATGCGCAACTCGACCCCCGGTCGGTTCGCAAGAGGAGTGGGAGTTGCTTGTTGATGGATCATCCACAAAGAGTGGTTGTGGAGCCGGGCTGGTCATCAAACCTCCGGTCGGAGAAAAAATTGAATATGCTGTTAAGTTCGAATTTCTCGGATCTAACAATGAAGCCGAGTATGAGGCCCTCATCCTCGGAATACAGCTATGCATCCTAGCTGGGGCAACATCGATCATAGCCAAGTCCGACTCACAGCTATAGTGGGTCAGATTTCCGGAGACTATGAGGCCAAAGAGGATAACATGAGGATGTACTTGGCCAAAGCCCGAGCCGTCATTGCAAGGTTGTCCGGATTCCGGATTACCCACATTCCTCGCTCGGAAAATCAGCAAGCGATGCACTGGCTCGGATGGCTAGTTCTGCTGAGGGTCGGCCCCCAGAACCATAACTTGGGAAGTGTTGAAGGAGCCTAGCATAAATGCCAAAGAGCAGCTCGTACTCAATCGATCCTCAAACTGGATGGGTGAAATTGTGGAGTACTTGCGAGACGGGACCTTACCCACGATCCTAAAGAAGCCGACCGGTTAAGCATAAGTCAGGTTGGTTCCTTTGGCATGAAAGGCAGCTCTATAAAAAGTCTTTCACTCATCCCCTCCTCAATGTATAACTCCCGAGGAAGGAAATTATGTCCTCCGGGAAATACACCAAGGAGCCTGCGGAAGCCATCAAGGGGTCGAACTATAGCCGGAAAGGCGCTAAGAGCAGGATACTATTGGCCTACTTTGAAAGCTGATGCCTCGGACTTAGTCCGGCGGTGTCCCTCCTGCCAGATTCACTCGGCATATCCAAGGGCGCCTGCCACTCCCCTCACCACCATTCAAGCAGTCCTGCCCTTCGACAAGTGGGGCATGGACCTGCTCGGACCTTTTCCCCCGGCTTCTGGGCAAAGGAAGTTCCTAATTGTGGCATTGATTACTTCACCAAGTGGACCGAAGCCGAGCCACTGGCGTCAATTACTGACAAGCAGGTTCAGTTGTTCATATGGAGGAATATCATTACCCGGTTCGGAATTCCAAGAGCCTTGGTATCAGACAATGGCCGACAGTTCAACAGCGGGCCGACTCGAGAGTATTGTGCCCGGTTCGGCATTCAAACAAGGTTCTCGGCAGTCTCCCGCCCTCAGACCAACGGGCAAGCCGAGTCGGCTAATAAAATTGTCCTAAAAGGTATCAAGAAATCCCTTGATGCAGCTAAAGGGGCATGGGTAGACGACCTACCTGGAGTACTCTGGTCGGCTCGAACAACGTGAAAGAAGCCACGGGCACTCTCCTTTCGGCTTGGTCTATGGAAGCGAAGCTGTCCTTCGGTCGAGGTGGGAATCCCCTCCCTCGGATGACATTCTATGAGTTCGACCAAAATGAAGAAGAAAAGCCCGTCAACTTAGACCTGTTGCCAGAAACCCGAGGCAATGCTTTGCTACAAGCCATCCGGTACAAGCAAAGAATCACGAGGCACTTTAACCGGCGAGTAAAGCCTCGGCCAATCAGTCTAGGCGACTGGGTCGTCCGAAAGGTCGAAGCCACCGGACTTTCCCATCTCAAAGGGAAGTTGGGGGCAAATTGGGACGGCCCTTACAAGGTTACAGAAATCATCAAGCCAGGGACATTCCGACTCGAATCTCCCGAAGGGGTCCCCGGCTCGGCCTTGGAACTAGACAATCTCAAAAGATTCTATGTGTAACTTCTTTTTCGTTACTTGCACTAGGGGCATGATGTAAGGCCAGCACTACCTGGTCGGTTTAGCAAGCTAATCCAATTGTAACTCGGACTTAACCAGTCCATGTTACTGGACTTAAACCAGTCCATTACCAAGTCGTTTCTCCAGAAATAAAAGACTTAACCAGTTTATTATCTATTAAATGCTGTAATATTGCAAGTAACGAAAAATGTGCGACAAATGACAAGTTGCAAAATAGTAGTTGTATTCCAATTGATCAAAAGTTGTAAAATACAACCAAAAGTTTACAAAAACACAGGGTCGAAAGCAGAAAAGCTAAAAGGCCGACAAGGCCAAAGCTAAGAAAATAAAATCCTAAAGCAGCTAAGTAGAAGGACCGGTGGCAGGTTGCTCAGCAGCAGGTTGCTCTGATGGAGGTGGCTCGGTGCTACCAGCATCTTCTTCATCATCATCAGTATCGCTGTCCGAGCTCATCTCCTCAGCCATTTTGGCTTTAATCTCAGCAGCTTCGGCCTCAGACAACTCCTGGTAGCGAGACCAGACTGAGTTCCAGTCGGCTTCGGGGGAGTCGGCCAAGGCTTCCCTTAGCTTGGAGAGCGCCTCGTCCTCGCCCATCTTATGGGAGGATTGGCCCACCTCAGCGCAGAAGTCAGTACAGTCATCCGACTTCTGCCAGGCTTTGAACCACTCCTCCTGAGAGCGAGAAGCGGCCGCTTGAGCCTCCTTAAGTTGAGCCTCGGCCGCAGAGAGTTTGAGCCGGACCTCCACCAAATCCTTCTCGGCCTGAGCTTGCTTGGTTTCGGCCGTAACCTTGGCGGACTCGGCATTTTCTTTGGCAAGAGAGAGGTTGGCCTTTTCCACCTTCCAGTCTTCCCTCTCCTGCTTCCAGGTCGCCTCGCCCTTGTCGATTTTATTGTTGGCCTCCTCCAAGCGAAGCTCGGCCAGACGCTGGGCCTCCTTGGCCTGATAAACTTCATCGAAGTGCTTCCGAGCCGCCTCCTTCAAACTCTGGACCTCTTGCACCAGCGCCAACCGGTCCTCAGCTACTTTAGTCATCCGGATGGAAAACTGCAAAAGCAAAGACAAGTTAAAAAGTAGCAACGAAGAAGTAAAAAGAGGAATAGAGTAAAAGTGCTTACGTCCATCCAGGAGCGAAAAAGCTCGCTCGACTCGTTCTTCCCATTTACCGCGTTGATGTGATCTCGGTCGGTTTGGGTGACCAGTATCTCCAGGGCACTGGCTATCCTCTGTCTTTTGTCCGATTTGGACATCTCGGTAAAGGGGATCGGCGCCTCGGATAGGGTCTGCTCGGTATGAGAGGTCCCCTGTACATGGCTCGGGCTACGCACCGGCTCAAAATCCTCTGGATGGAGGGAAATATGTGTGTTTTCGTCCCCAGAAGCCGGACGAGGGCTGTTCACCTCTACAGAAGGCTCTTGCCTTGCCTTCTTGGCCGAGGCCTCCTTCTCGGCTCGGGCCTTCGCCAAGGCCTTCTCCGTCATCTCCACCCTCTCCTCGGTTCGTTCCTTGCGCTTCCTCGGCTTAGGGTTGGAGGGATCCTGCAAAACATATAAAGAGTTGGTGAGAATAAGAAAGTCTAAGATTGACCGGGTCGGGTAAAAAGGGCGCTTACCTTTGGCTTGGAAGGCTTGTTAATCTTGTTGGCCTTCATCTCTGCCCTGATCCGAGCAGCCTTCAGAGCAGCAGAGGTTAGTCGTTCGGCCATATCCTGGTCTGTTTCTTTTATATAAGCTAGAGAAGCCTCTGCAAAAAGACGGACAGTTAGCAAAATATAGCAAGTAAAGCAAAAACAAGTCAACCGGACCCCCTTTTGCCGAATTACCCTTGGGAAAAGCCGGGCTTAGACCAAACGCTGCCAGGAAGTGCTCGTCTTTAAAGAGTTTGCAGCTCGGGAGCCAGTTCCCCGCTACAAAAACTTCACTGCCATCCACTATTTTGGCCTCTAACTGCATATATATAGCAGCCACGGCTTCATCTTCCGACAGCTCGGGCACTTTGAAATTGAGGCAGTGATTTGGGTCGTCAGATGGGGGCACGGTCGGGATGCCCCATTCTCCCCCATAGTAGACAAAGGCGAATCCCCGGCGAAACCCCTTCTGAGAAGTGGGTAGGTCAAGAACGTTCGGTAGCCTCGCCGAGCTTGGAAACACCACCACCCAGGTCCGTGATCCCCGGCTGGCATCTCAAAAAGCTTATATAAATGGCGCCAGAGGGTGAGGGTCGGCTTAACGCCGATGAGATCACATATTACCTGAACCGCCAAGATGCCGCCCCAAGAGTTCGGGGAGAGCTGACCCAAGCATAAGTTGTAAGAGTTCAGAATATCTTTCTCAAATTGGGTCAGCGGAAACCTCAAACCCATCTCCATGGCTTTGTAGTAGAAGGCAGTGCATCCAGGAGGTGGGCTCAGAATGGTGTGACTTGCATCGGGTCGGACAACAGATAGGGGTCCTTTATTTGGAATTTGCTGCTTGGCCTCGGGCATCCTCATAAGGCCTTTATTAGAGAAGGAAGTGGGAATTTTGCTCCCGGACCGCCTTTGGGGTCGATCTCAGGATACGCGAGCCGACCGATGTAGAAGCTTCGCCTTCTTCTCCCGGCATAGCTATCCAACTACACCATCAGACAAATATTTGTCTAAGTAACTCCTCGAAGAGAGGATAGGCCAGGGACACCTCCCAGGGTAGGGGGATGGACCCTCGGCCTCCTCCTCCTCGGCTTGCGAAGGAGTACTCGGGAGGGAAAGCGCCTCAGGCACAGCCGAGGGATCCGGGCAACTTATTAAAGTTGACACCAATACCATTCCCATACCTCACTTCCTCGGCTAAATTATAAGGAGGTGAGGGAGGGGGTGTCACTGACTCGGACGAGCTCCCCATTATTTATCAACAGAAGGGGGTCGGCCGATTTTATTAAAAGAAAGAGAAGAAAAACTTAGAAAAAACAAAACAAGGCGTACCTGGTCGGACGAAGAAGATGGAGCCCGGACTTAGAGAGAGAAAGTGCTCTAAAGTAGAGAGAGAGAGAGCAGAAAACTCAAATTTAGAGAGAGAGAGAGAATTGTAAAAGTGACAAAATCTCTCCCCTCTCTCCCTACTTATAGGCAAAATCCTCGGTCTCCGTGTCCCACGTCACATCTTGGACCGGGCCTTGTGTTCTCAACACCTTAATGGGCCTCCCAAATGCCCATAACTGTTCAAAAGAACAGTCCCAGGAATCAATCGTCACAAAAGCATAAATGCCAGAAGTTGAATCGCCACCATGTTTTCAAGCACCCCAATAATCCACCGTTGCCACGTGGCATTTGGGTTTTAAGAAGTATTAAGTTCACCAGCTCAAGATTGCCAGTTCATCAGCTCAAGGTTACCATCGGTCACCTCAGCCAGTGGTCCAAAACCTTAGGCACTGGCTCGGACAAGCATGGGGCTCATTGGCCCCTCATCCGAGCCGCGTCCAACCAGCTCGGCCCAAGGAGGCACTCCTCCTTGGTTGAGTAAGTCTCCTAAGTCCCAGATTGACTTAGCGAGAGCAGGCACCGGCTCGGACAAGCATGGGGCTCATTGGCCCTCATCCGAGCCGCGTCCAACACAGTCGGCCCAGGAGGCACTCCTCCTTGGTTGAGTAAGTCTCCTAAGTCCCAGATTGACTTAGCGAGAGCAGGCACCGGCTCGGACAAGCATGGGGTCATTGGCCCCTCATCCGAGCCGCGTCCAACCAGCTCGGCCCAAGGAGGCACTCCTCTGGTTGAGTAAGTCTCCTAAGTCCCAGATTGACTTAGCGAGAGCAGGCACCGGCTCGGACAAACATGGGGCTCATTGGCCCTTCATCCGAGCCGCGTCCAACCGGCTCGGCCTAAGGAGGCCCTCCTCCTTGGTCGAGTGAGCTTCCTAAGTCCTAAATTGACTTAGCGAATGTGGATACCGGCTCGGACAAGCATGGGGCTCATTGGTCCCCGGTCCGAGCCGTAAACTAGCCGTACACTTCCATATCTTTTTACGAAACTAGGTCGGCACTCAAGCTCCTCCTCTCTCCTAAGTGACCGGGTCGGCACTAGCCACCCTTCTCCATGAGGAGACCGGGTCGGCACATGCCACCCTTCTCTCCCCAGAGACCGGGTTGGCACTAGCCCCCCTCTCCTTGGGAGACCGGGTCGGCACATGCCACCCCTCTCCTTGAGGAGACCGGGTCGGCACATGCCACCCCTCTCCTTGAGGAGACCGGGTCGGCACATGCCACCCTTCTCTCCCAGGAGACCGGGTCGGCACTAGCCACCCCTCTCCTTGAAGAGACCGGGTCGGCACATGCCACCCCTCTCCTTGAGGAGACCGGGTCGGTACATGCCACCCTTCTCTCCCCAGGAGACCGGGTCGGCACTAGCCCCCTCCTCCTTGAGGAGACTGGGTCGGCACGTGCCCTTCTTTTTTGCCTAAAAAGCAGATCAACCTGGGTTCAAGACTGTCTAGGTTCCGCCACGAACGGGAGACACTTCAGTAAGGCCTCGATGTTTCCCATTCCTGGCGTGGGGCTAATTGTTTGGGCTTATTTCCTGGGTTAGGCCCACCAGGGATAATCCAGCCCAATAAAGCCTTAAACTTCCAGCGGGCCCCACCTGTGATAATGCCTCCCAGCTATCAGTGCCTCCAGCTGGCCTACAGTTGGGATATCCCCAGCACTATAAATACTCAACCCCCTCATCAATGAGAAGGTATTGAATTCTTACCTAACAAACCAGAGCATCTCTCTCTAGACTTTATCTCTCTAAGCTTGATCACTGACTTGAGCGTCGGAGAGGCGATCCCGGAACAACCCCCGGGGCAGTCTAACCGTTACTTTTGCAGGATTCCGGCGTACGGACTTTGAACTCAAGGACATTCGAATCTGACCCGGTACTCCCTAAGCAAAGGAATCAGAACCCTTAATTTCTAGACAGAAACACAATCAAAACAGAAATCTCTTACGTACCAGCTAATGCTACCATTTTTGCAAGAACCCCGGTGTCTCAACACAAAAATTATCCACCAGAAAATCACCTACATCACCATCAGCTTACGGACTTCGACTTCTACCAGAATGCATCACAGCAAAAACCAAATAACACAAGTGAGATTTCATTGACATAAACTTCTATAGCTGGTAAATGGTGTAAGTATATCAGTCTTTAGTCTTTACATGCACAAGAATACAAGATGATGAAAAGCGAAGTTGAAATAAGCAGCAAGAAGCCAAGAACAACTTTTGGATATGAATGCATTGTTAAGTCATAAAATAGTATATGACAACACAAATAGCATCACAACATATGATCCTTTGACAATGAAGCAAACAGTTTCATAAAAATAGGAGTGTTCTGTTAATAATAATGGTATAAATAGCTTTGAGTGGTAAATAACCTAAAATCACTTAAATCCCAACCTTGGGTACTAATCGAGCGAGTCGATCACAAGTAGAGGGTTGCTCGACTCTTGCTCGTTAAGTTTCCACTCGAGTCGAGTTGAGTCAAGATGCTCATCAGCAACTCGTTTAAAGTTTTGGTTCACCTTAAATTCTAGGCATTTGATTATTATATTTTATTTTCTTGACATCTTTTTTCCTTTTATATATACTAAATCAGTTTATTTTTATTGAGTATTAATGTATTTCTTTATTTCAAAGAGAAATTAATTGAAAACAATTGAGTTGCGTGCAAAGTTATCAAGTTTCGAGATTAAACTAACTCAAGTCGAATTTTAATCGAGCCGAGTTCGAGCTGCTCAACTCGATTAGCACCACTCCGCCTAACATAATTCACATATTAAGCCACACTATGCCAAAAATGTTTTTCATAGTTATAATAATCGTCTTTCTTCTGCAGCCAAAATAATTTTAATAGTAGCCTAAGTACTTCTTAGGCAATTTTGTCTCCTCTTAAAAGACTTTGTTGGGCATAATGCAAAATATTAGGGGAATTAGTCGAGATTATTATAAAATAAGCATTAGGGACTTGCTAGCAAATAAAAAAAAAGTTAAGCAATTAGCTTAACCATTAGAGTGAGTAGCTAAAATTTCATTTGCTAGCCATAGCTTAACTAAGCCAATTTGTTTGAGATAAAGTTATGTGCCTATGTGGGAATTTTGGTAAATAATTTCTATATTCTCCTTTGCAAAAAAAAAAAAAAAAAACTATCTTACTTTAAGTCAGACCTACTCAAACAACAAGTATATTGATTAGCCATTATGAAAATTTTAGCTAAAAATTGAATTAGCTAGAAAAACCTAAGCAACACGCTAAATTAACTTTCATTTTACTCTACCATTAGAGTTGCTCCAAGACTAATTCATTTACACTAGATCAATTAGAATGAATCGGCCAGATTGGCAGGTGCAGATCTGCAGCAGACCACTAGGTTCACTTCACAAATATGGTTTATTAATTCCACGATTTCCACCCATACTTACTCCACTGACCACTCCACAATAAATATCATAGAAAAATCCAGAATCTTCACTTGCTTCGCAAGAAAAATAGAAAGAAGATAATAAATGGGAAAGTTGACTTCATAACTAGATCCAGTCAGCCATTCATCTGACGTCATTCCCTGCGTCCTCTGTGTTTCCTACTTTCCTTCTAATCATTAATCAACAAATGAATTTGCACCAAAATATTAATCAATAAATGAATCATAGGGTGAATAATAATATATATTCCCCCGATATTTCTTTTGGGATGTCCTTTATTAATTGGAAAAAGCTAATGGACGCTCCGGGGGGTTTGATAAGAAATATTTTGTTCTATTTAATTACTCATATTTATATAAAATAATATAATAATGTATAATTCCAATACAATGCATTTATAGCCTGTTTGGATTCTGGAATTTCATTTGAAATTCTGGAATTGGGCCAAATCACTTGTTTGGATCATCTAAGAATTTAGAATTGTATTTGGCCCAAATCCAAGACTCATAAGAAGTAAGGTATAATTGGAGAATTTGAAATCCAACCAAAACACATGTCATTTCAAATCCAAAATAAGTGTTAGTTTATTTCTATCTCCTCTCTCATCACTCCCTCCCTTCTTCTCTCTCCCACCATTAACAATACCATTAGAAACAAGTACAAATTATGCATTTGAAATTCCTAATTTTTCCCAAACAAATCATTTGAATTTGAATGTGGGGATTTACAATTCTAGAATTGAAATGAAATCCATGTTCCCAAACACAACCTTAAATGCTTTGCATTTGAATTAAATATTTTTTCCTTTCCTTTTGAAAAACATTAAATACTTTGCATTAGAATTATACATTATTCTATTATTTTGTATAAATATGAGTCTTATCAAGCGCTCCCAGGGAATCCATTAACTTTTGCCATATAAATTAATCTTTTCACTTTCTTTCTACGTCCCATAACAACATTTTTCCTAAAACTCCGTGCAAAAGAAAAGGTAAACTAATAAAGACCGTATATAACTTAAATCAATGCTTATATAATGAATTTGAGAATGAATTGAGACAAATAACGAGAAATGGAAACTGTAACAGCAAGCAGTATTTTGATATCAGTAGTGTGCATATTTGTTGTGACAGGATTTATCAAGGCAGTTAATTGGGTATGGCTAAGACCCAAAAGAATAGAGAAATGGTTCAGACAACAAGGTCTAACTGGTACTTCTTATCAGTTCTTGGTTGGAGACATGAAAGACTACTCTTCAATGCGCACTCGAGCCTTAGAAAATCCCATCAATGGCTTTTCTAATGATTATTCTTCGCGGGTGGATCCTCTCGGCCATCATCATGCCGGAAAATTTGGTATGTAATCTAATAATACTCCCTCCGTCCCATAATATAGTGTACTTCAGTGTCTTCAATTCCTATGGTGGGTGTTAATGCAGGAAAAGACTACTTTGTTTGGGCTGGTCCAATGCCTATGGTAAGCATATCTAAACCAGAGTTAATAAGAGAGGCCTTCACAAATATGCAGGAATTTCAAAAGGCGAAGTTCAACCCAGTTATGGACAAGCTTTTTCCAGGGCTTGTCAGATATGAGGGAGAAAAATGGGCTAAACATAGGAAGATCATCAACCCTGTCTTCCATGTGGAGAAGTTAAAGGTCAATCCCCTACAATCCTTCATTTATTGATTTTCCTGGTGTGCATGATTGGTATTGAATGAGATAGATTAGTTATTGACATACTGTATAGAAACAATCTACTAAGAAGTTATAGTGATTTTTGGAACAATCAGTGAGGTTGATTCACATTCAACCTTGGTATACTCAGGGTCCGGATCCTCTAGAGTTTTATGAAAACTCTACAAAGTAGAGTTGAATCCTGACCATATATTATAAAATCAAGGGCTCATGATTAGTGGAAAAGGAAAAGATATGAGCAGGATATTCAGGGGAAAATAGGGGGATTTTTGGGAAAGAAAATACAAGCCTTTGATTTCTTAATCAACGACTGATATTTAACGAACTCTACCATGTAGAGTTATTTTGAAACTCTAGAGGATCTCAACACAGTATACTCATGAAGTATGTTGGAGGAACAAGGGAGGCAAAACAAAAAATTCTTGGCTAAGCCCGAAAAGAGGTGCTTCGGACGATCAAGTTAAAGGATCCCGGATAAGGGATCGACTGGCTAGACTTCGGACTTCCTGCCTGGAAATTGGGCATTATGCCCCTGCAGCCATATACATACAGGGCAGGTGGGCTTATGGTTTTATGTTCAGAAGTCCTCCCTTTAGGCATTTGGTATAAACACCTCTTTCAGGGGTTTTAGAGTGTTGTTCTCAGCATTGTTGAGATCCCCATAATACATTTTTAAGTGCCTTTGATCTTTGTATAGACTTGATTAGTCTCTTGGAAAAAATACTTGTGGATTGATCAAATGAAAATTTAGAGATCTGTTTCATAGGGTGAGCTCCATAGTCCGCACATTGAGAGATGTTCCCACCTACCAAGTTATTTTGTCTCTCTTTTCCATTCTTTTCTTTTATCACTGTGAATTGATTTATACTTTCTTACTTCATGTCCTGACGATATTTTTGTCTGATGTTCGTTACAGCTTATGTTGCCAGCATTCCGTGACAGTTGTTCAGAGATGATCAATAAATGGGACATGGTAGTAGCTGAAACGGGTTCAGGGGAGGTAGATGCGTGGCTAAGTCTGACGAAACTCACTGCTGATGTTATCTCAAGGGCAGCATTCGGTAGCAGCTATGAAAAGGGACAAAGGATATTTGAACTTCTCAAGGAGCAGACTGATTTATCTCTTGTTATGCTACAATCTTTATACATCCCAGGACAGAGGTAATTTATAGCATTCTGCAGTCATCCCACTTAATTGAACTTAATTAGGTACGAGTAAATAAGCAATGTCACTTTCAATTTTGCTGTTCGCGTTCAGCTACCTTCCAACTCCAAGAAATAGAAGGTTCAGAAAATTAGAAGATCAAATAAATGATTTATTGTGTTCACTTATAAACAAGAGAAAGGAGGAAATTGAGGCTGGAGAAGCAGTAAAGAGTGACCTATTGGGTATACTCATGGATTCCAATCTAAAAGAAATCCAACAGGCTGTTGGAAATAACAAGAATAAACATCTTGGGATGAGTCTTCAAGAGGTGATTGAAGAGTGTAAACTATTCTACTTAGCTGGACAAGAAACAACATCGATACTATTAGTTTGGACGATGATTTTGTTGAGTAAACACCAAGATTGGCAAGCACGAGCACGAGAAGAGGTATTGCAAACATTCGGGAACAATGTGCCTGATTTTGAAGGTTTGAACCATTTAAAGACGGTAAGATTTCTGCTAATTTCAACATTTACAATAGGAATCATCTAAAATAGCATATTGTCTCAAATTGGGACCTATAGTTGCATGTTACAGGTTAATCTCACTTAACCTCTGGGTGAAATCCCTTATTTTTAACAATGTGGGTGTGTTTGCTTTAGGTGACCACGATACTTTACGAGGTTCTCAGGCTCTATCCACCAATAATTCAACTGTCACGAATGAACAAACAAAAAGACACGAATCTAGGTGCGTTATCAATTCCTTCGGGCACAATGATCACTTTCCCAATGTATTCTGTTTATAGAGATATAGAAATTTGGGGTGACGATGCACAAGAATTTAAGCCAGAAAGGTTCTCTGAAGGAATCTCAAAGGCAACAAAAGGAAATAATGCATTTTTTCCTTTCGGCTGGGGACCAAGAATATGCATAGGGGAAAGATTTGCCATGACTGAAGCTAAAATGGCGTTATCCATGATTCTACAACGCTTTTCTTTTGAGCTTTCACCATCTTATGTTCATGCACCCATGAGCGTTATCTTTCTACAACCTCAACATGGTGCTAAGATCATCTTACACAGGTTTTGAAACTAAAAACAGTGAAATAGCTAGCAATTTAATCTTCTCCACATTATTAATAAGACTAGTGGGTTGATTTAATTTATGTGTAGCAATCATAAACCAAATTACGAATTATGTATCTACGTTTCTGCTAATTAGTACCGTAAAACTATGTTAAACTTCAATACTTCATACCTGTAGGCGGTAGCAATCAATTTACCCGGAATGTGTCTCTGATTTCTTTAAGACCAGCTAAGGGCACCATTCTGTTTAAGTATACCTCAAGAAATACATAAACCCCTGTTATCTGGGCAAAGAAACCAAGAGGAGATGCTCCTCCTCCCTCTGCTATTAACTTTTGAGTCTTCGACTATTAATAGAGTATCATTGGCTGCTAATGTCCAAATCCGATACTGCATCCAACTTTAGTATAGCAGTGAACGCGAAAATGTAGTTTTCAAGCCCTGATCTTCAATCCTACCATCCATTTGAACACTCCAACAGGATGAGAGCAGACAATCCAATAATAATTGGGAAAATATAACTCATAATGTATGGGAGACAAAAACCTACAATGTATAAAAAGAGAAAGTATGTAGCTAGAAACAACTTGAAGGAGCAACGAGTGTAACTTGTAGAAAGCGAAATAGAAGTAAAGGATTCTAGAAATCTTTGAGCAATCAGCAATGTCATGATTCAAATGATAAAGCGTCAAAATAAAAAATCTATGCAGCTTCTAGGAGACAACATTTGTACCAGACAACTCCTTGAACAGGATTCATCCATTTCAATCTACAAGCTTACGTTCAAAGACGAGGCTTTTGGCGTTCTCTACACAAAACCAAGCTCTCCACATAAGTGTCTACATATTCTATGCTCCAGCAATGATCATAGCATGTTCTGAGACGCTGTAGTTGATGAGTTCTAATGTTATAAGACATTGGTTCACTGAAACACCGGGCATGTGGTACTACAATGAAAGTACCAGCATTCTCACCATAAAAAATCTTAACTTTATATGAGTGTCTGAAGAAGTTGTAGACTTCCCAACTAGACTCTCCTGAAAACCATAAACTCCATGGGTTGTCATCTTCGTCGTCTCCACTGTCTGTTCTCATAACCCAAATGCAGGTATTAGTAGAGGAGATACCAAAGATGGCTAACGATTTTCCAAGTACAAACAGAAATTTTAACATGATCTCATCATCAACTTGTGGCAACATCACATAGCTAAATTTTTCAGCACCAAAATTGAAGGAAAGTACATGGGTGAAATTTGCAGCATAATCGAGTTCTCCTCCTTCTCTATCCGAAACAATCCAATGTGCAGCTCCATCAAAGTAACAATAGTAACAAGATTGAAAAATCATACATCTTGTAAACATAGCCGGAAAATTCATCATAACAATCTTTTCACTCCAAAGATGATCATTAAGTGAGTAAACTGCAATGTACATGGATTTTTCTCCACAATTAAACTCGAAAGCGAACACTTTGTAATCGTTACTCGAAACCACATATCCAAAGATGAAACAATCATAGCCAGAAATTGAATGATCATTAAGCATGATAGATTTTCTAATAGAAGGGTTCCAAAGAAATAACGTAGTACTTAATTTGCTACAAACTTTCCGCAAAAGTAAGCCATTACAGTTGCCAATAACTTGATATCTTGTATCATTCTTGATCTTCATTCGTCTAGTGTGTAAATTTATCTCTTAGATGAATTCCGATTCTATTGTTAAATTTTGTACTTGGGTTAATATTTGATGCCATGACTAGTAAACGATTCTTGTCATTATTATACTTGTAAGATGAAAGATGCATCTCAATGAAATCAGGATCATAGATGGTAGAACACCAACATTTACAGACGCATCTGAATCTTATAAGGGTTTTTTACTGGAAGTCTCGCCAAAACTTCTCTCCACATATCTAATGGTAAAACCTCAGATCTCAACATTTGAGTGTCCTGCTTTGTGATTTTCGTGTTCATCATTTAAGGGAGGGGTTCATAGGAAGTTAGGAACTAACGAGATAATGGCTGCTTAGGTAGGGAAATGGAGGATATATGGTCTCGTCTCGAACAAATTATATGTATTGTCACTCTCTCTCTCTCACCCTTCCATCTCTACAAAAAAAAAAAAAACCTAATTTTATATTTGAGTTTGTCTCATAATTAGGATACGTACGGTGACGATTCAGCAAATACAAGAGAGTTGTGTTGTATAGCTCGATGTATTTTATTGTAGTTTTTTCGAAAAACGAATTTGATTTAATCTTGTTTAATTGATTGTATCTTGTTTTTCTTTGATACCTATTGTAGACGAAGTTTTTGGCCTTTGATTAATGAAATTTATCTTTCAAAAAAAAAAAAACCGGAACAACTTCATGAATGTAGGAACTAGTTTAATCCGTTCAATTTCACATTTTTTGATCCATTCGGTAAGACTATCGAGGTATTTTATAAATTTTATGTCATAGTTTGAGATTCAAATGAAACAAATACAGGAGAAGAAACGACTAAGTTGGTGCGATATATCAAAGCATAGTGTTGGGTTAAAGTAAAATGAGTTTGCTTGTAAAAAAATGAATTTATGTCCAACATAACAACCCTATAAAAGAGATATATTCGTCAAATTTGGTGAAAAGAATATAAGGGGTGGAGACCCCTGTTTATACCAGTTGGATAGGTAGAGTCGTAGTAGGAATAGGAAACTAAAAGATGGGGTCAAAGCAAAAGATAAAACAATCTAGCTAATATTTATGATCATCCAACTGAGTTTGCTTGATGCACACTAATTTTACTGTGAACCAGATTCATACAAATCAAATTCTATAAATTATCCCATAAAACATATTTCTGAAAGTTCAAAATAATTAAAATCATAAATAAAAGAATTAGGAAAATTAAAGTTGATGAACACCTCCTAGCTTGCCTTGAGTTTGCAGCAATGAGATTTTTTATTTTTAGCACCTTTTTGGATTTTCTTAAAACTAAAATATAAACTTAGGCCCAAAATCCATTTGAGCTAGAATTTATTATAAATACCCATAATCTTTTATTACTGGTGGCATGCAGCCCAGAGTTCTCTACCGCACTGTCACCTGCTTTCTCTACACATTTCATGTCGAGTACCATTTCGGGATATAGTAGTTCAACAATGAGTTATAGACACTATGTTATGCAATGCTTCTGGAAATTGGTGAAATGTTGTTCAGAAACTTCCACTGATTTCTGAAATTTGTACTAGAACCTCAGTTACACTACTAGGGAAACAAAATTCAAATATAAGCTACGATGTTCATGTCTTGATGGCACTTCATCCCCCAACTACGAGGTATGATAAAACTATATCAGATATAGGCAGCATAACCTATATCATGGGCAATTTTGTCATTTCAAATAACTTAGTAAAATGGAATGCAAAAGCAAGGGAATGGGGTATTCCCCCTCATTCCATAAGTTAGTTCAACCCTCTCCTCAACCTACTCCTCAACCTCAGTCATCATCCCACCCACCGGAGACCACCCACCAGAACCGGAAGGTTTGAAGCCGGAATTCGCCGGAAAATTCGCCGGAAAGAGGCGTAACTGGTTTTTTCGTGAATTGAAGGTATGTTTAATTACTTGAAAATTGTGTGGTGTACATCAAGAAATTTCTTGGGTTTTTTAAATTTCGTGGGTTTAATTCATGAAAATTGCATGTTAAAGTTCTAAACATGTCTTAATTTCGTGTATTATAAGTAGCAAATTTCATGTTTTTTCCATTCGGGTTTGTTTTATGGTGGTGTTAGAGCAAATTGAGTGGGTTTTATGCTCTGGAATTTGATACGAGTTATTTGATGGTGATTTTTGTTCTGAAATTTGACTTTTTACTTCTTGAAATTGCTTATTTTCCGGTAATTTATATTACTTTGTATTATAGAACTTTTAGCAGTTCACCTAAAAACATTACAAAACGTTATAGAACATTATTGGGTCTTTACTTTTAAGTTTATGAGTTACATTTTAATTCTAACAATTTTTGTTCATAATTGTAGCCGATAGTTTAATGCAAGTCAGGGGTGGTGGAGGAAGATTTCACAGCGAAATGGATAGATAACAATGACATGTTCGTTGTATTTTTGCGCGTCGGATTGCTTTCTTTTGTAACGATCTAATGCAAGTGTAATTTTAAGTACCTCACTTAACATTCTAATGGTTGTATGGATAATGTTAAGTACTTTGTATTATAGTTTTATGAATATGTGAACTTATATTTTGTATTTAAAATGAAGCATCATATTGTGTTTATCATTTCCGCTATATTGTCAACAACATATCTAATGGTGTCAAAATTGCAACATATTTTGTTTCTCCATTGTTATGTTCTGTCGAAATTGATATAATAATAGAGAGAAATAGTGTTATAATTGCAATGTATTGTGTTTCTGCGTTGCCATATATTGTCAAATATGATAGATATGGTGTTAAAATTGCAACATATTTGTTTCTCCATTGTTATGTATTGTAAATTGATATAATAATAGAGAGAAATAGTGTTATAATTGCAATGTATTGTGTTTCTGCGTTGCCATATATTGTCAAATATGATAGATATGGTGTTCATGTGAACATTTTCCACGCATGCCTTTTTTTTCTTAATAAACCACATCGTAAATTACTTACATATGTGACATTAAAATAGTGTTATTAGTAGTCAATCCCTCAGATTGAAAAATGAAATGCATAAACTTTTTTATCATTAACGTTCAATATAATATTGGTTTTGGGTAATTTATTGTTAAAAGGTTTATTCTAGATATATGATTTTATTGGATGATAAGTCAAATAAATTAAGATTATACACTAATAGATAGAAATGGTGTTATAATTGCAACGTATTGTGTTTCTGCGTTGCCATATATTGTCAAATATGATAGATATGTGTTCTTGTTGTGAACATTTTTCCACGCATGTCTTTTTTTTCTTAATAAACCACATCGTAAATTACTTATGTTTGTGACATTAAACTAGTGTTATTAGTAGTCAATCCCTCATATTGAAAAATGAAATGCGTAAACTTTTTTTCCATTAACGTTCAATATAATATTGGTTTTGGGTAATTTATTGTTAAAAGATTTATTAGTATATATATATGATATCACAAAAATTAAGATTATACACTAATAGATAGAAATGGTGTTATAATTGCAACGTATTGTGTTTCTGCGTTGCCATATATTGTCAAATATGATAGATATGGTGTTCATGTGAACATTTTCCACGCATGTCTTTTTTTCTTAATAAACCACATCGTAAATTACTTACATTTGTGACATTAAACTAGTGTTATTAGTAGTCAATCCCTCAGATTGAAAAATGAAATGCGTAAACTTTTTTATCATTAACGTTCAATATAATATTGGTTTTGGGTAATTTATTGTTAAAAGGTTTATTAGTATATATATATGAAGTCACAAAAATTAAGATTATACATTAATAGATAGAAATGGTGTTATAATTGCAACGTATTGTGTTTCTGCATTGCCATATATTGTCAAATATGATAGATGTGGTGTTCTTGTGACCATTTTTCCACGCATGTCTTTTTTTTCTTAATAAACCACATCGTAAGTTACTTATGTTTGTGATATTAAACTAGTGTTATTAGTAGTCAATCCCTCATATTGAAAAATGAAATGCGTAAACTTTTTTTCCATTAACGTTCAATATAATATTGGTTTTGGGTAATTTATTGTTAAAAGGTTTATTAGTATATATATATGATAAGTCACAAAAATTAAGATTATACACTAATAGATAGAAATGGTGTTATAATTGCAACGTATTGTGTTTCTGCGTTGCCATATATTGTCAAATATGATAGATATGGTGTTCTTGTGAACATTTTTCCACGCATGCCTTTTTTTCTTAATAAACCACATCGTAAATTACTTATGTTTGTGACATTAAACTAGTGTTATTAGTAGTCAATCCCTCATATTGAAAAATGAAATGCGTAAACTTTTTTTCCATTAACGTTCAATATAATATTGGTTTTGGGTAATTTATTGTTAAAAGGTTTATTAGTATATATATATATGATAAGTCACAAAAATTAAGATTTTACACTAATAGATAGAAATGGTGTTACAATTGCAACGTATTGTGTTTCTGCGTTGTCATATATTGTCAAATATGATAGATATGGTGTTCTTGTGAACATTTTTCCACGCATGCCTTTTTTTCTTAATAAACCACATCGTAAATTACTTATGTTTGTGACATTAAACTAGTGTTATTTGTAGTCAATCCCTCATATCGAAAAATGAAATGCGTAAACTTTTTTTTCATTAACGTTCAATATGATATTGGTTTTGGGTAATTTATTGTTAAAAGGTTTATTAGTATATATATATGATAAGTCACAAAAATTAAGATTATACACTAATACATAGAAATGGTGTTATAATTGCAACGTATTGTGTTTCTGCGTTGCCATATATTGCCAAATATGATAGATATGGTGTTCGTGTGAACATTTTTCACGCATGCCTTTTTTCTTAATAAATCCCATCGTAAATTATTAACGTCACATTAAAATACTGTTATTAGTAGTCAATCATTCAGATGTGAAAAACGAACTAATATGCAACAACTTTTTTTCCATTAACGTTCAATGTAATATTCGTTTTGGTTAATTTATACATGTTATAAGGTTTATTTGTATATAAATGATTTTATTGGATGATAACTCACACAAATTAAGATTATACACTAGTATTGTTTTCTTGAAAATATGATGGTTTTGTTGTATAAAAAAATAAAAACAATTTTTTTTAATATAAATGTTTTGTAGCTTAATGTTATTATTATCAATATATTAACTAATGAAAATAAAGACATGGTATTGTGTTTATCAGTTAGGCTATATTCTGAACAGCATATGTGATGGTCATGTCTTTTTGTACAATGCAGATACATATTGTGTTTCTACGCATGCTTTGTTCATCTTTGAATTATCTGATCTTTGTATTGCATTGTTCATCTCTGAATTATCTGATTTTTGATTCTTCTCCCAGCTCTCAACCTCCATGAAAGCCCAATTTTCTTCTCCAAATTTTCCACAATATCTTCAAAACAACTAAATTGACGAGACCTTTTTTCCACAATTCAACAACATTTAATTTCCCACTTAATTTAGTTTTTATTTCTCTCCATAATAAAAATAAAGTTAACTGTAAGAATTTTGGAGTTTTGGAGAATGGCTTTCTGTTTGGTCAGATCAATTGTAGGAGAGGAGAGAGAGAGGGGATGTCACTTTTTCCATTCCATTCCATTCCCCTTCTATTCCCTTTCTCACATTCAAAAAGTTGAATAAAATATGTTTTCTGAATTTAATACATTATTTTTGTACTTCTTCCTTTTCACAACATTACTTTTTCATTTTTATATTGGTGATATAGGTTATGCTGCCTATATCATTCCTCCCCAACTACAGCAGCCTTGATTTTTTTCATAGTGAGCAGATGGGAGCGGGATTTCTTCTTTCTGCTTCCCCCTTCACAAAGGCTACAACCTCATCTATACAAATCGCTACAGTTTGTGGTCAATAGTTGTTTCCTGAAATTTCTCAATCTCATAACCCCATTTCAAAAACATGACCAAACATCGGATCATGAACCAAAACTCACCCAACTCATGACCAAACTTAACCCCCAACCTGAAGGTAGTGCCCCATTTTTGTTCTTATTAGCTCCTAATCAGAATGGGAGGTTAAAATAAACTCTTACACAGCACAGTATCCTGGTGCATCTAACTAGCTAGTGTTTGGTGATTTGAAGGAATACTCCTTGATGTGATGCACAAGCAGGCAAGCAGACAAGGAGAACCGATAATTGGCTAGATCTTATTTCATACATCAACCTCTCCATCAGCAATTCATGACTGAGGTTGCTATTTAAGTTTAAGACAATCCATACTCTCATAATATTTAGATGTGGTGGATCTGCTGAATTTTGTCCAAGTGATGGGTTAGAGTTGAGATTTAATAATAGAAATTGGTACCAACTAGATGATGTTGAGCTAATTAACATTCAGCTAGCACTCATATATTGTTACACTATAGATTATATTTAATCTATCAGTAACTTTCAGTGTACTGTATCAATGCAGGAAAACCTTTTTCTTGACTGGCTCTCTGCCAAAGATAAAAAGACAGTCATTTACTGAAAGGAACCAAAACAAGGATGCATAGTTTTCTATATTATGAGGGTGAGAAAAGGTTCCCAATCATCCTGTCTCCCCTGAAGTTGGATAACATTGTAAACTGTGACATGCAGATGAAAGGTTCTGTGGGAACTACAGCGTTAACAATTGATTTCATCGAATTACTGTCTTCTATGGTTTTGAATGATATACTTAAAACATCAGATGACCATTTGTGATGCATATGAGCCCAACTCAGGCCAGGTAGAACAGAGTAAAACTTAAAACATGTAGTAAAAGTGCAGTCAAAGCATCAACTGCAGTCTGCAAAACTGATAATTTATAAGTCTCTCAGTTTCAACATCCAGAACTAATAAATCAAAATGATAAGCACCGTCTACAAAAATTAATTTTGTATCATCCACTACTAACATTGACTCGTTGAGGGATAAGCTAACCAATTAGTAAGACTAACACTATCCATTATCTGGCAATTATAGGACTTTAAAAACATATGTAAACACAACCAATGAATTCATATGCAGTACTTTTTAGTTTTTACCATTCATCTTCTAAAATCAGCCACTGTGTGCTGCTGTCCTTTTTATGGAAGTGATGTCAAAGTTGCACCTTTGGATCCTTTGTGCAACACCAAGCTCTCAACATAAGTATCCACAGACGTACAACGTATAGATCTTCCCAAATGCTGTATGTGATGACTTGTCATGTTATAAGACATCAATTTCTTGCCTCCACCTACCAACAACGTACCACTACTTTCAATATACAGAATCTGCAACGATTGAGATGAACAATTGCTAATGAACTCATAAGCATCGAAAATAAAATCTCCTGAATAATATTGCCGCCATGGCTCCCTTCCAGCATCTTTATCCATTACCCATATGCAGCTTCTTACATGCGAGATGCCAAGAACCGCTAATGACCCACCAAGGAGGAAAACAAACACAAGCATGTCCTTCTCGATATCTGGCAACTTCAGATAGCTAAATTTCTCATCATCAAAGTCAAAACAAATAAGATGGGTATTTTCTTCAAGCAATATTCTAGAATAAGGTCTCCAATACATAACCCCTTGGGAGAAAACAACCCCGTCCCTCGCCTGTATTCTTTCAAAGCACCTGATGGGAACCTTAATCTTATTGGGATGAACCCTCCAAAGATGATCACCTACCGAATATATCGCAATCGACAACTCCAAAGCTTTATCATCCGCACGCTCAACCGCGACCACCCTATAATCATTACTCATAGGAGCATACCCTAAGTAATATTTAACATCATTAAACGTGCAAGAAAACGGACAACGTGGAAGAATCAATGATTTTCTAATTGAAGGGTTCCACAAAATCATGTCACTCGATTTCAAACTCGTCACCAACATCAACCCATCAATCATATTATTTTCCATCATTTTTAACCATTCCGAATTCCGACCACCAAGCTGACCAGTTTTTCTAAGTGTATCAGTGCGACGAATTGTTAAAATGGAATTAAATATTGTTCGAGGTACACATTCAGTTGCTAAGAAATGAGTTTGTGCACAATTGATAGGGTAAAATTTGCGATGCATAGAAATGAAATCAGGAGAATCAATTAAAGAACACCACATTTTAGATACACACCTGAAACGTAATAGGGATTTAACTGGTAACTTACACAAAATCTCCCGCAATAAATCTGATGGTAGATAATTGTTTTCCACCAATGATGTTCTCCATTTACGACCCCTCATTTGCAGCAATGTCAATTGATCAGACACTAAGAATGGTTTGATTGTGTAAATTAGGGTTTCTTACTTTCTTAGAACTCAGAAGAGAGACGAAGACGAACGGTTGCCGGGTTTTAAACTAGTGTTTAGGCCCGGACGATGCCTCGGGGTTTTTCTATTGTAGTAGTAGTTAAATAAGTCATCTCATACTCATTTAAAAAGTTATGTCATTCATGATATGGATTTTGAAAGTTCTCTTTTCATATATCAACACTAGGTTTTGGACCCGTGCATAATGCACGGGAACTTTAATACAATAAAAATGTTTATATATCCGCTACATTGAAAACATATAAACGATTATTTACGTCTACTTGATCAAAAACTTTGTGTTTAAGAGAAATACACATTTATATTAATTATAAAGTTGTTTAACAGATACATGATATTCATATGTTTTGGAAGACTTCTTTTTAGAGCAAAACAAAATGTTTTAAGAAGCTACTTCATCCGTTCGTAGTCTAATATAACAATGAGATTTTTACACTATTCATTCACTATCATACCCTTTCACTATATATTGTTATTTTTATGTAAAGACAAATATAGTCATGTGGGGTATTGTTAGATTCGTCTTGATATATACTTTTCAAAATATCAAATGTGTATAATTTTACTAAATAGTAAATAAAGATATTAATAGTAAAAATTGAGCATTGGCAAGCGTGAAAACCCAATTGCTGCAGTAGAAAAAGAACGGAGGAAGTATAATATAGTCAGAAGCAATTATATCATCATAAGTAAAGCCAACAACACCTTAGGAGGAAGATTGGAATTCCAGATTTTCTTCCACACTTCCGATACAATAGAATCGCCAACAACTGTATGGGAATTCTTAAAAAAATTAATAAAGTGATGGTCTTATTTAGTAGAACATACCAATTTTGGTGTAGCCCCATAGAAAGCCATCATCTAAGGGTTGAGATGGTAAAGGTTAAGGATCTCAACCGCCTCAACAGGGAGAAAATTTGCACGAACTTGGTTTTCATCCCAGTAACCAGTGGGGGGGGGGAGAAACTCTCTCTACATTACATCTTCATTTTTTCCTCGAAATGGCCTTAAAGTATTAGACTTCCCATTATCTTTCTGATATAGGAGTACTATTAGGCAATTTTTACCAATGACTGAGAAATGGCTACATAAAATTGGCCATGACTGAGAACTGGTCTCGGGAGATACAAACCCACCATGCGATAGGGATTGTCCTTGACTTTTGACACACGACCAACTAAAATTGCCTTTTTTGAAACCTCAGAGGAAATTTGTTCCATCTGACGGAATGAGTACCATACGGGGTATAAATACCTTATTCCACGTTGCTACCTAAAATGACCACAATTTCGATGATATATTGTATCATACTTTATTCCCCATTTCATCTGGTGGAATGAGTATCATACAGGGTTTCCCCACTCTACTTTTTTCCTAAATACCTTATTCCCCGTTGCTACTTGAAATGATCACAATTTCGATGATATATTGTATCATACCTTATTTCCCATTCCATCTGACGGAATGAGTATAATACAGGGTTTCTCAATTTACTTTTCACCTCCCAAAGACTACCTCAAGTGACTTCAATGGTCCACAATTAACCCTTATTCATTAATTTCTTCCTAAAACCAATTTTCGAATATATTAAGCGAACTAAAGTTTTAATATTCATTAAGACTAATTTAGAAAATGTAAACAAATATAAATACGCACTACTTGTATAATATATGTGTGTTTTATAGGTTCTTTATAAGATGTACATTTCAATATTATCTTCTACATCAAAGAAAAAAAAAACCAAAACAAAGTTAAATAAATTAACAACTTTTCCAATTCAATAACTTTATTTGATCTTTTCAAAAGTTTCACTCTATTATAAACCAATTAAACTTGAATACTTATAAATCCCCCTTTTTTTTTACATATAAGCTTGACAATTAACTCATCTTGTTGATTCACCTTCTAAATTAGTGTCGCAATGCTCATTAGATATCTCTCTTTCCAGTCTAATATCGTCCACACGATTTATGGTTTAAAAATTGTAACATTACTTTTATATAAAATTATAAGATAATTATTTTACTTGTAGTTCCCTAAAATGACCACAATTTTGATGATATATTTTATCTTACATCATTCCCCATTTCATCTAACTGAATGAGTATTATACAATATTAATTATATAAGAAAATCATGGCGCTGCTTAACTTTAATGATGAATAAGTGAGAAATATCTATTTTAGCAAGGAAACTATATTTAATCATGCATATAAGAAATAATTATTGATATCCTATAATGTCAACTACTTCATGATTCACTCATACTTTCATATATAATTTGAGTTTAGGATGTTAAATTTATGAACAGTTATATTAGTTTTTTTTTTTGCAAGAATAATTAGTTAAAGAATATTGGATTATATTGAAGAAAAATAATTACTATTCTTAGTTTCTTAATACACGCAACATATTTCTTTTTGGGATATTTCATAAAACTTGCAAAATAATTCGCAAACTATTATAAAAATTAAAGAAAGCTTTATTTTATAATTTAAGCACATGTGTCATGTTTTCACTCTCTCTCCTACTCTTTTATTTTATAATTTTTATAGAATGGGCCAAATTCAAAGTGTGTGAATTTTCTTTAAAAATGATATTAGTATCAAGCGTAAGTTCATAAGTGTATGTACTTATATCGTTTGTTTCATTTGAATGTAAGAATGTGGGAAAATATTTGAGTGACCCTAGTCCCTAAGCCTAAGGTTGTCAACCTTCTTAGTCGCAATAATAGAATAATATATTAATATATATCCAATAAATTGGAGAGAGAATTGCCATAGATTAATGTTTTAATGTACTCTTGACCTTAACTTTTTAGTAGTGAGAAGAATATCCATTTTTATCTTTAAACAACTTATCTTGTCTGACATTTTCTTAATTCTCCCTTAAGTTGTCTGAAAAACACTTAATTATTATATCTAAATTTGTTTAATCTTATCTAAATTTTCCAAACTTATATTATCATAGTTATGTCAAAATTAGTTAAAGTAGACAGATGCTTATATATTGGTTTTCATTTTTTTTTACCTAATTCAATTTCTTGAACATATATATAGATGAACTCTTATTTTACCTCTCTCACTTTAACTTTGTTTTTTTTAAAAAAAATACTTTTAGTATGTATTGGTCATGGATATGATTTTTTTTATTATCATATTAGCTTACCTAAACCACTTTGGGACTAAAAATTGAATATTTGAGTTGTTATTGTTTTTGTTATATGTAATCTCTAGTCATAATCATGGTGTGTTATATTTTTTTCAACAAAATCATCTTTTTATTTCTTGTTTGGTAATAAAATAAACTTGCATTACTATTATTATTACATTTGCATATTTTCTTGAAGGGGCTAGCATCTCATGATAATGGGTGGTATTCATTACCAAAAGTGAATAATATTAAAAAAAAAAACTTATTAGACCAATGTACCCATTGGCTTGAAATTAGGTAATTTTTAAATTAATTATATTATATAAGTTTGATAGGTGTGATGAAAAACTTAAAGTTGTTATACCAACGCACCCATTGGCTTGTACTTAGCTAATATTTGTTTTATATTTGAAATTTCATATTTTGACTTTTTGAGTATCTTGTATTAGTGAAAAACTTAAAGTTGTTATATCAATTCATCTTTTTCATTGTATATTTTCTCTCTCCTCTAAATTGGTATTTAGCTTGAAAATAATTCCATAACTGGTTTTTGTGAAAATAATAAGAATGACCGCTAAGATAATATATGATTTTCGTTTTAAAAAAAAAAGATAATATTTGATTTGTTTCCTTAATTGATAATTGGTTGATTGATTCCTTTAGTTATTGTAGTTGATATTATTTCCTTCATTGTTACACAATCGGAGGAATTAATTGATTATTGTTAAAATTATTTTTAGCAATGCCACGTGGCATAAGCAAGCATTAGGTCGAAAAGTTGAGGGTGAAGGAGAACAGAGGAAGGTTGAGGTCTTGCCACGTAGGACAATTTTTTCTTGCTTTAATATTATATATGATTAATTTTGATTAAATAAGCAATATTTGTGTAGTAGAGTGATTATTGTATCTCTTTCTTTCATACTTGAGGTTAATGTTCACGTATGTTTTTTTTTTTTTTTACTATATGAGAAAGACGCGGATAGAATGTTACTAAATAAGAGATGGTGACACATGGCATATATACGTTTTAAGGAACGCTTCTCAATATACTTCCTCCGTTTCTTTTTAAGTGAGTCACTTTCCTATTAAGGAATAGTCATAATAAGTGACACACTTCCACAAATGGAAAAAAAAAACTGAATTATTACAATATTGCCATTACAATTAACTCACCTACCTTATTAATTATTCTAACTACTAACCTAACAATCATTAATTACATTAGGGTTCCCTCCTTTTTTTTATTCTTGGAATCATTCCCCACCTACCATTTTCTCGATCATTCTACACAATTCATTCCAGCCTCTCACTCATCTCTCTCTCATTCAAGAACCCTAAATCTTGAACTTCTCCTCTGTCACTCAAAAACCCTAACTCTTATCTCTGATTCATCTCTCTCTTCTCTCTGAAAACCGATCTCTCTTAAATTTCTGTCGTCGCTTCTACTTGCTGCTTTAATATGTCTTCTTCGTGGATTACCGCGGATTACTTGTTTGGCTGTGATGATATGGATTCTTCGGAGGAATCGAGGCTGATGCGATTGATAGATCGTGCCAACCACGGTTCATCTTACACGTCTACTGAGCTCCCTTACGTGCGTAGGGGTTCTGAAACACCAACATCCAAATTGGTGTTGCCGGAAAAGGAAGATACTGTGGTGGAAGCTACGGTGGATTCGAGATCTGCGTGCTTGGGTAAAAGGAAATTGCAATTTGACGAGTCCCCTGAATCTTCGCCTCAAAAGTCTGCAGATGAGATCCCAAAATTCAAACTTCAACCTATGTTGCCGAAAGCCCTAAAAATGCTGGGAAATTAAAAAAAAATTGACAAATCATGTCTTGCTCTAAATTGGTGAAGCGTTTCTTACTTTATCTCTTAAAGTTGTTTTTTTTCATGAATTTATGTGTGGTGTTGAATGATTTGTAATGTTGGCTCTGATATTTGTTGGTTTCATGCTTTATTAGTACTTGTGCGTTCATTATTTCTTTATGATATTTTTTATCTCTTAAATTGCAATTTTGTAATGTTGCTTGTGATATTTGTTTGGTACTGATTTTAGTGTGTGGTTTGATCTGATTTTGCATGATGATTTTGATGTGGTTGTGATTTCAGTGTGTTTTGGTGTGTGTTTGGTACTGTGTTTGTATGATGTAGTTGCTGTGGTTGTGATGGAGTTATCTTGTCGTTTATGTACTGATTTCAGTGTGTGTTTGGTACTGTGTTTGTATGATGTAGTTGCTGTGGTTGTGATGGAGTGATCTTGGGGTTTATGGACTGATTTCAGTTTTTGTAATTGGTGTGTGTTTGGTACTGTTTTATGATGGTGTTGCTGTGGTTGTGATGGAGTGATCTTGGGGTTTATTTGGACTGATTTGGTGTGTGTTTGGTACTGTGTATTTGTATGATGTAGTTGTCTGTGGTTGTGATGGAGTTATCTTGGGTTTATGGACTGATTTTGGTGTGTGTTTGGTACTGTGTTTGTATGATGTAGTTCTGTGGTTGTGATGGAGTTATCTTGGGGTTTATTATGACTGTTTTGGTGTGTGTTTGGTACTGTGTTTGTATGATGTAGTTGCTGTGGTTGTGATGGAGTGATCTTGGGGTTTATGGACTGATTTTGGTGTGTGTTTGGTGTGTGTTTGGTACTGTGTTTGTATGATGGTGGTGCTGTGGTTGTGATTGAGTTATCTTGTGGTTTATGTACTGATTTCTATGTGTTGTGTGTGTTTGGTACTGTGTTTGTATGATGGTGTTGTTGTGGTTGTGATTTCCCTATGATGATGATCTTTTTACACCATAAATGCTTTCAACCTTTTTTCCTCTCAATGTGTTGGAGTTGCTGTGGTTGTGATGGAGTTATCTTGTGGTAGTGATGGACTGATCTTGGGGTTTATGGACTGATTTTTCATAATGGTGTTGATGTGGTTGTGATTTCAGTGTGTGTTTGGTACTGTGTTTGCAAAATGGTGTTGTTGTGGTTGTGATTTCCCTATGATGATGATATTTTACACCTAATGCTTCAACCTTTTTTCCTCTCAATGTGCCCCAGCATTTTAATTTGTCTTTGCATTGATGAGGCAATTGTGTGTTTGGTGTTGTGCCTACTGGACTTGTGTGAAACAATGTGGAATAATTAAATTTGCATGAGAGGATGATGAATTATCCTCAATGATGAATGAGGTCAAGTTTAAGTTTCACATTTATTGTCCATGTATTGGCTTTCCCCCACTTATGCCACCAATGTATTGACTTATTTTGCATGTTGGATGTGGCTGTTAGGAGGTTAAATATGGTTATGTGCATATTGGTGATTGGGGACAACCTGAGGGAAAGAACCAAGCCTTTCATTTTCTTCAAACATGTTCCTTACATGCATTACTTGTGGAAACCAAATGATGTGAAATGCATTAACCTATGTACTTTACAAAAAAAGGTCATAACTTTACAAAATAGGGCCATACAACCTCTATACTAAACAAAAAGTGTTTGACTTCTATACTTTACAAAAAAATGTTTGCCTGCCCCTACTGATCTTCTGGAAGCAATTCCATTGCTTCAAATGGCTCAGGCCCAAACACAATGTCTTGATTGAGTAGATTAACTGTGTCATTTACCAACTCCTCTGAAATTTCAACAGTAGTTGGTAGTAGACCCAATCTGTCCATCTTTTTTTTGGAATTGTGTGGGTTTTTGTAATTGTTTCCACCCTTGACCTTCAATATCTCCACCATAACATACATCAAATGTACCAAGTATAGTTGATTATCCTAGGCTCATACACTGTGTATGCATCTTCAACACTTTTAATCAACTCATCAACTGTTTTTGGAAAGCTCTGATGTTGAATTGATTGAATGGCTTTGAAGAAACCCAAATCCAGTATATTGAGGTCAGGTGACTGGGCTGGCTGGCAGATTATGTTAATTTCAAAACCACCTTCTCTACATGCTTCCAAAAACTCAGCATCATTAGGTTGGATATGGGGTCTAGCATTGTCCTGCTGAATCCATATCTCTTTGCACCCATTCTCTGGCCATTTTGCTCTAATTGCTGGCAGAAGCTTGTTGATTATCATTTCCCTGATGGTTTCCTTTGTAATACTTTGCTTTGCCTTCTTCTCAATTGTACCTGCTGCTGCTGTGTTAGCTGACCACCTTTGTGCTCTAACTTCATCTATGAATGGGAAGATACCAATCTTCCCATCCCATAATATGTCCCCTGTTGGCCCTAACCATGGTCTTGCTATGGCAGCTAAGAACATAACTTTTGTAATGAATGCTTTTGATTGGATGCTCTGTATGGGTCCTCTTCTTCTGATAACAAGTAGAATCTTTGTGTGATTTTGCTCATGAAAAACCATTTTTCATCAATATGAATCATGTTATAAAGATGATTAAACTTTGGCAATTCATTCATTGATTTTGGTATGCTTTGAGACAACACAAATTTCATTCTTGCTACCTTGTGTTTTGGTGTGAGTTTGGGCTTGATTGAGTTTGTATGGCTTCTGAGTATACCTCTTTTTAACAACCTGTAAACTGTTGAGGGGCTAACTTCTAAGGCCGTAGCAAAGGACCTGATGGTTGTCCTTTGCTTTAGAGGTACCCTCTCAAGGCTTCATCATCTGTGAATTTTACCTTTCTCCCACAATTTCCAATTTTCCTACTTGCAACATTGACCTCTACACCATCTATTTTCTGCTTTCTAGCAAGAGTCCATATCCTATTCATAGTTGATCTACTACATGAGTATTTCTGCCTAGTGTTGTTAAAAGTCCCCTTGGTAATACTAACTCATAGATGCAGATGCAAACATTTCAATTACAATTTGTCTTCGTATGTTGTTGGGCAAGTTTGGTTTTTTGTTGTCTTCCTCATTACCCCTATCTTCATTTAACTCATTCATTGTTTGTTCTTCATTTTCAGACTCATGGTCAGAGAAGTACCATACCTCATTATCTTCTTCCTCTTCTTCTGCATTGATTGTTCTTCGAAGTGCAGCTCTTCTTCTCCTATTGTGGTGTCATCACCAACTCCACTAGAAAGAATCCATGCTTCAAAGGCTTCTTCATCCATGTACTTATTAATCTACTGTGATGTGTGTGCGAGTGGTTGAATTTGGAGTGCTGTGTGTGCAAGTGGTTGAATTTGGAGTGCTGTGTGTGCAAGTGATAATTGTAATTGTTTAGAGAATTTGTATAGAGAAAAATATTTTGTTCCCTCTAAAAGTGAAGGGGAAAAAATAGAGCATATGGTAAAGTTAGTACCCTGTATAAATAGAGGCTTCTAAAAAAATATGGAGCCAAAGTTTGAATTTTTTGGAGCGGTCCCCAGTATCTGAAAGTGAATCTCCAAAAAAAAAATTTGGAGCCAAAAGTTTGAAATAAATGTGGCAGTTTTTTGTTCCCTCCCTTTTTCTTTGTCATTAGCGTGTAATTGCTGGTTGTATGGGTCCACACTCAAACCTTTAATTACTTTCTCTCTCTAGCCTCCTTGGTTGGTGTGCCCTTTCTCTATGTTCCACTTAAAAAGAAACGGAGGAAGTATTAGACATGGATGCGGCCTAGGCCCATATTTAATACAGACTTATGATCAAATTTTGTTTAAAGTATTATGGTAAATATAAGGATAGTACTATAGTGGTCAACACTGCTCTTCAAATGGTATCATGCATACATAATTAATTTTAATGAACATGCAAATTTATTTATTTTTAAGGATGCAAGGGATATGTTTAATAACATTAAGTAATTACAACACATATTTGTAATTTTGTGGAAACATGGATCACTAAGAGATGTTAGATCAAATGGTGATTTTTTGAAAATTCTTACATAAGGTCAGGGGTTCGAGCCCAAGCTTTAGCATATTTATTTTTTTAAATAATGATCACTTGACTTTGTTGGTCAACAGATACGTGGCAAAATTCTGGTGGCAGGAGGAGGGTGCCACGTGGCGCATTGACGTTGTTATGCTCGCCTTTTAATATATTTGTATAGATACTTCCTCCATTTCCTTTAAAATGCAACAAATGGGTATTATTTGTGAGATATAAATATTCATTTGTTGCATTTAAAATGAAACAGAAGAAGTAGTTTTATATGCACTCGATGCATGCGAAAATACGTATAAAAGTAAATTTTTAGGAGATGTAGAAAATTAAATTAATTGTTGATTATATATAAATAGTTGCTGTTTTCTTTTTTTTTTTTAATTTTTTGGTTTCCTACCTCTCTTGACATATTGAATAGAGATTCGAAAACACGATGTTTCTCAATTCTCCTCACATAAAGGGTAATAATGATACCCCATCCTAGAGTAGTGAATTCACTCACTCGAGTCAGGTTCATGTTGGATTATCTCAGGTTTTTTGTCATGTTTGATTAGGTTGTTTGAAGTAATCAAATTCAATAGATTAAGTGCATGTTGGGTGTAGGTTAGAAATGGTCATAATTCAATAAGGTCTGCTTCAGCTTATTTTTTCTTTCAAGTTCGGTTGAGTTCAACATGGTCAATTTCAAGGCAGGTCATATTTCGTGGTCATATGGTGTCGAATTAGGTTTATGACAGGTGCTTTCAAGTTCAAGTCATCCGTGGATCGAGTAGTTATCAGGACAGGATAATAAATATTTGGTTCACTGACTAGTTCGAGTCAAGTTCATGTTAGTTGATATCGGTTTTGATTATGATTGAGTTATACCATACTTAATTTCGCATCGCTTCGAGTATGTAATTGGTAATGAAGCTTGGATGGTCTAAGGGGTTTTTAGGGAGTCTTTATATATGCTTTTTTTGGAGAAAATATTACCAAATAAAAAAACCTTGCAATTAATATGAAACTTCCAAATGAGTGAAACATTACAATCAAAACAACGAATTAACTACATCTATATAAATATATTTAAAATCGTTTTTATGCAAGTGTACACGCGTTATGACACTATCTCTTTAGTTGTTTGGTCCATGTAATCACTATATAACAAAAATTAAAAACATTATATGCTTCCTATCATATTTGGCCACGTGACTTCCAATTAATTCAATAAAGTTCTAATCAATAAATTATACAATATTAAATATTACTTTTTTAACATCAAAACATCAATAATTTGAAGGATTGACAGTCCTCAATAACTAATTTTATTCATCAAACTAGATATTATTTTTTTTACATGAAAATATCAATAACTCGAGGTATCGAGGTCCCTATTAGAGTAGTAACTAGTTTTATACATTTATTCATCAGGCGTGTGAGAAAAGGACATCCTGATTCTCTCTTGTACAGTTGTACTCGTACCGATAACATAAGATTTTGTACAGAATTAGCTAAAAGATGGAAATGGAAACATCCACATATTCCACAACAAACAACATCTTACTTTCAATTCTCAGTATAGTTGTTGTGACGAGCATATTGAAAGTGGTAAATTGGGTTTGGTTGAGACCCAAGAAGCTAGAAAGATGGTTGACACAGCAGGGTATTCCTGGTACTTCTTACAAATTCTTCTTTGGAGATACGAAAGATATTTCCTCCATGTCCACTCAAGCTTTGAAAACCCCCATCAATGGCTTCTCCAATGATTACTTTCCACGTGTTGACCCTTTTCGTCATCACCTACTTACTAGATTTGGTATGCGTAGTCTCAATTCTTCATAGTTGATTTTCTTTTGTGATTTTCAAGTTTTTACAATTTCATGTTGTTTTTAATTATTGATCAATTTCTTGATTTTAAATTTTGTGATAGTTTGTTATTACTTATTTAATTATGGTAATCCCAAAGTGAGCATAGATAAACATGAGTAAAGATTAGATTTTTATCATGTTCCTTATTGTAGGATCTAATTTGATATAATTTGCATGTTGGAGTTTTTAATTAGTCATACTTTACTGATACTGTTGAAAGTCGAGCTCAAAATTATATAGGACAATTGGTATTTGGTGATCCTCCACTTCAAAGTGAATGTGATTAGTAATGCCCTGCTATTTAAAGTGGGATCAAATAGAGTGACTGTGATTAGTAATTGTTTCTGTCTAGAAATTGAGGGTGATCACAAATGTTGATGTGTGCTGAGAGACTTGATGTAGGCCCCAAGAAGGTATGTCTGAGCTCCGTTATTCGTACATCGGAATCCAGCAAAACAAGGTTAGTCTACCCCGGGTGGTCCCGGGATCGCCCTCTCTGACGCTCAAGTCAGTTGATGATTGAGGTAGAGAGAGAAAGGGATCAATGTAGAGAGAGATGCTCTCGTTTTTGTAGCTTAGAATTGCGTACCTTTGTCTGATGAGACAACCCCTATTTATAGAGGATAGAAGCCCCAATAAATGAGGGTATTTTAGTCAGCTCCTGCTGGTGGAGGATTTGCTTCCCTAGATGTAGGGGTATTTTAGTAACTTTGCCATCGGTGGGCTGGTCCAGGAAACGGGCCCAAACAGTAATCCCTGCTATTTAAAGTGGGATCAAATAGAGTGAATGTGATTAGTAATGCCCTGCTATTTAAATGGGTGGTAATGAAGTTCATCAAGGAAGAAAAATGGGGCGGGATCAGATAGAGTGAATGTGAGAGTAAAGTGGTGGTCCTCCATGATCAGTTTTAGTTTTAGTATATGACAATCTTTTGGGACATCTCTAAAAGAAAACTCGGCAAACAAAAGAGAACGGAGTGAGTATAAAAATTTCCTTGTTGAGGGGGCGAATTTAAAAGAGTATATGTGAAAAAGAGATAGATAGAGGGAAACTATTACCGAGTAGAGTAATGCTGCAACTTATTTGAAACTTCCTAATAGAGAAATCTTGCAATCAATAGAACGGAGAAAATAATTACACAATAAGTTATTTCTTATACGTAATTGTTAGAAAATAGAATCAAAGTTTGCAAACTTTAATCATAAAAGTTAAATCTAACATCTAGAATGGGGGATTACTATATTATGATATTCAGAAAAAGTTGTTGAGTTTGTTAACAGATTAATGGTTCATGAAAACTGCCTCTATGATCTTAAAAGATTATGATCATATAATTAGAGATGTCCCTATTTAGATTGAGTGAAGAGATAAATTTGGAAACGACCCAGTTATAGATGACATATTTTTTAGAAATTGATGATTAGAGTTTTGGTTGTTTTGGTATCAATGTAGGAAAAGACTATTTCATTTGGGCTGGTCCTACACCAATGGTAAACATCTCAAAGCCTGAGTTGATTAGAGAGGCCTTAACAAATACGCAGGACTTTCTGAAACCGCGGTTGAACCCAATTGTCGACAAGCTATTTCCGGGGTTTGTCAACTATGAAGGAGAGAAATGGGCTAAACATCGTAAAATGATAAACCCTGCCTTTCATATGGAGAAGTTGAAGGTCACTCTCTAAACTCTTTCACTAGGAGTATATTATTTTCCACTGATGTTGAACAGGAAACTATAGTATGGTCAAATAATTTGGCCTAAATCAATTGAGTTACTCGTTTGACTATGATCAATGTTCCTAATGCTAGGGCCTAGGAGTAATAGATGCTACTGTTCATAATTTCTTTAATGTTTGTTACAGCTTATGTTGCCTGCATTCTATGATAGTTGTGCAAAAATGATTGATAAATGGGAGAAGATTGCTGCTGAAGGCGGTTCTACCGAGCTAGACATGTGGCCAGACCTTAATGCACTCTCTGCTGATGTGATCTCCAGAGCAGCCTTTGGTAGTAGCTATGAAGAAGGACAAAGAATTTTCGAACTTCTTAAGGAGCAGACAAGCATGGCTCTTGCTATGCTGCAAGAAGTATACATTCCAGGACTCCGGTAGTTCATGCTTCTTTCGTGTCTTATAAATTACAATTGCAACAATTTGACTTTTAAGGTCCAACTTTACAAATTTGACCGAATTCTTCAATTAGTATGAAGTTCAAAATATGGAGCATCTTGTAGGATTTTGTTGGATATTTGCAAAAGTAAGAGTTACTTTTTTCTGGAAACAGAGGAATATGAACTCTATTTCCTGAAACATTACTACTTGCCATTATTTGCCAAGAAACATTGACCGTTTCTCATGCTGCTTATGTTCAGATATATTCCAACAGTGAAAAATAGGAGGTTCAGGGAAGTTGAGAATGAAATACAGACTTTACTAAAAACAATCATCAATAAGAGGAAGCAAGAAATTGAGGTTGGAAAACCAGTAAAAGCTGACCTATTGGGCATACTAATGGATTCCATTCTGAAACAGACCCAAGAGGTTGTTGGCAGTATCAAGATTCAGCAGCTTGGAATGAGTATACAAGAAGTAATTGATGAGTGTAAACTATTTTACTTTGCCGGACAAGAAACTACTTCTGTACTATTAGTTTGGACATTGCTTCTGCTGAGCAAGCACCAAGATTGGCAAGCACGAGCACGAGAAGAAGTTTTGCAGACATTTCAGAACAGTGTACCAGACTTTGAAGGTCTAAGCCATTTGAAGACAGTAAGTTTGCATCTTATTTTATCGTTTTGATGTTGACGTACTAAATTATGAATCCCATGATATTCGTATTAATCTGGGGCTTTAAAAATGTATGTTTTTGTTTTAGATGAGCATGATTTTATATGAGGTTTTGAGGTTGTATCCACCAGCAACTCAACTGAACCGAAGGATTCACAAGGACACGAAACTGGGGAAACTATTACTTCCTGCTGGGGCATTGATAGCTTTTCCAATACTCCTTGTTCACCGGGATGAGGACTTTTGGGGAGATGATGTTGATAATTTTAGGCCAGAAAGGTTCTCTGAAGGGATTTCAAAGGCAACAAGGGGGAATAACTCATATTTTCCCTTTGGTTGGGGACCAAGAACATGCATTGGAGAAAAATTTGCTATAACAGAAGCTAAAATGGCATTATCCATGATACTACAACGATTTTCCTTTGAGCTTTCACCAAAGTATTCTCATTCACCGATGACTGTTATATTTCTACAGCCTCAACATGGTGCTCAAATTATTTTACGCAGGCTTTGAGGGTACGTCAGAGTAACCCAGTCTTGTATATATGTATAAAGATTGATAAGACTTGCACCTTCATTTCCTTCTTTTTCTCACGAATGTCTTTCTCCCTGTGTTAGTTTCTGCAAGAACTGTCCACTTGCTTCGATGTGTATATTAGAAGCTAAAGGTCTTATGTACTCTGGTTAATTCTGCCTGAACTTATATTCCACTATCACACATAAAATTGTCACAAATGCTGCTCATGCGTCTGGGTTTTCTCTCATGGTCCTGACTCCTGAATTGATTTTCAATTTTTCATAGTCGCACGAAGCATATTGATTTTGGCTGCTATAATCCTGTTTTTCATAGTCTCATTAAGCATATGGCATTTGTTTTTATTACATCCGGAATTTTGGTAGATTTATGAGTGATTGAATTGAAGCGTTGTGGCACAAATGATCAAGTTGCATATGTCCTCTTACTGAAGATAGGTGCAAGAAAATAAAGAACTTGCCCAGGTACATTCTCCTATCAGATCCGAATTTCGATAGATGCAGGAGAATATGAAAAAGGCTAAATTCCAAATTGTTTGGTGGGGTGAACAAAACGGATGAAAATATCATTACGCTCTTAAGTCTAGTTAGACTACAAAATGTAAGTTCTATTGACTATCAATCTAAGAATAATAGCAAACAATAATAGAATATCAAATAATAAAGCAGGAAAGAACACATCAGAACTTTTACGTGGAAACCCAAGAACTGGGAGAAAAAGCACGAATATGCATTAGGAATCGATGAATATTCAAGAAAGATTACAAAAGCGCTCGAGAACTCTCTCTATATCTTTTTCTCTATCTAATCTGTGAATTATGAATTTAGGGGTACGATAAAAAACGTATTAGGGCTTCTATTTATACTCCCGCATCAAAAACGCGTTTTTCGGACTAAACGCCGACCCGCCCGGGCGAAATCCGCCGACCGGGCAAGATCCGCCCGACCTGCCCGGGCGGAGCGCAGGACGAAAACAGTTTCGTCAGTTCTTCGTAAAACTGTCATAACTTTCTCGTTTCTCAGTGGAATTGGGCGTATGACCTATCGTTGGAAAGTTCTCAAAACAAGCTATCACTTCCAATTTGAATCACCTCATAATCATTTATAGATTGAAAGATATGTCCATTCAAAGTTAGCCTTATGTCCCATATGACGTTTTCCCTTTGCGCAACCTCATCTCCACACCCATACACCTCCATGAGCTCCATATCACGCCATATACCCAGCAATCTCCCACTTGGAGATAGGTGTAAGTGAAGAAAACTTCATACCTTCATCATCCTCTCATTCATCATCCTACACACAACTCCCACTGCAAAAACAATCTCGAGTCGTGTCCAAACCATGACATACCTCAAGCATCCCATGACAACACATCTCCTCTACACCAAGGAAAAAAATAACATTGAAGTTTGCACCAACTTCAATACAAAAGTATCAAAGTCTACACCGTTTTGATTCTTAATCACTAAACTCCAAATCATTGCACCATCACTCCATGAACCTACACACCTCCTACCCCGGAGGTCGGATACCTTAGAGACAAGCACAACCAAATGAAGATCCCTTCCTCAACAATAAGGAAGATAACCACTTCCTCTCCAACCAAAGAAGCACATTGAAGTCTCATCAAACTTCAATAAACAATTACCACCTAAGCCAAAGAAGCTTCTATTGTTCTAAAGCAAACTCACATTGCTCCCATCGAACAATACACCCTTTGTTCCACTTAGGATTTCCGGCACAACATGCTTGTGTGCCGTCCTTCACCTTGTGCTTACCGGTCAATTTGCCACCGGGATACCGCTTCACCACGGTTCTCATCCCTTAGCCCACTATCGATAGTTTTCCGACCAAACGACACTTTACATGAAGTTCTCATCCCAATCCCGGACCCTTTATTGTGCTCCCCATGGTGTAAAGTGTTCCACTCCTTGCCCCACGAGCTATGATCATTGCTCCCTTGACAATCTTCCAAGAACCACCATCAAACACAACCTTGTAACCCGATGTAGCAAGTTGGGCTACCGATATCAAGTTTTTCTTCAACCTTGGGATAAACTTGACATTCTTCAACTCCAACGAGCCACCATGAGTGAGTTTCACACTCACATCACCTTTCCCCATGACTTCCACTGCCTTGCCATCCGCAAGTAGACCTTTTCAAGTTTTCCGGATTTGAAATTCCGAAACACTCCTTGCATGGTGAGGAATGATGAGAAGAACCCGAATCCAAGACCATGATCCCGAGCACCCAACCAACTCTTCCTGATCATCCATGCTTACCATCAAAGCATCGAAATCGTACTTAGAAATCAAGTTAGTTGATGCTTCTTCTTCATCATCACTTTCTTGAACCTTCTTCTTCCCTTTCCCATTCCATTCTTTAGGACAATCTCTCTTTATATGTCCTTCATTACCAACCCCCAGCAAGTAACACTAGCTCTGCCTTTTGACTTACTCCGGTCCCCCTTTGACTCCGATTTTCCCTGAAAGTTCCTCCCTTTTCCCCTCCCTCTACCTTCTGCACTGTATGCTCCAGGATTCTCCACTCTCCTTCCTTCGAATGCTCTCACTCAAAATCAGATCACGGACAACATCATAAACCAATTTCTCTTTACCAAAGAATTACTAACAGCAGTTATCAGTTTCCCAGCAGTAGGTAAAGGAGGATAACAAAATTAGGGCTTTCACTTCATCCTCAAAGACAATATTAATCGAAGATAACTGACTTATTAATGAATTAAATTCATTAATATGTTCAGCAGCAGAACTACCATTATTCATCTTTAAATCAAACAAACGACGCATCAGATATATCTTATTCATTGCCGAGGGCTTCTCATACATATCTGACAGTGCTTTGATCAATCCAGCTGTTGTTTTGATATCCTTGACATAGAACGCCACAGTCCTAGCTAATGTCAAACGCACCACCGCTAGTGTCTGCCTATCCAGTACTTCCACTTAGCCTCTTCAATGTCAGCAGGCTTTTCAGACAAAGGTTGATACAAATTTTCTGATATAAGATGTCTTCTATTTGCATCTTCCAATATCCAAAATCTGTCCCATAAAAGTTCTCAATTCTAATATTTGAATCCTCCATTGTTAATTATTCTAGATCTAGACAATAATCAAACCTAGCTCTTGATACCACTTGTAAGTTCTGTTGACTATCAATCTAAGAATAATAGCAAACAATAATAGAATATCAAATAATAAAGCAGGAAAGAACACACCAAAACTTTTACGTGGAAACCCAAGAACTGGTAGAAAAACCACGAATATTCACTAGGAATCGATGAATATTCAAGAAAGATTACAAAAGCGCTCAAGAACTCTCTCTATAGCTTTTTCTCTCTCTAATCTGTGAATAATGAATTTAGGGGTCCAATAAAAGACCTTCTATTTATACTCCCGCATCAAAAACGCGTTTTTCGGACTAAACACTGACCGTCCCGGGCGGCCCGGGCGGAACCTTGCTCTCCATATTTTGCTTGCGCGCCCGACTTCCCGGGCGGAACGCAGGACGAAAACAGTTTCGTCAGTTCTTCGTAAAACTGTCATAACTTTCTCATTTCTCAGTGGAATTGGGCGTATGACCTATCGTTGGAAAGCTCTCAAAACAAGCTATCACTTCCAATTTGAATCACCTCAAAATCATTTATATATTGAAAGATATGTCCATTCAAAGTTAGTCTTATGTCCCATATGACGTTTTCCCTTTACGCAACCTCATCTCCACACCCATACACTTCCATGAGCTCCATATCACGCCATATACCCAACAGAAAAAAGCTAACTATATATCCTATTTTGCATAAATGCACATGTGATGCACATTCAATGCCTTAGATATGCACATCCATATGACGGTATTTGCACATCCAGGAATTCACGAGTTCACAAATCAGTCTTTTAAATGTACAAATTTAGTCTTTGGATGTGAAATCACCCGTTTTGGATGTACAAATATACTTTTTGGTGGTGCAAGCATAATTTTTTTGGATGTGCAAGCATAATTTTTAGATGTGTTAATATAGTCTATGAATGTACAGGTGTGCAGTTTGGATGTGCAAACCTACCTTTTGGATGAATAAGTATATTTCTTGGATGTGCAAACATATTTTTCAGACTTGCAAATATAGTCTTTGGATATGGAAATATGTGTTTTGGATGTGCAAATAAAGGTTTTAGTTGTGCAAATATAGGAGTTAAGAGTACAACGAGGATTTGAACTTTGCCAAAAGTTAGGGTTAAAGACATCAAGTTTTAAAAGGTAGGTTAAAAGCAGCTCCAACAGCAAAAATTAAGTCCTAGCTTGCGATTTACATATAGTTGGAGGCTTGGAGCTAGTAGCTTTGATGTTGGAGTGAAAGGGAACTTGTTGCTTTGGGAAGTCAAGTAGCTCCACAAAGAGACTTGCTTTGTCTATTCTTTGTGGGCTCCACTTTCACTTTTCACTTTCACATTTTATTTAATGTAAATCAAGACAATATGTAGTATTTTTTATTTAATGTAATCGTGCTTTCGTTTTTATATATTAATTATGTTGAATCTTAATTATTATTTTTGTTATTTTATTTTTAAAAAAAATGAGTTATTTAAAATTTGGAATAAAATTCATTTATTTCCACAATTTATTATTTTTACAAGTTAATAACAAATTATGATTGTAATTGTATATTAAAAATTGTTGATATGGTGATGACATGTGGGACCTACAAAAACTTCAAGTGGTTGTAGTTTTCCAATGGGAGAGATTGTAGCTTGGGAATGTTGTAGTTTGGAAATCTGATGTGGCACACAAAGCTACAAGTGGTTGTAGCTTGCCATTGTAGTTGCTCTTAGGCTCCGTTTGGTTGGGTGTAAAATATTTTCAGTGTAAAATGATTTTCATGGAAAACAACTTACAATGAAAAACACAATTTCAAAATTAGTTTTCTGTTGTTTGGTTCCATGTAATTAGAAAAATGATGAAAAGAAAGGAAAATGAAAGGGAAATTAAAGGGTAGTGAGAGAAGCGTACAAGAGAGATAAGAAAAAGGAAGGAAAATGATTTTCCATCCATTTTGAAGGGAAAAATGGTTTTCCATCAATGAAAGAGCAATTTTACTCCTATAGAAAATGGTTTTACACTCTTTTGCTAACCAAACAATGTAAAACTGAAAATAGAGGAAAACAGTTTTCCATGCATGAAAACGTTTTATGCCCTACCAAACGGGACCTTAGTGTCAGATTGCTACTAAGCATATTAATATTGATAGAGTATAAAACTATTCTTGGGCCTTTAAGGGTATGCATATTGGTAATCTTAAGGGAAGTCTTGAGTAAAGGATCTATAGGCTATGATAGTCAAAGAACCTAGAGTTGTACTCCCTCCGTTTATGTTTAATTGCTATATTTTGTATATATTATTTAATTGCTATATTGTTTAATCTTTTTTTTATTAGGGGTAATTGCTATATTTTGCAGATTTACAACTTTGACAATTAATATATCTAATTATGAATTTATGAAAAATATTAAAAAATTGAAATCTTGTAAATATATGTTGTGATAAATTTAATAACACCTTATTAAATTCTATAATATGTGAAGTATAAAAAATTTCGATCTAAGTAAGTATATGAATAGTGTAAAAAGTCAAAAGGCTGAAATTAAAAAGAAACATAATTAAGTGTATAATAGATGCTGAAGCTCACGAGAAGATACATATCACTAGGGGTGAGCAAAACTATATGAATAATATCTGAATATTCAATTATCCTATTCCAACTTGATCTTGTTTTTTTTTGGATATCTTATTCGAAAATATGTTTCAAATCGGATAATAGATTCAAAACTTCGGATATCGAATCAGATATTAGTTTTTGGATATCCAAAATATGAACGAATGATGTATATAGGATATTCAATCCAATATATGAAATAATGGGTATATATATCATATTTACTTCAACTTTTTTACCTTTTTGAAAAAAAATCTAATATAAAATTAATTTTTTTTGCTGTTAGAGACAAAAAGAATTGGATATCAAAAATTATCTTTCGTTACATTTGGTAATTTCAAATTATAATGTTGAAACCTAGTTCACAAATTCTTAAAAAAGACGGTCTCGCGTTAGTATTAACGTGAGACCAATTGATGCAATGCTAACAGTGAAATTAGTTAAGCGCTTCGACCCATTAGTTATGCTAGTAAAACCATCACATTTTCCCTCAATTTATATTTTCTTTCTCCTCTGCCAACCCTCATTTCTCTCTCTAACTCTCTCATAGTCTCATTTTTTTACTCCCCATTACAGTAAGATCTTGTCATTTTTAACACAAATCTTTTTTCCATGTTTTTACTTTTGGTTCTACTTTTCTTTTTTTCTTGTTTCGTTTTTCAATTCTTGCTTCATTTTTATATTTTGTTCTTCTTTTATTTTCCGATTTTAGGATTGTTATTATTCCATTTTCTATTTTTGTTTTGGTGGTGGTTAAGAATTTTTTTACGTAGATATGGAAACTTTTTTTGGGGATGTGTATTGTGATGGTTAACACATTTTCTTTGTTTTAATGACTAAAAAAAATCAGGTTGTCTGTTTAAGTATAAATCTAAATGGCGAATTCCAGTTATATAGTTGGTATAAGTATCACAACACTTGTTTTTATAAATAGAAAAATTAGTTAACACTTTCATAACTTTAGTTATTAGTAATTGTTGTGGATTAGTTAATGTTCTTTAGCACTTAGAACTGTTCATGATATATTAATTAATATTTTTGACGAATTAGTTAATGATTTTGGCAAATTAGTTAAGTATTTTAACACAATAGTTTAGAAGTAGATACATGTAGACTTACATTAGTTAACATATCTTGTACATTAGTTTGTGTTGTTTTGTAATTAGTTAAGATCTATTGAGCATTATTTAGTTTCCAATAAAAAACGAAAAAATAACTTGTTTTATAAATCTAAAATGTCAAATACAAAAGACAACCAGAAGTATTTATTTTTCTCTTTTTTCACCCAAAAGTACTATTTTTTCACTTTTTCTTATTAGTTTATACTAATAGGTCAAAAAGTACTCTCAAAAATTTGAAGGTGACATTGCGTAAATTGTTGTGCATACAACAATGTAGCAATTAAATAAAAACGGAAGGAGTAAGTTGTAACAAGACGTAACTATTAATGATAAATCGTTTGAGTTAGTTAATCGAATCGTTAATAGACCACTACAATTACCCAAAACATGAAAAACAACAATTAATTACTTCCTCCGTTTCTTTTTACTCGCTACACTTCTCATTTCACGGACTCCTAGGCAATTTTTGGAGAAGAGAGAGGTAGAGAGTAAAAAGAAAAGGGACCCATGTGGGAGGAGAGAGATAGAGAGAATTTATTGCCCAAAAAAGAAGTGTAGCAAGTAATATGAAATTTTCCATAATGAAAAGTGTAGCGAGTAAAAAGAAACGGAGGAAGTATTAACAATCACGATCATGTTTTTTAGAAAATGAATGGCAAATGGTTAAACTCCTGGTTACGTACATTGATTAGACTTGTTACTTTTTTTTTTTTTGAAGGGAAAGCAAGCTAGATTAATTCAAAGACAACTTGTCCATGAGTACACATAGGGCGCCACCTCCGGGGGGGGGGGAGTGGTTTTCCCAAATTTGTTCAACACCAAAGGGAACTAACTTAGCTAAATGATGAGCTACAAAATTGCCGTCACGTTTAACATGTGACCAAACAAGAGAAGATAGAGAGGAGCAAGAAGCTAATATATTGTAGAGGATGATGTCAAGGTCCGAGAGAAACAAAGCATGCTTTGACAACCGCTTGATAACAGTTTGGCAATCTGACTCTAGAATCATGTCCCTCACCCCAAAGCGATGCCCAAGTCGAACACCCATTTGAATAGCTTTGGCTTCGGCAACTTCCGGGGTCCAAAAAGCTTTGACCCGCCTAGTGGCCGCAAAAACAACATCACCCAATGAATCTCGACCCACCACACCCAAACCGACCCATCCAACATCCGCAAGACATGCATCAACATTCAATTTCAATATACCTGGAGGGGGAGCGCGCCATACCCTCACACTGGGCGATTAGACTTGTTACTTTAATTTATATAATTATATTATTGGACATCTTTTAGTCTTTTTACTATCAATTTTAGAGTTTTTTGCGGGGATATATCAAGGTAATAGGACATTTTATGGGAATATACATTACTAAATTTTTTTGTAGAGATATATCAACCTAAATTTGAGTTTTGTTAAAAGGTACCAAAAATACTATTTCTGGCAAAAAAGTCAAACTTCTATCTTTTGACTTAGTAGAAACTCGCGAGTGAGCCACAAATGTTGTGTTTCACTCCCTCAACCACGCACATACTGCTGAAATATATATATATATATTTTTACAGAATTTCTTCCCTTAATATTTCCCTCTCTTAACAACCAACCTCCTCCCTTAACATTTCCTTCTCCTTAAACCTTGAGAAAGGAAGCTCTTCAATTCAGTAAGAAAGGACAACCCAAAGTGACAATGGCAAAGTTGGAGGGAAATGAATGTAATAGAAGCAATTGAATATCACACACTATACAAAAAATAATTGAGCAAGTCAAATGCCAGAAATTTTACTTTCTCGCCGGAAATAGTAATTTGGTACCTTTTAACAAAACTTAAATTTAAGTTGGTATATCTCCCACACAAAAAAAAATATAATAATGAGCTATATCTCATAAAACTCCCTATTAATTACCCTAGTATATTTCCGAAAAAACTCTCAATTTTATCATTTTATGAGACTAAAACCATGTGGAGTATTAAGTGATTCATATTTGAATTAGGTGAAGTCGTTCCTGTTATTTGATTATTAGTGATGACATATTTGATATTAACTTGCTTAATTGCTTTTCACTTAGTAATTAGTATAATGCATGGGGGAGAGTACGTAGTTGGTAGTTCTTTTTTTTTCTTCCCTTTTTTCGGGAGGGTGGACCGGACGGTACGTAGTTGAAGCCTAGAAATTAAAAACATTGAATATTACTGATGTCATATGTTGATAACAACTTGTTTGGTTTCCATTGTTTGAATGTCAGTGATGATATTTTTTTATAACAACTTGTTTGGTTTCAATTGTTTGAATACTAGTGATAGTACATATTTTGATAACAACGAGTAGTTTCTAAAAGAAAAAAGGTGCGCGATAACTTGATTCCTTTTGGTAGAGTGTGAAAGTGAATTTTTATTCAAAATATTGATTGTGATGGGTTCCGACCGCCTCATTAAAAAGTTTTTGGGTTGCACCTTAAAAGACAATAATTAGAATTTTTTTTTTTGAAAGGACAATAATTAGAATTTTAGATGATAACAAATGTGTGGCAATGTCTACATTAAAATGCAATCTAGTCAACCGTCAAATCACTAATGACGCTCTTTGCCCTCTTTGTCAATCTCACAATGAGACTCTTGACCACTTATTTTTCACATGTCCTCAAATTAGTCATTATTGGAATTCAAACAATATCCGCCCAAGTGCCTAAAGATCTTATACAATGCTTAACATGTCTCCGTCCCTACCCAAAGGCCTTACAAGTTTTTTGTTACAATTTGTGGAGTATTTGGAAGGAACGTAATTCAATTATATTCGAGGAAAGTATGCTTAATTTAAATCGCATTTATTACAGAGCTTGGCATTTGTATTTGGAATGGACTACTCGAACTACAATGGATTTTTCCTTTACTATCTCTTCAATTCCTTGTTGCAGGTTTCCCACTTCCATCGCAGTTAGCTGGCAACCTCCCCCATCCAATTGCTTCAAGCTTAACTTTGATGGTTCAGTTATTGACTCATCAGCCGCTGCCGGTGTTGCCATTCGCAACTCCGCTGGTCTTCTTGTGGCCGCTCAAGTTTATCGATTTGGCCAAACCTCAGCTCTAGTTGCTGAAGCCTGGGGTCTAAGAAATGGACTGATTCTGGCCATTCAACAACATATTCATGATCTATATATTGAAGGAGATAATCAAGTAGTTATAAGAGTGCTGCACGGGCAGTACACTTGCCCCTGGACTATCCAAACCCTAATTGATGACATTCGACAATTACTTCAGCATTTTAGATATTACATTATCAAGCATATATTCCGGGAAGCTAATCGAGTAGCAGATCTTCTATCAAAAAAAGGTCACACTAGTTCTGCTACTTCGGTAGACGTGGATATTTCTACGAAACCTTTGTTAAATAAATTAGTTACTCTTGATTCGTTAGGAGTCTCCCTTGAGAGAAGGGTGTCCTAACTTCCATTATGTACCCCCCCAAAAAAAAATGTGTGGAAACAACTGTTAAAAGAAAGAGTGGAGTGGAAACACCTGCCTTTTGTTCTGGGGCAGATTTAGGCTTTTGCTGAGAGGGGGACCAAAAGAGCATGATACGAAATTAGAAACTAACTCGAATACGTCTTTGAAGAGACGGTTTCACGTTAGTGTTAACGTAAGATTAGCTGATGCCATACTGACATTACGCATGTGCATCAAATCATCAGTAGGATTAGTTAAGCGCTTGCACCTATTAGTTACGCCTTAAATTATTTTTGGATGAATTAGTTAAGCGCTCAAGTATATTAGTTAAACACTGAAATGTATTAGTTACGCCTTGAAATATATTAGTTATATCATAGAAACCATATTATAACGCATTTTATTGGTCATAATTTCAGTATCGCGCATGAATCATTCTCTGTTTCTTCTCTAATTTCAGTTATATCAAATCCTTAATCAACTTCTTTTTTCTGGTTGTCTTTTGTATTTGACATTTTAGATTTATAAAACAAGTTATTTTTTCGTTTTTTGTTGGAAACTAAATAATGCTCAATAGATATTAACTAATTACAAAATAACACTAACTAATGTACAAGATATGTTAACTAATGTAAGTCTACATGTTTCTACTTCTAAACTATTGTGTTAAAATACTTAACTAATTTGCCAAAATCACTAACTAATTCGTCAAAAATATTAATTAATATATCATGAACAGGTCTAAGTGCTAAAGAACATTAACTAATCCACAACAATTACTAACTAAAGTTATGAAAGTGTACGTTAACTAATTTTTCTATTCATAAAAACAAGTGTTGTGATACTTATACCAACTATTTAACTGGAATTCGCCATTTAGATTTATACTTAAACAGACAACCTGATTTTACTCATTAAAACAAAGAAAATGTGTTAACCATCACATTACACATCCCAAAAAAAAGTTTCCATATTTACGTAAAAAAATTCATAACCACCACCAAAACAAAAATAGAAAATGGAATAATAACAACCCTAAAATCGGAAAATAAAAGAAGAATAAAATATAAAAATGAAGCAAGAATTGAAAAACGGAACAAGAAAAAAAGAAAAGTAGAACCAAAAGTAAAAACATGGAAAAAAGATTTGTGTTAAAAATCAAAATGACAAGAACTTACTGTAATGGGGAGTAAAAAAATGAGACTATGAGAGAGTTAGAGAGAGAAATGAGGGTTGGCAGAGGAGAGAGAAAATATAAATTGAGAGAAAATGTAATGGTTTTACTAGCATAACTAATAGGTCGAAGCGCTGAACGAATTTCACTGTTAGCATTGAATCAATTGATCTCACGTTAATACTAACGCGAGACCGTTTTTTTTTTAAGAATTTGTGAACTAGCTTTCAAAATTATAATTTGAAATTACCAAATGTAACGAAAGATACTTTGATATTCAATTCTTTTTTTCTCTAACAGCAAAAAATTTAATTTTATATTAGATTTTTTTTTTCAAAAAGGTAAAAAAGTTGAAGTAAATATGATATATATACCCATTATTTTAGATATTAGATTGAATATCCTATATACATCATTCGTTCATATTTTGGATATCCAAAAACTAATATCTGATTCGATATCCGAAGTTTTGAATCTATTATCCGATTTGAAATATCTTTTCGAATAAGATTTTCAAAAAAAAAACAAGATCAAGTTGGAATAGGATAATTGGATATTCAGATATTCATATAGTTTTGCTCACCCCTAGTGATATGTATCTTCTCGTGAGCTTCAGAATCTATTATACACTTAATTAGGTTTCTTTGTAATTTCAACCTTTTGACTTTTTACACTATTCATGTACTTACTTTGACCGAAATTTTTTATACTTCACATATTATAGAATTTAATATGGTGTTATTGGATTTATCACACTATTTACAAGATTTTAATTTTTTATAATTTTCATAAATTCATAATTAGATATATTAATTGTCAAAGTTGTAAATCTGCAAGCATGAAAGTTAAATCATTGCAAGTAAGAATAATGGAGGAAGTAAAATGGTACCTAAATTTGTTTCAATGTATTGTAAAAATATAAAGTTGGTATTAACATGAGTAACACTTAGATAGAATTTGGGTAAAGGTTGATATTTTTTTCCATTACCAATTAAAAATAATTGACCAAAATATATGGTCTAATAAATAAATAGTCCCTTAAGTGAAAATGATACATAGTAGTATTTGATATTATGAATTTACACATTGAAACGAATTTAACAAGACTATGACTATGTATTTACTTATAGAAAAACAAAATAATTTATTAAAATTAGTATTTGATTTCTTAAAAAAGAAATATAGCATTAAAAAATGGGGTGACAAAAAAAAATGAATCAGCAAGAAAGGAGTGGAGGACCATCCTTCAACATCAATGATTGGTCTTGTGTCAACAGTTTTCAAAAAAATATTTTACCCTCCATTAAACGGAACCTAGGATTAAATTTTACAATGACTAAATAAAGTCAACTCATGGAAGGATCAAAAGCAAAGAATTACATGTTCCACATCTTCCATCAGGTGAATGGTCTCAAAGTCAAAGTTGCCTTCAGTATAATGGTCCGCGTTACAATATTCAATCGATGCAAACAAATATCACATGTGAATCTTATGTTTACATGTTATGAGAAATGATAAATAATTAACTATTAGGAATTCTCTACATACTACTATTCAAAGTAAAATCGTATTTTTGCGTTGGGGAAAAGTTAGATCTAAGTCATCTAGCATATTTTTCTCTTTTCTCTGAAAGTGTAAAACATGTATTAACAAGTATTTCAAATACATTTATAAATAATTAGTGTCTTCGACACATAAATATTGATTATGATAAATATTAGGTTACATATTTATTACCATTTTACCTTATATAGTGGATAGATGATCCACTAGTGATTACTTGGTTAGTAATTTATCACCGCTCTACAGGTTGCAACTCTAAAGACCACAATATATCCAACAACTAAAACTCCTTATTTTCCAAAAAAATTTAAGACACACATAATTATGTTATCAAAATTAGACTTGGGATTTAATTTAATTATATTGTGGTGTGTGTACTTGTTTAAAAAAAAAAGGGTCTCTCTCATTGTAACATGATTGCCAACCCTATAAATGAGTAACCATTCACAATGAGTTTTGCAAGGGATTAAAGAATAGAATAGTTTCATAAATAAAGAGGAAAAAGAGGGGACACTCATGGCAATGATTCAGGTAGAGCAGGTGCTTCGCATGAAGGAGGGGACAGATGAAACCAGTTACGTAAAAACGTCATACATCCAGGTACACTTTCTATACAAACAACTACTCTCATCCTCCCTATCTATTATTAATGACATTATTATCTCCGATTGTAATGGGATTAATTAGCTGCTTTTAATCTATGTTGTAAATTAAAGAGTTATATTACAAGTATTTTTTTTTTATCGCTAATCACTTTTTATGCCCTAACAACTGCTTTTAACTGATTTCAACTATCATAAATATATTCAAAACGTTATATGTATTCAAAGTATTTTTATACAAATTTTAACAATTTATCTAGAAAACTGAGCATGCCTTGTACAAAAGAAGTCATGTTGCTAGTTGCGACAAACAAGTATCCTTTTCAAAAATTTAGTCCATCAATTTGAAGTATCAAGACATCTAATAGAAGTTAAAACTAATTGGATAACCACGGTTAAAGATACTACTATTTTGTAAACATTCTTTTACGTTTAGAACTAAGAAAGGATGACAATCTCATGCAACAGAAGCAGGTATTGTTGCTGACAAAATCCATAAAAGAAAAGGCCATAAAGGAGTTATATTGCAAGGAACGACCAGAAATCTTATGCATAGCAGACTTGGGTTGTTCCTCTGCTGAGAGCAACACCTTGAGTGTTGTCTCCGAGCTCATAGAAACTGTCGAAAACGCTCGTCGAGAGCTCGAAAATAGGAAACAAGAGTATCAAGTTTATTTGAATGATCTTCCAAGGAATGATTTCAACACAATCTTTAGGTCATTGACAAAGTTTACGAATCAACTTAAGCTGCGAATGGGGAATGGTTTTGGGCATTGTTTTGTGAATGGTGTCCCTGGCTCTTTCTATGGACGACTTTTCCCAAGCAAGCACTTGCATTTTGTCCATTCTTCGTATAGCCTCATGTGGCTATCTCAGGTGATGCTTCAACTAAATTCATAGTTCTTGTAAGCTAGGTGTATTTCAGGTCATATTCATATCATTATTGGGGCCGTCATTTTGTTATCAGAGGCTCTGTTCTAATTGTAGAATTAGTCCCCTAATATTAAAAAAAGGTGCAATTTAAAAAGGATATTATTTTGAAATAACTCATACTATTATCACGATATGTAATTAAAATTTTAAAAAAATAGAGACAACCCGACAATTGAATCTTTGGAAGTGCAAAGGAGCAATAATAAAATTTGTTAAAATACACTACTGCAAATCAACCAACTACTCAATAAGACAAAAAAATCTGCAAAAACATTAACAATTTTCCTTTGCACAACATTACAATTTACTCAAAAAATTAACTCACATTCAACCTTCAAGAAATAATATCTATTATTTATCTACATCAAAAAATTAGAGAAAAAGCATTAACATGCATCTTAATTATTACTTCCTCTGTTTCTTTTTACTTGCAACAGTTTGACTTTCACGCATGCCAATGCATATTTTCAACCACCAATAAGTTTAATTACTGATAAATAAAAATTATAAAAAGTATGTATTTGGAAAATATACATTCAGACGAATCTAACAAGATCCCACATGAATATGTTTTTCCTTAACTATAAATCACCAAACATAAACTAAGTAGAGTTGGTGAATAGTGTAAAAGTCAAACCGTTGCAAGTAAAAAGAAACGGAGGAAGTATTTTATACTAATCTTATGAGTGAAGAAGCGTTTGATGCTTCTTCTCCATGTTACAGTTTCCCCAAATCAATGATAATTCTCTGCCTTATGTACAAAACCCATACAAATTGATGTTGTAACATCTCACAAATGAATGCTCTACAACACATATTGATGTATCTTTCAATTTTTTTACTATCCCAGAGAAACATAAACCAGAAATTTGTTATAAAAAAAAAGGTCCACCACATCCCATCTCTTTCTCTACCCATATTCGAAATAAGATTGGGATTTTTTGCTCATAAAAGAATCCAAAAATTGATGAATTGGTAGAGATAATTGGGTAAATTTTTTTGAAGGGAAACTTAGAATAAAGAAAAACGAATTGTGTAGTTTCAAGACTTTTTGAGAATTGCAAACACAACAACAGTACAGTAATTAGAGGAGAAATATGAAGATTTTAGAGAGCATTATTGTACTTGGGTAATTATTGAGGGATTAATGGAAGAGAGAAAAATAAATATTGAGGGATTAATGGAAGAGAGAGAAATATATGGAGCAAGATTGAAGGAAAACTAACCGTGTGTTTGGTTCATTTTTAGTAAAGGAAAGGAAGAGAAGAGAAAGGAAAGGAAGAGAAAGGAAAGGAAGAGAAAAGAAAAGAAAAGAAAAGAAAGGAAGAGAAAGGAAAAAAAAAACCTTAACTTCTCCTGTTTGGTATAAATTTTCTATTTCTTTCCAAATTCCCTCACTTTTGGTAGGAAAGGAAAGTGAAATTTTATTAAAGAGTCTTTCCTTTCAATTCCTTCCATTTCCTTTCACTTAATTTTTTTTTTAATGAACCAAATATTAGAAAGTAACAAATTTCCTTCCACTTCTTTTCTTTTCCTTCCAAATACTTTCTACCAAACAAGTTGTAAATGACGCAGCTCAAACTCAAAGAAATATAAGTTGGGCTCATTGATTTGGGACCCCCAAAAATCTGAGGCCTTGTGCCATGTGCTATGGGTCTGCTTGCACATGCCCATATCCGGGCCTAGTCATTATGATTTTGTTTTCAATATATATGTTGTCAATTAACTTGTACTGATATCATATTAATGAGTGGGTCTTTGGTGTAACATATTGCACCATAACATATTGTGTAATATGTGACATGGACTACATAAATAACGACATGAACCTCGTGTCATTTCATCATTTGTTTCATGTCATTCAATCTTTTTTTTCTTACAAAATGGTACGGTTTAATTTGTAGATTTTACCGTTATACCTAAGAATTTGTACATATAAATATATGTGTATTTAAATTTGATAGGTCATTTTGGTACGATTGCATATAAAGTGATCCTATTTTGAATTCATATCAAATCTGGTTAGAACAATTCATATTAAAAATTAAAGAAACCTGTTATATATGAACTTGAAAAGATATGGATATTACATATATTTAATAATCCTAATCCTATGCAAAAAATTATCCCTAAATAAATATATAGGATATCTTCTCCATCAAAAACCAAGTGCGAGGTCAGAGGTTGAAAATTTGTTTATGTCTAGCACTAAGAAAATTATCTCTATTTAGTAACTTGTAACATTGGATTATGATCAATTTATTGCAACATCTGAGAAATATCGTTTGATAATGACAAAACAGGTACCACAGGGGATAGAGGACAACAAAAGAAACATTTACATAGCAAGAACAAGTCCACCAAATGTGCTTAGAGCTTATTATGAACAATTTGAAAATGACTTCTTCAATTTTTTAAAGTGTCGGTCAGAAGAAGTAGTGTTTGGAGGGATGATGGTCCTAACTATATTGGGAAGGAAAAGCACCCAGCAATATAGTAAGGAATCCAGTTACGAGTGGGAGCTTCTTGCTACTGCTCTCAACGATATGGTGCTTGAGGTATTTTATACTCCCTCCGTCTCAAATTATAGTTCCCATTTTTATTTTGGGTGTTCCAAAATATAGTTCTTACTTCCATATTTAGTTCCACATTTTTCTGTGATTTGTCTAGAAAAACCGTGTCCTATCATTTATTTGCTTCTTGAATTTTGTTTTTTCCTTTGTTTATTCAAGCAAAATGTTACAATTAATGCTCTTTCACCAATTATTCTCCATTCTCTCTCCTAAAATCATCTTTTCATACAACATTTATTTAAATAATTAAACAAAAAATCTTTACTATTCCTCTTAGATTCTACTTGCATAAATTACCGTGAAAAAAGGGAAATGGGAACTATATTTTGGGACGAAGGGAATACCTTATAATATTCTTTATGGTTTGATTTATATTAATCCTAGTCATTAATACGAATGCAAATTTATTATCTATATAAATATATATATATTATTTTCCTATTCACAATGTGTAGCTACGAGAAATCCCGTACACATGACCTTTGAAATAAAAATATGAGAGTTTAACCATCAATTTACTACAATTTCAATATTTACTTTTTCAAAGTAAAACATAATAAAGTTTTATAATTATATGTAACTATCTGTATCATATCAGGGATGGAGGAGGGAGTGATGTCCACCTAAAAAGACTATAATGCCCCATCTTTACTTTGTTTCATAGCAAATTAATCATAATAATTTCAATTAATGCTAAATAATTAATGTCAATTAATGTTAATGTCAAAGTGAGTTGTGAAAGAAAAATTGCCATATGAAAAAAGGAAATTTAGCACCATTTCGTATATTTAAATCTCAATCATAATTGAAAGAACATATATATGGAATTTTCTGTCATTAATCAAGGACACTCATCTTTACATGTATCACACATCAAACGATGATCAAATACTTTCAATTTAAGTGACAATGTTTAGAACAAAAAAAAGATTACAAACTTTTTTATAATTGTTATTATACATTTTTATGTGCTTGATTGGATTGAAGCTAATTACTTAATAAAATAATAGTTTTTTTATAGAAAAATTAGAACGACAATGTTTTAATTAATTACTTGATAATAACTTGACCTAAAAAACAAGACAATTATTATTCATATTATAATAAACATATTGTAACATACATTTCGTTCACATATGAAATTATTTGTACAAACACATTTATTAAGTAATATAAATTAAAATTGATTTCGATCTTAATATAAAGCATGCATCGTGTGCACAAATGACTAGTGAAGACATATAAATGCTTTTTGATCTCTAACACTTCTGTTAAGGTAATAACATTCTTTTACCCTCAATATCTTTGAGTTTTTATTTTCAATTCGTTAGAATTACTTTTTTTAAATAACTTATCATGCCATAGTCCATTTTCAAATTTAGCACTAGACAAAAAATTATGAAAAACTAATAGTATAATTGATTATGAAATTTATAATTAATAATATATTTGATAATTGTAACTGCCTCGAAACATCAAGCGGGCCAACATACTAGTATAGTTTTAAAAATTGAGATTCATATATTTGAGATTGCAACAAAATCAATAAAAGATATCGGAGCTCTATATTATGGATATCTCATAGTACATCTAATAAATTATTAATAGATGACACGCTGGGATAAAATTAATAATGATACCAAAATTTAAATAAATGATGTGAAAAGGTAAATTTTAAATGGTGAATTAATCTAAATGGTTGAAACAATTATAGAATACCTTTAATTATATATATGTTGAATGTAAAATGAAAATAACCAAAACATTCACCCATTGGTCCAAAAAAAATCATCATATTACACGAGAACAAAGATTCCAGTGAAAAAAGAACCTATGTCTAACATATCAAACAAAAAAATGAAATAAAAAGCGAAAGCATATAGAATCAATATACTGTTGTATTTTTTAGTTTGTTCACTTGAAATTTTGATGCTATTTACAGTTGAAAAAAATCTTGAGATATTTAAGGTCAAAAGAGTCGGTAAATATACCCACAATCAAAACAAGCAAGCTAAAAAGATACCAAGGAAATACTCAATAATGTCATGCTTTCGGATGAACTATAATTATTTGTTCTTTAGATTGTTGTTCTTTTTTGTTAAACTATTGGAAATTTAGATGACAATAAAACGAATTTTAGTGAAGATACTATCTTTAAAAACAAAATTAACAAGTAAATCTGTTTGGTTTTAAATTTTTTGATAAGACAAACAGAATGTTAACCAATAGGTGATAATGAATAATATTTAATAAGTAATGGCTAGAATTTATTTAATCATGTATGATTTTTTTAGGGTTACATAGATGAAGAGAAGCTAAACACATTCAACATCCCACAATACACTCCATCAGCAGAAGAGATAGGATTTATTGTGGAGAAAGAAGGATCTTTTACTCTTAATGAAGCTGATATTTCTGAAGTCAGTTGGGAATCAAAAGAACATGAGTATTGTAAGATCAATTCATACAAGGCCTTTGATCCTTATGACTTTGTTAAATGCATGAGATCCGTGGCAGAGCCCTTACTCATAAGTCATTTCAGCGAAGCTATCATTGAAGAGTTGTTCAAGAGATATAGGGAAATCGTGCAAGCTTCGATGGCCAACGATACGAATGTGTTCATCAATGTTACAGTGTCCTTGACACGACGATAATGTTGAACGATCAATCGTCCATGGCTTCACGATTGTGGTGTCATCGGAGTACTCGATACTTCTACATGAAATATATTATATATTTATATATATGGCATGGAAATAATATTTGATAGATTTCAAATGTATATTGTGACAAATAAAATTTACTATGTTAAAATTTTCGTTACTTTTATTCAAGCTATGTCGCATTATGTATACATTTTGCGTTTGCAGAAATAAGAAGGCACGATGTTCATTATGAAATCCAGGAAAATGATTGGTGGATTTAGATAAATAATATAATTTCATTATGTTTATGGATTTTTTAACTATAATAATACAAAATTTTACTCGTTCTCTCGCAATAATACAAACTTTTAATTACTTTTAGATAATACAAACTTTTGTAAAAAAATCCTTCGATAGGGCAATGTGACTTTTAACATGTAAAACAGGTAAAATAATTTTAAAAAAACCCAAATTCCCTTTCTCTCTCCTCCCCTCACCACTGAAACCCCATCCCTTCCCCACCCTCACCCCTCCCCCCACGGACGAAACCACCAGTCCACCCTCACCACCCCCCACCAAAACCACCAGTCCACCCTCACCACCCCCTCCCCCACCACGAAACCGCCAATCCTAGCCACCCCAGCCTTGAAAACCACCCCCCTTCACTCTATCACCACCGAAATACACCAAACCCAGCCACCCCACCCCCCAAAAACCACCAATCCCACTCCAAACCCAACTCCTCTTTTTCCGCCGCCAAACCTTAACCTCACCTTTAGAGTTAACGCCACCTTTCACGTACGAACATATGCTCTCTCTCTTTAAATCCGTAGTCGTTCGCTACTCCAATCTCCTCTCTTCTACTCGCGCGCTCGCTACTTCCGATTTTCGTCCGTGGGGGGAGGGGAGGGGTTGTGGTAAGGTGGGGGTTTCAATAGGTTGGGGGAGGGGTGGTTTCAGGGTGGGGGTGGTCGTCGGAGGGACTGAAGTGGTTTCGGGGTGGGGGTCGGAGGGGATGAAGTGCTTTCGAGGTGGGGTAGGTGTCGTTGTCGGAGGGGCTGAAGTGCTTTTGGGGTGCGGTAGGGGTAGTCGTCGGTGGGGGTGGTGGTGGTCTGGTAATCAATAGAGAAGGTGGTGGTATAGTGGTTTGGTGTTGACCTCCAATTATGGGGAGAAAGTGTGGATATTGGTTTAGTGAAGGTGAACGAGAAAAGGAGAAAAAAAAGGAACAATGTGTTTTTTGTTTTTATTTGAATAAAAATTTAAATCCAACCAATGAAACAACGACACATGTTCAAGTTTACCGGTTTATCAGGTTGCATCGGGTTTAACCTACTTCGGGAATTTTGTTACAAAGTTTGAATTATTAGATAATAATCGAAAGTTTGTATTATTGTTGGAGAACTGGCCAAAATTTGTAGTATTCTAGTTAAAAAATCTTATGTTTATTTGTTGTAATTATGTTGTGTACAAGAAATACGACACAAAAGTATTATAGTTTTTCTGGTTAGTGAAATATAACTATATATCAAGATTTAAAAAAATTTACATCCTAAAGCTTCAATGTACTATGACAAATTGAATGAACCCCACACAAACAATTAAGAAGTACAAAACAAAAGCGGTCTATGCTCTGGGTAAGAGAAATTTTCATTTATTAATATTATACTTTGAAATGATAACACTAAATATCACTTGGTCTAGTGGTTAAAACTTTAGTATATAAACTTGAATTCATGGGATCAAATCCTACACTATGCAATTTCTAATTTTTTTTGTTGTATGTGAATTACATGGAGTAAAATGAACTTAGGGAGAGCGCCACGTGGCAACCATTCCTTGTTTAGGAACGCCTTTTAATATATTAGTATAGATTATTATTATTATTATTAGAATATTTGGCTTATACTATTAGTGTGTGCATAATATCTGAAGTCGGAAATTTTACTCAAAATAATTTGAATTTGTGCTTATATTTAACTAGTTTTGAAGCTTGTGCATTGCAGGGGTTATTGTTTATTTTATTTTGCAATTTTTTTTGCTAACATTGGTATTTTTTGTTGATGTGAAATGAGATTTTTCAACACAATTGTTATTATATAATTTTTCTATTCTTTTTCTATTGCAATAATTATCACTTTGAGTAGTTTCATCTATTCGAATCATTTCACTTTTGGTAGGAAAAGCAACTATAGTTGACAACATCGCATTTACTCATTACTTACTCAAATTGCCTCATAAAGTTGCGTTTACTTTATTAAGGATTTACTTATCCCCTACTCTAGTTTAACCCTCTATGCTAAACTACCAATTTTTATTTTCTTACAAACCATGCCCAAACTCATTGCTGTAGTAGAAAAAGACAGAAAAAATATTTGTCGTTATACTTTAATTTCTAGATCTGTTATTGTGATATATAAATTTTATATTTTTAATGTTCTATTGAATATTGTATCTAAGTCTATTATTAAATAGTATATATCCCAATAATTCGTATGACTAACAATAGCTAATACATTTTTAACATGAAATATACCCGAATGATACTTTAAGAAAGTAGAGGTTAAAAATTTGGTAGATGCTGGATATAAAGAATAGAGAAAAAAAATATGAGTGTTAGCCACAACTTAGATTGTTCATGCAAAATCAAACTTCAATTTTTGCTTATCTAGAACTTCTTATGTGTATTTAAATCTATGTAGAACTCTAGTTTAAAAAATATTTAAAATAAAATTAATGATATGACAATCCTATGTAACGCTCTCTATTTCATAAATTGTAGAACTGTATTGTAAATGGATCTTATTTCAGAGCATATTTTGAGCACTATCCAATGGAACAAAAATTATAATATTCTGAATTACGTAGCAAAAGTTATACACAATTTACATAATAATTTAGGTTGTTCATGCAAAATCAAACTCTAATTTTAGTTTATCTAGAACTTCTTATGTGTATTTAAATCTATGTAGAACTCTATTTTATAAAATATTTAAAATAAAAATTAATGATATGACAATCGTATGTGGCGCTATCTGTTTCATAAGTTGTAGAACTATATTGTGGATCATATTTCAGAGCATATTTTGAGCACTATCCAAATAAACAAAAATTGTAATATTCTGAATTACGTAGCAAAAGTTATACGCAATTTACATAATATAATAATTTAGGTTATGCAAAATCAAACTCTAATGGTAGCTTATTTAGAATTACTTATGTATATTTAAATCTATGTAAAACTCTATTTTTGTAAAAAAAAAAAATGATGACATGACAATCCTACGTGGCGAGCTCTATTCATAAGTTGTAGAACTATATTATATATGGATCTTATTTCGAAGCATATATTTCGAGCACTATCCAATAGTACAAAAATTATAATATTCCAAATTACGTAGCAAAAGTTATACACAAATTACATAATATAATAATTTAAGTTGTTCATTCAACATGAAACTCTAATTTTTGCTTATCCAAAGCTCGTTATATGTATTTAAATCTATGAAAAACTCTATCTTTGTAAAAATAAAAATAAATTTGATGACATGGTGCAGTCTATGCTTCCGAAAAGTTTTTCATATATAGATATTGATTGATTAGTAAGAATATTTAGTTAAATCCGATAATATAAAAGCGTGTGGTAGCTGATATGCTTAAGCTTCGGAAGTCTAGTTAATGTAGGAATAGGAATCTTACGCATGCAAGAGTTGAAGTAGGCATTGTACTTCTCTAATATCACATATATATACTTTCCACCCCACCCATCATTGTCAATTGTCATCCCATACTAATATATTCCCTCGTATTGGAGAGAAATAAGCAAAAAGTTGCATTGTGGTACGAATTTGAACAGCAAGCAATTTTTATTCAGCAATTCAGGTGGTATGATTCAAATTTTAATTTGAATAGCAATCTTTGGGTTATATTTATTGAAGCTTTTGGTTTGGTCTCTTCAACTTTGTCTTTAATTCATCTTTCTAAAGAATTATTGTAGGAAGATTGATTGGCAACTCATACTATTATATACAATTTATTAAGGGTACGTTCCCCTAAAAAAAAACTAGTCTCATATGCACGCGATGCGTATGAAAATATATAGATAACAATTATTTGAGAGGGGGACGAAAAAAATTATGGAAGGAAGAAGAGGAAGAATCAAATTTTTTTTTTTGTATAATCAAAACGAGGCACTTGTGTCATAAAATTAGGGAATTTTCGTGTCCCATCCTCTTCTCTTGTGAAATAGAGATTCTTTAGATGTTTTATTTATTTATTTGGTTGAAAGTTTTAATCTTTACGTAAAACTTGTGAGAAACGCTATTTTTTGTACCTTTTGTTCGATATCGTATACAACTATATGAACTCAATGATAGTACGTAATGTGTGTAATTGCTAGGAATTATCGATATATGTTAAAGATAGACTTTAGGGATAGAGTGTTATCACTAATAGGACTCTAAATGCAGGATGTATATATATACTTGATTGATGAATGAGATGATCACACATAACATTAACCTAAACTTAACATGGTATCAAGAGCCAAAGCTGAGAAATATCCTCTCCACCCACGAACCAAACTCGATCAATAGATCGAAACAAAAAACAAAACCTAAAAACCGAAACACATCAACCAAACCGAAGAACAGGACGTGATCCTCGAAATTTTTTTTTCACCACCATGGCCGAATCTACCGAAACAAATATTCCCAAACCCGATCTCGCCTATTTTCTTGGCTCCAATGATAATCCAGGCAACTTAATCACTCCGATTTAGTTAAAAGATGACAACTTTGATGAATGGGCACGTGCAATTCGCATGTCTCTGAATGCTAAGTGTAAATTGGGCTTCTTGAAGGGAATGATTCCCAAGCCTACGACCCCCGAAAAATTGGCTGACTGGAGCACTATTCACTCTATACTTGTGTCGTGGCTCCACAATACGATTTCTCCATCTATTCGCAACTCAGTTTCTTTCTATGAAACGGCACATGAATTATGGGCTCATCTGCAGGAACGTTATTGCGTTTCGGATGGCACCCGGATCTGTCACCTAAAATCGCAGATTAGTGATTGTAAGCAGCAAAAGACGGAAACTTTGGCCGATTATTTTGGCCGCCTGACTCGCCTGTGGGATGAGTTGTCCTCACAGGAAGTGGCGCCTCATTGCTCTAAAAGGGGCGCGTCCTGTGAGGTGGCTGGTTCGGTTCCTAGACCAACAACATGTAGATGATCATCTGCATCGTTTCTTGATTGGCCTAGATGATTGTTATGGGCCACTTCGTTCCCATCTTCTCGCGCAGACCTAGAAATGGAAATATCCAGTGGATCACCCGACCACCCGCTCCACCCGGTTTATTAAGTGGGTGAAGAACCCGGTTTAAACGGATGATAGCCGGGTGACGGATAATCGGGTGACGGATGCGGGTCGGGTTCGGGTGATATTTTTTCAACCATCACCCAACTCACCCGTTTAAAATAAAAAAAAAAAATTTTTTTTTATTTTGGCCTTTTTCATTTTTACAATAACTCACTTGGTATGAAGTGTTTTAACACTGGACCCGCATGTCAAAGGCCCCAAACTAAGCAACAGCAGGCCCAGTTTAAAGTTTAAGTGTTTAACAACTTAAAGTCTTAAACTTTAAGTTTTAACCCTAGCATTCTCACTCTGTCTCTCTCATCTCACTCTTAGACTCTGTCTCACACTCTCACTCTTCTCTGCCGGGCTGAAGGCCGGAGTTCGGACCGTCAGAACTCGAAAGGTCGCATCAAGCCGGCATCGGGCTAACGTGGCTCGTCTTCAAGAAGATTTTTCTTCACTTCAGCAAGATTGCTTTGGCGCTCATCGTCTCGGGCAAATTTTTATGGAATTGAATCTTGCTTAAGAGACCCGGGTGTAGAACTAAAAAGTAAATATGTTCCTACTGTTGGTTCCTCGATATTCTGTAGACATTAAGCACAAAATCTCTGACATGTTTATATTAATATCCGGCATTCTGAATTAAGAATCTACACTTTTCTATGTTTCATTCTCATTAATGTTTATAATGTTAGTTTACTGATAAGGAAATGATTTAGAGGAGGAAAATGTTGAAAGGGGAAAATATAGGTATTGCAATTGCACTCAAACTACTGTACAAAATTGTAAAGAGTAGCAGATCCTCTTAGTACTTTACCATAAACAAGTTTAATATCTGTTTAGTAATATAATGTTTGTGGGTGTATTTTAATTAATTGAAGTATGGATTTAATTATTTGATATTATTGATATTATGTATTTATTATTATTTTAATTTTAACATAATTCATCCGATTATCACCCGATCCACCCTTTCACTCGTGGGTGATGGATGGATGGATTCGGGTGGATGTTTGATCGGGTGATGGATGGATCGGGTGGGGTGGATGGATGCGGGTGATGGTCCACCCTCCCCGAACCCGATCCATTTCCATCTCTACGCAGACCCCTTTGCTCACGGTCGCTCACGCCTATCAGATTATAGCCCAGGAGGAGCGTTTGCGGGGACCACGCTCTTCTTCCACGCCAGGTGACGCCTTGGCCTTTAACTTGATGCTCGCTCAAAATCTCGCTTACCTACGAATTTGCTGGTTTGTACTCGTTGTAATCTTGAAGGCCATGAGAGAAGTGGTTGTTTTGAATTGATTGGATACCCCGAATGGTGGGGGGACCGACCACGAGGCCGGCGAGGTGGCTCGGTGCAGCGGGGTGGTCGGATGGGACGCGGATGCGGTGGTCGAGGCACACCACCAGCCCGCGTAAATAAAACGATGGCGGGCGGCGGTTCTCACGACAAGTCTGGCGGTGGGGGGGTTGCTACCTCTCAACCGCGCGACCCTGCTGGGGCAGGATTGGCAGGAATCTCGCCTGACCAGTGGCAGAATCTCTTAGACTTGCTGAACATGCCTAAACCGAAAGATTGTATGACTGGTGAGCGTTTGTGGATAATTGATACGGGTGCTACAAATCATATGATAGGACAGTTTTCGCAGTTATGTGCTGCACGAAAAATTCCTGGATGTCCGGTCGGTTTGCCAGATGGCAGTTCTGCAGAAGCTACCCATGAGGGAGATGTTATACTTCCTTGAAATCTGAAACTATATAATGTTTTATTTGTTCCTAACCTGGATTGTAATTTGATTTCCATTCCGCAGTTAGTAGATTCGGCGAATTGTATAGTTCAGTTCACTAAAACATTGTGTGTATTACAGGACCGCAGGACGAGGACGCTGATTGGAACGGGTGAGCGGGAAGATGAACTTTTCGAAGATCAATGATGTGGAGGGCATGGCATCTATTGATATCTGGCATAAGCGTTTGGGTCACCCTTTGAAGAAAGTTTTGAGGCATTTACCGTGTGTGAGTCCCTCTGATGTTAGTAGTTGCAATAAAGATGGGTGTGATGTGTGTTTTCGTGCTCATCAACCTAGAACAAGTTTTCCTAGGAGTAATAGTAGAGCTAGTCGAATGTTTGAATTAGTTCATTGTGATTTATGGGGCCCTTATAAAACGAAGTCTACTTGTGGTGCATCTTATTTTTTGACATTAGTTGATGATTATTCTCGTTCTGTTTGGACTTATTTGCTATATAATAAATTGGAGGTTGAAACTATGTTTTTGCATTTTGTGGCTTTGATTGATCGCCAATTTGACCAGAAAATTAAATATGTGCGCAGTGATAATGGCACAGAATTTAATTGCCTCAAACCATATTTTTTGCAACAAGGAATTATCTTTGAAACATCATGTGTTAAAACCCCCAACAGAATGGTAGTGTGGAGCGAAAACATGGCCATATTTCAAATGTTGCCCGGGCATTGCGATTTCAGGCTAATCTTCCTTTAAAATTTTGGGGGAATGTGTGCAGGCACCTTGTCATTTGATAAATCGAACCCCCTTCGTCGTCCTTAATTATAAAACCCCCTATGAGTGGCTTGTTTGATAAGCCCCTACCATGACCGATATCAAGATTTTTGGGTGCTTGTGTTATGCCTATAATATTTCACATGGGGGGTGATAAATTTGCTAGTAGGAGCATAAGGTGTGTGTTTTTGGGTTATTCTTATACTCAAAAGGGCTGAAAATTATATGATTTAGACACCAAGGAATACTTTGTGTTCTCGCGACATGAAATTCATTGAACATAAATTCCCCTTTAGTGAGCCTGCACCTGTACCTATGTCACCTGCAGTTCCAAATAATGTGGTTTATTATGAGGAGGAGATGAGTATGCCTCTAGTTGACGCACCAGGACCGTGGTTGGTCCTCTTGGAGATCAGGAGGGTGGGGACGCCACATTGGCGGACCTCCGACGGAGGTGGGCGGCCGGAGGTGGCGCCTCCGTGGGAAATGACCCGGCCCTTGTCCAGGGAGGGTGTAGAACAGGAGATGTGGAGGTCCAGGGAGGGTGTAGAACAGGAGATGTGGAGGATTTTGGAAGAGGAAACGAACCAAAATACCGAATAAAAAGTTGCAGGATTTTGTTACTCATACGGTAGTGAAAAAGAAAAGTTCATCAACTCAGGCACCTGCTTCGACAACGTCCTCAGGTACCCCATATCCTATTACACATTATGTTAGCTGTGAAAAGTTTTCTGCTAACCATCGCAGGTTTCTGGCAGCTATAACTACAGGGCGCCCTCCATAATCATTTAAAGAGGTCTGCAACATGAAGGATGGCGTGAGGCTATGGGAGTTGAGATACAAGCTCTAAAAAATCAGGGTACATGGGAGTTACAGTCACTTCCTCCTGGAAAAAAGGCCTTGGGGAGTATTGCAATTATTTCCCACACTTGTATAGGGAGTAAGTGGGTGTATACAGAAAAATATGATGAGAAAGGAAACCTTCAGAGACTGAAGGCACGATTGGTTATATTTGGCCATCATAAGGTGGAAGGAATTGATTATAACGAAACTTTTGCCCCGATAACAAAAATGACTACTGTACGTACTTTCCTGACCGTTGCAGCAGTAAAGAAATGGGACATTCATCAGATGGATGTCCATAATGCCTTCTTACATGGGGATTTGGAGGAAGAAGTGTACATGAAAATTCCACCTGGGCTTCAGGGAAATAAGTCTAATATAGTGTGCAGGATGAAAAAATCATTGTATGGATTGAAGCAGGCACCTAGATGTTGGTTTGCAAAATTGGCCACTGACTTGAAAAGATATGGGTTTAAGCATTCTTACTCTGATTATTCCTTGTTTACGTTCACTATGAATCATATTCAGCTGAATGTTCTCATCTATGTGGATGACATGATTATTGCAGGAAATGATAAAAAAGCTGTACTGAACTTCAAAGCTTACCTTGAGAAATGTTTCAAAATGAAGGATGTGGGAGCTTTGAAATATTTCCTCGGTCTTGAGATTGCAAGGGGGCCTCAGGGAATTTTTATGAGTCAAAGGAAGTATGCATTGGATATATATCATTGCGGAGGCAGGGTTACTTGGGGCAAAACCTGCTGAGTTTCCTATGGAGCAACACCATCAGCTGGCTGGGGCAGAGGGTCCTGTGTTTGATGATCCGGAGAAATATCGTAGATTGATGGGCAGATTGATATATCTTGCTGTGACGAGACCTGATTTGGCATATTCAGTACACATTTTATCACAGTTTATGCAGGTTCCTAAGGTGATTCATTGGGAGGCCGCTTTACGTGTGGTTCGATATTTGAAGAAAAATCCAGGACAGGGCATATTATTTCGTTCTGACAGTGATCTCCGACTTGAGGGATGGTGCGATTCGGATTGGGCTAGTTGTCCTCTTACTAGGAGATCTGTGAGTGGGTGGTTTGTATTGTTGGGATATTCTCCTATTTTCTGGAAGACTAAGGGACTGTTCTCTCCAGCTTATTTTCAGTTCAATTCAGTTCAGTTCAGTTCAGCTCCAATTAGTTCAGCTCCAATCAGTTCAGTTCAGCTCCATTCTTTTATAACCATTTTGTTAAATATTATAATTATGTTGGTATAATTTATTTTTACTTATTACTCTTATTATTATTATTATTATTATTATTATTGAGGGAATATTATTATTATTATTATTTTATTTATATCATTACTATTAAGTATTATTATTATTATTATTATTATTATTATTATTATTATTATTATTATTATTATTATTATTATTAGATTTGTTGTTGTTGTTGTTGTTTTTATATATAATTTTGTTCATTATAGCTTTACTCATTATTATTTATTATTATTAGGAGGAACATGGTTTAAGTCAAAGCACAAATAAACACACGTTATTTAGCCCATAAACCAATCAAATCGCGTCAAAACGGTTTATGATGTAATTTCCGCTGGTCCAACCCAATCATTATTATTATATTATTAAATCTAATTATTAAAATAGTAATATTAATTTACTTCTTAGATTTTATTGTTATTATATAATCATCATCAAGTATTGATATATCAATACAAATAATATAAAATAATTATTATTAATTATCATTATTATCATTAATTATTATTATTATTAATTTATGATTATTAATATTATTTATGTATAACAATCATTTAAAAATATCCAAAATACTATTATTATTATTATTATTATTACTTATCATTATAATTATTATTTAATATTCATATTATTATTGTTTAAATATTATTTATATATTTATTACATTTAATTTAATTCAATTCAATTTAATTCAATTCAATTCAATTCAATTCAATTCAATTCAATTCAATTCAATTCAATTCAATTCAGTTCAGTTCAGTTCAGTTCAGTTCAGCTCCAATAAGTTCAGTTCAGTTCAGCTCCAATAAGTTCAGTTCAGCTGTTTTATGCCGAAGAGAACAGGCCTAAGAAGCGGCCTACAGTTTTTCGATCATCTGCAGAGGCAGAATATCGTTTGATGGTTGCTATTGTGTGTGAATTAAAGTGGTTGAAGTAGTTATTAGGTGATCTCGGAATTCAACATCCTGCGGGAATGCGATTATATTGTGATAGTCAATCTGCCTTGCCGATATTTTTACCAAAGCACTTGGTATGACTCAGTTTGAATTTTTGTTGTCCAAATTGGGCATTCGTGATTTGCATGCTCCCACTCGAGGGAGGGTGTTAAAAATTATCTATATTAGATGTTAAAGATAGACTTTAGGGACAGAGTGTTATCCTAATAGGATTCTAGATGCAGGATATATATATATACTTGACATTAACCTAAACTTAAGAGTAATTCACTAATTTTCTGAATTCAACCATAGAAACGCGTGGTGTTAAACATTAAGGTCGATAAGTTTTAATTCTGCATGAAACAAATAATGTGCACCTCTATGTTTTTTTTTTCTAATGGTTGAAAGATTATCTAATTGATTTGCAACTTGTATTTTATGTTCAGCCAAAAAAATGCTAGAATTACGACTAGCACAAGGAAACCTTCTGAAGAAGGTCTTGGAACCGATCAAAGATTTGGTGAACGATGCCAACTTCGATTGTACACCGACCTGTTTGTCTCTACAAGGTCATACTCCCATGGCTTTTGTGGTGCTTTCGCTACGAGCCGAGGGTTTCGAGCATTATAAATGTGACAGGAATATCTCAATGGGGATGAATCTTACTTACATGGCGAAGATGCTTAAGTGTGCTGATAATGATGATATTATTACTATTAAGGCTGATGATGATGAAAGTGATAAAGTTCATTTTGTGTTTGAGAATCCTAGTAAGTTTGCCTTTCCCCGTATTTTTCCTTTTGGTTAAAATCTCGTTTTTACAAGTTACATGCATAATCTACATATTTATCCTTAGGGTTCCACTAATACACCCCCTCAATCTGTGCAACACGTGCATATTGGACTTTAAAAATTCAAAAAGCTTATCAGACACCCTTAGCGAAAATGTGTTGAAGTTAAGGTTCCACGATAGGAGGATCTTAGTTGAGGGTAGTAGGGGTCTGACCCTCGATAATTTTTTTTTTTTGCATATATAAATATACTCCCATTGTCTCATAAATATTGCTACATTTAACTTTTCACAGTTTACGAGATACAACTTCAAACACCAATATCTTGAGTTAAACTTACATATCTAAAAAATATATAAAAATTATATATTTGAAAAATATAAATTGGGACGAATCAAATAAAATCCAACATGACTATGTTTTTTCTTATGTATATCAATTAAAAGACCGTCAAAGTTACCAAGTGAATAGTACCAACGGACAAAATCTAGCAATATTTTTGAGATAGATGGAGTAATACACAAGCTAAATCAAATATATACAAAAATCTTGTAGCATAATAGTTAGATCAGATTCAACTTTTAATATAACGTCTAGGCGATCAAAACTTGGCTTAAAATCCGCCATTGGACTCTTGTATATAAGCATGACTTCAATTTTGTTTTCTTTACGTGTTAATTAGATCATAGAAATTTTATATGAAATTACTGAGTCTACTTGGTCACGTACTCATCCAAGATAGCACATTAGTATATATGTGAAATCTGATTCTCAATAAGTTTGTGGTAATGGACATTAATTTGGTTGTTGGTGCCATATAATATATAATGATGACAGACCAGAGTAAAATTTCGGATTTGGAGATGAACCTGATGGACATTGACAGCGAGCGCTTAGGTATTCCTGAAGGCGAACACCATGCCACTGTAAGGATGCCTTCAGCTGAGTTTTCCAGGATTTGTAAAGATTTGAGCAGTATTGGGGACACTGGTACGTGGAATTTAAACTCCCTCAATTTTTCCTGTTTTTTGCGCTTTAATTTGCTGTGAAATTCCATTTGGTATCATCGTACTTTGTACTTTTTTATTTGGTATCAAAATTATCTTTTGGATTTTACATGGTAACTATAGTTTGAACTTATTCTCTTTCATAACATTTCATTAAATAAAACATTAGTTTTGGGTTAAATAGAGTTATGTGTTTGCCTCATCTACGTGCCTTATGTATCGAGAATAGCTCAGCTAAGGTTTGGAATTGGGAGTCATTTTGGCTCTTATGAGTTAAAATTGAAGTCGAAAATGGAGAAAAACGACTAGAACTTCGTTTTAACATATCAGAAAATGCCTAGTTATTTTACTTTCACCAAATTGGACCTTAAATTTGGTCGTTAAGGACAAAAGTGACTCCCAAAATCTTGATTACGTAAAATTAGACAAACTCCTAATCCTATTTAACCGCCAAAGTAATGTTTTATTTCACATAATAGTACGCTAGATAATAAGTCCAAACTATAGTAATACCATATATAATAAAAAAAAATTGGGTACCAAATGAAAAAGCCCAAATTACATTTTTACCAAGTGGAATTTCTCTAATTTGCTTGAATTTCTCTATTTCCTTGCGTATTACTTAATCAGATTAATTATTATGATATTTTTCAGTTGAAATCTCTGTCACAGAAGAAGGTCTTAAGTTTTCTACTACAGGTGAATTTGCTTCAGCAAACATTATCTGCAAACACAACACAAAGGTTGAGAAGGTATTTTTACTTATCGCATTAGGAATCTGATGAAAACTTTATCCGAAGGCTGGAAAACATGTTAGATATAGTTTTATTAAGTTGACTTTTCACTTTGCTAATGCACTTATTTGACCCTTAGTATTCTTAAGAAATCATACAAATCTCCTTTTTTTTTTTTTTTTTTTTGAGGGGAACAAATCTCCTTTTTTAAATAAGTGTAATAATTTAACTTTTACGATTGTCAACGTATAATTTTTAATCATTAATATCTCTAATTATGTATTAGTAAAAGTTTTAAAAAATTGATATTATGAAAATATTCATTGAAACAAATTCAACAACATTTTATATTGTTATTATATATTAGTAAAAAAATTATCATCACAGTGAGATGTGTATTAAACAGTGAAATAAATTAAAGTATTGCATTTGAAAAAAAATAGAAGTATTTAGAAAAATGTAATAAGAATTTAAATCATGAATAGGAAAAGGGTCCAATATACTACCTCCGTATTTTTTTAGTTGCAACATTTAGTTTGTGGCACTATTCATCAACCAACTTTGATGAACTATCTCGCATTATTATATAAGAAAAAACATAGTCAAGTGGGGTCTTGTTAGATTCGTCTCAATGCGACAACTCCAAATATCAAATTTTTATAATTTTTAGTTACACCCAATAAGAGATATTAATGTTCAAAGAATCGTCTCGACAAATGTGAAAAAGCAAATGATGCAACTAAAAAACAGAGGTAGTATAATATAGTGTTAGAGATAAAGTAGGATACTACAGATATGATAAATATCTGTAGGATATATTAGTAGTTAGGATATAATATTATCTATATCTTAACTACTAATATATCCTACAGATATTTATCATATCTGTAGTATCCTACCCTATCTCGAACCTATAGCGAAGATATTAGTGAAAAACATGGTCAAGGCGGATCTCTATTTTTCGTGCGTGTTGTAAATTTGTTATGTTTGATGTGTAGGCTGAAGAAGCTACAATCATAGAGATGAATAAAGCTGTATCACTGCCCTTTGCACTAAGATACATGAATTCTTTCATCAAGGCAACACCTCTTTCGAACACCGTTACAATCAGTTTGTCTTCAGAGTTTCCTCTTATGGTTCAATACGACATTGCCGAGATGGGTTACATCCGATTCTACTTGGCCTCCAAGATAGAAGAGGCTGAGTATGAACAATAATCTTAGGATTCTGAATCATTGTTTATTTCTTGCTGCTTAGAAGTTAGAACTTAGGTTAACTTATATATGGGGATGTTTGATTTTTCATATATACTATAGTTTTGTTATGCTATCTTTGCATGGATTAGTTATTGCATGTTATCAAAATATACAGACAACTATCTAGTCTCTACATTTAGAAAATATATATTATAGAAAGTTCTCTTTTTTTTTTTTGCAATGGCTCAATTTTCGAGAATAATGTGGTCAACATCTTTGGTGTTTTTTTAAAAAAAAAAAAAAAAAGAAAGAAACAACTAGAGGTCAGGGGGATCTCAAGAATTGGGCCACCCTAAAGCATCCTTGCGGATGATTACAGCAAAAGGAAAATCAGAAACATCGTAGACGAAATACGTTTTTGATGATTATTAAATACATATATATGTAAATTATTTTGCTTTTGATGGTTCCTCATAATAGAAGTTAGAGAGATAAAAGAAATTGAAAATGGAGGGAAAATGATGGGTGGGAGAAAAGAAGATAAGAAATAAATAAAGAAAATAGTAGCATTTATCCTCTAGAAAATAAAATATTCTCCACCCTTAGGAATACGAGGAAAAAACCTATTCTTTATGAATTTTTTAGGAAAAAATAATAGAAACAATTCCAATTATTAAGAATCTTTTTAAATAAGTTCCAACTTTTGATTATTTATAGTCCTGTTTGGCACTAGCGTTTTAGGTAGCAGGTAACGTTAGACAAGATGAAAACGCTATTCAAGAAAATCAGGAGTGTTTAGTAAGTGAGTGGTTGTAATAACAGGTAGCCGTTGTAGAACGTTACCACATGTAACGTTTGAAATTCATTGGTAGCAGTCTAGCAAATAAACAATATATAATAGCATAATATAGAGTTGTTAACCAATATTTTGTTATTTCTTTTTCCTTATATTGTCGATGGTTTTATTTTATGGCAATTTGTTGTTTTTTCTTTACAATAACAGAGATGTAATTTAAGTATTTGTTTTAAATATAAGATACAACTAATACTTCACAATATTTTTATACTCCTCATTTCACAAGCATTTTAGTTAAAACAGGTAAAATATATATACTTTTGAGGGTTGAATATCATCGTAAATTTATACATTTCTTTGAGTAGTTAAAAAATCGTATACTCGTTTTAGTACAAGTTCTTTGAAAAAATAAATATTGAATTTAACTATGAAACGAATATATGAAATTGTTGTAATTCATTTCATATTTGAATAAATGTCATTATTGTCTTTTTTATAATTTCAACAATTACTTCTGCCGAACACTACCAAATGAAAATTTTAATTCCAACTGTAGCATTCTTAACCAATTGAAAATTTTAATATTAATTTCTGATTTTTGTGGATCACCAAAATTCCCCAATATCTCGTGTCATTGAATTGGAATACTACAAAATGCAACTGAACTTCATCTTTTCTCACACTATTTGCTCCAATTCCAGGAGAATTTAACAGTGAAAAATCTCATGTACGACCACCTCATCATAATTTATAGTGAGACGAAGACAACTTAGAGTGTGAATATCCCTCAGACTCACCTCTAAACTTCATACTGTGCCACATCAGCTTTTCACTACTTTTTAATTCTATAGACTCACTTCAGACTCATTCTAATTTTATACTCTATCCCTCAGATTATTTCCAGACTCACTTTACTTTATTTTATATATTCTTGGTGGTGGGGAAGGGAAACCAAAAAGTGGGTTAAATACTTGGTGGGGCCCACACGCATGAGTCTTAAGATGAGTTTGGAAAATTAAAACTCATCCCAAGACTCCTTCACCCTTTCTCCTTGAATATCCCTAGTCTTGTTCAAGACTCACCCAAATCTTGTCTCAAGACTCAAGCTTAAGACTAGGGATATTCACACCCTTATGATCACAAAGGGATCTTTTAAAGTAGAAATGACACGTTTAATATATAAGGTACCTATTTTATGATGAGCTCTTTAATTTGTAGAGTAACTCTTTTAACTTACATTATGATCATTTTAGGGAATAAAATAAATTAGTCTTTCCATTATCTTATTGTAATGTCTTACAATAAGACTTGCTAATTTATTGGCATTTAAAATTCAAATTTTCTCCGGTGAAATCATCAACTTCGAGCAGAATTTAGTTTTACCATGGTTTTAAAAATTAGTGAACTAAGCACTTTCTCCTACATTTTCCTTCCCAAATGAAACCTCAATCAATATGTTTAGATGCCGAAAATGAGCCCATTGCCAAACAAATCCCGTTAAATCTCTCAAGATCAACTTCCACACAAAAATGTCGTACCCAACTTCTCGATGTAAATGTGAGCTCGAGAGTCGAGAAACATGGCACCAAAGAGTCAAGAAACTGAGCAACATCGAGTAATGTAAAGCATCACCCTCCTGCAATTGTGTATAGTAAAACAGTAGGAGGTGCCCTGTAGCAAATAACTGTAACCATCTTTCCCTCTTTTTCACAAGGTCCAACCTATACCAGTCTCTTCCACAGAAGGAAAAAAGTTGCAGAAAGAAAGACTTTTGGAGCTTCAAAAACTCGAAAGTGATGGAATATCAGGAAGACGACTACCACCTAGAAATACGAAGTGTATAAAATCTTCCATATGGCTTCTGGACTGTGCATCCAACCTTGTACAACAACCATCAAACTTCTTTCAAAATTGAGAATGCCACTCCCAATCTGCACGGCAGCTCCCTCGATGCCTGCTAATGCCCGAGTGAACATCTTGTAACTCCCAAAGAAGATTCGAATATTTGTAGTCTCAAGTTTTAAGATCATCCGACATTGCAGAAGGTATACAATGTGTTGCAAGAATATCTATGGTAGCAGCTTTTGCTGTCTCTGTCCGAAGAACAACTATCTGCAGGCAGAATATCAATTGCAAACAAGAATCAGTACGATGTTTCAGATATGAAGGGCTGTAATGTAACCAGATTATGTGCTAGTGCTAATGCTACTGCTACCAGGAGAAAGCTTATGAAAGCAAAAACTGAGAGAGAGACCTGATCATAATCCAGATTGAACTTCATGAATTCATCATTGCAAGACTCGACCATACTTGCCAAGGTCTTCAAGTTCGTCACTGGATTACCATTGAAGGCAATGACCTGATAGTCGAGCACCAAAAGACATAGCTCACATGAGCAACTAATATATTTACACTCGAAAAAACTTTCTAAACTCAACAACTAATGCTTCCTCCACTTTTTTTACTTGCACTTTGACTTTTACAGTATTCATATTCTAGCTTCGACCTTGTTTTTCACTAATATATAAAAATAAATATATATTATATGAGATGTAGATAGTTCTATCTCACTGAATATTATATCAAATGTTCATAATTTTTACTAAGAAATCATTCAAGATATTAATGGTCAAAGTTATATATCGGAGTGCGTAAAAGTCGACTGTTCAACTTAAAGGAAACCAAGTATAAAATAGTTTAACTACATACCTGAGTGTTCACAATTTCTTCATATCCAATATTAATGTCAGCCACAAGAACCTAATAGCAAGAGAAGATATAAGCAAGGTAAGTAGGTCTGCAAATTCTTCAACCAAATCTCAAAAACGAAAAAAGATAATAATAATAATGAGTCATCTATAGACCTATTAACCGGGTCGATCGGGTCTGGGTCAAATAGTATCGAGTTGGATTGCTTTCAGTTTGGATCGGCGAACACTTGTTCATTGACCCAAAATCTTTGGGTTCAGACTTCATATTGACACTTGTTCAAAAGCTCAGCTCGAAAAGTTCATGAAGAACTCAATCATTATTTTATATTTAAAATTTTATATATCTTTTTTTTTTTTTTGATAGTAAAATTTTATATATCTTTAACATTATATTAAGTACTACATTTAAAATATTAACTAAGTTAACATTACATTTTACTACATTGGAAAAAAAAAAAAAACAATGAGTAAATAACACATTGGAAGAAAGTCAAAAATAAAAGGTAAAATCAATGAAAAAGAAAAACAAGAGTAAGAGAACTAAAGCATGCAAACTCTAAAAACTAGCCTCCCCTTCTCTCTTTTTTCTCTCTAAAACCCTAGCCTCCCTTACTCCTTCTTCATCAGTTAGGGACTGTCAGATATGATTTCATCATGGTAAGCCCCCTTTTTCCTTTTATTTTCAGTTTTTAGTTTATTTTCTTGTTTTGTTGAATAAATTAGTATCTCTTTATAAGATTTCTTCAAACCTTATTATGAGGTTTTTAGTCTCTGTTGTAGAGATCTCCTTCTCCCCTATGGGAGTTGTGAGTGTGGTCTTTTTGTTTGTGGGTATGAGAAATTGTTCTTATTGGTTGAAGTTCAAGACTCAACATGTAGGTATTGAAATCTCGAATACGGTCAACATGGCTCGACCAAGAATGCTCTTCCAAAACTATGTCAGGATGATAGACTTCCTCATCAATAGTTGTTTGATTCAGCAAATACAAGAGGACTGCGCTGTATTGTTCGATCTGGTTCATTATAGTTTCTTTGAAGACGAATTTGATTTAACCTTGTTTGATTGTATCTTGTTTTTCTTTAATATCTATTATAAATGCCGTTTGGCCTTCAATTAATGAAATTTCTCTTTCAATATAAAAAAAAAAAAAAAAAAAAAAAAGAGAACTAAGTCCCAAACAGTGAAACAAAAGTAAACCCTTCGCCCCACCCTCAAAAACTTTGGTTCCTTTCTTCTACATCGATATCAGGGTCCCATCCCTCAAAAACAGAAGTGTAACGGCCACGGCGACCGACAACCGGAAACCACCACAACTATGAGCGGTGGAGTAGGTAAATAAATACTAATGCGTTATTTTCTTTTTCGAAATTTGAATTTAGAAATTGTTATATTTTAGGGTTTTCTTTAGACAATCTGATTATTTCAATGTTTTTTTTTTACCTTTTTCTTAATAAATTTGCTAATTTTTTTTGAAGTAGAAAATTTCATTAATTGAAGATCAAACGGCATCTACAATAATAGATATTAAAGAAAAATAAGATACAATTAAACAAGGTTAAATCAAATTCGTCTTCGAAAAAACTATAATGAACCAGATCGAACAATACAGCACAACCCCCTTGTATTTTTTGAATCAAACAACTATTGATGAGGAAGTCTATCATTCTGACATAGTTTGGGAAGAACATTCTTAATCGAGCCATGTTTACCGCATCCGAGATTCCAATACTTTCATGTTGAGTCTCGAACTTCAACCAATAAGAACAATTTCCCAAACCTAAAAACAAAAAAACCCTACTCACAACTCCCATAGGGGAGAAGGAAATTTCTACAATAAAGACTAAAAAAATCCCATAAAGAGATACTAATTTATTCAACAAAACTAAAAATTAAAAAATAAAGGGGAGGGGGGCTTACCATGGATCATGGCAGCCCTAATTGATAAAGAAGGGGTAGGGGGAGACTAGGGTTTAAAGAGAAAAAGAGAGAAGGGGGGGGGGGGGGGCAACTTTCTAAATTCAATTTAGTTTATACAAGTCTGGATAAATTTGCTATTATTTGTTAGAATGCAATTTTGATTTCCATTCTCTTTCTGATTTTGTTTTATTCTTTTGTTTTTTTTTGTTACTTATTATTGATTTTCTGTCGTTTTTTCCGCTTTTCTGCATAAAACTAGCTCGAGCATACCCGAGCTTAGTTTCATCAAGCTCGTCGAGCTCACGAACAGATCAAGCTCGTCGAGCTCACGAACAGATCAAGCTCGTCGAGCTCACGAACAGATAAACGAGCTCCAACCGAGCACACTGCGGCTCGGCCCTAAACAACCCTAATTAGACCAACGAAACAAAAAAAACTAAAGACTTTTTTGCCAAAAACGTTCTTATAATCCCAACTTATTGCTATTTATGTAATGACTTTCGAGCAAAAAACTCATACGATCCCAAGAACTTCCAAGTTGTTCGGCATGTGATAAATTTGGGTTTTTTATCTTAACATTAATTTAAGACTAGTTTTTCGAGTTGGCTTTCAGATCGGGTTGGTTTTTAAGAGGTCTAGTCATCTACTTTCGCCGTCCCATATTAATTGATACACGACCTATTTTCGTCCGTCCCACATTAATTGGTACACATCCTAATTAAAAAACCCAACAATAAAGAAACATCAATCACTCTCTTATTTCAAAGAGTTGAGGCGCTATAGTAGACTAGTAGTAGACCAACAATGGGTAGGGTTTGTTAGGTAGGGTAAGGGTAGACCCTCGCCCATACGGCCATACCCTAGTTTTTAGAGGTAGACCATACCTTACCCATATCCATAGAGTAAAAAAAAATTAGGACCCTTACCCATACTCGTCGGGTCCAATAGGGTATGGATAGGGTCTAGAATAGGTCAAATACAAATATTTTTTTGCGCTTATATTTTCACGTGTATGTATAATTGTTAATTCAATACATAAACTTGTCAATTAACCCACACAATGTCATATTACATAGGAATGCAGAGTTTTAAACATCCCAAAAGTCTCACACATCCAAAAACAAATAAAGAAAATAGTTTAGAGCGAGTTAGTGAGAAACTGGTAAAATGAGACTATGAGAATGCGGCGAGAATAAGGTATTAAGGGTTTTATTTTGACTGGAAGAGTTTATTATATCTGTTATATATTTCATATATATGTTAATTTTAATTTTAGGGTATGGGTATTTGAGAAGTGGATCCTTACCCAACCCTTACTCGATAATATCACGATCCATACTCTACCCTTACCCATAAGGGTGAGTTTATCCCTCAGACCCAAATCCAACCTTCAGAATGTGCCACATCAGCTTTCCACTAATTTTTATCTACTTTTTATTCTTCAGACTCACTCCAGACTCATTCCAATTTTACACTTTATCCCTCAGACTCACTCCAGACTCTCTACCAAAAGTTGAACATATTATTTTAGATAACATTTATTCTACCAAAAGCCCACAACCAAGTCTGAGATTGAGTCTGGGAAACCAAAACTCATTCCCAGACTCATCATTCCATTTAGTCCAAATATCGGTAGTCTGGAGCCAGACTCACCAAAGTCTGCGCTGAGACTCGGTGCTCCAGACTACCAATATTCTTGCTCTAAGGGTCCAAAAAATTAAGACCCTTAAATTAAGGTAGGGTATGGGGGGGTCTGGGTAGGGTCCTGGACCCATTGTCATTTCTACCCCACGGTCTACTAGCTACATTAAAAAGATACTCTACTACTAACTATCAACAATAAAATAAAAAGTCAATTAAACTATTAAAGCTCCTAAAACTCAGTGTTAGTTAATACGAAACGGAGGGACTAGTTTTCTTTTTTTACTCTCGAATGGTGCCCAGATAGAGAAAAAACAAAAACCTGTGATATAACAACAAGCTCTTCATCTTTTGATTGTGGCATTGAATGTAAAAGCTTGTCTAGAAGCTTGACCGGGGCGTCATACTCGTATTCTTTTCCATACTGTCATGATATCAAAAAACAAACAAAAAAAAGAATGGAAACCACATCAGCAATAACAAATTATAACAGTTCAACAAAAATATAAACGGGTGGGGGATTGGTAAATTACATAGGAAAGCATAATGGGTTTGTTTAATGTAGCCAAGTCTCACAGTGTCATACCAATGCTCCGACTTGGTAAAATATAAGTGTGTAAACATGAGAAGAAAAGAGACCTGACTGATCAAAACAATACTAACGAAACAAGTACTCAAAACATGAACAAATAAGCAAGCTCGAGTAGTTGAATGAGCACGGATAAAATGAGCATATATAACTAGAGGAATGAGCATGGCCTTGACAGTAGAAAGTACATGAGCACTATATAAGTATTCAGGGAGCATTTTCAAATGACCATTTACAAGCAACCAAATAAACATACACTGGACAATAAAGCAAAGAAAAATTTATCCAGGTTAAAAATGTGGTATGGGGTAATTTCCAGCTAGAACCGCACAAGAAAAACTTAGATGTGGGGGCTCATACCTTGGTAGCAGTAAGTTCCTCAAATTGATTAAACCTCAAGGCAGTCATAGACTTCACAATAGCAAAGTGACAAGTGCTAACAGAAAACCCAAAAATATCCCACAGGTTTGAGATATTGTATGACACCTAAGTCTTTCAAGGTAGCAATTCAAAACCGATCAGAGTGGTTATGTTGAAACTGGCCCAGTGTAATAGAGCTACATACAAGGTCCTGAATCGCGTGGCAATAACCTAAGTAACACTACAGCTGTTTCTGTTCTTAGGATAGCAAAAATAAAGTCAGCACATGCACAACCAAGTTCCAAGATTGAATTGAATGGCAGGGAGCAGCAATATCCATGTCAAGTTATCTCGATCCGAAATGTCCAGTAACCTCCATGATCTTAAAAGGCAGTGGAGCAGAGGGATCAAGCTTAGAACTACTCAACCAATATCAATCACTAAACTCAAACACCATTAAGCATGGAATTAAAACTCTCCCGTAATCCCGTTCCATTATAGAACGGTCGTTCTGTAACGGATTTTGGATTTGCCATCCCGCGAAATCCCGTTACGGAACGATATAATACATATCACATACTTCTCGCCGTGTTGCCCGTTCCATAACGCGAACTCGCCCATTAGAACGCTTTTCTCCCCGTTACATCCGTTCTTTTCAAACGTTGGCCAAAAATATTTTACGATTTAATTATATAGCCGATGAAACATGATATTCTAATATATTTGATTATATTATGTTGTAATAATGCTTCATAGACTAAAAATAAAATGAGGTTAGAACATATTAATGTGATTTTTTTAAGAAAAATCACGAGTCGGCCGCGAAACATTCTATTTCCGATGTCAACTAAAATCAGGCAGAATTTCAGTCACATGTCACGTCAAGAAATGGAAATATAATCCCATGTCAAATCAGAGAGAAAAACCCATGAACTGGAGTCCAGAAACAAGCTAAAGAACAGCTCAATCACACAAAGAATGGAACTGGACAGCTGATCTTGGAAAATCTTATCATTTCTTTCACGCTAATAGATCCTACTACAAGCAGATAACATTAATTATAAGATAGATTTTTGGAACCTTGTAAAGATAGGCAAAGCTTTATTTTTTAACGATTGCCCATGTCAAAATTAAATTCAATTAACCAAATAGTACTGCATAAACAGAAAGGCTGGTAGGGATATATTGTTCATTTTTTTCGGTGGGGCAAGGGGGGTAAGACAGATGAAAAAAAGATTAAAGTCAAACCTCAGAACGGAGATATGGAACCGAGACAGTTGTAAAAACAAATCCTCCAACAATATAATACGAGGGAGGTCTGCCCTTGCTGTGTGCAGGAACGAGTCTCCTGTGAGTACCAAGTTTGATGCGAAACGTTTGGATCACCGAATCACGTAATACCTTGATTTCAGCCTTATCTCCAGTATATTTCTGGGATATAAGGTAACTGAAACCTATACGCTCCCCATGCCTGAAAGGAACTGCCAAAAAACAAGTCAATCTAAGTTTTTTTTTTCCACACTTACCATGTATCCAGCAGCATGTTTCACACACAAAACATGTTAACAATTGTCATCTATATATTTAATAAGCATATCGCCTCATTTCAAGAATATCACTTCCTCCATTTCAGAGTACGAGGCATCCACACATTTCAGCAATTAGCTTCGATTGATGATTTTCAAAATGCATTGCTATTTATAAGAAACATATGTTATTAGATTAGTAACAAGAATCACTTTCATAATTCATGAAAACTTTGACCGCATTATTTTATTTAGCATGTAGGAGCTTGTTAGATACATTTAGATGTGTCTTTCAAAATATAAACTTATTATAATTTCTTTTGCTACGAAAGTAAGATATACTCCCTCCGTCATGTATTACTTGATTGTGATGAGACATGTAACACGAGATTTTTAGAGATGCATGTGGATAGTGTGGGGGACCACACTTTATTAGTAGATGACAAAAAAGAGATGAATACATAGAAATAGTATGGGTAAGTGACAAAAGGGAGGATAGAATAAGAAGAAATAATATAGCAAGTAATTTGGGACATCCATCTACGGTAGATATAAGCATATGACAAAGTCAAAAACCGGAAGGAGTAGATGGCCAAAGGTGTGCCATTGGATATCGTTAGGAAGGATATAGAGCTTCTAGAAATAAAATATTTAATTTTAGCATAAATATAAATATTTACAACTACTGCTGGTCAAAATGCAATCTTGAAAAACATGTGATTGCAGTGAGCTGTGAGCCTACGGACAATTATTTCTCACTTCTACCGCATTGCATGACCTATACTTGAGTTCTAATATGATAGAATATATTCAAATCTTGATCCCAACTCCAAATAAATTCAATTTGTACTGAATACACAGTAACCAAGAAACAATCTAGCTGATAAACAAGCCATAAAGCTAATTAACCTTTGTGCAAAAAGAATGGAAAGAAACTACATATTATGACAGATATACAACTAGAAAGCAAACAGAAACCATGTGGATAGTGTGGGGGACCACACTTTATTAGCAGAAACAAGACAAAAGCAAACAGAAACCAATGACATTATGACAGATATACAACTAGAAAGCAGACAGAATGGAAAGAAACTACATATTATAAAGCTAATTAACCTTTGTGCAAAAAGAATTATGTCCATTTAATGAACAGTTTATGAATGAGATATCTTCAATGTAATATACTTTTGCTTAAGAAAAGAACATTGAAGGCTATGTAATGGAGGAGATTCAGAAGCAAGTGGCACAATAGAAGAGGTAACACCAGGCACATGCCCAGCATCATGCAAAGGAGAAGCAACAAAACACGAGTTGAATTAAGATCAATTTCTTTTCCTGTCCCTACAAAAGAAACTTTCATATAGCTAGAAACTCTCTCTAATTTACTAAGCTAACTACAATAACTGTTAGATAATAGGAGATCAACAATGTTACAAGCTTCGTCACAAGCCAACCTAAGGATAAGATAAGCAGCAACTCCACTAAACTCGATTTCCTGGCTAAGCCAGTCCCAGACATTCAATTTACTGTTTAATTACTTTTAGAAGCAACTAAGAGAGCATGAAAACTTTATGGTCTCCTCAGCAAACAGCAACCAGTCACGATCCGATGTCATATGCATTAAAGGAGTAACAAGTTTCACACACACACACATGAAAAAGCTTTCGATGGCCAAGAACTTCTAGCACGAGGGAATGTAATAGCCCAAATTTTTTGGAAAAATTGACTGTAATAATCCCACTAGGGAGTTCCATTTTTAATAATCCCAACTTCCCAACAATGAGTTATCCAAAATAATCCCAACTATTAGGGATGTCTTCCCTAAATATCCCAACGTGACTTATGACTAGTTAAATAAGTAAAAAGATAAATTTCTCTCTCCCTCCTCTTTCCCAGACCAGCCTAAAATGGTTCATCCTCCCAAAACATCCATGGCTCCCTGCTAGTGCTTTCACCCAAAACCTAAACTCCGTGATCATAAACTTCAACTAACTTCTTTTTCCTTCAAAAAGTATCTTCCTTCCCTAACTCCCTCAACCAAAATCAACCACAACAACTCAACCTAACAAAACCTTCAACAACTCAACTCAATTGATATCATCATGCAAAACCTAGAATAATATGAGCAAGCTCAAAACAAATTCGAACTCACTCTACATGCGTAGTTTGAGTTCTTTTCAAATCGAAAACATCTTTCAATCATCCAATTAATATGAACCATCCACGACTCAACCTCCAAAACTTAAAACTTCAATAATCAACTCAAAATCTCGATTTAACAAAAATAGATTTGAGTGTCAATTACAAGATTACACTTATTAGTTATTAAGGTGAAGTGGGAAGCAACGTAACTTCAAAGACTGAATCTTTAAACCCGGAATTCGTCTATTCAAACTCCAAAAGCATCACAAGATTGAATCTTTGAGTGTCAATTAGATTACACTTATTAGTTATTAAGGTGAAGTGGGAAGCAACGTAACTTCAAAGACTGAATCTTTAGACCCGGAATTTGTCTATTCAAACTCCAAAAGCATTCTTCTTCCTTGCTTACTTAGAGAAACGAAGAAGACAGGTCTTCATACAACAGAAAAAAGCTGTGAAAGCAGTGATGAACATCAAGTTGTTACTGAGTTTAGTGCTTCAGTCAGTTGTCGCTGGGTTGTTATCTCAGTGAATTGTAGCCGAGGAGCTCCAGGTGTGTTGTAGGGCCATCCAGAGTTAAGTATTGCAAGAATAAATTTATATCGGCGTGTTGGCCTCCAAAAGTCTAAGAAATTGCTGGTATGATTCGCCATGTCCTACTCGCATTTGCTTCCCCCCAGTTAAACAAGTATCTTTTAGGATGTACTTCAGAGTTATCTAACGTCAATTCTCTTCTTTGTACACAAGTTATGAGTTTTAAGATGTGTGTAGATGTTTGTAGATACAAAGGTTTGGCCAATGATATATTGATCGAAAACAAAGAGACTACAGTTTTCTTAGGAGAGAGAAAGTGAGAAACTGTATTGGTTTTCTCGAGAGAGAGTGTGAGAAACCGTATGTTTGAAGAACCAAAAAAAAAGAAACTTTGAAGAATCAAAAAAAAGAAACTGAGATTTTTTACCTTTGCCTAGTAGTTTATCATTACAAAGTCTATTTTATTTTTTTAATATTAATATAGTAGTTGTGTTTATCTATTTTGAGTACCTAAGCGTCTATAGTGTAATTTGGTTTAGAAGTACTCTATGCACAATAAGTTAAATCAATTCAAAGTTTAATTTTTATTGTAGTGTATGGTGAATTTAAATCAATTAGAAGTATTTCAGATGAGTTCTACATGATATGGACTCATTCTTCTACACTTGTACAGTTGTACCTACATAGGCAAGGTGAACAATTGACTACTGCGCCAGACATATAGATCCTCAGTACATATTACACTAAAAACATTTAAATTTTCAAACACCTCAACAACCCCATGCAGCCATGCTCATTAATTGTGGCCAAGTCCAAATAAGTAGGTGAACATATCAGCATAAACAACATGAATAACATCAACAGACAAATAAACCTTACATAAGGTATAAACAGAACGTTCTCACAGGGGAGGAGGTTAACATTGTTACCTGTCCCATCATTTGCAATATCGACCCCATCAAAGCTCAGAATAACATCCGAAGGCCGCAAAACCTTGGACTCTGGAGCAGTAGGGTCGACACGTCGGACACGTACACCTTTTTGGTCAGATTTCATTCCCATTGATATCCGTAAGTCAGGATTTTCCATCTTCTGCCACTCGACACCAAGAATTGGGAACCCTAAACAAGAATAACAATCATGAATGATAAAGTAACAGAAACAAACCATAAACATCATTCCAACAATTATAAGGTACATCTGATACAAAAAAGACACAGCACCAAGGCAAAATAAACAAATTTGCCAACTGGACCTACCAGTGTATGCTCCATTTCTCTCATAATCCTGAATAAAGTGCAAGATGACAGGTGTGGGTATAACATAACCAATATTTTCGGCATCTTCGTGTTTCAGGGACTGAAATGCGATACCAACACAACTGCCTTTGTCGTTAAAAGCTGGACCACCAGAATTTCCAGAGTTTATGGCAGCATCTATCTACAATAGAATCAATGCAAAAGGAATCAATACTAGAGCAACAAAAGGGCAATGCTAACCACGAAAATCAGAATTCTGCGGATATATCAAGAGTCAAGACCTGCAAACCCAGCAATTCGGTGGACCCATGAACATAAGACAAGATCTCAATACGTGAGACAACTCCACTGGTAACAGAGATTGTATCCCCTCCTATCGGGTAACCTACAACAGTCACAGCATCTTGAAGAGCAGGTAGTTCCCCAAACTCCAGTGGTTCAATCCCTTCCCAGAACTCATCATCATTGACTGTAAGCAAAGCTGCAAAACCAATATACACAAAATTTTGTTCATATTTACCAAACCAAACTCAATTTACAGCGTCACAGGTGACATAATTGATATCCTCACGACTGAATAATTGATATAGGAGCAAGCGAAATTAGTCAACAACAAAAATCAGTAATACCATGCCACAACCTTTTAGGAAAATATATTTGTGATTCTCTGCTTTCTATCACTAGCCAAATACAACTAGTTACATTACCACTACACCCAATCCCTTTTTATAAATCCAAAATCACTCAAAACAGTGTTGTTAGTCCTAGTCCCTGATTGATCCGTCTGACAAGTAATGTGATTTTTCTGAACAATGCAAAAGTGGACATAATAAATGACTGCATACACACACAAAGGACAAAATCATAAAGTTTTTTAGAAGTTATATCAAACTACAAGACCATATCAAAAGAGGTCAAGGACTGTCATGTGCACATAAATGTAAGCCCTAATAAATAGACAATAAAGTCGAGTAAAAATAAACAGTGCCTTCTCAAAACTATGTGTTTATATTTCGATGAAAGGAATTTCTTTAGTGGTAAACAGTAAAAAGAGTCCAAAATTGAAAAGTACAGACCAGAAGTAAATCATTGTTACCAAAATGAAATATATTAGCCGCATGCAAAAACTTTACAAAGGTATAAATGTTAATACACCTCCCCCCCCCCCCAAACAACAACCCCCAGAAAAAAAAACTTAAAAAGCTCGCTGTTTGCAGCCTTTGAATACAAAACATAGAAACAGCAACGCCTAAATTTCTAATTGTTTGCAGTTACAATATTGACAACGCTACTTAGTTTCGGCAAAACAACTATTGCACGTATGATGCTAATTTGTACAATCATTAGTAGACATCCAAATGGAGTTAAGGGTCTATGTGAAATAACTACGATCGCACTAGATAAGCAGCAGTAGATTAACTCAGAATAGGGGTGTAAACAAGACATCTAGTGCATAATTGCATTCTTGCCAAACCATTAATGTATTAAGCTAGCCAAACTCAAGTATAGCTAAACTGAGACAGCACATCAGATATGTCTATTTTTGTTTCCCAATCTCAGAACCAAGACCAAGCATAAACTTTAACTGAGCCAAATAGAGGAACACGTCAAACTTCAAAATTCAAATTTCTCCAAGGTCAAAGACAGGAAAAAGCCCAAGCTTATAGCATGCCACCGAAAGCATTTATAAAAGTCAGTTCATTTGCAACTCATCCAGCGTTAAAGCTGAAGTCTCCATATCATTCAAAAGTTCAATTCCCGTAAAAAAAAAGTTTAATTAACAGTTTATGGGTTCAATAAATATAAACAACAATATAGGAATTTAAAGAGAAACACTGGCTTGGGGCTACCCTGTATTACTTAGAAGAGTTCTGAATGTGCATGGTCCACCTATAAATTTGCCTCTAGTAAACAAGTTTCACAATCGACATCTACGACATAATCATGTGAGCACCACCATACTTGTATTGAACATGCTTATTGTCAAGCAATAACAGCCACCCTATCATGTCGCATTAGTTAGATGATAGAACACACAAAACTCTGCTGGAACATGACAAAGCAATTAGCAAGTGATATCAGTCTACTAATTAACTTACATACAAAATATTAACCAACATCCTCACCTGCCAACAATACACCAAACCCCAAAAAGTCTCAAATAGGTCATAGTATTGAACATAAATTGCTTAGGGACCATTAATCACGACCCAATTATGTTAAAAAAAAAAAAAAAAAACCACCATTATCAACAGCACCAAATGTGTGACCAAGGCATCACATATCCTTCACATTGTATGCACATACATAGCCATCACATAACATCGAACACCACCTAGGATAATCAAACTAATTTTTCTTTACTCCAATACATTATCAAAGCTCCCTCCTTTAAGGCAACCATTTTCCACTATCAACTTCCATAGCCTATACTTTCTTGTCATATGGGCTATGTTCTAGGACTCTGCCTCAAGTATCCAATATAAGCTTAACCGACATAGCTCATTCCTCAAATTCCCAATAAAATCAACAACCTAACCTCCCAGATAAATAAACATATACCATATTCACAACCACTACCACCTATGCAATCACACCCATCTTAATCATTTGTTACTATCCTACACGCACAAGCACCCGAAGATCCAATTGTCAACAATAAAACACCAACGACCCATTTGGTAGTCATTAATAAATGGTGGTAATATGAATGAATTTTAAATGTAATATAACAAGCGAAGCACCCTTACAATCTCCATGAGAAGTCAATTTCAACCCCTAAGTTTGTGTTCTTTTCTACATAGGGAAACTTTCTCACCCCTAAGCTTGTGGTTTTTCTTTCTGAGGGGAAGCAATTTTCATTACCACACCTTGGATATTGGATAGGAATGAAAATTTGACGAGAAAAATAAACCATTCCCATAAATTAGCATTACCATGGGAATAAACATATAATTCATTCCAATTACCACCATCTATAACCAATTACCAATTAGAATAAACATGGGAATAAAGATTATAAGTTTCTTCACAAATGTACATACAAATTCATTCCAATTACCACCATCTATACCCAATTACCAAACGGACCATACATCATCAAAAAAAAAAACAACTCCATGAGTAATACTATAATCTTAAGACAATAATTCAACATATAATTCCGCACCCTCAACAAACCATAGCACCAACACCACCACCACCACCAACAACAACAACGCCTTAATCCGAAAATGACTCGGGTTCGGCATAAAAGAAAACATACCTATGTCACACTCAGTACCAATAGCAAGAACAGTAGCCAAATACTTAGTATCAGAGCCACGTTTCTTAAGCTTAACCTGCGTAAAATGCTCCACCGAATGCGCATTCGTCAAAACCCTTCTCCCACCAATCACAAACCCACTACTCGACGAACTATACTGCCGCTTCCTCTGCCAAGGCAGCGAGAAATTCGGCTCCGTATGAACACAAAACACCTTCACTACCGCATCCATCGCCGGCATAACACGCGCCGACACTACGTGCGCAACCGGGCCCCACCCAGCCCCACTGTGGGGCCCTGCGCCGTTGCCAATGGGCGCGCCAGGGTTCGAGTCGGATGGGTCCGGCGAATTGCGGGCACGACCACGGCGGCGGCGGCGGTTGGATGGTGATGGTTCGACGACTTCGTCATTTTCTACGGCGTCGTTTTGGTCGAATGCGGCGGCGGTGGTGGGGGTAGTGGTGGGAGGAGAGGAATCTAGGGTTTCGGAGGTTTTGGGTTTACGAGCGCGTTTTCGTTTTCGGTTGCTGTCGCCCATGTTTAATTTAGGATTTTGGAGAGGTTTTAATGGGATGTTGTTGATGAAATGAAAGGATTGTTATTTGATAATGGCAGAAAGAAGGAGAAGTAGTTATACTGAAACAGGAGTGAGTGACGTAGTAAACCTGTCGACAGGGTTAAGGTTAAAAAGGATGGAAGGAAAGGATGGTGAACATTTCAGATTTCAGTTTTTTGTGTGTTTTTTTTTTTTTTAACTTTTTTGAGAAGTGCCTAATATTTTGTTTGGTATTTTTTTTGTTTTTTTACTATATATTCTTGATAAAAAAAATTGCACCATATGTCCTTTTAATTTTTCAAATTCACAATATATCCTCTGCTTTTCAAAAGATACATTCAGTTACCCTTTTGACTGACAGTGTTAAACTTCTGTTAGTTATTAGGCTCTCATCCTCCCCTAACCCTGATTAACTAACCTAAATCAAACTCTGATCTAATACACTAACTTGGGCTTTAATCCTAACCACCCCTCTCCCTCCCCTTACACCCTACTGCCCCATTACCCCCTCACCACCACCACTACCTCCTCACCACCTTCTCACCACCACCAACTCACCACCACCCTCCTTTTCTCCCACTGGCCTCCCTCCCCTTCCCTATTGTTGGCCTGTCGCGAACCCCTTCCCCTCCCCAACTACTATTGCGAACCCCCTCCCCTCCCCACCTACTATCGAACCCCCTTCCCTGCAAACGCCGCACAACCCCCTCCCCCCCTCCTCCCTCTCTCTTGAAATGAAAAAAATCGACATTTTGAATGGGTTTCAAGGGGTTTCAGGTGCGAGGGTTTCAAGGGATGTCGGGGATGCGCAAAGGGGAGTGGAGGGGGTTGCGTGACGGCTACGGGGGAAGGGGAGGGGGCTACGTGACTGTAGTTGTAACCCTAACCGTATTTTTTAGTAAAGAAAGGGAAAAGAACGGAAGAATAAGAAAAAGAAGGTAGTTGTAGTTTCCAGTATTTGGTATAATTGGTGGATTTGAGAGGAATTACATGCTTTGTTGTCATTAGTAAAGGAAGAGAAAGGAAATGAAGGAAATAAAGAAAATATAAGTAAAAGCTTGTTAGCTTTCTTTCCTTTCAAATTCCTTCGATTTTGGGAGGAAAGGAAAGTAAGGATTTAAGAGTATTCTTTTCCTTCCACCTCCTCTCTTTCCGATCAAACCCCTTTTATTTTCTTTTACCAAACATGAGAAAGTTTGTTTTTACCTTTCCTTTCTTTTCCATCCAATTTCTTCCTATCAAATAAAGCCTAAGTAAAAATAATGTGGAGTAGGTTTTTAGGTCCATATTTCATACCCCCTTTGTATGTTTTTAGTTGTTACATTCTGACCGTGGCCACTATTCACATGATAATTTTGACTGTATTTTAATATATATATATATATATATATATATATGTGTGCAAAAATAACATAGTCATGTTGAATCTTGTTTGATTAGTCCCAATTTGTATTTTTCAAAAATATATTTTTATAATTTTTTCGTATATGTAAGTCAAGATATCGGTATTTGAAGTTGCATCTCGTAAAGTGTGAAAAACAATTGTAACAACTAAAAAAAAAGACAAGGGGTATATTTTTAATTAGGTCGTGTTCTTCAAGGCAAACTTGAACTTAATGAAAGTGAGATAAACTAAAAATCTCTATTATATAAGCCAAAGGGGAGCTATGGTGTCCCCCTTGGAATATACTTATATACCTCTAATTTAAAACATAAAAAAACCTAATAAAAATTTATCAATCATTTCTTACCATACAATTATGCATAATAATAAGGAAAGTTGTAAAAAGAGAAAACTAACATAAAAAAGTTAAATATTGCCATTAAAAGATTACTTATGATGAGGAAACTAATAACATAATAAATAAATTTTCCAACAATTGTAAAGCCAAAAATACAAAGTTCTCTTTTACCTAAATATTCAATAACAATTACAAAGAACATAAATCAAAAGTTCATAAAATTACTGAGAAATAAAATAGTATAACTCATCTTTTTATTTATCGATCGATTTCACGATTGTCGTAGTCAAGACGATATTATTCAAGCGAAATAGTTAAACTTTATGAGAAAAAGAAAGCTCAAAACAACTTCTCTTATCTTCATTTTTAATCCTATGCTTTGTAAAAGTAAATTGTAAGTATGAAGTACATGTTTATTTTTCAAATTAATATTAATGTTTTTCACGGTTCCGAATATCGATATTAATCCAATATGTTGTCGCACGCGTCGCGTTCATACGAGGCTAGTATAAGAGGAAACTAACTAGGAAATTAGTTGAGTTGAATTGAATTTACTGAAACTGTATAGAGTATAAGAACATAAGAACATGGCTTTCTAGAGTATAAAGTCATAGAAATATGAAAAACATAAAAGCTAAAATCGTTACTTGAAATGTAAGTGTAAGTGTAAATGAAATTTAATTGAGAATTGATACACTGGTAAAAGTATTTATAACTCAACTTGTAACATAGGCTATGTTCAGTTCACCTTATTTTTGCTTATTTTAGATCTAATCAGATCAGATCATATCAGAAAAAATAAGTTCAGATCAGATCCGTTCAGATCATGCTTATATTTAAAAATCATTATATCTTTCATTACATATTAGTAAAAATTATAATAATTGAATATTAATTAAGTACTCATTGAGATGAATGAAACAAGACCTCACATGACTATATTTTTTCTTATATATTGAGAAAAATCTAAAAGATAAGATCTTGTAATCAGAAAAAATAAGTTCAGATCAGATCAGATCAGAAAAAATAAGTTCAGATCAGATCAGATCAGAAAATTTCAGGTGAACTAAACATAGCCATAATACTACCTTCGTTTCTTAATAAGTGCAACATTTCCCTTATTTGGAATAGTCACAATAAGTGCAACCAAGCTCAAAATGGTAAAAAAAGTTCAATATTATTACAAATATGCCACCAAAAAGCAAGAGGGGACCACTACTTTTTTGTTTCATCACTTGAATTACTCTACTTTATTGTGGTCCCAACTTTCTCTCTCTACATTCCTTGGTATTCCCCCACTTTCTCTATGTTGCACTTATTAAGAAACGGAGGAAGTATTTGGCTAATGAACATGCAAACAGTCTATATGCTACATATATCATGTTTGTGATTACAATAACGTTATGTGACATATTTTCTTTACTTTAATTACTCCAACATGTCCTATCAAAAAAAAAAAAAATACTCCAACATGCTATTTAAAGGACTTTTAAAGAAAGAAAAATTATCTGAGTGGCTTATGCCTCACATCATTTTTAAAAAAAAATTACTTTTAGCAATTACCCAGTCCAATACTCTTATCTTCCTTGTTATATCATCTTCTTTCCTTAATTATCTCCTCCCATTTTCTTCCCACCCCATGAGGATCCTTAAGTTGGGAACAAATAACAAAGGAAATCATAGCTTTTTTTCTTTTGCTTTGACCCCACCAAATATGAATAGTACGAGCTAAAAAGAAAAAGAAAAATCACTTTGTCCCCACCCATTGGAATACTAGTCGAAATTAAACCTGAATATTAAACAGGGTAGTTCAGTGGCTAAAGGGTTAAGGTCAAATTTATAGGACTTTTATTGAACAGGGCTTTGTTGAACATGATCGTTATTGGGCCAAAAAAAACCAATAATTTTGAAAAATAAAATAGATTTTTTAAATAATATTATATGTGCCGATTCGTATTCATTTATACCCACTTTTAGCTCTCTTTGTTCCTTATTTTCCTTATCTGTTTACCGACCCGACCATTATCGACCCGCTACCAGCCCTCTATGATGTGACCCTCTTAAGACACGACTGTTATGTCCTAAGAATTTTGCTAAGCTGAATCTGCAGGATATACATCTGTCCCAGCTAGAAATTATCAGGTAGCAGCTACAGCAAGCAGAAACGAAGGGAGTTGAATAAATTTGATTCAAAGAGCATTGGATACTGATCAAGATCAAGTCAAATAATGCTGTTGCGCCTACAAAATAGGGTTGACGAAGTCATTAAGCAGAAGTGGAGATACTCCTTGATGTTAGGAGATCATGGCATCATATTAGGGGATTAGTTATGCAACGTAAATATGTAAAGCAACGTTACAATAAATGTATGGATATAAATAGGAGTAGAAGTATTGGGGGAAAGGCAGTTCATTGGCATCACTTACATAAAAACTCTTCCCTTTACTTTCACAAATATTTACAAGTGTATTTAGTCCAAGCTGCAAGCTGCTAGCTGCTAGCTATAAGTTGTAATCTTCTACATAGTGGATTGGTGGACTCAATTCCACCGCGGTTTTTACCCTCTTCCTGGGGTTTTCCGCGTCACCATTTCTTGGTGTCTCTTGTCTTCTCTTTGCATCCTCTTTTAATTCCGTAGCTAGCATCTTTGTTATTGCATCTCCATTAGCTGTAGATCCTCAGCTAAGTTCTGCCTGATCAGAATTTGGCCTAAACAGTTTGGCGCCCACCGTGGGGCTCTACAGCTAAACTCTCATCAAAATCCCAAAAAAAGAACATTTCAACCCAACTTTGAAATGGCTGACGATTCTGCTGAGGCAATGAAAGCGGCTTTGCTGAAGGCTCAAGAGGACCTTCACCGCACTCAATCTGAGGCCCAGCAGACCATTGACAGCCTCAGAAAAGAATTGGATTCTGTCAAAAGTAACAAAACCCCAAACAGCGTATCCGGAACATAATTCCTAAGGTGCTTGATCTCGAAGATTCCGAGGCCAGCGAAGGTGAAGATGGAGCAGCTAGATCCGACGATGAAGCAGATGAAGCTGATCCCACAGCTAAGAAAATGGCGCTCCTAGAATCTCAGAACAGGAAAATACTTCGCATGCTGACGAAGCTACCTGGAGCACCTACCCCTGTGGCTGAAGAATCTCCTGATGGCTACGCCCAATCCCCCTTCGTGGAAGAAATCGCAAGAGCCAGGATTCCCAAAAAGATCAACGTGACCCAGCCTCACAAGCTGTATGATGGAGCTGCGGATCCCTATGACCATGTGGCTCAATATAAACAGAAGATGTGGACTCTGTCCATTCCTGAGCATCTGCTAGAAGCCACCATGTGCAAGTCCTTCGGGGCCACCCTATCTGGACCTGCTTTACAATGGCTGATAAGTCTTAAGCCAGGTAGCATTCAAAATTTTGCTGCTTTAATTAACAAGTTTTATATGCAGTTTGCAAGCAGCAGATCCTAGAGAAGCACACCGGCGACTTGTACCGCATCACCCAGAAAGCCAATGAAGCTGTGAGGCAGTACCTGGATCGATTCAACAAGGAAATGATCTCTGTCAAGAACCTGGATGTTCCCACAGCTATCGAAGCATTCAGGAGAGGACTAACCTATAAATCTAGATTGTATTATGAATTGACCAGGTACCCATGTGGCACATTCGAAGAGGTCAGGGCCAGAGCTATGGCTGAGATACGTGTCGAGGAGGACGAGGCGTCCAGGTACGTGAGCGAGCCTAGCTACGATCGGAAATCCCAGAACCAGAAGAAGACTGATTGGCGCCATCAGCCATATCAGAAGCGCGAAAGTAATAACGTAGCCAGCAAGGCCACAGGTAAATCATCTAACAATGATTACCCTTCCATTGCTTCCTACTGTTTTAACGTGGATGCAGGAGGCGTAGTAAACGCACTGAAAAGCTGGGAACCACAGTTAGGTGGCCTCGCAAAAGCGACAGACCAGACAGCGAGAAGGACACCACCAAGTGGTGTAGCTACCATGGCGACCATGGCCATCGAACAGAAGAATGCAATGCTCTCAAAAAGGAGGTGGCATGGCTGCTCAAGAAGGGCTATCTCGAGCACTTGATGGGGAAGAAGGGGCAGCAAGAAGATAAAGCTGGCCCCAGCCAGCAACAGCCTCATCCGCCACCTGAGCCCCTACACGATAAGGTAATCAATTCTATCTCTGGAGGTTCGAAATATGTGGACTAACATACTCTGCAGCCAAGAGATTTGCTCGAGAAGGTTCCAAAACTGCACCTAGCCCGCTGAGGAGTGCTGAAGAGAAAAAGCTCAGAAGCATGACCATCAGCTTCGACGAAGAAGATGGAGATGAGGAAGCCGATAATCATGACGGCCTCGTCGTGTCTCTCACCGTCAGCAATTGCCTCATGAAGCGAGTCTTGATAGACAATGGCAGCTCAGCTAATATCATTTTCAAAAGTGCTCTAGAAAGCATGGGGCTGCAGGAAGCTGATATCCTCAGGAAAGCAACCGTTCTGTTCGGGTTCAATGGCGAGCCAGCTACAACGCTCGGGAAATCGTATTGCCCACTATGCAAAAGGAGTCAACCTCCAAACCAGGTTCAATGTGGTAGATTGTCCCTCAGCATACAACATCATAATGGGGACACCATGGATCCACAAAATGCGAGCTGTACCTTCCACCTATCACCAGACTATTAAGTTCCCTACCAAGTGGGGAGTACAAGAAATCAGGGGCGATCGCAAGCTGGCTAGGGAATGCTATAGCATATCTCTAAAAGCAAAAAAGGAATCTATCTAGCAATTACAGCAAGGTCCAGCGCCAGCCAAGCCAACAGATCAAGATGTAGATGAAGTGGCGTTGGACCCAGCAAAGCCAGAGCAGACCGTGCAGATTGGGGCATCCCTGCCAGCTGAGGAGAAGCAGCGGATTATTGAATTCTTAAAGAAAAATGTAAGCTGTTTTGCGTGGAGCCATGAAGATATGGTAGGCATTGAGCCTGACATCATACCCATAAGCTAAACGTCGATCCAACTCAAAGCCCGTGAAGCAGAAAAGAAGGAAGTTTGCTCCAGAAAGAAATATGATAGTCAACGAGGAGGTGGACAAGCTACTCAAAGCTGGCAAAATCCGAGAAGTCAAATATCCCGACTGGCTAGCTAACGTGGTGGTTGTTGGAAAGAAAAACGGCAAATGGCGGGTGTGCATCGATTTTACAGATCTCAATAAGGCGTGCCCCAAAGATCCATTCCCGCTGCCACATATTGATGCATTAGTGGACGCTACAGCTGGCCATGAAAGGCTACATTCCTAGATGCGTACTCAGGTTACAATCAGATACTAATGGATCCTGCAGACCAAGAAAAGACCGCCTTCATGACTGAAAGAGGCATCTATTGTTACAAGGTAATGCCCTTTGGGCTAAAAAATGCGGGTGCCACCTACCAGCGGCTAGTCAACAAGATGTTCGAGAAGCAGCTGGGGGACACGATGGAAGTCTATATAGATGACATGCTGGTCAAAACAAAGAAAGCAGAGGATCATGTGGACCACCTGCAAGAAACCTTTGAAGTCTTAAAGAAGTATGGGATGAAGCTCAATCCTAGCAAGTGTTCCTTCGGTGTCCCAGCAGGCAAGTTTTTGGGCTACATAGTCACCCAGCGAGGAATAGAAGCCAATCCCAGCCAAGTGCAAGCACTAATCAACATCAGTCACCGCGAAACCTGAAAGAGGTCCAGAAGCTGACAGGAAGGGTAGCTGCACTGAACAGATTCATATCCAGATCATCCGACAAGTGCCACTTGTTTTACAACGTGCTAAAAAAGAATAAAGGATTCAATTGGACAGATGAGCATGAAGCTGCATTGCAGGATCTGAAGGCCTACCTGGCTCAACCTCCCCTACTATCAAAGCCATCCACAGGAGAGACTCTCCAGCTGTATCTAGCTGTTAGCAGCAAAGCGGTAAGTGCGGTACTAGCCAGGGAAGCTGAAAATCAACAACTCCCAGTTTATTACGTTAGCAAATCCTTGCTGGATGCTGAAACCAGGTACACATCACTTGAAAATTAGTATTAGCTTTATATATGGCATCTCGTAAGTTGAGGCACTATTTTGAGTCTCACCCCATTCATGTTATGACTAATTACCCCATCAAAGCAGTATTACGAAAACCTGAGCATTCAGGGAGAATGGCCAAATGGGCCATATCCCTGAGTGCACATGACATTAGGTATCTACCCAGGACAGCTATAAAATCGCAAGCCCTAGCTGACTTTGTGGCAGACTTTAGCCCTGACTTAGCAGCTACCGCTGAGGAAGAAGTGCGCCACGTTAACAAAGTAGGTAAATCAGGCTCATGGCAGCTGTATGTGATGGATCTTCAAACTTCAGAGGGGCTGGTCTAGGTATAGTGCTAAAGTCGCCACAAGGGGACATGATAGTACGCGCTATCTGCTGCGATTTTAAAGCTACCAACAATGAAGCTGAATATGAGGCCTTAATGCAGGTATGATACTAGCACATGATTTAAAAGCTAACAGTTTGCGTGTCTTCAGTGATTCGTTGCTAATAGTAAGCCAGGTAAATGGAGAGTACGCAGCTAAAGATTCTAAAATGGCCTCTTACCTGAGCTAGCCAAAGACAAAGCCAAGTTATTCGAAGAGTTCAGCATAAAACAGATCCCAAGGGACCAGAATACCAAGGCCGACGCCCTAGCTAACCTCGGATCAGCACTCAGAAAATGCGATTTCAAATCAATACCTATAGCCCACCTAGCTGAGCCAGCTATCAGCAAAGAGGTAAACATGGTGCAATCAGATGACAGCCAGGCAGGAAGCACAGCTGGACCCAGCCAATCATCGATTTTCTGGAGAGGGGCATCTTGCCAGAAGATAAGCTGGAAGCTAGGAAGCTGCGAATGAAAGCCACAAGATATCATGTTATTTCTGGCACTCTATTCAAAAGAGCTTGCGCCAGCTACGATCTATTACAAAGATGCTTGGAGAAAGACCAATGGGAGCCCACACTCAAGGAGTTCCATGAAGGTGAATGCGGGTCTCATGCAGCTGGAAGAAGCTTATCAAACAAAATCCTAGCATACGGGTATTATTGGCCAACCATGCGTGCTGATGCTAAGAAGTATGTGCAAAAATGCGAAAGCTGCCAGAAACACGCAGGCATGACACATCAGCCAGCTGAGATATTGCACCCCACCTTAACACCCTGGCCTTTCATGAGGTGGGGCATGGACATTGTGGGGAAATTACCTGTAGCTCCAGGGCAAAAAGTTTTCATGCTAGCACTCACGGACTACTTTCTCAAATGGATCGAAGCTGGGGCATTCCAGCAGGTGAGAGATAAAGAAGTAATATCCTTTTTGCATACTAACATTATCTGCAGATTCGGGGTACCTAGCGAAATCATTTGTGATAACGGATCACAATTCATAAGTGACAAGACAAGGCAATTCTGTCACGAATGGAACATCAGCTTGATAACTTCCACACCTAGATATCCGCAAGCTAACGGACAAGCTGAGTCCAGCAATAAAGTAATTATCAATGGCATTAAGAGGCGCCTAAAAGCTAAGAAGGGAAGATGGGTAGAAGAGCTACCTAAGGTGCTGTGGGCAAACAGAACAACACCAAGAGGCGCCACAGGAAGAACTCCTTTTTCACTTGTGTATGGATGCGAGGCGGTGCTACCTGCGGAAGTAGCTGTCCCTACAGCTAGATATGGATTGATGACTCCTGAAGCCAACGACAAAGAGCTTAGCTACGACCTAGATTCCATCGAAGATTTGAGAGATAATGCATTAATACGAATGGCTGCACAACAGCAAATAGTGGCTCGTAGCTTCAACAAGAATGTCAAAGCTAAAGTATTCAAGGTAGGAGATTGGGTTCTAAGGAAAGTTTTCCAGAATACCCAAGAGGTCAATGCAGGTAAGTTAGGGATCAGCTGGGAAGGCCCCTATCTAATCGATCAAGTAGTTGGAAAAGGAGCTTATCGCTAACTACTAAAGATGGAAAAGCAGTACCTAGAAGCTGGAACGCTTCTCACCTTAAGCTATATCATTTCTAACCTGGGGCATCTACCAGGTTACTATCGGGCCAAAGACGCCAGAATCTTTAAAGGCAACCACTGTTTTGCACAAAGCATTGGTCCACCAGGTAAACAACAAATTAATTCTACTAACGACTTAAGTATTTTATGTGCTCGTAGCAGCAAGCCATCTAAAGTCCACTTCATACGCAGGTAAACGCAAGGGGTCGTAACACCCAGGTGGGTAGCTGGGATTTCGAGATCCAGCTATGAGGTCGTAGCACCAGCATCAAGCAGCTAAGGGTTGGACCACCCAAACTTAGCTGAATGGTCGTAGCACCAAGGAAACGGGCCCAACCTAAGTTGAACAACGCTTATCCCAGGTAAATATGTTGTTCTAATATTAAGACAAAAGCATGCATGTAACTTAAGTACTCATCAAAGTATCAATAGCTAAGATCAAAAGGCAAAGACATAAGTTCAAACGATTAAATTGCTGAAAGGAAATATGTTCTTACAAAAACGCATTGCCCCCACAGGCAATGGTAAAAGTACCCAAGCTAATTAAAACTAAATTGTTCCAAAAGAAAAACTGATGAAAGTGCTGAAGAAATTAAGAGATCACGCTGGCGTCATCGCCAGCAACCTTGTCCTTGTCACCAAGAACAACACCTTCTGGCTGGTTGAGAGAAGGAGGGGATTCAGCTGTAGACTTCTCCGAGTCATTTGTTTTGCCACCTGTAGCTAAAGCTTCCAAAGCGGTCATAGAATCCAGCTTGAGGAATCTGTCAATATAGAAATTGACACCCTTGTCATCTAGCTTCTTGAACTTAATCAGGAAAGCTAGCTTCGCAGTTTCGATAATTTTTGCTTCAGCTTGGATGTCTAAAGCCCTCTCCTCAGCTTCTCTTACAGCTGCAGCCAGGCGTGCATTTTCTTTCCCGCTCAGCATCTTCTCATCTTTTCCAGCTCTCTTTTCAATCAATTTTTGCTCGGCAGCTAACTTGCTCTCAGCATCCAACCGAGATTGTTTCTCCCTCTCCAGCTTGGTTTGGTGGCTCAAGTTGTCTTTTTGCAGACGTGCCACCTTCTCTTGGAGAGTAGCACAGTCCGCAAGCTGTCCTCTAGCAGCATGCAATCTGGAAAGCTGGCAGCATCAATGAAAAGCTAAGTATAAGCCGTAACTGTAATATTCGTTGCATAGATTAATGCAAAATGGTTCTAACCTGTAATGAAAGCTGAACGGCATGGTTCAGGACAACTTCAGGGTCTTGTCCTTTTAACCTCTTTTGCGCAGCTGGGAATACAAGCTTGTCAGCTGCGGGCCAGATCCCGCCTTCTAGGCCTTCTTCAGCTAAGAAGTCTGCAGGGAAACTCATAAGGACTTCGTCTCTAGGAGAGTCAGTTATGATGTCAATTGTGGTAGGGATGGTAGATGAGCGTAGGTTCTTGCGAGGAACTCTTTCAATCTGAGACTGCCCAGAAGAAGCAGCTGATCTCTTCCTATTCTTTAGCCTGTCCATTGCATCCTCGTCGGACAAGTTACTGGATCTTGCTAGAGCTGCATGAATGAGAAAGCCTAGTTGGTCTAATACCTGGGAACCATAAGATAAATAAAAGTTTTGCAAACTAAAATCACCTGTTGACATCGAGTTAGTGCGAGAAGATGCTCTGGAATCTAAGGGTAGAACCTCGGTAGGAGCTGTGAAGGTGCGTTCCTCAACAGGAAACTTGAGCAGTTCAGGTAATCTTCAGCTTGTTCAGGGATCTGGGAGATAACGGGGCCAAGACCTGCAAGAAAAACAAGGTAAGAACCTAGTTAATTCATTTTTAGGAGCAAAACGCAAATTGAACAGATAAGTACCTTTATTAGACCAACCCCCAACTAGATGGTTCCCAGCTTCGCCCAGCGAATCCTTCACTACGAAGAAATACCTAGTCTTCCATACAGAGTCAGAAGCGATTGTACCTTCTATCAATGGGGGGAGGGGAGCCTTAGCCCTAAAAGTTATGAAACCCTTGTTTGATTTTCTAACACTATAGGCGGTCAAAAGCTCGTTTAAAGAAAAGGGGTTGTGCCATGTTTTAGTTAGGGTCTCTAAAGTCGAGCAAGTTTTCCAAAAAGCCGGCATCAGCTGGCCAGGGGATAGGTGTAAAACCTCCATAAAGGACCTAGTGAGGGGAGAAAACTCGTAATTATACCCTAGGTAGAAAGGATGTTCATAATAGCAAATGTAGTCTTCCGGGCAGATTTCAGGTCTGCATGTAGGAGTGGGGAGTATGATCTGAGTATTTTCAGGGAAACCCCCTAAAACTTTGAGCACCTCTATGTCTCGCTCAGTATCAGATGAAGCAACGTCATCTATAGCTCTGCCCATCAGAAAAAAGTGAAAGATCTAAAAGAAAATTCCTGAGGAAACAAACGAAAGAGAGAAGGTTTACCTGAGGAGAAAAGGAGTTCGCAGAGAAGTAAAGTAAAGGTTCAAGAAGGGCTGAGAGGTCTTTAAATACTGGTAGCTCAACGGTAGCCTAAGCTAACGGATAAGTATTTAATGTTGCTTAAAATTTATCTTTCTACTGTTGATAAGTAATCAATTATCTGATGAGTTTTATCTTTTCCCAAGAAAATTATCTTTTCAAGTGGCTAGATGAGTTTATCTTTTAAAGTAGAAAAATTTTTATCCACAAACGTTTTTTCTCGAAGAAAAAGATAAAAATCTTCTAAGATAGTACAAATTTATTTTAATCTTGAACTTTTTGCTAACAAATATTTTGTTTTGGCTGGTAACTTGCGATTTTACCTCAGTTGCGCCTAGGTTGGCATCACAAGTTAGGGGCAATTGTTATGTCCTAAGAATTTTGCTAAGCTGAATCTGCAGGATATACATCTGTCCCAGCTAGAAATTATCAGGTAGCAGCTACAGCAAGCAGAAACGAAGGGAGTTGAATAAATTTGATTCAAAGAGCATTGGATACTGATCAAGATCAAGTCAAATAATGCTGTTGCGCCTACAAAATAGGGTTGACGAAGTCATTAAGCAGAAGTGGAGATACTCCTTGATGTTAGGAGATCATGGCATCATATTAGGGGATTAGTTATGCAACGTAAATATGTAAAGCAACGTTACAATAAATGTATGGATATAAATAGGAGTAGAAGTATTGGGGGAAAGGCAGTTCATTGGCATCACTTACATAAAAACTCTTCCCTTTACTTTCACAAATATTTACAAGTGTATTTAGTCCAAGCTGCAAGCTGCTAGCTGCTAGCTATAAGTTGTAATCTTCTTACATAGTGGATTGGTGGACTCAATTCCACCTGCGGTTTTTACCCTCTTCCTGGGGTTTTCCGCGTCACCATTTCTTGGTGTCTCTGTCTTCTCTTTGCATCCTCTTTTAATTCCGTAGCTAGCATCTCTTGTTATTGCATCTCCATTAGCTGTAGATCCTCAGCTAAGTTCTGCCTGATCAGAATTTGGCCTAAACAACGACCTGCTTCCGACCCGCACGACCATGACCTACACGCCAAATAATAAAGTCTAGTGGAAATTATGAATGTTCCATATTTGGAGAATTCTCTTGCTTCTCTCCTCCATCCTCATTATTAAGCATCCTTATAAGTTATAAGTATTCCCTCATCCATGAGAAACTCCTCATAGAGCATAGAGAGTAGTGAGTAGTTGAGTACTATGGTTCATGAGGATGGTAAATCCTCATGGGTGGCCATGCTAAGTTCTAACACAACTAGCAATTAAGCAATATATGAAACAAAAGAAAATCAATTATTCTGATCTTAATGAAAACTAAATCTCTTAAACATTGCCAACTTTTGCAAGTCCAAAATCTAAAGATATGTAGCATAATAAGTATATGATAATACATACCAATATCGCACTCAGTTCCAATGGCTAAAACAGTGGCAAAGTACTTGACATCAGACCCCCGCTTCTTAAGCTTAACTTGAGTATAGTAATTTACTGAATGAGCATTTGTTACAACTCTTTTCCCTGCAACAATAAACCCACTACTTGAAGATTTATACTGCTTCCTCCTCTGCCATGGAAGCGAAAAATTCGGCTTCGAATGAGTACAGAACACCTTCACCACTGCGTCCATGGTCTCCAACCTATTCACACCAGCATTCTTCCCCATACTCGTATGTATATCGTACGTTATTTTAGAATGTTTGGAAACTCAACTTTATTTGTTTTTAGTGGGGATGTTTTGTATTTATGTTCCATATATATATTTGGGGTTGTTACCTAAAACGAGTGTTGCTTTTTTTAGTTTATGTAAGAGGATCAATTCAACCAAAAACTTGAGCTGATGATTGGAGTTCCAGGAATACGCTAAATATTTCACTTAAAAAGAAGGGCCGGATAAAATTTGAATCCATGACATTTATGTCACGTTGACTCTGATGTCAAAAAAAACCAACTCAACCAAAAGCTTAAATGGATGGTTAAAGTCTCACAAATAGTTTTATACTCTATCAGTTTGTAAGACTGCATATTGTCTTTTTACTTGACCAAATCGTTTATTTTTGAATTTAATACCAAACATTTATCGATAAGTTGGACTGGAAAGTGGAAAACTCCATGAAATAGGAAGTTTTAGGTAAGTAGTGCTTTTTTGGAAAGTTGGTTGTAAATTGTAACTTTGTTTGTGCTTCTCCTTTCTGTTGTAAGTTGTAATGTTTGTTTAATTGTTTCTAGAAGGTATAAAGTACGTTTTCTCTACAACTGTGTTTCACGTTTGGTGAATTGTGATGGTTTTGCTTTTAAAACCCTTTTGTTATGAACACAAGAAATTCATTTGTACCTGCTACTTTTTTTTTTTAATACACTTTAATGCAAATTAATCAAGATTTGATCACATGAATATGTTATAGGTAAAAATTACATTAAAAAATATGGTTAAAATTCAATGAGATTAATAGATCAGTCCAGATCAAAAAATGATTCAAACTAGACCATAACAGATCTTAATAAATTCATATCAAATTGACTTATTTCACGTGAATAAAATCGAGTCTTAATACTACCAACTTTATGCTGTTCAGTCACCCTATAAATAACCAACATCAATTATAATACTCCCCTCCCTTCACAAAAAATTATAATACTCCCTCATTGTCCTATAATATAGTGTTCGTATTCCTTTTCAGGTGTCCCACAAAATTGTTCAAATTTAAATATGATGTTTTATATGCTGTGCCTGACTGCCTGGTGGACTGTAAACAGGTGAAATGTAGAATACAATTGTGCAAATATCTCGGAGCTTCAAACTTCAGATAATATTAGAAGATCATCAGACATTGCAGAAGGAATAGTGTGTGTCGTCAGGATATCTGCAGTAGCAGCTTTAGCAGTCTCTGTCCGAAGAACGACCATCTGTCCAACGAAACACATTGATCAGTTGCTAACTGCTTTCATTTGTGATACCTCTAGAGATGCATTTTTGTAAAAGAGACAAAGATACATTTTAGAAAGCATGAAATTAAATTAACTCATGTATGACGATGTGATTTAAGCTTTACCAGCTAAAGACCTGAACCCACATGAGCAAGGCCATTTCAGCCCAGTAATAAGGTGATCCGCTACCAGTCCACCCCATCCAATAACCAGGTCTATGCCCCTCGCACATGTTCAGGCTAATATAAATGATTGTACATGTGATGCTAGAGAAAGCTTAAAAGAGGAGCAAAAAAGAGACCATATTGAACTCTAGATCGAACTTCAAAAATTCACTGTTGCAGGATTCCACCATATTTTTGAAGCTTTTTAGATTCTTCACTGGGTTACCATTGACAGCAATAACCTGACAGGAAAGCAGCACTATGAACATGGCAACATGTATCACCCACCGGTCAGAGAGGGACTAGAACTGAACAACTAAGTAGACCACGGATCATCCCCAATGTGATGGAAGACAATTCTATTTCGATTGGAAGCTGATACATACCTGAACATTAGTTAAATCTTCATATCCGATGTTGATGTCAGCCACAAGTACCTGAGTAAGGAAATGAATAAGGATTACATGTGCAATCTAAGAGAAAGTATATATATTTTCATTAATTCCAGGGTAGTGTCCAGGAGGAAGATACTGAACCTGAGATATAATAATAAGCTCTTCATCATTTGATTTTGCCATTGAATAGTGAAGTTTGTACAGAAGCTCAACAGGAAAATCGCTCATGCTTGAATACTGCCATCAGTTCATGCAGCAAAAAACTGTAAAATCAGAATACGGATAGTGTAACTGGCTAATATCAAAATACAGCCTCTAGACTCTCTGTAGGCAATGTGAAAGTACAGGTAAGCCAATTACAGTGGCATATAACTACATATTATAGCTTCACTTGGCTAACAATATACACATGTGAGATGTCACATAGTTTGCCAGTTAAATAGCACAGTTTCGGCTAATTTCCACCAAGAATTGTATTAACACCTTAGCGGACATCATTTTGAGCACAATCAGCAATGAAAGTAGCATACCTGAAACCACAAGGTTATCACATATATTATAATCCCAGGCAATCATGCCCACAACAGGAAACCAAAGGATTCAGATGACATTACTTTAGAAGGGAAAGAAAACTAAGGATCAAGCATAAATCTTGAGATAGAAATTCAGCAACGGAAGCACAAGTTTCACACCTAAACCAAAGAGATCATTGCTCATACACCATGTCCTTTGATGTTGTTTAACTCGAAGAAAACGAATTTCCTGAAGCATAGCTGTTTTGAAACTAACGGAGGGTAACAGGTTCTAAAATCGTCCACTGTTGGTGAGCAATTAACAAATGTATCAACCATCTATAAGTCAGGTGATTATCTTGAGAATATGTTAGAAAGTTGCACTTTAGTTTATTACTAATAAATATTGCCCATCAAAGCTAGGGGTTCAAACAGCAAGAGCCAAGTATAGCAGGGAATTATCTGCAGGATAATCTTGGATCCTTGCATAGACCAAACTCTCACATTTCTTGTTCTAAGTAATTCCATACAGTACATCAGAGAAAAGTTACAGGAGTAAACACAAAGATATATATGCACAAGGTCTGTGTGCGCCCGCACACACACAGTATACAGAGAAAACGAGAGAGAAAAAGAGAGGGGCAGGAATGAGAACAGAATGAGACCTCTGAAAAAAGATATGAGACTGAGACAGCTGTAAAAACAAATCCTGCAAGTATGTAATATGACGGAGGTCTATCATCAGTACACGTGGGAATGAGCTTCTTGTGAGGATCAAATTTAATGTCGAATTCATGCATCTCTGAATCACGAAGTAACTTGATTTTCGTGTTATCTCCAGTATATTTCTGGGATATAAGGTAATTGAAACCTATACGCTCTCCATGCCTGAAAACAACTACAAATGATAGCCACAGGGTTAATTATGGGTACAACATTGCACAAATCTGCTATGAACTGACATAGCTAATTCTGGATTTAGATGATAATTAAGGACATTAAAAGGATTTTTATTAATAAAATGAAATTGCAGAAAATATTAAGATAGTAACAAGCTTTCGAGAGACTTGTTTCCTCTCCCAAATGTGATGATTTGAGATTGAACTCAATTAAACAGAAATGAAGAACACTTCAGCTCTAAGAATTCAACATAGAGAGAGAGAAAATAACTTTCATTATGATTTAGAGAGAGAGATTGTATTGAATAAATGAAAAGAATTACAAGGGAAACACTATTTATATTACAACTTCTAGAATGAGCTGAACAATAACAAACTATGCCAGCTCATTATTCTGTTAACAACTAACAAACTAACTTGCTAACTGACTTGCTTGTAAAGGAAGCTAAACAACTAACTCAGCTTAAGCTAGTATCCTTAACACCAAATGAACTCATAAAAGCTCACCCAGTTTCTCAACAATTTTTAACATGCTTTTCATCTTTCTAATTAATTTTCACTATATATACTAATTTTCCACTAACAAACTCCCTAGCTTATTCCCCAAGCTACCCCTTCCCCTTACATCAGTTCATTGCAAAACCACTCACCAAACAGGGTAGGCTACTAGGCTTTCAAAAGAAAGTCAAAATTGGTATTAACAATGTAATAGAAATAGGATTGGTTCAACCCATCCTATCATTGTTTTCAAGGTATAATTATATAGTTGTTTTTGTTCCTTTTGCCAAAGTAATTTTTGTAAGTTATACCAAGACAACAGTATCAAGATGTCAGCAGCAGATTAGAGAAGCAGGCATCAATTCATATACTAGGACCAGTAAAATCAGCTAAAAGGAAATATTTGCTTCTGCCCTTCAAAAAAAAAGTTCCATTGTGCAGGAAATTGGCAAGGGTGTGTTATGGTGAGCTTGTATTAACCAATTTCTTAATAGAACTGTTCACATAAGTTCAAATAAGTCAAATTCAATTAAACATAACACACCCTAAGTATCACCATCACTTGACCATGCCTTATTTCAGACACAAATATCTCTCTTTCACTCACGCAACAACTTTCTCTCTCTCTCTCTCTCTCTCTCTCTCTCACACACACACACACACACACACACACACACACACACACACACACACTCACACACAATGACTGCCACTATCTTTCTTACTTAAAGGCTTAAGGCAATGTGAATCCATAGGGAATATGAAACCTAGCATAAGGCATGTACCTACTACCAAAAAAGAAAAGGACATTAAAAGCAATAGATTACCAAGACATGGCTTGTTTGTGCGTACGGCTGTACAAACTTCAACTACCATGAATAAAAAAGAATACAAATTGTTTGCTTACGAGTTAAAACACCTTCACGAACCGTCTAGTTTCCCGCTAAACTTAGTTTGTATCCAAGATTACTGTTAATTTTCATATTATATGAAATGGGCCTAGGTAACCCAATAAGAAAGATATCCTGTCGAGGTAAACCCTTATGCAGTTGCTTGATTAAAGGGCAGTTTAGAAGAGACTCACAACCCAGGCTCTGATACCATGTTGATTTTCAGATTATATGAAATGGGCCTGAATAACCCAATAAGGAGGAGGAGAGTTTAGCCTACTTACAATCCCAAGGAGGTTCAATCCTAAAACCAATTGGTTGATAGGATGAGTAACTCCAAAGCTTATAAAGTGGTTTAGTCTCCCCTCTTTCTCAAATGTGGGACATTCACATGTGGTCATCAATGGGATTCAACAACTACAGGCGGTGCTTACTGTAGGGGAGTTACATAAGTGCAACTTACTCTGAAACAATGAAGTGATGGAGATTACAAGCATATCACCATCGGACATGAGAGTTGATTAGAATAAATTGTTTCAAACACTTCCCAAGACCAAGAACATTGTGTCACAAGGAAAATAGAAGGCTTTAACCGGCTTCTCTTTTTGCTCTCTCTCTACTTTCCTAGGATACTCAAGGAAGAAAGATGAATTGAAGCTAAAATAACAAGTTGAAAAAGATACTTTCCATCTCAACAACGACATAACTCGTATCTTACATGTCCATTAACAGTGGCCTAGCTTCAAATTCTACATCGTATCATTGTTGCTTTATATAGTTGAAGCTTCCTTTGATGAAGATGAATAAGCAGGTATGCCAAAATTCAATATTTGGCCGTTTCAATGAAAGAAATTGAAGCACACAAAATAATGCTCTCATGCAAAATCAGGTACAATGTGCAACACTTACTAAAGCCAGATAATTAAAGGAGAGCCTGAGGCATGAGCACAGAAGTGCAGAACCAGCATGTGACTCGGATATATCCAGGAAAGTGAAAGCAAAAAACTAAACGGAACTTGTAAGAGTAGAGAAAATCAAAGTTACAATGTTTCTTTATAGATAAGAGCCTGCGACACTGCATTGAGTTCTCGATCATGCTTCCATAGTATGGACACTTAGCGATGTTCGGCTTAAACATGTGATTTTTATAACATGGCAAAGCCCAACATCATATATATAGAAAATGTATGCAGTACTATATAGAACTTTTATGTTGAGATAATCTACAAAGATAATTTACCTGTTCCATCATTTCCAATATCAACACCGTCAAAGCTCAGAATAACATCTGATGGCTGCAAAATCTCAGATCCGAGAGCAGCAGCTTCAACTCGTGTAACAAGTATACCCTTTTGATCAGATTTCATCCCCATTGCCATACGTAAGTCAGGATTCTCCATTTTTTGCCACTCAAATCCAATAATTGGGAATCCTAACAAGAATAAATATGTTGCATCTTAGATTAAAGACAATCAGACACTAGAATATACCAGAAATTATGTTCACTTCAACAGTAGTCGTGTGTGATACAAATAGTACAGCACCATAGAGTATAGAAAAGGCGAATTTTGTCAGTTGAACCTACCAGTATATGCCTCATTTCTCTCATAATCTTGAATGAAGTGTATGATGACAGGTGTAGGAATAACATAACCAATATTTACGGCATCTTCATGCTTGATTGACTGAAATGCAATGCCCACACAATTGCCTTTGTCATTGAAGGCTGGACCACCAGCATTTCCAGAGTTTATGGCAGCATCGACCTACAATAGCATCATTAAAACTAAAGGAAATCAGTAAACTGAGAGCAATGCAAAAGTTGACCACAATCCTAATATCCATAACCTGCAAGCATGTTAGCTTAGTCCATCCACGAACGTAAGAAAGGATCTTCATACGCGAGACAACTCCCCTAGTCACACAGATAGTATCTCCTCCTATTGGATAACCCACGACAGTCACGGCGTCTTGAAGGGCAGGCAATTCACCAAACTTCACTGGTGAAACATCTTCCCAGAATTCGTCATCATTGACAGTAAGCAAAGCTGCATAAAACACACATAAGTATCATCCAGAAAATTCTGAAACCCAAGCTCATTGTACACAGCACGGGCATCAAAACATAAAAGCCTATGAAGGACCAGGATTTACAGTAGTCAGCAAAATTTGACAGCAGCAATGAAAATTTTAATAGCATGAGTGCATAATACAAAATGGCATTAAGGCAATGAGAGATAATCACCATCGATATTACCCCAATCAGGCCAATGCCTCTAAAGAGGCTCCTCCTGGTTGGGGATTCAGTAGAATACTAGTATGCAAATTACCCCTGCAAAAACTGTGTGCTACATGAGAGGTGGAGCAGCAATGAAAAGAACATTCATGAAGCCTAGTGTGGAAAGGTAATGGAAACAGAAATATGAATAGAGAAATGGCAATTCTCTAAGCAGTCAAAACCGGAGAAACAACCACTAAAAATGTACTAGAAATACATAATTGGACAATGTTTTCATCAATTAAGCTACAATATTTGTTAGAATTCGTGGTTAGGGAGAACGAAAATCAGAAGAAGTAAAAGATGACGCCATTGATGAGCTTGAGGTTGAAGAACAGTATAGAAACGCAAGGGAGAGAAGAGAGAGAAGAAATGTAAGGTTAGTTTTGTTATTGTGTAAGAAGGAATAAATATTACAACCTACCTATTTATACTAATTACAATAGGTAACAAAACTAATGTTAGAATTACATCTAACAAACTAACAATACTACTGAACTCTTAACAACCTAACTAACAACAATAACCAAATTCTGAACCCCAACAATATTATACTTCCTTCGCTCTTTTACGATTGCAACATATACCTTTTGGGGAAGTTTCATATGAATTGCAACATGTCAGAATATGTGGTCTTTCACTAGTTTATGCTAGACAACACTACTCTCCCCCCTTGTCATTTTCAGTTTTTCACTACCACTACATTACAATTACTACTAATACTAGTATACCACTACTACTAGTCTACTACTATTACTTTTGCAAATTAAGTATTAACCTAAACTTTATTGTAGGGTTTTGTTGAGGATAATATTCACCACTTCTTTTACAAAGTGTTTTCATGTAGCTCATTTGGAAACAATATCAGTACCAGTTTGCTGATTAGAGATACAAATGCATTCATCAGACCTCCCAAACCCCGCCTGATCTGTCTGAACTATTACTGTGTAGCTCAGCATATATCAGTACTCCTTCACCCCATTGCATACACAACAAATACACCTAGCAGATATTCAAGAAGTAATGCTAATAACTTCGAAGCATTATTAAATCCACATCAAGGATGACAAACAACATACCGATATTGCACTCAGTCCCAATGACCAGAACAGTTGCCAAGTACTTAGTATCAGAGCCTCGCTTCTTGAGCATAATCTGAGTGTGGTACTCCACTGATTTAGCATTTGTCAAAATCCTCCTCCCTGCAATGACAAACCCAGTACTGGAGGAACTATGCTGCCTTTTCCTCTGCCACGGAAGAAAGAAATTTGGCATTGTATGAACACAGAACACCTTCACCACTGAGTCCATCAACGGCCCAACATGTGCTGAAACTGTCGCCAGATTGTTATCACCACTGCCATTCTTCTCCATAACAATTGGTCTAGTCTAAGATTATATTCACCACCGTCGAAAGCAGTGCTAAATGCTAATGAAGAAGACTTATATTCTTGCTTTGGTTTCTGATGGTTGCCAATGCCACCCATTTCTTGAGCACTTATATACTGATATTCTTGTATGAAAGAAGGCTGGTCAAATTGGGCTGACATAACTGTTGCCTGTTGGTCTTTTTATATTACTACAAGTCTACAATAATGTCTGAAGATTTCATAGCATTTTTACCAAATTATAAACAAATCTTCGTATTTAACCCCCAATAAAATATTATTCTAAAGATTCAACATTTGAAGGACACCAACATTTACTAAATTCTGGTAGCACTAAGGTCTAAAAACACCAGAAAGTAGAAGACTTCAGCTAACCGACTTCCTTAAATATTAATGAAAGACTTCACCATATTAATCATCTTTTTATTGATAGACTTGACATGGAAAGTACATGGAAAGTTGAAACAGTGTTCAACCCACCAGACCCAACTCTTTCTTTTCTTAATCGTTCATCCGAAACTTCAAGAAGATTTAACACTCTAATCAAACAAATTAAGAAAGACAAGTAATAGCACACATCAGCTATATGGGACACCAGAATTGAAGAAATTAACAAATTATTTGGAATCAGATTGCAGAACATGTACAAGCAAACAACAGTTACAGCAGGGAATCAACTATGAAGAGTGTGTTCATTATACACTAGTATACCAAATGCTATCCTTTGCTTAATTGAAGCTCTTACTATTATGTCAATTTTGCTTGAATGGAGGACTTCAAACGACTAATTAGCAAAAAAATAAGTCTCGGGTGTACATGCTCACAATATATCCGGGTGTATGATAAAAACGACAGTTATGAATTAGTATTGTTATAGAATATTGGAACTCTTGTCTTTTGTTTTTATAGAAAATTCCAGATGATGGAAAAAAATTTAATTGATTTTAGATGGTGACCTAATTTTTGTAAGAAGCAACTTCTCTCATCTTATTTTCTGAATTCCTTTAGCAAACATTCAAAAAAAAAAATCCTTTAATAAACCATTAACTAATTAAGAAAAAATGTTTGTATGTGAAAAAGAAAAACTTCCCTAAACTAGATTTTCATAATTAGCAGCTGAACACCTCAATGGCTCAACATGGCCAAATTAGAATTTCCACAAAATTAAGAATTTTGACTGTTCTTATGATTGATAAATAATGACACTTTTGTAAATGTATTAACAATAATACCAACACATAACTATGATCCAACATGGCAGGAAACCTTCAGCACTAAACTTCGATTAAACTAAAAATTAGCGAATATGAAAAATACTGAGAATTTCCAGATGAAAGCCCCATCAGATTAACTGAAGAAGGAGATGATTTCTCAAAACAAATTTCTGGGTTAGATGTTTATCATGGGTAATTGAGTATGACTCATTATCACGTACTATAATGCAAGAGAATTTTACAATGTTCAAAAGCAATAGAATTCAAACAAAGTGCACACAAAATAGTGACGGCGTTGACGAAGTGGTGGATAACTATGAAGATTTGAGCTAGAAAGAGAGATTGAACAATCTCTTGAATTATGTAAAAAATATCGAATGTCTTCAAACTCTCACATGGAGAGAAATACAACCCAATATATGGATAAATATAACATAAAAAAACTAGTAACAAAAGGAAAAAAAAAGGGTTTACCACCGCCCAAAAGGGAAGCGGTAACCTTTAGGTTTAAAATTAGGGTTGTGGAGAAGGCTGCATCACACAGCGATGTGAAAGACGATGGCTTTCAAAAGTGTTAGATCTACTTAACGATCGTGGTTTTGTCATATTAGAATATGTATTTATTTCATTTTGATATGTTTGTTTAATTTTGCAATCTATTGTAGATGTCGTATGACTTTGCCAATGTATTAAGTTTTAATTTCAAAATAAAAATTAATGAATATTCAGAGATCAAAAGAGTTACTCTATAAAAAATTAAGGGTCATCATCTTGAATAAGAAAAAAAATTAATCATGTGGAGGGAAAATAGAGGTCACTATTTAGAATTTTCCCTTTTTCAAACTCTTCTTGTGCCTTTTATTACATTATAATCACTTGATTTACAAGTTAGATAGATTCAAATTACTCTCATTTCGACAATTGGTTATTGGCTGGTTTGATTATTAGTTTAGAATTTTGTATGCGGCTTATAAATATGCATGGAAAATCAATTGTTGGTGTTACATCTTTAATGATAAAAACGATATTAGTTTATTGATATTAGCTATGGGTATCTTGTCATAACAAGTCTCAACTAGTGTATATATCTTGTCCTAATGATATTAGTTATGGGAAGGTTTCCCAATTAATGATGTTCCACTTTTTAGGGAACCCACCAACAACAATGGCAATGTCCTCTATTCGTATTTTTGTGCTTTGGAGAACCTAAAATCCCACTAATGTAGGTGCTCTTACATCCTTATATTACAAGCATGGTCCCACATGATTGGTGAGTGGTGACCATTTAAGCATGTAAAAACTATTTTTCCATTTTTTTTTTCAAATGTCTAATGCTCAATTGATCTTTATTTACTCAGCGGCATTATCATCCTCTCTTCCTTGATTTTCCTCCCTGATTTTTGCTTCACTCTAGCTACATTTCATCTTCTTTCCGACCTCGTGTTGTACCAAATTGAAGGAGCTTTTGAAAGGAATTGAGCTTACTAGGTAAAATTTTACGGTTTGAAGAAGTAATTGGGCGTTTATACCAGACTTCGCTAGATTAGCATGACATATAGTGATAATTAGAAGAGAAAAGCAAGGGAAAGGGATGCTTTATGCTAGGTCATGTGCACCAACTATAAATGATCTACTTAGACCACACTTGTAAAATAAGGATGAAAATTTGACATACTATAAAACATTTAACAGTCATGACTTATAATAGCACGATGACCATAGTTAGAATTATTATTATCAACGGTTTCCTTCGTTTCGTGTACTTAACTTTGAGCCGAGAATACCAATTACAAAAGTGACACGGCCAATCACTCCTTTTTACTAAGTTTTCTCTTGTAACCAATTTCCATACATCACATTGATCAATGATCATCCTATCGTACATTGCCTAAGAAACCTTTGTATGTGTCCTAGTTCTCCCTATTAATACAATGAATCTATGGGGTGCTATAAGCTATAATGGGCACTTGTTTATCAATTGCATATACAGTAGGCCATACCATATATTTGACCTTTACATTTGTGAAGAATTATATGCTGGTGGACTGTAAACAGATGACATACACACTATTATGTAATATACACGTGATAGGGTTTAAATTGGTACATGGTAAACAGGTGAAAAGCATACAGCTGCACAAACATCTATTAACGGAAGCGGAGCTTCAAACTTCAGATGATGTTTTAAGATCATCAGACATTGCAGAAGGAATGCAGTGTGTCGCCAAGATATCTGCAGTAGCAGCTTTAGCAGTCTCTGTCCGAAGGACGACCTTCTGTCCAAAGAAACACATTGATCAATTGCTAACTGCTTTTAGTTGTGATGCCTCTAGAGATGGATTTTGTAAAAGAGACAAAGATGCAGTTAAAAGAAAATTAATAAGATCACTTATAAGGGTATGATTTAGGTTTTACCCTTTAATGACCTGCATCCCATATGAGCTGGCCTATTACCGCGCTCAATAACCAGGTCTATGCCTCTCGGATGAGCTCATGCTAATATTGATAATTGTAAATGTGATGCTAGGAAAGATGAATAGAGGAGTGAAAGAAAAACCTTATTGAACTCCAGATCAAACTTCAAATATTCTTCGCTGCAGGATTCCACCATACTGGTGAAGCTTTTTAGGTTCTTCACTGGCTTACCATTGACAGCAGTAACCTGAGAGGAAAGCAGCAATATGAAAATGGTGACATAAATCACCAACCTTTCAGCGAGGAAGGGACTAGAGCTGAAGAAACAACTGGTAAAATACGGTATATCTAGTGCTAGGAACTTCAAATGAAAAGTGAACCACTGACCATCCCAAATATAATAGAAAGCATCTTCTATTTCTAATAAAAGCTGAAATATACCTGAACATTAGTAATATTTTCATATCCGATGTTGATGTCAGCCACAAGAACCTGAGAAAAATTAATAAGAATCACAAATGCTATAACTTACATGTACATATTATTAATTCAGGTTGGTGTCGAGGAGGAATCTACTGAACCTGAGATATAATAAGAAGCTCTTCATCTTTTGAATCTGCCATTGAATGGTGAAGTTTGTGCAGTAACTCGACAGGTACATCACTCTCGTCTGAATACTGCCATTAGTTCATACAACAATAAAACTGTAAAGTGAGAATACTGATATTGTACCTGACTAATATCAAAAGGAAGTCTCTACAGGTGATGGGAAAGTAGACATCTCTATTATATAAGGGAAGAGGGGAGGGAGGACTTGGTATCCACCCTAAATCACATATATGTACCCTCAAATGTAAAAACAATCAAACTCATCTTTAACCTTCTTAAGAAAAAACAAAAGAAGGCCAAATTACACGACAGTTCTATCAAATCTCAAAGTAGTTTCTCATTCATTAACCTCTTTTTTTTAGTTATAACAAGGATTTAGATAGATATAATTAGCAATTTAACTTACTATTTCCTTTCGCATGTATCGTGTGCATATAAGTCTATTAACTTGGCTAATTAGCAACTATACTGGCATAAAATAGCTTAACTTGGCTAACAATACATATTGTGAGATGTCACATACTTTTCCAGCTTAGCAAAACGATTTGGGCTAATTTCCACCAAGACTTTGTTGAACTTTAAAGAATATGCAAGAGGGGAAAGAAAGAAGCAAAACATATACAATCCAAACTGTAAAGTACACCAGAAGCCTTAAAATAGGCTAAAGCATCCAACAAAAAACTGACCTAACAACAAGAGAAATGACTATGTAATGGAGGACGTGACCAACAACTATTCTCCTCAAAAAGAAACTAATACATGCTAATCATCTAAAAACAACTCAACAACTTATTGCTAGAAATTAGAAACTAACTAGAGTAATTTTGGAGCATCAATCAGCAGAATTGTACCAACAACTTAGGAGACATCATTTTCAGCACCATCAAATTAAACACTAACTAGAGTAATTTTGGAGCATCGATCAACAGAAGTGTACCAACAACTAGAAGACATCATTTTCAGCATAATCAGCAATGGAAATAACATATCCGTAAACCACAAGCTTGTCACAAACATCATAAACCCAGGATATCATGCCCACCACAGGTAATCATAGAATTCATATGACAGTTTATCAAGGGGAATGAAAAACAAGGATCAAGCATAAGTCTTGAGATAGAAATTCAATGGGGTCTCATCTTCAAAACGTCCTAAAGCACAGCCAATATCATGAAACTAGAGTAATATCCTATTTGGAACTGCAGACGGTTGTTCTTAGGACAATATAATCAAATATGATGCCTGGCCCTGGATACTAGTCCAAAAAGGTCAGCAAGCTGGGGTGAGAATTACATGTTCAAGGCAGACCTGTTCACTTTTCAGGCTTAGTTGTTAGATCAAAGACAAGAAACTAGAACATCCAAGGAGAATGAATCATTTAGGTGTATGTGTGTATAGGCACAAAAAAATATGTAAGCACAAGGTGTTCCCGAACGCGCATGTGTGTGTGTATAACTATATATATATATATACAGAGAAACAGAGAGAGAAGAGGGAAGAGAACAGAAATGAGACCTCTGAAAAAAGATATGGGACTGAGACAGCTGTAAAAACAAATCCTGCAAATATGTAATATGATGGAGGTCCATCCTTAATACACGCTGGAATGAGCTTCTTGTACGGGTCAAGTTTAATGTCGAATTCATGCATCACTGAATCACGAAGTAACTTAATTTTTGCGTGATCCCCAGTATATTTCTTGGAAATAAGGTAATTGAAACCTATACGCTCTCCATGCCTGAAAGGAACTACAAAATGATAGACACAGGGTTAATTATAGATACAACATTGCACCAAACCACTCATCAAACAGGGTAGGCTTTCAACAAAAGTCAAAATTGGTATCAACAACAGAAATAGGATTGGTTCAACCCATCCAATCAGTCTTTTCAATGTATGATTCTGAATTTGTTCCTTTTGCCAAAGTAATTTTTGTAAGTTATACCGAGATAACAGTATCAAAAAATCAGCAGCAGATTAAAGAAGCAGGCATCAATTCATATACTAGGACCAGAAAATTCGCTAAAAGGAAATGTTTGTTTCTGCTCTTGAAAATGCACAAGCAATTTGAAGTTCCACTGTGTATGAACCATGCAAGAGTGTGTTATGTTCAACTTATTGTATATAAAAAAAAAAAAAAGATAGTTCAGACAAATGAAAATCAGCTTAATACATGTATAGCACACACCCTATATATCACCGTTACTTGACCATGCACTGTTTTCAGACACAAAATATCTCTCTCTCTCTCTCTCTCTCTCTCTTACACACACACACACACACACACACAATATCTCTCTCTCTCTTTCTCTCTCTCTCTCTCTCTCTCTCTCTCTCTCTCTCTCTCTCTCTTACTTAAAGGCTTAAGGCAAAGTGAAGCCATAGGGAACATGGAACCTAGCCTAAGGCGTGTACCTAGAGAAAAAATTGGACAGTTGCACTTCAAATTAATTGACATCTATCAAGCACCATGAAGAAAAGCAATTAATTACCAAGACCTAGTTTGTTTTGGTGCAACTAGCTGTGCAAACTTCAACTGCCTTGGATAAAGGAGAATACAAAATGTTTAGATACAAGTTACAACACCTTCATAGACCAAAAATGACATCCTTTTTACACACCACTTTCAATAGTGGCCTGGGATTAGATAATGTTTGTATCATTGTCCTATATAAGGTTGAAGTTTCCTTTGATCTAAACAGATGAATAAGCAGGCATACCAAATTCATTATTTGGCGGAAATGAGTATTTTTGATAAAGCTCATTAGAGCCTCAAACTCTCAATGGGAAAGATATTAAGGACATCTCAAGTTCGGCATAAACATGTAATATTCATAATATGGCAAACCCCAACATCATATATACAGAAAATGTATGCAGTAGTAGTGTAGTACACTTTAATGTTGAGATAAACTACAAGGGGAGGAACAGTACATTTCTAACAGATAATTACCTGTTCCATCATTTCCAATACCAACCCCATCAAAACTCAAAATAACATCTGATGGCTGCAAAACCACAGCTTCAGGAGCAGTAGCTTCAACTCGTGTAACAAGTATACCTTTTTGATCAGATTTCATTCCCATTGCCATACGTAAGTCGGGATTCTCCATTTTTTGCCACTCAAATCCAATGATTGGGAACCCTAACATGAATACATATCTTGCGTCTTAGATAAAGCACAATCAGAGACTAGAATATACCAGAAATGAAGTCACTTCAACAGTAATCAGGTGTGTCTGAGATCAACAGTACAGTACCATAGGGATAAAAAAAGGCCAGTCTTGTCAGTTGAACCTACCAGTATATGCTCCATTTCTCTCATAATCTTGAATAAAGTGTATGATGACAGGTGTAGGAATAACATAACCAATATTTTCGGCATCTTCATGCTTCATTGACTGAAATGCAATGCCCACACAATTGCCTTTGTCATTGAAGGCTGGACCACCAGAATTTCCAGAATTTATGGCAGCATCTACCTACGAACGCATCATGGAAAATGAAGTCAGCAAAATGAGAACAAGGCCAAAGTTAACCACAAAAACAATCCTCTATCCATAACCTGCAATCCTAGTAGCTCAGTCCATCCATGAACGTAAGAAAGGATCTCCATACGTGAGACAACTCCACTAGTCACGGAGATAGTATCTCCTCCTATTGGGTAACCCACAACAGTCACGGCGTCTTGAAGGGCCGGCAATTCACCAAACTCCGCTGGTGAAACGCCTTCCCAGAACTCATCATCTTTGACAGTAAGCAAAGCTGCATAAAGACACGTACAAATTTAATCCAGAATATTCTGAAACCCAAAGCCCATTGGCACAACATGAAAATCAAAACATAAAAGCCTCTGAAGAACCAGAACTTACAGTAGTCAACAAAATTAGTCTAATACCAGTAGATATTTTCAATAACATGAGTCCAATATCCCAAAGGGCATTAAGGCAATGAGACATAATCACCATCGACATTTCCCCAATGCTTCTAAAGTGGCTCCTTTTCGTGGCAGAGTAATAGGGGTATATTTAATAAGCAGACTAGAATAAGATCCCTCTCTTACTTTTATCAACAATAAATCAATTCCCCCAAACTTCCATATATACCACAAAACAAACTTGGCTGAGCTCGGACGACGACATAATCGGTAGAACTAACTGCCATGATAGGCAAATTCTTCCCTTTACACCAAAAAAAATCATCATACTCCTAGAAAAATGGACAAACGAGACTTCCCTCTCCTCTCCTTTGATATTAGGGTGCGCAAAGACATGCTTCTTTGCTCTCAAACTCTGTAATATATGGACCACTCTACAAAGTACAGTGAAATAAATAAATTGTTCAAAGAAGAAGCCAACTCAGGCTTTAGTTAGTTTACCTTAATTTCAAATAAAAAAAGTTCATATAGAACACTTATACTAACAATAGTGCTCGATGTCCATAAAGTTCAGATCATATGAGGATATATAAGGTGAAACAAACAAACTCTTATTAGCCAAATATTAGAAGCCGACCAAAAACTAAACACCAGCTCTTTATCTATGACGAACACCAAATTTACATGCTCCAATCAAGAATCTCATTAACAATATACACACTAGAACATCCCATGCCTTGCCATGAAATTTTCTAGTATGGCTAGGGTTAGAGCTATTCAACAAGAGCTGGAATCTTTTTCATGAAACCAATGTCTTTAGCTCACACACACGATTTATGGGAGCTTGATCGCTTATTCCTCAAGTTCTACTGACTTCTGCATATCATGAGGCAAAAGGAAATATTCACTATATGTATCATCGCTCGTACCTAACTTAAAAGCATAGCACATGCCAACACAGTTGTTATTGCTTTGATACATCTTCCAACTGACTCACATACTAGGGGGGGGGGGGGGATAGTTGTTAATTCATACACCAGCAATGGTGTACAACATTGAGGTACTACTGATCTATACCCAAAAAATCCTTTCGGCGTTTGATGATACTGTTTTCAGATGCCGTATTAATTCACAAGCAATGACTTTCAACTCAGATGACTTCCAACTTTTACCAAGAGACATTAGATCCAATGTCACATTGTGACACAGAAAAAAGTAGGTGTAAGATAGATCACTCCTATTGTAGTTAAGATGCACAATATCAGTCTTAGATCATTCTGACACACAAAGTAGCAAAATACGGATTCCTAGTTAGATGTACAAAAAGATTAGTCCATGGCATTGTAGGAGAAGAGGGGGGCGTAAAAAAAAATTAGGCTGCTAAGTAGGAATTAGGATTTAACCCACTCGCAGATTATCAAAGGGATGGCCCTCAACAGGGAATTAAAAGGGGGGCCAGCAGAGCAAGGTCCAGCAAATTTGATTATTGTTAGTTTACAGCAAGAACTAGAAAATCTCCATCCCAATGGTTGGTGGTAATTTCGTTTTTCATCCCTATTTCTTCCTGTTTACCTTCAAAAGGCCAAAGGTATGTTCAATTGAAGAAGAATACATGGACCCCTCCCCATACACCCAGAACCAGCACCAAGTATTGTCCCACTCAATTCTATGTCCTTTGCTCTTTTACATCAGCTGTCAACAACATGTGGTATTTACTAGTTTATACTTGACGAAACTACCTTTCCCCCTTGCCATTTTCACTACCGCTTTTATTACAATTTACAATTACTACTATTACCACTTCTGTAAAGAATATACTTTTACTCTTGTTGACCATTACATTAATCTACAAAAGTTAATATATGATTGTAGAGTTTGCCTGAGCATACTTCCATTATATTGTTTTAGAAAATGTTTTCTTGTAGGTCATTTGGAATAATATCACTACCAATTATTCTCATTATAGAGTTACAGATACCAATGCATACATCCAACCTCTCCAAACAGCCTGATCTATCTAAATTATCATTGTTTAGCTCAGCAGTAATCATTACCCCTTCATCCCATTGCCTGCAAATCATATACACCTAGCAAATATTCAAGAAGTAATGCTCCTAATAAAATTGCAGTTAAATTAACCAATGATAAAACCGATAAAGCTAACAACTTCAGAGCATTAATAAAGCAATTCCAAAACCCAAATGGATAGAAAACAAAACGTCATTCACATCAAGGGGAACAAAAGCATACCAATATCGCACTCAGCCCCAATGGCGAGAACAGTCGCCAAGTACTTGGTATCAGACCCCCGCTTTTTTAGCTTAACCTGAGTATAGTATTCCACTGAATGAGCATTTGTCAAAATCCTCCTCCCTGCAATGACAAACCCAGTACTGGAGGATCTATGCTGCCTTTTCCTCTGCCACGGAAGAGAGAAATTCGGCTTTGTATGAACACAGAACACCTTCACCACTGAGTCCATCAACGGCCCAACACGTGCTGAAACTGTTGCCAGATTGTGATCACCACTACCATTCTTCTCCATGACAATTGCTTTTCTCCAGATTATTAACACCAGGGTCCGAAAACAATGCTAGACGGCTAGTGACGGGGTCTAATGCTTCTAGGAGTACAAAGGAGACACTGGGTTTAGGATCTTGCTTCGTTTTCTAATGGTTTCAGATCCATTTCTTGAGCATTTAAATACTGATAAAATTCTTGTAGACATGGACATGGTTGGTCAAATTGGACTGAGAAAATGTTGGTCTATTCACATTACTACAGAGTACAATGTGTGAAAGATTTCATATCATATTCCCAAAATGTAAACATTTTTGCTTTCTGCACCCCCAAGATTTCATGGACACCAAATTTTACTAAAAAGATAGCACTAAGAACCCCAGAAAGTACAAGACTTGAACTAACCACTTTCTTAATTATTATTGAAAGACTACCATAATAATCATCTTTCTTTTAGTAGACATGAAAACGTGTAAAACCCACCAAACCAAGTGTTCAATTTCTTATTCTCAACTTGAATTTCCATATTTCATTAGACAAGTTCTTGCATTAAACAACTTAAAAAAGTTCCACCAACATACATCAGCTAAATTAGCAATTTCCCATATGAAAGAACTTCGAAACTGAAGAAAGTAAAAAATCATTTGGGAATTCAATTTCAGAACATCCACCACCAATAAATAATTAAAGCATAGTAATGTTATAGAATTAAAAAGATATACCACGTTTCTGGACAAGAGAAAGTTAGAGCAGAGAAGCTTCATCTTTGCTAAAGCTCAAACTGGCTTTAAAAGAATTAACCAATTTAATCACGTCTTCTAATTAGATACAACACTTTGATTTTGATTTTTAAATTGTTACACCTTCTTTTACTCAACCAGAAGAAATCACTTAAAGTGGTTTTTAGCAACTAGGGTTTGGTAATTGGTTCTTTAACTTGATCGTTTGAGACTTTTACTAAGGCTCCGTTTGGTATGGCGTAAAACATTTTCAGTGTAAAATGATTTTCATGGAAAATAATTTACAATGGAATACACAATTCCAAAATTAGTTTTCCGTTGTTTGGTTCCATGTAAGAAAAATAATGAAATGAAACAAATATGAAAGGGGAAGTTAGGAGGTAGTGAGAGGAGTGTGTAAGAGAGATAAGAAAAATAGTTTTCCCTTCATTTTGAAGGGAAAATGGTTTTCCATCATTAGGAGTGTAATTTTACTCCAAGGGAAAATGGTTTTACACTCATTTGCCAACCAAACAATGTAAAACTGAAAATAGAGGAAAACGGTTTTTCAGGAAAACGTTTAACGCCCTATCAAACGGAGCCTAATTGTGCAATTGAACCCCCTAATTCAAGTATAGCGAATTGACCCCCAACTCGCTCCAACACTTTAACCAACTTTTAATTCAACCTCGTAATTTTTCATTATAGAAGCTAGGGGGTGTAGACGGATTGCGAAAAGATCATAGTCCAATTCAGTCCAGTTCAAACTTGTCGGAATCAACTAGACTAGGAATTTTTTGGACTGGACTCGTACTCAACTTTTCGAGTCCAAATATTTTCGGACTGGATTTTTCTATTATAGATGCTAGGGGTACAGTTGTGAAAGTCTTGGAGGTGATTTGTCACTTTGTCGTTCTTGTGCATTTGTTATTTATATTTACTTGATGTTATTTACTTGGTGAAATAGGAATGTAAAAGGCACAAGCCAACACAAGTAGCTAGTAAAACCAGATTAAAAAAAAAAGGCTAGTAAAACCACTTTTTTTTACTTTTGGTCGAAAAGTGACTATTTAACTATACATATGGTTATTTATAAACACTTTTATTTGACGATTTAACCATGTGAAAACGTCAAAAGTCATTTATCAGACACCCAAAGTTCACTAGTAACCTGACTAACCATTGTTTCATTAACCTTCCTTTACCCCCATAAAAATTACCCTTTTTGCCATCTTATACGTTGCATTGTCTGCGAATCTATAGTAATGCGACTTACGTCCTAACGAGGAAGTATTGTTGAGATATGAATGTAGTAATAGGGGAAAAAAAAAGGTTATTATACCCAGGAAAAAGTTTTTGGGAGAATAAAAAGTTATTGTTTCATTGTTTGTGGCTTAATTGCCAATTGCAATCGTTACAAATATATGCATCATACACTATAGACAATTATTATAGTATATATTCAACATAGACATTATATATCAAAGTATAAACACTATTGTTTCTGCTAAAAACATGTGATTGTTGATGGCAAGTCGGACCTTACTAAATAGGTATAAGTCTGAGGAATGTGGTGTCCAATCTCCGACTGGTCGTCACTTGCAAAACAAGAAGACTAATCGATGAGTTTTTGGGTGAACCTTGTCTGATACTCAAGTCAGTCGGCTAAGCAATATAAAGCAAGAGAGTGGAGAGAATTGTCAAATATATGAGTTGTTTAGTTAGAGTGAAGTTATTTTTATTTGGTGTCAAATGGACTATATAGAGTGAAGGATAGGTTTAGGGGCCTTGGGCTGGCCCAATATGCACCCTTGCTACTACCTTTTGTATCTTGAGTTTTCTTGGGCCCGACATATGGACCTCAACAACTATAAAACAGAATTTTAAATAAAGGAGGTGGGTAGTATTTCATAACTTATTACGATACAACATTGTTAGTTGGGATGACAAGTGGGTATAAATTGGTGGCTCTCACGTCACTTCCCATAAAATATTTTTTGACAAGTGGGTATAAATTGGTGGGTCTCACATCGCTCCACAAAAAACATTTTTCATAGTCGTTGTAAATCCTATGTGGTAATACCAAATCATTCCAGGCAATAAAAATATTATGAAAGTTATTTTAATCTTTCGCGAATTTCCGAAAATTTCTTTATATTTCCATGGTTATGAGAGGGTTGTAGTGCAACGTCACGTGGAGCAATTGCTGTAAGTTGTATTGTAACAAAAAAAATTCTCCACCCTCCCCCATAGTTTGAGCGATTATGGATATAACCTTGGTGGGTAATAGGCGAGAATGGAAATCAAAAATTATACTCACCATGATATTGACTTATTGAGTAGGTAATGGATTTTTACTTGCCTCATATCCACCAAACCCGCTAATAAATATAAAACACTATTTACATTTTTACAAAAATAATGAGCATGTACTTTTGAAATTTGGGTTTCCCTAAAATATAAACACAATCTTAAACGAGCTTTATCTCAAAGAAGCAATTCTTAAAATTCTCAAAACATTCTTTGTTTTGTGAATTTTGAGTTGTGAAAATCGACATCTCAAACAACTTAAAATTCTCAAAAAGTAAAGTATCTAGGAGGTGGTTTAGGTAGATATGAGGCGTATATAGTTGTGTGCTCACATGAGCAGTCATAACTGTTTATGTCGATTTTGTACTAAGTATGCAAAAGGAATTGGGAAACCAACAACAAGATTTATATGTTAATAATAAATAACTCGAATAATAAAAGAGAACAAAATAAATAATTATAAGGAGAACAAACAAATTGTTGACGCGGAAAATCCAATTGAAGGGAAAGATCGCAGGTGATGACACTCTTGATCACCAATCCAGTATGATAGTAACACCGTCAGTACAATTAGGTGATTACAATGATTCCTGAAGATGATCTTGTGAATACTATGTAAGAATGAGAGTATGAAGGAGATTAACTATCAATATAGAAGGAATGTGAGCTCAGTGACCAGTAGCCCTATGCTATTAGTTACAAAAGAGAGTATTTATATTCTAAACCTATTTCGCTAATAATCGTTGATGTTTTCCGCAGGAGATGGACCACATCAGTAAATCATGCAACTGCCTCATTTCTTCTCTCAACTGCCAAGTCGTGGGTCATGTTGTTATGCCCTACACGTGGTTGGATAAATGGCCTCCCTTATCTTTCATTTCAAAAATGCAACGTGCTGCCAATGTGAAAATTACTGGGCCCAACAATAACCCTATAGGAATATTGGATTTTTAACCGCCATATGTAATGAGTTGGTGGTGGATATAAGAGGATACGAGTACGAGGCTGAAGTATCCGCCTGCGCATCCGCTTCACCCTGCTATCCTTTAGGTGGCCAGTTACCCCATCACTGTAGAGATTTATAATCTTTCCTACAGCAACTCAGCAGAACATGCATTATAAATCAAACTAGGTGTATAATTTTGTACCATTTTGTTTTTTTGCATGGATCTCTACTATGGTCCATACTATTGCTTTGAAATTAAAATAAAGAATCTACCATGATGAGCTGGGCTGGATAATTGATTTTTCTATTGCTGTTGTTTAGCTAAGATAAACTCAGGTCCCTAAGAACTTTAGGCCTTGGTTATCATATTGCTTAGTCTTTACTTATTCCAGCATCACCTTATTAAACTATGTTGCAAATGATTGAATTTATGTTCTTTTCAATTTTTGGACATAACTTTGAGCCGAGGATGCCAAATTGTCAATTAACAAAGTGACAGGGCCAACCATTCCTTTTCAATTAGTTTTCCTTCTTACCTAATTTCCCCACATCTTACTGATCATCCTCTCCTACATGGCCTTAGACACCTATATGTGTGATAGTTTTTTCCATTATTAGAGTGAGCACTCCTCTTTGGGTGTACTATACCGGCCACTTGTTTATGGATTACATATATATATTAGGGCTTCAATATAGAGTATGCTTTTAGCTAGACCGCGAGCGTGTAACTTACATGTTCTTTGGTTTACGATTAATATACATATTCATAGTTTTTTTTTTTATAAAGAGATATTTTATTAATTAAAGACCAAACGGTATCTAAAATAGGATTTTTTTTGTAATTTAGCATCTTTGTTCAATAATGTTTGGATGAAATAAGTTGGTGAAACAAAGGAAACCTTTATGTCACGCGGACAAATTTTATTATACATTGGGGTGTACCGTGTACACCCAATGCTATTTTTTTGCTCATTGCTAATTTAAAATCATCTAAATTAGCAAATTGTACTAAAAAGGAGAGTTCTAAATTAGCATAAATTAATCTTAAGTGTATCATGCACATGATACATTCAGGTGTATTATGAATGAAATTTACTGATGCATATCAACTATTAAAATAACTTGAACTTTGGAATAAGAACCTTTATGCACATGCGTTTTATTTTCTTTATTATTAAAATTGATTTGATTGAAGTTAGTGAATATTTTTAAATTATAGCTAAATTGTGTGAGTCCTTTAATTGGGGGTGGTGTTTGTATGAAATTATTTATCTATTGTTTAATCCTTTTCACCGCATTTACATCTAATCCCAGATGTACATAGCTTTATGTACACACATGGACTCTGTTTGGGGAAGCATTTTAGCTACCTTAAATGATAAGGTACTAACATATTTTAGGTGCTAAAATGATTAGTAGTGTTTGGGGAGCACCTAAAATAAAATTTCAGGTGGCTAAAATGACTTAAATGATAAGTTAAAAAATTTACCTTTTCACAATCAGGTGACTGAAATTTTGTAAAATCTTTCCAAAATTTTGGCAACAACTAATTTTTCTAAAATAATTTATCAACTTAATCAACTAATTTTGTCAAACTGTTAAACTAATTAGTTACCTTATCAGTTTGAGCACCTTATCAGTTTCAGCTTTATCTTATCAGTTTCACTTTATTTTCAGCTATTAATGCCAAACAGAGCCATGATCTGAGTATGTATCTTGTTAAATAAGTATGTATTTGATCAAATGATCAATATACATCTTTTTCAAATGAGGATGTGTATCTTTCAATGAGTACAAAATTTTGAATTAAAATTTATCAAAAGAACAATCAAATATTTAATTGAACATAATGCATATTTTCAAATTGAATATGCAAATTTTCAAAATAAATATGCATTTTTTTTAAATGCATACACATTATTCCAAATTTGAAATGCATATATTGTTTAAATGAGTATGAAAATTCTCAAGGCACAACAAATTAGGATGATATAAGTTATGTAAACCTTGGATGAGTACAATAGGTTTTAGATGAGTATAAAAAATTCTTTACTTTCTCTATTAATTCACCATAGCCCGCTGCACTTAGATGACATAACACTATCAAATACTCATTCTGAAAGTATGAAGAAAAATCATTTTCAAGAGATTGTACACATTTACAAATTATAATACACATTTGTGTAACAACAAGAATCAGTAAAACGATATATCAACAATATATATTCTCCACATATACTCATTTGATAAAACAATATACACATTTGCAAATAAACGTAATCATCTGCTAAAACATCACACTCATTTCAAATACTCATCTGCAAAAAATTTACACTTTACTCATTTGAATATATACATATTTGTCTAGCCTTGAGTGTAGGGATGGCAATCCAATCCGAATCCGACACTAGTCCGCTCCGATCCGAAGGAAAAAATCCGAGTTGACTCCGACAAAAAAGTAATCCGACTCCGACTCCGTTTAAAAAATCCGACTCCGAGTCGGAGGAGGGTCGGAGTCGGATCTCATAAAATAATCCGTCATCCGAATTCGACTCCGACTTTGAGTCAATCAATCCTTTTTTCTTATTTATGTAATGTATTATTTATGTATAATCTGACTTCGATTTTCAGCCAGTTGTATTATATAGGCTTTTCCCACAGAAAAAATGATTAAACAATTGGAAAAGAAATAAGTCGGATCAGGTTCGGAGTCGGATGTTCGGATTTTAAGTCGGATGTTCGGATTTTAAGTCGGGTCGGATCTCGGAGTCGGATGTTCGGATTTTAGGTCGGGTCGGATTCGGATTTTCAAAGTCGGATCTCGGAGTCGGATTGGGATTTAAAATCCGACTTTATGTAGGGTCGGAGTCGGATTATGCATAATCCGGTCCAAGTTCGACCCGTTGCCATTCCTACTTGAGTGTATATACGATATAAGTAAATACATTTTCAGTAAAGGTTTGGCCGTGCGAAATTTAGTTTCTAGAGTGAGAAATAATAAAATAAAAAATAACATGTTCATATATAGAATAAAAGTCTCGCAATTAATATAAAATAATAACCAGACATAAAAAGTATTGCAATTAGTAGGTGCATACATTCGTATGGTGAGTAAGGTGCACAATATGAACATCAAGCACTAAATTATGAACATAAAAACCTATACCAATGAATATATACTAACAAAGATTGACTGATAAGGAGGTAAGGATTGAACTCCTGACCTTAGGGGCCAAGAGGGAGCGCTCTACCCACTTGAGCCAACTCCTATCCTTGAATTCATTTTGCTTGTTAGCTATGTACATTTGACTTGTTAGTCATGTATATCAATACATATGCGGATCTTACGAAGCAACATGTGATAGCCTAACGGTATTGGCATCACCTCCAATCCCAAAAGTCAAAGGATCGAGTCTCACCCCCTTGCAAGGAGGGATCTCCAATTTTCCCCATTAGACTTCATCTTACCTTTAAAAAAAAAATGCGAACCTTACTCAATATACGGACATTTACAGCATCTACAGATTGATTAATAGGAGGAGATGAGTCTTTAAAAAAAAACTACATCCAACATATGAGGAATCACGGATGAACCGTAGCTCCCCTTGGCGGTTCCGAATGCAAAACACCGCTGAAGTAGGAAAATTTAAAGAACCAACGCACATCAATAAGTATTAAATACACCCTCTTCTCAACCTCTCTCTCCTACACAACAATATCTTCGTACAATTAGCTAAAGGAAAATTATTAATAAAGGCACCTTCCTAGTTCACACTTCATAGTATACAGCCAAAGAAAAGAACTAAACAAAAAAACTTCTACTTTAATACTTATATTTGTTGCATAGAAATCCATCTTCTTTATTTTATTTGTTGGGGTGTTCTTTTGTGTTTTGGTTTTCTGCTGAGCAGGTCAGACTGTCTTTATTACTGCCAGGGTAAAAAAGATCAAAGCAAAACAGCTAGCACATTTAGGAATTAGGAGTGTATTTTTGTTTTTGTTTGTGATGAAAAGGAGTGAGATTCTTGTGACTTGTGCCTCTGATTAAAAATTCTCTCTCTTCTTCTTCAATATCCAAAATATACCTTTTTTACCCAGATCATTTAATTACTGAAATATCTACAATTTTCTCATTTTCTATTGGAAGATCTTATTTTTTTTTCTCTAAAATAGTTCTGGGTTTCCATTTTTGGATACTGGGTATGGCTTCAAATACTTCAAAGTTCATCAAATGTGTAACTGTTGGAGATGGAGCTGTTGGTAAAACTTGTATGCTAATTTGCTATACTAGTAACAAATTTCCCACTGTAAGTTGCCAAATTTCCTATTTGGGTATCTCAATTTTGAAGCTTTTTGTTCCTGTTTTTGTTGTTTTATAATTTCAATATGCTTTTTTGCCTGGGTATTGCAGCTTTTTTTGGCCTTTATGTTGGTTTCTTAACCTAAAAGTTTCCATCATTATCTAATAAATAAAAGGATCACTTCAGAAGAAATCTTTTTTTTTTTTTTTTTTTTTTCTGAATTGTAGTCTGCCTGTGAAAGTTCTCTTATTTCCTGTTATATTGACTTCATATTTTATGGAAGAAAATTTTATGAGTTTTTTGTTGTTTGTTTGTTTATCAGGATTACATCCCAACAGTATTTGACAATTTTAGTGCTAATGTGGTTGTGGAGAGTACAACTGTGAACTTAGGCCTCTGGGATACTGCTGGTGAGTTTGTCTTTAGACCACTGATCACTATTTTTTGTGTTCTACTAGTAGTGTTGTTGTTGTTGTTAAATTGGTTTCTTCCAGTGTAACATAATTCTCTAATCTTCCCGCGAACTGCGATCAGAAAAAAGCAAATTATGGCAGGGGTTCACCTATTTTTGCCCATTTTGGGCGAACTGCAAACTGAAAAAGCGAATTATATAGCGAATTACGTTATACTTGTTTCTTCAGAGTACATAGATTTAGAAATGAGATTTAATAATCATATGATGATCATCTGGACGATAAGTACAGCTGGCATAAGGTTGTATTTGTGTCATGCTTGTGTCGATTATAGATAGGTTCAAAATCCCTTGACAATAACATGAACCATTTAACAAGATGTGTCGTGTTGGTTCGTGTAATTAAAGGAAATCCTCAACACTAACCCTTTTATTTTGGTATCCGGCTCGTGTTGAATCATGTCACCTTTTGCAAGCTCTAACTATAAGAACCCTCATATTGATGTTTCCGCTTAAATTCTTTTATAGGCCAAGAGGATTACAACAGGTTGAGGCCACTCAGCTACCGAGGGGGTGATGTTTTTGTCTTGGCTTTCTCATTGGTCAGTCGTGCGAGCTATGAGAATGTGCTAAAGAAGGTACATTCTCGATGAGTCTTTGTAAATCGAAGGCAATGTAGTTTTAAATTGTAGGGTAGACTTTTAATTAGGCATTGTGTGGTATGTATTACTTGGATTTATGCAAATTTTGACGCATAATTTCTTGGTCAGTGGGTCCCGGAACTTCAGCATTATGCTCCTGGAATACCAATGGTTCTGGTTGGCACCAAATTGGGTAAGATAGCTATATTCATAGTTAAGTTCATCCATGTTGCTTTACAGTTTGATAGATATCAGTTGCTATTTTTCTTGATGAGTTTTTATCCTGGAAGTGTTTCGTAGGCGGCAAAATCTGTAGTAGTTTAGTTTTCTTTGTTAGTGTCGTAATAACTCCCTCTGACCGAGAAAGTATATATCTCACTAAAGTATCAATTTTGTAATTTAATTGTGAATTACCCTTTTACATTAACAGTCACATACATCTCCTAAATTCCACCATGTTATAAATCAACACATAGATTATGTGCTGTGAGCCTGTGACATTGTTTGACACTAACCACAAAATGGATGGCTCTGCTACTCTGTACTGATGTACTCTGTAGGGGGTATGTGCTGGTGTAGTTGTGACTTGTGAGAGTCATAATTATAATTAATGTAAAAGCTCAACTTATAACAGGTTCTACATTATGAGATACTTTCCTACTGTGTAGTATTGCTCGTGTGTCTATATGGAAGTTAACCAACCATCATTCTAAGTTTTTACTGTCTACTATTGCTCGTGTGGTGCAACATTGTATAGGAAAAAATCTATATCACACACAAGAAGTGATCTAAAAGAAAAATAGAGCCCTGATCTCTCCATCTTCTCTGCACTAAAAAAATTCTGAATTGTGTCTCTTTACTCTCTGCTCTATCTTTGTGACTGGATAGTTTTGCAATTGTGCACTCAGATCTTCGGGAGGACAAGCATTACTTGGCTGATCATCCTGGAGTAGTGCCAGTTACCACAGCAGAGGTACAATCTCTCATCACTTATTTGTATGCTCTTATTAAATCTAATTCTTAAACTGTATTAAGATTAGCATATCCCGTTCATCTAGGGAGAGGAACTGCGGAAGCAGGTTGGTGCTTCATACTACATTGAGTGCAGCTCCAAGACTCAACAGGTGATAATGACTAGTGAACTTGTTATTTGGGTTATTGTTTTCTAATTTTTATTAAAAATTTCTTACACCGTATACTTTTTCCTTTTTTTTATAGACAAGCATGTGCTCTCTTAATTTGCATTACTGGAGACTTTAGAACAATGATGTCTTTATAAATCTAAAGCCGCCTAGTTGACATAAAAGACAGAATTTATTATGTGCGAAAATCCTCTATAAGATTTAAGGGAAAAGCCACAGTTGGATCGCCGCATATGTTAATTCTACCATCATTATATCAATTGTACAATGGCAACCAGAAAGACAACAGTAGTAGGTACAAATTACAATGTCTTTAGGACTACTATCAATTATTATTTCCCGAGTCCGGGCCAAATCCTTACCTGTTCTAACATTCAACCCCCACAAACCTATTGAGTATGGCCACTACACACCTCAACTTGCACCCCTCACGGCCCACACAAACTCTCTACTCAAAAAGTATTTTCTGCTCTCCTACTTGATGGGCAAAGGGGTCTAAAATAGTTAGCAGAATTTGATACATTGTCCCTCCTTGTGTTTTTGTTATAATTTAAATAAATACACTCACTCTATATGGAGAATCCCAATGTGGAAACCAGCCAAGAGTTTTCATGATTAGCCAGGTTTATGCTTCTGAAGCTATACTTCTTGATTCGCCAAACTTCTGGATTTTAGTAGACCAATTTGACGCTGAGACATCATAAATATAGTTATTTAAAATGTCATTGCTGTTCCTATAGATAGAGAACACTCGTCACACATTACTCTGATGTATTTATGGCTTATGCTTTGTAGTACAGTCTCGGAGCAAGGTCACTTTATTAGTGTGCTATGACTGCTATCTGCTTGCATTGATTTGGGCCTTCATTTGATTCTATATTCATTGTACCATTACAGAATGTGAAAGCTGTTTTCGATTCTGCCATTAAAGTAGTTATCAAGCCCCCTCAGAAACAAAAAGAGAAGAAAAAGAAGTCAAAACAAGGGTGCACTATGTGAGTGCCTCCATCTTGTAGTATTTCCTTACATATAGCTTTTGTATCCATTATGTGCTGACATGATCAAGCCTCTCTTATCTCGGGATCAACTGAACTTAAGGGAACGAAATTGCTTACGCTACCGCTTTGGGGTGAATAAGAATCTCTCTTCCTCTCATGAACACGCGTCTCACAAGTTCACACATGTTTTTACACAACTTATTAATCCTATGATAACTAGGTTTGCTATCTGCAGCAAGAAACAATCTTTTTGTCACGTTTAAGACCCAATCCTTAAGGAACTAGTATAACCATGCTACTTTCGCAAAAACTACTACTTACCTAAAAACAAAGCATACGTCTCTTATAATTTGGGTTCACATTTATTGAATAAAAATAAACTAAATATTAAAACCCCTAGACATCCTTAATATGTTCTATGTTTGATTAATCTAAACTTTTATTTGTTGCGATCAATACTAAGATTAAAGATTATTAAGTACCACAATTATATCTTGGTTGCGGTTAACTTAGTTACTAAATCTATATAAATATATTAAAAGGCGTGCCTAAGAACGCCTATATGCCACCTATGTTACTCAGACACAGATTGAGTGTCTACACGAATACAGGTGTTTAAGTGTCTGATTCGGCTACTTTGTAGAAAAAAGTCAAGTGATTAGTATAAAATGAAGTATCCAAGTAAAGGACAGGACACGACACGACATCCCGTTTTTGAGGTAAATGAAGGTGTCAGAGTAACACTGTATGCCACATGACACTCTCTTCAAACTTCTAAATGCTTTATGTCCATGAGTACTTCTCAATAAAAAAATATAAATATTGTGTAACTGTAAGTTATTGAACACGTCACCTTTGAAATAAAAAGTAAGAGGTTAACCATCAATACACTATGGTTTTATCGTCTAATGTTTCAAACAAATATGATAAAGTCTTATAATAATTGTACTTAACTAAAAAGACTTAAAAAAGTATATACATTTCTATAACTCTTATTACATGACTAATAAGAGACTATTAACGTCATATTCTCTTATCACAATTCTTTTTCAAACTCAAACCTTTCAAATTTTTTTACTTATCACGTCATGACCTAAATTTTTCAATTTCATAATGGACAAAAAATATGAAAAGTAGCAAAATAAATTATAAAATTTAAGAATAATAACATGTTTGTTTATTGTAACTGACTCGAGGCGTCGTCCTATTGGCAATTCCATAATCCACTCAATGAAGTGAGATTGTGCATAATTGATGCTATGTTAATATCAAAACAACAGGTCTCATCTTCAATATTAACGACATTAGGTCGTGCATCTTCCATAGCTGTCACTCAACGCTGCTGCTTGATAATTTTAAATGCATCAGTGTAACATATACGTCAGCTTTGCAGGATGGGAACTGTGGATTTAACCACAATGGCCAATTATTTTCTGCTTCTTTATGGTGATATTTTGGTTGATACAGTTAAAATTCTTTCTACTTGTAGAGGTTTGTGATTGATGTTTAAGCACTCTATTTTCCATCCTCTTCTGCTTCTATGTAAATGATTATGTTTGAAAATACTGGAGCAATAACCCATCAAAAAAACACTGGAGCGATAAGCAACATAACTTTGGATTACATGAGACTGAAAAATATATGTTCTTCCTTTTCTTTAACTGTTTCTGCAGGAATGTATTTGGTAGAAGGAGCTTCCTGTGTTTCAAATGAATTCGTTCTCGACAAGTACAGCTTTCTCGTGATTAGAAGCAGATATACTCAGATACAGCGTTCAGGCCTTCTCTGACCTCTTCACTATTCCAGACGATCGAATGATATTTTTTAAAAAAACTGTAATTCATTATGTAGATGCTGTCAATAGTAGTAGTCCAGTCGTGCAACATGTTTCTCCCTGTAAAGCCACTCTCTGATATTTAGTTCGTAGTTAATTCGTTTTTGATGATTATAGTTGTGTTCTCTAGGAAGCAACACTGATTAGCTTTTTCCTCCCTAAGTTAAAAGGATCAACATTTCTTGCCTGTATTCTGGTGAAAATTTTGCAGTTTTCCAGTGTTGGTTAATATTGCTTTCAATGCTTCGTTTGAACTCATGCAAGGATTCTGACATTATGAAGCAACACTCCTTATGTAAGTGCCTTTACCTTCTGTTAAGATTATACCGCGTAACTTGTATCAGGGATTATTTTGATCTACGAATGAAGATTGGACTACGGCTACTAGACTGGTTCAGACCTGACATACATGTAATCAGAGTGAATATGGTAGTGATGTAAATTGGATTCGATCCTAGATTTTCGATACTTCGTGCAAGAGGCTTTACTATTTAGGATAGGTGGGCATTCACGCGTGCAAATTGTAATGCCTTTGAACCTGGTGGTGTTGATGGTCTTTGACTAGGGACCTGCACATGGTAATCCACAGTCTAACTATGCCAACTAAGGCCAATCCGAGATCCAAGCACAAACATGTAGGTTGGTATCAATCCTTTGACTTGTTTTGGGTTTATCTAAAAGTTCTTTTTCTAAACTAGTTTTCAATCCTGTGCAATGCACGATTTAAAAACAAAAAATGCATTATGTTTTCAATTAAGCAACTCCTAAAGAACAACCAATTCGATAACTCAAATTTGTTCATAGATTGAAAACCCTAAGCCCTTGAGAGATTTTTGCTTAATTATACGTGTAATCAAGCGGGAAAATAAGAAGTTAGTTGCAAGACGCCACACTTAGAGACTTGGAGTTATTGGGGTGACATTAGTTACTTATGGAGATGACAATGGATAGAGTCTGGGTAGGGTAAGGCTAGATTCATACTCATACCCTAAGTTTTGGATGTAGACCCATACCCTAGCAGTACCCATAGGCCAAACTTTTTTGAGACCCTTACCCATAGGGTCTGATAGAGTATATGGGTATGGGTAGGGTCTAGGATCTAAAATGGGTCTAACACAAAAAAAAAAATCCACTTACATTTTCAAGTGTATATAGAATCGTTAAGCACAATTCTATATATTAATTTTGCAATTAGCATACATAATATCACATATTCACATTTCATAGCAATACATAGTTTTTGCACATCCCAAAAGTCTCATATATCAAAATATAAATAAAGAGAGTGATATTGTGATAGTGAGAGACTGAGAGTAGAGAAAAAGAGCAAGAAAGTGATACTATGATAGTCAAAGACTGAGATTAAAGTGAAAGATGAGACGTGATTGCGACTTGCGGCTAGGGTTCCTGGGTGAGGGAGGGTTTTAGTTTTACCGGAAGGATATATATATATATATATATATATATATATATATAGGAACAAGATCTTGTGAAAACAACTCTTGATATGTAAACTGAAAACAAAACATTTGGACCGTTGATTTTGATCGTGCGGTCAATATTTTCATTTCCCTCTATCCCACTCTAACACTCTCCCTCTCTGCTCATAAAACTTTGCCCCTCTCTCTCTCCTCTAAATATCTAACCCACGCACATTTAGCCTTTCATTTTTTTCTCTCTCCTCCTTCATCAATGGCAGAAAAGATTTGCATCTCTACTTCTCTCTTTACTCCTCTGCAATAACGCAACACACACAACACAGGGAAGGGAAATTCCCTTTATTACTTTGTCGGACCACCACAAGGCGGCATCAACAACGCCAACATGCGGGGATCGGAGCAGTAGATTTCTGAGTAAAATCCACACAAAACCCTAGAAATCATCTCCTCATCTAATTCAATTTTCGTTATACTCAGTAACTTCAAAAAATTCCAATTATATAATCCTTGAGGAGAAAATCTACATAAAAAAGTAACCAATTCCACCAAATTCGCATCATCGTACATAAATTCAGGCAAGTTATACTCAACACCTGCAATCTGATGATAATTTCTACTAGATTTCTGAGTAAAATCCAAACACCTCGCGCGATTCATGATCGCCGGCTAATTCGCCGGAAATTTCATACTCAGGTATTTGTTCGTCGACTACCATGAGAATAGTGGGGAGGAGTTCGTCGGAGGTGTTTTTGGAAAACAAAATATTCCATCTAATATGTGCAAAACTGAAAAACTTTCTAAGTATTTGGGCGAAACTATAGAAAAAACTTGCAAAACTTTATTCTAAGCTAAGAAAATAAATATTGATTGATCTTGGCCTTGGATGTCAGCATAATTTGTTATGGGTTTATGGCGTATATCAAAATCGTGGTCTTGATTTGGATTGGCCTGGTGTTATTTTCAAATATATACAATTTCATTTGTCGAGATCTGGTTTGTTTGTGATTTGATGAGTAATTGTTATACTAGATTCGTTGAATGTTATTGCAAGTGTTGATAAATCGAGTTGTTGTTTTGATATTTTTTTTAGTTATCTTAGAAGTGTAAGAAGTTACTCTTATAGCATATAAAGTTACCTTAAAAGTGTTAAAAGTTACCCTTGAAATATATATAAAATTATCCTAAAATTGCTAAAAGTTACCCTAAAATGGTAAAAATTACCCTAAAACTGGTAATAGTTACTCTTATAATCAATAAAATTATCCTTGAAATATATAGAACTACCCTTAATATAATGAAGTTACCCCAAAACTGGAAAAAGTTACCCTAAAAGTGTTAAAAGTTACCCTAAAGGGATTAAAAGTTACCCTTGTTTTCAGTTTTCAGATTAAAATGTGTTTTCAGCGGATCCTACCCCTATATATTTTAATTGGTGTAGGTCCATGGATACGGTTTGCGTATTTGAGGAGTGGACCATTACCCTACCCTTACCTGATAGTACCAACCCATACCCTACCCTTACTCATAGGGTCCAAAAAATTAAGACCCATATCTTAATTTTAGGATAGGGTCTGGACGGATCTAGATAGGAACCTGAACCATTATCATCCCTAATTACTTATTATCATAGGTAGAAATAGACAACAGTGATAAAGCATATAGGTTAGTAATTATCATAAGCCAATTTCTTGACAAGCACAAATAAGATCAATAATAACGCACATAATGAATTACTAATAATGTTGCACCATCATTTAAGCGTGCATGAAAGATTGTATAATAATTAGTAAACATGTTAGTGGTCCCACCAATTACAAACTCTTGAGGATCCACCAGATGGTAGCAGAAGATTAACCTTGAGGACATTGAAGGTATTCATCTAATTTGCGACAAATTATAGCATCAATCTGACACTTCCCCCGATTGCGCTAGTACTCTAGGTACAACTTCATACATAAAGTGATAAAACTGCTCAGTTTTTGAAGAAATGTGTTAGAATAATAAAGTGGTATTGAGATAATGGTTTAAGTATCTGATTAAGTCTAAACATTTAAATTTAGTCGCTGAGATGATCTCCGTCACCTGTAGGCTGTAGCTAGTGGGAAACTACGATCAAAACTCAGCCACTATTAACTGTTCACTATTTACATTGACTGCAAACGAGCACAAACACGCAGTCAAATACTGCAAGCCAAAATTCTCAGAATCATTTCAGATGAAAACCGAGACCTTTAACCTAAGCAGAAACCAAGCTATCAAAAGACCTACATCAAGTCTCAAGATATTCAGCAATTCAAGCAACCAAGATACAGATATCCAAGCATGCACCATTTCGGCTATCCAACTTAGGAGTATAATAAGCGAACTACCAGAGCAGCTTTGCATCAGAACCACTAAACAGCAACCACCAATATTACAACACCGAACGCAAGGCAGAGGAGCAGAATAAACAGGAGCCCAAAGTTGTCACGATTATGATACAGAAATATAGTTGATGTATGGTGAAGGGGGGTTACATCTATTTAAACAGTAAATACCAAACAAATGAAGCTCTAACTCATAAGGTGATTGCCATCAGAATACAGTCATGAATCTGTACCTCCCCACCCAAGGGGAAGGAAAGGAAGCGTTCACACATTGAACAGCATTTAGAACATGCACTCTATGGTTACTGACTGATGTCAAGCATCTGCAACTCCGTATGGCTGCTCAATATATGGTAGCAGATCTACTAGATTGAGAAATCCACACTGGGAAATTTAAATGGATTGAGTTACATGCTTATGAAGAGGAATTAGCACATAAAATTCTTAATAACCTGTGAATATCAGTAATAACGTTAACGTCGCGACTATTTTGGAGGCGGACAGACAAATCATATATAGTTAGGAAGAGCGATACCAGGGAAAGAATGGATAAATTAAGAAAAATGCGCATACAAACACTTCTGCTTAGAGAAGTATACAAATTCAACATCCATTGCTGGGAGGTTGAAAAAGAAACAAATGGTATCAAAGCTATACAGGCATTTTTCTCAATAGTTTCTATCTACAGAAGGAAAACTAACCAATAGCCAACTCATGAATAGCAGAACCCCCAACATAATTTTTTTTTCCTATTTCAAGTAAACTGAATTGGTACAGCAGCAGATGGGGGTCAGAGACTTATGAACACATCAGTTTACTCACTTACCACCCATCCTTTTATGAGGAGAGTTAGATGATGACTTCTTGGTAGTTAGCCTGGGTCCATCTTCTACAAACTGGAAAACACAAAAGATATGAAAGAGAAACTGATATAAGGCAATGCAGGTAATAACTCGTATGACAACAAGAAAGGCAACAAAGGATAAGACAAGAATACTCCTTCAAGAAGTGACAACCTGTGCAACAGTACAAGTGTACAACCCCAACAAATTCATTTACGACAGTGATAGAACTAACAAAAAGTTCCGGGTTCCAAAAATAAAAAGCCAGCATGCAGAATTTATATAACGAAGCTGTTAACCATACAGAAGTTAAAGCTTACTAAAATTTTACATTTATATTATGTATTAGATTAACAAGGTTAAACTTGCTCACGCTTTTGACAGCTTCCACAATTGGTTTGTGACTTAGGAAACTATAACTACAACAGGGTATTCTTTTGACCTAAAATCTGATATGCTTTCATAGTCTGACCATCATAAACTTGACAACCATCGGTGTGGTCCCAGAGTTAATAGATCTGACAACCTCAATTGTCAACAAATAGAGCATTTTGGCTAAAATGTGGCAACGTGCATATGACTTGCGCAATTAAATATCTGGTGTAACAGCCAACATACAATACCATGAAAGGGGGGTAGAATGATGTTAGGAAGATGGCATCTCCCAGAGATGAATATTTTCATGGCTGAGGAACCAAGGGTTGCATTTCGTTATGGGACTGTGGCATGGCTTCATAAACTTAACACAACTCCACAGGCCAGGCAGCAAAACCTTGGACTGGGGAAGGCATCTTTCATGAGTAACAAATGCTGACCACAAGCTATAGTGAGATGTACTAGGATCATAGGCTCAACCTTACACTACCTTTCTATAATTATGCCATACATCACTCAAATTATAAATAACAGTCTCTTTTATCAACAACCATGCCAGTCTGTCTCCTAGGATTAATATTTCTTTCATGAATAGAAACCAGCAATCATAACATGAAATTACACAAAATGCAATTTGCAAGGAAACAAGGAACTGAAGAGAATGAATAGAAAGATGGAAGAAAGTTAGCTAGAAAATAATTTCCAAGCAGATCAAGCACAAAACGTTGTACAGATATCAGAGGGGATACTTACATAGCTAAAAACTTCCAATTTTCAAGGGTCACTATACTATGGCAGCATCATGTGATTCTATCGCCATGATGATTGCTTAAAGTTAAGCTTATCTATATTCCATCCTCCGTCAGGTTCCTTCCTTTTCACATGGCCTCCCATGCTATACATTCTTGCTTGCTCCTCCGCAAGGGACTGTGAATTCATGGTGGAGACTTGCCTGGATACAATTGGCAGTGACTCATCTCTAACCTCCATATCCAAAACTCCAGGACCAGAGTTGAGATCTAGACCTTGTTTTCCCCATTTATGATTGCTTTCAATTACGTTGTTATTGCTGGCATCTGGGATAGCCCTAGAAACAACATATGCCTGAGGATACTGGAAAGAAACTCCAGCTGCATTTCCAACCAGCTGAGAAGGGATAGCAGAAATCCGCCCACCACCAGTTGGATCCATGTACCCAGATGATCCAGCACCCAACGCAGATGTAGGGAGAGGAAAACTAGTCCCAAATGGCAAGACTGGATACTGAAAAGGGGATGCATGAAAAGGCAAAGCAGGAGAAGACGATAACACTGAACCCCTGTAAGCATCAGGATTAAACGCTAAGGCTGAGGCTGGACCGCCCACAACACGCTGCGGACCACCACCTATCCCGACGATCGAAAAAGCTTCTCTATCAGGTAAAGCTGATGGTGTCACACTTACTGAGTAGCTGTTTCCTGGAGGATACCACGAAAAGCAATTCCCTGTGTCAGAGCTATTAATTCTGGGCCCCAACGGAGTTTGGAGCGGAATGTTGACACGGTTATGTTGACTTGATGGAATTTGCTCAAATGGTATTTCCTCGGTCGCAGGCCCATTATTCAAATCAAAATCTCTCTTACCACTTGCTGCACCAGTCGAAAAAACATTGGATGTCGATGGTTTGACATGCTGAGTTGAAACTTCAGCTCTCTGAATGTTGCTATTCATGTATCGTCCCACGTGAGCCAGATCAGGAGCTTCATCAACTTTATTCAGATCAAGGTCAAGTCCTCCAGAGCTACGCAGCGATGTAGACATAAGCTCACAAACAGGATTATTTCTAGCATTGAACTCCTGAACACAACTTTCATCTGCCACATTAAGGTCAATATCCAAAAGAAACCGAGCTGGTCTGGAAGCAGGGGCATCCAGCAGAGGGGCTTTGCTGGTACCTAGAGGCCCCTCCATTAGTTTTCTCGGCTCAGCTGGACGAAATGCACTGGTAGCAGCCGATCCTTTCCATCCAAGTTCCTGTTTATTCCACAGCAAGTCATCATGCGGAACAAAGGGCCCCTTGGCAGCAGCAGCAACAGTAACTGAAGCTGGAAGACCACATGATGTAGAAGAGACGGGGAAGGGGCTGACAGAACAGACAATATCTGGGCATGGACGATCAGCCAAGTTAATCGGCTCATCATTCTTCCCCTCATCTCCATTAAAGCCTTCATTCAAGTCGAATCCAAGTTGTGCATCCACATTTGGACACCCTGAAGCAGGTGGCTGAGCAACATTTTCTGTAACAAATCCACTATTCTCTTGACTCTTCTCTTCCACGGCAGTTGACTTGGTTACCTCTGAACTTGAATGTAACTCTGCTTCCGGAACAGCAACTGCAGAACTTATTTGTGACGCTGAACTGCCAGACTGCTGCGTTAGTGCATCTGTGTTTTCTAAATTTTGATCCTTGCATATTCTGTCCGGATCTACATCAGCAGAACAAACTACAGGTTCACCTTGTTTCACAGATGCAGAAGAAGGATCAGTCTCTTTCTTTAATAACCCATTGCCTGCCTGCCTGGCAAGGTCACAAGAAGCAACAGACTCAAGTTTTTGAGTTTTAACTTCAGTTGAAATTACTGCAGCCGACTGATGACTTTTACCAGAAGAAACCATCAACGGCTTTTCAATTTTATTCACAGGATCAGATTGCACTGCAACAGCAAGTGCATTTTGCTCCAAGGCAATGTTGCTTTGAAGCCCTTGGCCAACGTTACTTTTTCTATCATCATCATTAGTAGCAGGGCATAATGCAATATCTCTGTGAACTTTTTTCTCAAACTCAACATCCAAAGAGGCAGCCTTAACCTTATCTTCAGCTTCCAAAGAACCACCAGATCCCTGATTTGCAACAAGAAGCTCGTTCTGAATCTCCTCTTTGGAAGCTATAAGCTCTCCGGTGACACTTTCAGCATGAAGATCACCTACAATCCTTCCTTCATTGCATGCGACAGACACAGGTGGACAAGCAGTACCAAAATTTTCATCCAATGTCCCATTAGTCTTCAAGCAGCCTTCCACACTTTGATGTAAATTCTCAGTCATAACAGACAGTTCATTACTTTCCCCATCAACTTTTGAAAGACCTGCAATATTAATATGATTTTCAGTGTCAGCAACATTAGTTGACTGACCTTGTTGAACGACATCTTCAACATGCAGCTGCTTCTCATTTCCAACATGGTTGCTACAGGACTTTTCAACCTTCTTGGAGTTTCTGTGAGGAGAGACAGCAGGTGAAACATTATCAGACTTTGAGATTTCTCTGGCAGCTACGCTGGCAAGCAAATTCATCCCAACATCATCTCCAGCTGATACAGACGCAGTAGCTTCTGAAAACTTAGCACAGCTTTCAATTAAAGCATTCATGGAGCTGAAGGAAGAATCATAAGTTTTTCTAGACTTGATTTCATTTCTCGAGGGTGAACTAGCAATCTTTGAAATATTAGGTGATCTCCTTGCGTCACTCGTTCTTTGGTGTACAGAAGTTGAAGTTACATCAACCACAGGAGATTGATGAGAATCAAGTTTATTACCTCTCACAAAGACATCTGCCTGGTCATGCTTCTCTGGGAGAACGGGAGAAGAAGCTCTACTATTTCTACAGGGGGAATCCTCCATACAGCCTACAGTATTGTTTTGTCCAGAACCCCGGCCTCGGTTAGGGATCTTGACAATAAGCTTATGGTTGTTGCTTTCTTGACCGGAAGCATCAATAGCATTATGTGATACCTTCTCTACAACTGAATTTCTGGGCATCGATGAGCTTTTATTTGATGCAGGTTCTCTGTGAGCACCAGAAGTAGGACCATTAGCTGATTTATGGTGCTTGGTACTACTTGCTACAGTTTTATTCAAGCTCACAGACCCAGCAGTAGACCTCCTAGTGTCTTCCTTTCCACATGGAACCATATATTTACCCTGATCACTGGAGCACTGACTATTTGTGTGGGACTGGCTAGAACTGCTGCTTTTATCCTCCCTTGCCACTGTCTGAGGCTCAGAGCCTCCACCATTAGCAGTTATCCTGGATTGTCCATCCTTATAGTTATCAGTAGCTGAAGTAGGTGACAATGCTGATCTTCCAGCACCAGGATGCGCTGATGCAGATTTTGGATTGGATTCCCCAGGCACAGGTTTCACTGGAGCAGATTTCAAAGAGGTGTGATGTGTGACGGTACTCCTAACGGCTGCATCAGATTCACTTGGGTGCCTATTCCCACCATGAGAACTGTCGTGCTGGGATTTGCCTGGCCATGGAACAGCTTGACCTGAACCAGGTTTTACTTCATTGACACTCATTTCAGCCTCAACACGTTTCTTCCATGTGTCAACCAAACTCCTTGCTTTCTTCTGAATTTCTGAATTTTTGTGAGAACGCAAATGATTAACAGATTTGCCGATGTTACACATCTGTAATGCATTAAGGTTCACAGGAAGCCTATCTAGTGCACGAAGTAACACTAAGAGGAAATCATCCACAGATCTATCACTGTTTTTCAAGTTTCCTGAATCACCAATTTTACCCTTGTGAATTTCCTGGAGCCATTCATTCAATACATGTAAACCTCTAAGCTGAACAAACTGATTAAGGCAATCAAGCTTCTCGGTAGCAGCTATAATACCAGCGAGCATGGATCGTCCTGTCAAGTCTATCTTTTTCTCAGATTTCTCAGGCTGCATGAGTCGAACCAGCCTCACTACAGCTTCTGAATCAACAAGTCCTCCTCTCTCAGTAAGTTTAGCAATTTCTAAGTTCAACATGCTTTCTGATCTCAACAAACTAGAGTGCCCATCATCAGGTCTCGTCGATCGTTCTCGTTTAACAGCGTCAAAAGACTGATCACCTCGTTCTCTCTTTTTTCCCTTCCTATGAGAAGAAAGGTTAGAGCTGCTATTCTGCACGCTGTCCGGACTATGTTTCAATGGTGATGTTGCTGCTGAACCATTCACTGGTTTTGGAGAACGGGGATCTTGTTGCTGTTCTACCGATGCATGCATTTCTATACGTGTTCTATGCAACAGTTGATCTACTTCTTGCTGCCGGTCCTGGCGAAATTATCCAGGACAAGTTAATGCCAGAAGCAAGAGGTAGCAAACACAACATCAAAAAAGAAAAGGAGCAGTTCAACCAAATTGTCAAACAGCATTACAAAGGAACTTACATCAATATAATCCTGATCTGTCAGCCACCACAGACACTTGTTTGTAATGTCATAAACTCGCCGACAAACAAACGAAGAAATCCCTGGGGGGAGTTCAACACCTTTAGGCAAAAATGCAACTTTACACGGGTGAAGTAGTGATGCAGCAGGAATCTCATCACTGTGGAATGAGTAGAAAACTTCGTTCGGCGCAGCTTCAAGTGCAGCGCCTTTCAGAAGTTTAACTTCAGCGGGTCGATAAAGCCAATTCACACGGAGCTTTAAGTTACTTTCTTTTTCAGATGTCCAAGAACGAATTAAACCTACAAAAGGTGGAGAGTCTTTGGCAGGCTTGAAAAGAGCACAGTCACCAACATTGATCTTGCGACCATCCTACAAAAGTTAGAAACAATAAGGTCTTTCATATAAAAACTGCCATCAAGAATTTCCACTCATGCAACTCGTAAAGCATCAAACAATTAACACAGCAGCAAATCAGAGAAGTTTGGCTACCAAAATATCCAGAAGTCAATGTTTTATGTGCTAATAGTATATGCAGATTTCACAGTGGCAAATCATATATGATCACTATTACACCTTGATAGAAGACTAAAAAACCTAATTGACATTTGCAATTACATGGGTCAAACCTTGAAAAGCACTAAAAGATCGCCAAGAAAAAAGGATGACAAGATTGAAAACCCAAAATAAAATGGAAATCAATTATCCCAAAAGCCCATATATGGTTCCTTAAGTCACAGAACCAACGGCAAACCTAAAAAATAATCTTCATCATTCGTATTTATTGAATAGATAGACCTGGCCCTCGGTGGAGTCCACCTACCTGATGTTAGAACTTAGAGCACAGCCTATTCAAGGAAACCTCCCCCCCCCCCAACAGTAGGAATCAAATTTGTGCCGGATAGATAGGAGGTCAAACGTGTAAGTTGTAACCGGTCAACCAGCTCTCATTCCAAACGAAGCTTCATGATTTTCAGCATCTCAATAGTTAGACATAAACAACAACAAGGTAGGATTAGGCTGCGGAAGGTATACAGAAGCCAAAAAGAGTTACAAGGTGGCTTTCAGAAGACGGTTAAAGGTGGAAACAGGCACAAATAAGATTGAACACCTCAAAGAGGTACAAAACATACATAATAGCACAGTAGGTATGAAAATCCTCGACAAAGAGTGAATGCAACAAACACTATTAAAAAAAGATCAAAGCTAAGAAAACCTATTTTATAGCAAAACCAACAAAAAAGATGTATTACTCATCACAGTAAAAGAAGAAGCTTTTAGAGTTCACAATAAATTCTTTTAAAGAAAAAACTTACGACTCCCTAAACCTTGATTCCAATGATCAAAGCTTAGCACTGCAGGAAGCATGGGTCTCTTTAGCTACCAAATGGGGAAAGAAATCATAGTACGTAAGCTTAGCACGACTTGTACATGATGCTAAACATAGCAAAGGAACAAACAGAAGTGTGCTTCTTCCTATGTCTATTACTCAATCATAGCTCTAGACACTTGTTACTTTGTACTCATATGCTTGCGCTAAAATTACCAAAGTGAGACTCTAGGTTATAAAATAATGGTAGCATATATCACAAGCTACGACTTCGTACACAAGGATGCCTAAGGGGCAAGCCGAGAGACATAGGGCAGGCAACTTGTTCTCCAAGCGTGTTAACCATGATAGGTGAGAGACAGGAAAAAAAAAATCAAGACTTTGTAAATCTAAAAGCGGCTTGAATTTTTAGTCCTCTACAGTTAGTAATGTCGGGCAGAATTCTGTGCATGTTATAGTCACTAGTCATAGTTCAGCTTCATCTGTGATACTAATTTCCAATAAACTCCACGGCATTAAAGCCCTCGAGCGCTTGTGTCAAGGGAGGGGGAATATTAAATTATTGATATAGATATCCATCACAATCACTCAATAATTTATTCAAAAAGAGCCAAGAAACCAAATAATGAATGTTAAGCAAAACAACCAAATAGGTGATAGTGTTCAAATTGTTTCTTGAAATTCTTTTCCCCATCAACGAACACCGAAAAAAATAACGGCATACGCCAAAGAACTTTCATTCCTTACAAGTTACAACACCCAATAACGAATATGCTTCCCCATAAGATACTCCACGGGGTGGCTCCTCCCCTCAATACCCTGGTACCCCTGAAGAAGCTGCAACCTGAGGTGACATGAAGGGTCCATTCAATCCAAGAGAGCTTAGTTTCATTGGCGCCTTGCTAAGAAGAGCACAACTGAACCTCCAACAGGAATCATATCACAAAAGCCACAAAGAGCAGCCTTCTGATGCAAAAATTCTCTATCCCTTTCCACTATTGTAATGAACACATAAAACTGGTATAGAATTATGTCATCTTCCAATATGCGGCGTATCATATGTTACTCATACCCCCAAACTAAGCACAAACACACCATCTTGAAGCTAGAGGCTTCCAAACAAAACGTGACAAAAAAATATATATGATGTGAAAAGTTTCCTTGTAGACGTTTTCTGGATCTATTCTGTATCAAAAGAAATAACAAATGCATCCACAACTGCCATGGCATCTCCATGTTTCTCATCTTGTTATCACCCACAAAGTAATCTAGCAGTCGATAGCAAAAGCCACTAACAAAAGAGCAAAAGTGTTCATTGTGTATGTCCATTCTCTTGTATTTAATTCTTGGAAATTGCAACAAAATAGCACAACTTTCAACCCCGTATCCAACAAAATCAGCCTCTCTGTTACAGTACATAAACGATTTGTTGCAACTTCACCACAAACATTAATATGACAGCAATGTATGATATGGAAACATTAGCCATGCCTGGGAGTTCTGACCATATAAAACCTGGCGCTACAAAGTACAGGCAATCAGATTGAGGAGAGAGAGATGTCCTGGATATGAACTTCATAGCTTTTGATATGAACATTCTACAGACGCTCTACCAGAACCTATTGAATGTCAAGCTTACAACAGCGTTGATGTGCATTATACTTGTAGCTAAACACTCGACAGCTTTTGTATTTCAAAAACTACCATCCCCTTTAAGTCATAGAACTCCTTGTCGACCTTCTGAAACTAATTATCAGGACATACAAATATAAAAGTACGGAACTGAAACGATAAACCGCAAAATTTAGTGACACCATTCATCAGTAATGACTTATTCCAATACGGACGAAACGAAACACAATTCAGTACTTCCCCAAGAAAATAAGCCCTCAAGATAGTAGTAGACAAACAGAGAATGTAGTTTCTTGCCATTTCCGTTGCGAAACAAAAATCGACACCTCTAACATTAACACAGTATCAATTCAATTCAATTCATTTCGTTACAGTACAACTTTCTGCAAACAAGCCTGTAACTAGAACCAACAAGTGTACAAATTATAAAACAACTCCTCAAACAAAAATACACAGGAAAATCTACAAACCTCGAATCTTCTAAAGTAAAAAAAAGCAATAAAAACTTCAAAAAAGAGACAAAAATACCTTAACGAAACAAGAAGATGAAGAACCATTAGAATCACTAACACCACCTGCTACAGTCGTCGTAGAAGGGACTGACAACATATGCCAACTCAATTTCCTATTCTCGTCGCCTTCCCGCCCATGCATAATACCCTTGCATTTTCTCCTTCTTCACCCTCCACCATCAATTTCAACCCTAATTTCTCCACTGAAAAACCCTAATTTCCGCAAAAATCAACCGTATCTTCAATAAACTCAATCTCAGATACACAAAACCCTAACTTACTCTTCTCGCGATTAAAAATTAGGGTTAACTTTTCTTCTTCCTTTTTTTCCCCAACAAATTAGGGATTGAAAAAAGTAGACAGCTTCAGATCCAGTGAAACAGCAAGTAAGTGAAGAAAATCCGTAGATTTGAAGACGAAATTTGCGAAAATCGACGATCTGCGAGAGATTTCAGAGAAAGAAAAAAATCCGGGAGGAGAGAGAAAATCGCAGTAACGAGTGAGGTTACGCCACACGGCAAGAAGAAAACTCCGATCTAGCAGAAAAAAAAAAATCGAGGAGAGAGAAAGTGAAATTTGGAGGAGAGAGAAAGTTTGGGAAAATGAGGAAAAGAAGAGGAGACAGAAAAATGGGAAAAAACAATTGAAGGAGAAAAAAATGGGGTCGTGAGGAGGACCCACTAGGCGGCAAAAGGAAAGGCGTAACTGGGTTTGGGTTAAACGTAAATCCGGGCAGATTTGTTGGGCAGAACGGGTAGTTTTTTACGGTCAGTGATAATGTCACTGGTGCTGGCACGTAACTTATAGTCACAGACAAAACAGAATGTGACTTGTTCTTGTCGTATTGCTCCCCTTTGTCTACAAGGATTAGCCTCGTGGGCAGTTGACTCACACATTCTGACTCTTTTTTTTCTGTTTAATTAAAATATTTTTATTTTTTTTACACTTGTAGCGTTAAAATGTGAATAAAAATAAGAAAATTATTGTGAGACAAAAAAAAAAATCTCTATAGTGTAGGAGAGAAAAAGAGAAAGTAATATATACAGAAAAAATATGAATGTATTTAGTTTAGAAGGTAAAGTCTTGTATGGGTGTTGTATAGTATCCAAGACTTGAGATTGAATTCACTCTAACTTATCACGCTTAGCTTAGGGATGAAAGTTATTCGGATAAAATTCGAAATCCAATCCAATTTAATCTGAATTAGTAATTCCGATCGGATTAAACTGTGTTCGGATTGAGATTTTTTGAAAAATTGGATTTCAAAGCAGATTGTATTGAGGGTAATTGACTCGAAAAATTTCAACATAACTGAAAAGTGATATGCCTTGTATTATGTATCTGTATTGGGTTTAAGGGTCTGTTCTCCCCAGCTTATTTTCAGTTCAATTCAGTTCAGTTCAATTCAGTTCAGTTCAATTCAGTTCGGTTCAGATCAGTTCAGTTCAATTCAGCTCTTGACAATACTTTTACTCTCACATATCACTATTCATTTCAGTTCAGTTCAATTCAGTTCAGATCAGTTCAGTTCAATTCAGTTCAGTTCAGTTCAGCTGTTTTATACCGAAGAGAACAGACCCTAAGTGTTTAACTAAATTTTTCTATAAAAAAACTCTCGTCCATAGGCCATAGCCCAATAGGCGTAGCACTTCAACCCTTCTCCTAAAACCCTTACAGCACTTAATTCATCATTTCCTAAATGTATTAGATGGTTGTTGTGCTTAATTTATTTCATATAAAAAGTAAAGTTTTAAAAAATCGAATTTTCAGAACGGATTCAATCTAGAGTACCAAAATCCGGATTAGATTGGATTGGATCGGATTCAAACTCTAAATGGATTGGATTCAGATTGGAAAATTGTAACTCAAATTTTGTTTGCATCGAATTGGATTAGGCTCTAATTCAAACCGTACAGCGAACTTGTACTCCCTAGCTTAGCTCAGTTAAAAAAAAAAAAATTAGAGAAGAAATAATAAAAACTAGAATGTGTAATTTTAGACAAGTGGAGGAAAAAGAAAAGGAAAATGGGTGGTAGTGAGGTCCTTAAATTTGGGTTATGGAAAACCATATCAAATTTGTTCCATTCTGCAGGTGTACATAAGTGGGAAGTGGGGTAATGGGTTGCATCATCCAACTCAAATGTGTTAACTTTTTCCGGTTTTTTCTATGGGTGTGGGGCCAATGTAATTGTGAAGGGTAAGTTTGTCTTTTCACTTGCATGGACCTACCCACTCCCCTATATAAACCCCTTGAAATGTGTTGTTTTATTTTATACACGATGATGTGGTTTTTGGTTTTGCTTTTTTCACATGTGAGAGAGAGTTAAGGTTGTCTGCCTTCAACTCCTCCAATACTACTTCAGCATCGAATCAGTGAATCACTATGCTCTCCCGAAAAGTAATCATATAAAAATTGAGGAAGAACAATCGGAAAAAGATTACACGGGTGGGTAAACGGTGTAATTGAATCGGATATTCGAAAAAAAATATGTGGCAATCTATTCTTTCTTATGTGTTTTTGATGAGTATGCTAGGCTTTTTTTTTAATTGAACTGAAATGAATGAAAATTGTGAGAATAAACTAAATGAATTAAGATATAACTGAAATAAATTGAATTGAACTAAAATGAATGTATCTGAATTGAACTGAACTGAATTGATTTTTTATTAATTCATCCCAAAAGAACAGAGCCTTAATATAATCAGTCACAAGTTTGAAACTAAAAATAGAGGATGTTAGGCATTTGATTTGAAATTAGAGTTTGATAGTATTAATTTTTCTTTTTGCTTTCATGAATGTAACGAGATAGTTCATAGACTTGTTAAATGGATTACCTCTGGTTTTTGTGATGAGGTTTGGCTAGAAGGAGGTCCTACTTAGATCTACAATTTGATTGTTTTGAATACTTCGAATATTTCTTCTTGATAATATTTAGCCTACCTTTCACCTAAAAAAAATAGAGGTTGTATCTCTACTATATTATATGGAAACTCTTGATGACTTGGTGTCTACCTTTTTGACCAATATACCACTTTCTAGAAAAGAAAACTACAATACCTACACCGTAATACTCTATTAGTCTAAAAATAAAATAAAAACAAAAAACATATCTAACAAAATGAAAAGCAGTTATCACTCATCATTCAACTTTACAAGCATAGTGTGCATATAATACTAGTAACAACTGTTAAATGTTGTTTGGTTGAAATTGCTTCTGATCAGTCAATCACACAAAGAAGCAACGAACAAAACTTTGCAAAAAAATAATAATACTCCAATTCAATAATTTTGAGTGTTGTCATCTTCAATAAGAAGTTTGAATTTATGCAACTCTTTCAGTGTCCCACAAAGCCTAACTATTGGCAATTGACATAAATATAGGTTGGACAAATAATACACAAGTCACTTTCTAAAAGAGCTTGGGGTAGTTTGTGCTCCAACATCCTTTCATTGTCTATAGTCTTTACTTTTGATTGATTGACGAAAGTTATTCTTGACAATAATAGAAATTTGATAATCATCAATTTGGAGACAATTTGGGCGTGTTGGATAAGTTGTTTAGTGCTTTTGGAGGACAACATATTTTTTTTGTGGCTATTTTCTTGCTATGCTTGGTGGTTAAAAAAATTTAGTAAAGGTTAATGTCCATATGGAAGTTGTTGTGATGTTTTTTTCGATTATTGTTTACTGCTCGTTGCTTTTATTTTTGGATCTCATCAGATTTAGCAATGAAAATAGTAATCTTACCTCCTATGGAACATTATTGGAACTCCATTTTAGTGATTAGTATTTAACAAAGTTATTAATTTTTTTTGGGGCCCCAACTCGAGACCCCTTCGTAAGAAGAAGGATCGTACTAGACCATCACCTCATTCAAGTCAGTCAGTTCAGCTACACAGGTCAACGCTTGAAAGTAGTGGGAATATAGGGAAAACCCTATTAAGAGATAAATCTTATCTTATATATGTAGATATCTTTTCTAATATTGTTAGTTAGAGTTGACTCCTTCTTCTTGTTATCTTTTAGATATCTTATCAGGTAAACAACTGTATCCCTATTCTTTAGCCTATGAATACTTATCTCTCTCTAGGTTGTTGTAATCTCTGCTTATTTAAGCAACTCTCTTTACTCAATATAATTCACTTGAAATTATAAACCTTATAAACCCATCTCCCAATCACAAGTAGGCACTAGGGGGAAAAAAAGGAAGGGCTGCGGAGGAAGGGCTGCGCTTTTTCTAAAAGCGCAGCCCTATTGTACAAAAGCGCAGCCCTTAAAGCGCAGCCCTATTGTACAAAAGCGCAGCCCTACACAACAGAAGGGCTGCGCTTTTTTATAAAAGCGCAGCCCTTCACTTAGTAGGGCTGCGCTTTTAGAAAAGGCGCAGCCCTTCTGACTAAGTAGGGCTGCGCTTTTGAAGAAAAGCCCAGCCCTTCTTAAAAAAATTTGAACAATTCATCTTCACGGGCTTCAAATATTAAGCGGGATTTGTCAAATATATTATCCCTCATTCTCTCTCCTCTCTCACGTCCCTCATTATTCATTTCCTCCTTTTCTCGCATCCTCTCTTCTCTCTCATCCTCTCTTCTCTCTCATCCTCTCTTCTCTTTCAAAAACTCTCATAAACGTTTGCGGCAAAAACCATGAAATGATTTGCACTAAACATGCCGACGGAGTCCGATTGCCTATTGTGATACCTTTTCGGAAGCGGAACGGGCCAACGAGTCAAACTCACTGCTATGACGTGATGTTTAAGCTTTTTAAGCCATCCGAGTTCGTTTAAGCCTCCAAATAGGCATTTTAAGTTTTTCCAATTTTTTTCCCTTAAATTATGTATTAGGGTTTTGTTTTATGTATTTAAACATTATTAGGTTAATGTTTGGAGGTAGTTCTTGTATTTTCAGATCTATAATGTTCTTGTATACTTCTCTTTGTTTATTTTGATTAATGTTCTTGTATACTTCTCTTTGTTTTGATTAATGTTCTTGTATTTTCATCTTTGTTTTGATTAATGTTCTTGTATTTCCATATCTATAATTTCTTCTCTTCTGTATATTAGTTTTTGTTCCTTTTTTCATGTTCGTTTCATTCTTTTTTTTTGTTTTGGGTTTAGTATTTTCGTTTCGTTTCTCTTCTGTTTAATTTCAGAAAATGTGAGATTATGAGTAAAAAAATGTCAAAAAGAATTTTTTTTTTTTTTTGGTAGGAAGGGCTGCGCTAGTTAGGAAAAAGCGCAGCCCTTCTGAGCTAGGGCTGCGCTTTTTCCTAACTAGCGCAGCCCTTCTAGCTTAAGGGCTGCGCTTTTCTAGCGCAGCCCTACTTAAAAAGTGAAGGGCTGCTACTGAAAGGGCTGCTGTCAAAAAGCGCAACCCTACAGGCCTTTTTCAGCGCAGCCCTTCTTCATTTTTCCACTAGTGAGATAGTAAGGTTCGAACTTGTGAACTCCAAATCACAAGTTGACCAGTTTCCCACCACCTCCAACAAGTAAGCTTGGTTTTAACAAAGTTATTAGTTATCTGAGGAAAGAGTGTGTAGATGTTATAGACAATGAATTTGTTATATTTGTATACATGAGTGAGTTGTTTTATACTCAGTTGAGTATAAGGCTGGATGTTTACGTAATTTTTTATGTAATAGGTGTAAATAATAAAGTGAATATGATAACATACTAATAATTGGGTAAATAACTTAAGAAGAGTTTGGAAAAAGTCCAAAAATGTTAATATCACATGTTCAATGAGGAGGATGTTGATTGGTTGAATTTTGATACTCCAAAATCATGTAATCTTGTGCATCTAAATTTCAAACTAACAAGTTTTATGAGGTGTTTAACAGCAAAATTTCATATATTTTTATAAAATTGATCAAGACTAGACTCTACTTAATGCGAAAGTGATATTTGGTGATTTAGTGTATTGAAGTAAGCTTTGATTTGCTTTTTGCAATGGTGTTTTGAAAAAAGTAAATAAAAATTAGTTAATTTAGTAGAATTAATACGTGTGTCCTGTTGCAGTAATTTTAAGGTAAGGATTAGTTTTTTTTTTTTTTTCCTTTTACCATTATAGCAATTAGTTTTACCGAATACTAACTATCTTAGTTACTTTTTTAACTACCTAACAACTAGTACAATAATTACCATTCACTTTTGCAAACATATTCATCTTCTTCTACCTCTTGTTTATCTAATATTGTTATGTAATCTTTGTAAATCAATATATCGTACTTACACTAATTAAGTTTAAGTTACATATATTGATACTCAAATTTAGGTTCAATATAATAGAATAGATATACCAGAACAAGACATATACCGTTGTCTAGAGAAAATCCTCAACTTTTTGTTTTAGAATTTTTTTTCTTTCATCATTTCTCCTTCATCTTCTCCAAGAATACCATAGTAAATTTGTACCAAAAATTAGTTTTTACTCATTTCTCATTTGAAAATCTCCAAATGAACATTCTGCTCATTTTTAATCACTTCTGATCATTTGTCCAAACAAGCAAACTTTCTCAAATGACCAAATAATTCAACTCATTTTGAGAAAATGAGCAAATACTTTTGCCCTAATAAGCAAACTCTTTTTTTTTATCATTTTTTCTAAAATGAGCATAAGTGTTTTCTCATTTTAAAACTGCAATATTGAAACTAATCCCATCATTGACTATAACCTCTAAAACAATATATTTGTTTACCAGTGATAAAACCCGACTTTTTCAAATCATATTTTACGGTTCATCAATTTGATTGACCACGAGGAGAGATAAACCATGAAGTAGAGAGAAAATTGATGTGACAAATAATGGAGGAAAGAGAAATTTTGAGGTAAGAGAAACTTTAGACATTAAATAATCTTTTGCATTATTGATCATTAATTATGCTCTTGAAGATTTTTGGAAACTCTAATTTTGGTTCTCAAATTCGAAATTAATTTTCTTATTGATGAAATTCGGAGATCTTGTATTTAGCTTTGTCATTCATTAATTTCAATGAAGGATGCGAATTTGAAGGGGGGAGGGAGAGAGAAACAATGTACGTAGGAGAAAATTTTGGAGATGAAAAACAATTGAATAGAGATAAATTTGGAGGTGACAGATTTGAGGATATAGAATGAGGTGAGAAACAATAAAAGATAGAGAAATTTGGAGGTATGAGAAACAATGAAGAAGAAAAGGAGGAAAGAAGATAGAGAAATAAGTGATTATAAATGAGTAAACTGCTGCTCATTTGGAGAATTTATGGGTTTTTAACCAATTACCCCCGACTTTTCAGAAAATTCACCAAGTACCCCGCACTATTTAAAATTCACCATGTACCCCCAAGTTTCATGGTAATACATCAAAATGCACTTAACGACTAACGGTGTTAACTCCGTTAGTCATTAATCATAATTTTCTTATAAGCCTTAATTAACCCCCTAATCCCTAACCTTAACTGTAATCCTAATCCTAACCCTAACCACCATCACCTCTCCACACCCTCGCAGTCCCTATCCATCCCCTCCCCCGCCCCCGCAATCCCCCCCTCCCACCCACACACACAGCCACCCACATAGACCCCTCACTCGCCACCCCAACAACCTGCAACCCTCATCTATCCCCTTTCGATTTTCAGCAGCCCATTCCCCCCTCCCCCAACATTTCTATTTCCACGAAAATCAAATGACTCCACCATTTGCTGCAAGTTTCGTGGGGGACTATGAAAATTCATATGTGTTGGGGGGGGTGGGGGTTATGGGCTATCGCCTATGGGGTTATGGGTTAATAAGTTTCAATAAGGTTCAATGAGGTCTAATAAGTTGAATCGGGTTCAATCAGGTCTAATAAGTTCAGTTCAGGTCTAACAAATTCAGTTCAGATAAGTTCAAGTCCAATAAGGTGAAAAGAACGCACGCACCCTTAGAGAATAAATCAAGCCAATTGAAATATGGGAGAATTATCATAGAAAAACTTGAACTTTGAGCCATTTATAACCATTGACACGAACTATCCTGTAGACATTAAACACTACAAACGCACAAAATTGTCCACTATCACATGATAACACAAGGTTGCATCAAAGGTTTGATTTTATGCTGGGTTGTTGTTATTGGTTATATAAAGTAAAAAGCTTTGTGATAGTTTAGCTTCATGTACAATCATCATCCAAACTTGCCATATTTCACATCAAGTATGTAGTTCCATGCCCATGACATAATTGATGTTATTCCTTGCTATTTTTGTAAGTAGTCTAGCTTCCCACCTTAATATGGGAAGTCTATGCCCATTCTCATATGTTTGTTAAAAATAGCCTTATAATGTAACCTTTTCCTTACACTTACAAAAATTAAATTGGGAGAATATCATTAAGACTCAAATTATCGAAATTAGCCCTAAAAATCTAATTCATGGGCTTAAAGTTGATAAAATTTGTTGATGAGTTGTTAGTCTCACATTCATTGCATCGGTGCCAATAAGTATATTTTGCATGACTACAAGATATCTTAAAGAATCTTGAGGGTCTCAGATCGAGGAATACACACTTCAACTGAGGTACTAGATTTGGATACCGAACAACAAATTCAAAATTTTATGGAATATTTTTTTAAAACAAGATAGGAAACGGGTTGACAGAGTGTTGTATGTTTTGCTTTTCTATGTATACGTAGCATCTAGTGTCATGAATATGTCTTGATTTTCAGGAACGTAACCAATGGATCGAACCATATCATGTTAAATACAAAATAAATACAAAAGAAGATAAGATATCAACCAAAGAAAAGATGGGATGTAAAAGAACATAAGACATATGCAAACAAATGAAATTTCAAAGCAACTCCATAGATACTAATGGTGATTGTAGAATTCCAACATAACTCGAAAAAAGGAAATCCCAACGCAACTAGTGCATGGGCCCTAAAAACAGAAGTTAAACGACAATAATGAACATTAGGAGACAATGATATGTGAATTATGTGAAATCACAAGCAGCTACAGTGCTTGCAAGCACCCAAATGCAAAATTATAGACATACCAATTAGTATTTTATGTAAAGTGAAACTCTATTAAAAGTCAGCAAAGCCATCGCAATTTCTACAAAGTGTAAAAAAGTTGTTCATACGGATGTCATAAGTATCTAGAACATCAACATAGCCATGAAGTATGTGTGGTATCGAAGTTAGGCCATGATATATAGGCATCTAACCTTGTGTAGCCTTGTGTTTTTTTTTCTTTGTTTCAATATTGCCCAAGAAAAAATTAAAAAGAGGCTTAGAATTTTTTGTGATAGAAGCTTAGAGTCACATAAGTTCCACCAATTAAAGTATTAACATAAATACATAATCATTCATGAAAAAAAACTTGTAACTTTTTTTAAAAGTTGTAGTGCCTTCTACTAGTAATAATAATAGCTCCATATGAAAAATATCATCATGATTAGCAATGCAACCCATGCCACGCAGAGGACCTCCTAATCATTATTGTCGAACACTCTCTAATCTCTAATCTTTAATTTCAATATTGCCCAAGTTAAATAGAAAAAAAAGACTTAAGATCTGTTGATAGGGGCCTAGAGTCGCATAAGTTTCACCAATTAAAGTAGGCAAAATTAGCCTCAACAACACCTAGCACACATGACTTGAGTGCAGCCAACAGTACCACGATAAGTGGGTGCAAGCGTGCAACCCAAAGATTATACTTCATTTCATTTATTTGTTGATGAATTGTTAGTCTCACGTTCATTGCACTGGTTATAAAGTAATTATAAACCAAGAGAAGAAAGGAGGCCAAGAAGCATCTCTTGCATGACGTTTAGACATTTGAAAGTATTTTGAGGGTCTCAAGTCGAGGTATACACAGTTCAACTGGGGTAGATTTGGATGCCAACAACATATTCAATTTTTTTTTGAAATAATTTGTTTAAACAAGATAGGAGACATGTTAGCAAGGTGTTTTATATTTTTATTTTTTATATGTAACATCTAGTATTACATAAATGACATGATTTTCATGGATGTAATAACCAGTGATCTGAGCCAAATCAGATGAAAGACAAAATAAATACAAAAGAAGATGGAGTGTAGCTTTCAACAACATAGAAAAGATAAATCTACCAATTAAAGAAAAGACCGATGGAATGTTACATAAGACACCTATGGACATACGGAATCCTAACATAACTTGATAGAATACTAATGGTGATTGTGAAATCCCAACACAATTCAAGAGAAAAAATCCCAACGTAACTAGTGTATGTATCCTAAAAACAGAATAAGAACGGCAACAAAAATTAGGAGACAACGATATGAGAATGATATGTGAAATCAGATGAACAACTAGAGTGTTTGTAAGCACCCACATGCAATAAGAGCTTATAACTATTCTCCAAGGCATGAAAGAAGCAAAACTATAGATATACCAATTAGTATTTATGCAAACATACCCCATTAAAGTTATCAAAGCCATCACAACTCCTACAAAGTGTAAAAAGGTCGTCAATATGCTTGTCATAAGTATCTAGAACGTAGCCATGAAGTATGTGATATCAAAGTTTATGCCATCCATGATATAAGCATCAAGCTTGTGGCGTTATTTTTTCGTTGTTTCAATATTGCCCAAGAAAAAATAGAAAGGATATTTAGATTTTTTTTAATAAGGGCTTAGTGTTACATAAATTTCACCAATCAAAGAAATGATAAATCACTAATGGACAATGAATATCTATTCTACCAATTAAAATATTATCATAATCATCCATGAAAAAACTTAAATCACTTATCATTTACTCGTGCCTTCTACTTAGAGGTGGGCATGGGCCGGGCCGGCACGATTTGGGCCCCGCCCGGCCCGAGCCCGGTCGAGGCCAGGCCCGACCCGTTGACCGCTACGTGGGCCGTGGAACTGTCACGATCAAGAAATTTTATTTTCGGTCCGCACCGGCACGAGCCCGCGTGGGCCGGCCTGCCGGCCGAGCGCTCATTTCCTTTGTTTTTTACCCTAAAACTGTCAAAGATACAAAAATACAACATAAAACATGGGCCGTCCCGCGAGAAGCACAAGCTCGGTCCACACGCCCATGGACAAATTTTTAAAATTTCAAGCTCGGCCCGTCACTCATGGGCCTGGGCCCGGCCCATCATTTACTCAAGCCCGTGAACAGGCCCAACCCAACCCAGCCCATGCCCACTCTACTAACAATAATAATAGCTCCATATGGAAAATATCATCATAATTATCGACAAAGCCCGTGCCACGTAGAGGACCTCCTAATCACTAAATTACTCGACGACGCTCTCTACTCTCTAATCTCTAATCTATAATCTCACCTTCCAAATCATCACCCTGGGTTCGAATCCCACACCACCATCATTTACATCCCATCTTTTATCAATTCCCCTCTCAAACTTCCTCTCCTCCAAAATTGTAGATTATTTAACAGTGAACCCTAAAAATAATCAAAATCACTCAAAACCAATCCATTTTCGCACACACATTTCTCTCACCTCCATTCTTCCTTCCTCCGCCGTGGGCTCCACCCCTCTGTTTATCCGGCGACTTCTCCTTTTTATTTTCTCTCTCCTAAACACCAAGTAATATTTTCTCTCTCCTCTTTTTTTTTTTTTTTTGTTTTTTGCGCAACTTTTGATATCCGATCTGGAAAATCTCGATCTGGATAATCCGATTTAAAATTGATTTGTCGAAGTTTAATTTTATATATTATATGATATGTGATTTTGATCGTGTATTTTTTTGCGGATTGATTTTGATTTGTAGGAGGTCAGCTGCGAAATGGCTGGAGGTAGATTACTTCAGCAGATTCTAAAGAGGAATTTTCAGTCTCATTCTAATGTAATTAATTCTATTTCTTTTGTTTTGTTTATGGTTACTCAAATTTAATGTTATGTTATGTTGTGTTTATTTTAATTCGATTTCTCGTCAAATTGAGCTACCTGTATGGTGTTTTTCTTTGTATTAGTTAGATTGGATTAATGTGATTAGATTTACTATTGTTGATTTGTAATCAAAAGAATCAGTCTTCTTGTGGCCGGCCTATCGTTTTCGAGTTGTTGTGGAAACATGAACTATGAGTAATGAGCATAGAGCAATGTGTGCGTTAATGCTTAAATTGTTCCGATGAATAACTTATGGAAATTGTGTGCTCGTTGTTGTTGTTGTAGTAGTTGTTGATGTATGGACACATTCCATATTCTGTTGTGGCCATGTTGGCTTTATCAGATTATATATGTTTAACATAATAAGAATTTGGTTTATTAGAAATTGGGTGTTTCTCGTTTAATTACAGAATGAGTAGAGCAGGATTTGGAACTCTAGCTCATAGTGTAACTCCTGAGTTTCCAGAGTAACATATGGGTTCATACTCCAATGTGATCGTAATCAGTTTTGAGTTTGTTTTGATATTTCAAGCTCAAGAATTTTACAGTTTCCAACTTTCTTGAGGTTTCTTGTTCCCATGATTGTGAAATTATTATAGCACAGTATAGTCGTGACCCTTTGTAGTGATTATGACATAATGTCATATAAGTGGTATGGCGAATGGCCCTACTAGAAGCTCAAAGTGGTTATTGTTGCCACATTCTTTATAAGGTAGTGGTCACAACTCACATCTCTTGTTGTTTGTTGAACATGATTCTAGTTATAGTAGTTATCAATTATCATATTGTTTTGTTCCCGTAAGTTTTCACTTTACACCTCCATTTATATTTTTCGTGTAAGACAGCTTGAGATTAGCTATATATCTAGAATTATCCTTGGTATGTCTAGTAGTGAGTGCCGAACTGCCAACATGATACACCTTGTGCCAGCACATCTTTATCATTAATTTATTTTTCTTCTGTTTGACACTTTGTTAACTGCTCTGGACCTTCCTTCGTTATATGCATTGATTGCTGAAACCTCCGGAATCTTGTTTCATCTAGTATTTACATCCTTCACTTCGTACTAGTCTTCTACAGCTTTATGAGCGTACTAGTCTCCTACATTTTTCACTAAGTACTAGTCTCCTACAGCTTCATGGTGTTTATGCCTTGGCGAAGCTTTTGGCTTAGTAGTAATTGTTGGGTATTGCTGAATGCTGATATGGTGTTTCTCTATCTTAAAAGAATAATCTTTCATATTGTGTCTCTCAAGTGAGTTTTTAACTTTTTATAACTATCTACTGTCTAGATCTTAATGTGATGCGCTGCTGTCTGCTTTGCTAGACGTTGCTGCTAGTGGTTCCTTTTACTTTGCTTTATCTTGTAGAAGGCACTAGAATTGTATCTTTGACAGTTGTGGTAGGTGGAGTAAGGATGACTGCTGTTATTGCGGGTGTTGTATTGGCAGCGGTGTATCTGCCCGTAGTTTCCTTACCCTTACCAATCTAAATGAATTTGGTTGTCTTAGTGTTATGCTTACCTAATAAACTTTTATGACGTAGCAGTTGCTACTTTAATGGAAGAAGCTTAAATTACTCATTTTTACAAAGAACCCCAAACTTGTGCTCTCGAACAAACCATATGTCCATTACTTTTACCATCTGTGCCAGACCCTTGGCTCCACCACTGTCACGTGCCACCATCCCAAGGTGATGTAAGAAGCTACTGTTTTGGCAAGTAAAAGGTCGCATGTTTTTTGCCAGGGATGTGATATTAACAGTGACAACTCTTCCATTAGATGAGACTACTTTTAGAGGTGGTTGAAGGTATCGGGGTAGATTGAAGATATTTCTTTTTGGTGAGAAAAGGGGGCACAGAGACCCAAAGCCAGCTACACGAACTGGAACAAACCAAAACAAAAGACCTTAAACAAAGCTAGAAAAGAAAACAACAACGAAAAACAAAAGACTTAAACTAGATTGAGGATTTGTAAGTGAGGAGTATATAGACAGAGAAGATATTACATTAACGGTGCAGGCAGGGCTTTAGGAAGGAGGGCGGTTGTTTCAGTGTTGTTGGGTTTTTCAGCGATGCCACAGTTTCGGCACGAATGTCACTGGAAGAATAGCGAGCATTTGCTTGAGAAATTCTTTTTTATTCTATCAATCCTTGTTTTTCCACCATTATGTGTGGATTGGTGGTGGGGATGGATTTCCTTAAATTTAAATTATTTGTAACCATGCCTCACAAGCCCCTAGCGGTAAAAACTAACTGAAACCTTGGCGGCAGGCGTATGGTATGGATTGTGGGATATTTCAAAATTAGAAGGGTAATATATGAAATTTGTGAAGTTTTTGGTTCACGAGATGTAACTGTCAAAAGTATAGGGGTAGCATGCAGGATTTTTTCTTGGGTGTTACCATCTATTGAGTGCAATAAGCTTGTAACGGATATACTGCTTTCTCTACAGCATTTGGTTAGGTGCCGGCTACTTTGAATGGTAATGCCAACTGTTGAACTATTATTGTTGTTTTCTATGGTTTTGCAGGCAATTCCAGCTTTATCATCTGTGGTCTCAAAAGATCAAGAAGGTGCTGGATCTTCTGGTGCAAAAGTCTTGAGAGCATTTGCTCTCCTTGGAGCAGGGGCTACAGGGCTTTTGAGTTTTGCCACCGTAGCATCTGCAGATGAGGCTGAACATGGCCTAGAATGCCCGAACTACCCTTGGCCTCACAGTGGCATTCTCAGCTCATATGATCATGCTTCGTGAGTTCCTGTCACTTTTACAGAATCATTTTGTTCCTTTTTATAAAGATTTTTTGTTGTTGTGGTAGATTAACAGTATTGTTTGTGCTTAGGATTCGTCGTGGACACCAGGTTTACCAGCAGGTCTGTGCCTCATGCCACTCTATGTCTCTGATTTCATACCGTGATCTGGTGGGCGTAGCATACACCGAGGAGGAGACAAAAGCTATGGCCGCTGAGATTGAGGTGGTCGATGGACCTAATGATGAGGGTGAGATGTTTACTCGTCCTGGTAAACTCAGTGACCGATTTCCTCAGCCGTATCCTAATGAACAAGCCGCTAGGTTTGCTAATGGTGGAGCCTATCCTCCTGATCTAAGTCTTATTACCAAGGTACGTTAATTTGCATCAGATTTCTCTTGATCATTTGAAATTTTTGCTTGGTTAGTGGCCAATGCTTTACCATTTGCTTTTTCTTGCAGGCTCGACACAATGGTCAGAACTATGTATTTGCTCTGCTAACTGGTTACCGTGATCCACCTGCTGGAGTTTCGGTGTGTAATATTATTCAATTTTTTTTTCTGTCTGCTGAATCGAGATGCAGTAACTGTTTGGAACTTAGCTGAACATTAACTACAGATTTTGTTAGTGCAGAATCCAATTCTTCCTCATGGGTTACATGAGCTGTATTAGGAATAACATGGTATATTCTGAAAGAAAACAAAAAAAATTATTTGCAGACTCACTTGGCTAATGGTTGAGATATGGAATTGGGAACACGTTATCAACCACAAAGCTTGGTTTCATCTATCTAGAGTTTTTGCTTTTCCTGTTAAAACCTCCGCAAACGTTTCGCAGTGATGTTGAGGTGAGTCTACAGGCTAGGTAGAGAATCATGATAGGGTTAGACGTTGGATGAGTCTAGAGGGTGAGATAAAGAGCGATAGAGAAAGACTTGTAATAACTCTTCATCCACCAGCAGCGCCATTGGCAATGATCAGCCCACTGGCTGATTGAAGTATTTTGATCTTTTTACCTACCAAAATTTGATGCTTAGACTAATAAGCTTGAGGCTTTCCAATTCATGGGTAGACTTTCTGAGGTTTTCAACAACCTTTCTTTTGGGAAGAAGGAAGATTTCTGAGGGAATTTAACTTCTTATGAGTGATGGACTCTTACTCGAGGTCATCTCATTCTGGGTCAATACAGGCCATATTAGCACCAGTACATTGATCTGCATACTGTCTTCCCAACCCATATGTCACCAATCTTGGCAGTGTTCTCTGAAGTTTGAAAAGTATATTTCTTCTCCTGCGTCTTGTATGACCACTTCTCCCCCCTCCCCCCCCCCCCCCCCCCCCAAAAAAAAAAAGGAAGATAAATGAACATCGAACTGCTGCTGAATTTTTTATTCTATTTAGGGTTTATCTTTCTCAGTTCTATAGGAAAAAAGTTTATTGTGGATGGGTAGTTGGGAGTTGAAGGTTAGCAAGAGAGTATGATTCAGATGGTTAACCTGTGAATTGTCAATCTAATTGGAAAGTAGATTAGTGTTAATCTGGATGATAAGAGAGTGTAACGTGTAGAAGGATTGGGTGTTAGAATATGAAAGATCTCAGAAGCCAAAAAATTTAAGTCACCAGAGACCAATTTGTTTTCTCACTTCTTGCTTTTCTTGGAGTAAAGACTGCAAATTAAAAAATCCCTTGCACGAATGGTGAAGGCTTTGCTACACTTTGCATGACTACTTACTGAACTTTATAGGCTTTTACTCGCTTATATGCTCTAAAAGGTAGTTTTCTGACTGCATTCCCAATACATATCACCTAAGGTTTTTTCTACCCTTTTGCTCTGTATCACGTACAACAATAACTAGTAGTGAGAATCTGGGATCCCACTTTAGGTCCAGATATATGCCTAATTGGTAGAAGTTGTTTCCGAAAAAGGTTGTGAAGAAGTTGCAAGAAGCTCTACAATTGTGGAGTAACATGGTTTTAATAGGTTTAAAATTTCACTCTTGATTGTCAGTATAACAGCTTGGTACCCAAAAACTAAAATTGTCACTGTTTCCGTTAATGGTGGTGGAGCTTTGATTATCTCTCTTTCTCCTCTAAACAGCTCCTTTGGGGTTTTGTTATCATACTGGCCTAACCTCATATATGATTGCTCCAATCCTCTTGAGGCTCTCACTTTAGGCAGGTTTATGGGTTTTCATCATCATGTTATTCATTTGTGCTCTAATTATTTTTTCTCATCATCGGCTATTGAGCTTGCTCCGGGTGTTGTAGATCCGAGAAGGGTTGCATTACAATCCATACTTCCCTGGGGGTGCAATTGCAATGCCTAAGATGCTCAATGATGGAGCTCTTGAATATGAGGATGGTGTTCCTGCAACAGAAGCTCAGGTAGGTTTTTTTTTCACCCTAGAAGTTTATTTGCTTTGTACGAGTGAATATGTGACCTTGCAGCATGTTGGCTAACTTTTTAATGAAGTGTACTTAAATCTTGCTGCTGATGGTGCAGATGGGCAAAGATGTTGTGTCATTCTTAACATGGGCTGCAGAGCCAGAGATGGAAGAGAGGAAACTGGTATGTAATGTTCCAAGCTGTTTTGGTTGACGATTTGTCTGCTGACCGCAACTTATTTAATCTTGAGCTTTTGTATGCAGATGGGATTCAAGTGGATATTTGTACTGTCACTGGCATTACTTCAAGCAGCATACTACCGTCGTTTGAAGTGGTCTGTCGTCAAGTCTCGTAAGCTGGTTCTTGATGTTATTAACTAGAGACTGGCGTTCTTTTCCATGTATTGAATATGGGACGAACCCCTTGGAAAAATAATTATTCGCCCGATGTTATTTTGACTGCCATGGTTGATTGTTTCAATCAAGTGGCTTTGAGGAGTCATATTTTGGTTGCTAGGGAAGAAATAAGCTTCCAACATAGTAGATTTATTCTTTTTTCACTCTCGGAGGATTTTGATCGTATTTTTCTGCATGTTCGAAAATGGCCATATGTGTTTTTATTGTTCCGGCACCTTGTTACTGCATTTGAGGACATGCTTTTGTTTTCCAATTTTGGTTATGGTACAACTGTAAGAAATAAGACTGAAGAACTTTGGTCAATATCATTCCCGATGGGTTTAAATCTCTTATTGTGGCAATTTTACGTTAACAAAGCTCAGCATAGGATCATGCTAATGACAAGTTCGATATTTGATTAAGATTATAAAGGAATGCGAGCTGAAGGAACAAAAACCTCTTATTTGGATCATAATGAATGCTAGCAAAAATCCTTTCATTTGCATCGTTGGTACTGGTACATCTTATTGTCACAAACGTAAAAGAAAAGTAATAGGCCACGAAAATTTATCTGAAGGTGTTCTCATGTGTCTCATGCATGCATGTTATACATCCCTGGGTTATTTCAAGTGAGTTTTTTTTAAAAAAAAAAAAAAAATTGACATTATTCTTCTAGCATAAATTCCCCTAATCGTATGATATCTATTAGATCTCTCTTAAATTTTTTTTCAAAAAAATCAGCAACATTTGCTTTTATATATGATTTGTAAATAGTGATGAACTGAAATTGTTACGATTGTAAAGAAATGGAAGAAGTACAACGTAAGAACTAAGAATGCAATTTATTTTCAAAGGAGTTCATATAGTGATAAGCGAGATAAGAGAATTAGAACAAGTACAACTAGATATTTGACAGGGAGATAGAGAGACTTAGAGAGCAAGACCTTTAGTCCAAAACATACTCCCTCCGTTCCAATTTATTTGCTACATTTTGCCATTTAGGTGTGTCTCAATTTATTTGCTACATTTGCAAATATTTCCATATATAGTACATAGGTCCCACATTTTATTTATAAATTTGCCATCACTCCCTCCTTGTTTTTGTAAATATTACCATATATAGTACTAGGGATGGGCATGGGTCCAGGACCCTACCTGGACCCTGTTGGACCCGATCCTAATTTAAGGGTCTGGGTCCAACTTTTTCATACCCTAAGGGTCCGAGTCCGGGTCCAAGTAAATTTTTTAGGGTCCGGGTCTTAAAATTTTGGACCAAGACCCGACCTTTAGACCCTAAACTTATTTAATATATACATTTTAACTTCTTTTTTTAAAAAAAAAAAATAATCTGATTTTCTAAAAGACTAAAACCTAACTATAACACCAAAACATCCATTCTGAACTCTTATGTAAGTTGTGTTTGTTTCGTTTTTTTAAATTTGTATGTTTGTATTTTTGTTTCGTTTTTTTTCAATTTATATGTTTGTGAATTGTGTTTGTTTCGTTTTTTTTTTTTCAGTTTATAAGTTTGTGTTTGTGTTTGTTTCGTTTTTTAGAATTTATATGTTTGTGTTTGTTCCATGCGAATTCTTATGTTTGTTTCATGCGATTTTTTGTGTTTGTTTCATGCGAATTTCAGATGATTATTGATATTAATAATGCTGAAATTTTAGCAAAATAAAGAATTTAGGCCTGGACCCTCCAGACCCTCCAGACCCTAGCTAAGGGTCTGGGTCAGGGTCCAATTTTTTCAGACCTTAGTGTCCGGGTCCGGATCTGGGTATGCAAAAAAAAAATTAAGGTCCGGGTCTAGGGTCCTACTGGACCCGACCCAGACCCTACCCTTGCCCATCCCTATATAGTACATATGTTCCACAATTTACCTATTTACTTTTTTGTTAATTCTTGTTATGGCAATGGTTCCCACTCCCTCCTTGGTCTTTGTGATAAAGCAAATGTAGCAAATAAATTGGGACGGAGGGAGTATATTGCAATCATTTCAAAGCATGCAAATTAAGATAGAACTAAGAAATATATAGAAAGAAAAATGAAAGTGTAGCATCTTTGCCTTAAAAAAATTTCAAGATATTAGGACGGCTAATAAAGTGTAAAAATAAGATGCAATTAGGATTGGCGGGTTAAACGAAGTATATACGTTTTATTCAAATTAGTTAAGATTAAGAGAATACATTATAAGAAATTCTATAAATCATCTTCCCACACCAGAAATTTATGTAGAGAATGAAACTAATTTACATGATTACATCCCTAAATATCCTACTCTATCTTTGGAGTTGATTGATGAGAAAGGAAACGACACAACACAAAGCAAAGCACTCTGTACTGTAGTTCTGTAGTGTAGGCCGTAGGGTTTTAAGGTCAGAACTCTAGAGGCTGGGAGAACAAAAAGTTCCAGAAGAGGCTGCATTGAAAGTTGTAACGTATTGGACCACTTATACACTACACCAAGCAATGTGGGCTTTTGGAGGTATCCAAAGATCCAAAAGCCTGAAAAATCTAAGGCAAAGATATAAGGGGCCCATTTACATACCCCATGTAATGTAAACATGGACTTTGCAGCTTTTACACATATTTTCTCGTACTATTTTTGCTAAATGCTAATGACAGGATTGTGTTTTCTTGTAAGATATAGTATGAATATTTGGACTTCTACAGTTCTACTTGATCTTCAATCATACATTCACGAGATGTTTCATGTAGGAGTACATCAAGTCATCATTTTGATTTTTTATGGAGTACAAGAAATTCTTTTCATAATGAATACTATATTTGTCCTTGCCGACTATAGATACACAACTACACAAGTAAGAAAAAGATAAACAAATTAAAAATCTTAAGATATGAATCAATAAAATTACGTGATTTTTGTTTGTTTGTTACTAAGAAAATCGAGCATTGCTCGGGTATTAGCTAGTAAAAGTTGTCTGGTTTGCTCCATAATTAGTTTGATGATCGTCGTGTCTAATGAAGTAATATCAAGTACAAGAACATCAATGTCAAAAAAAGTACAAAACATCAATTTTTCACTACCAAATAATCACATTTAATCTTCAAGGATACTCAAGTTGAACATAAGAGATGATGGTTTCAAAGAGCAATTGCATTACGTAAAATGAGAAGAAAGCAACCCAAGTTGAAAAAACGGCTAGCAACATAATTACAAATAATAAATCTAGCAGATAACCAAAAAATTTGAGGTGGACCATCATAATTAAAGTATTTAACTTGCTCAAGAAGCTTGACTTAGGAGCATCTTGACACACAAAATTAAAATAGATTGAGAAAAGAGGGAGGAAGACTTGTGAGTATCCGAAGAGAAAAAAGTTCTCTAAAGTTACATAAGAGCAAGGATAGCTATGCTTTGAAAAGAAAAAAGTAACTTTAAGAATAAGATAACAATAAGTCAAAAAGAGTTATTAAAAGATTTGTTACAGAAAGTTTCAAGTTTTATTCGTCTAAATAGATCAAGGGAGAAAATATAGTCTATAATAAAATATTAAAGATCAATTTAAAAAATATAGTCTATAATAAAATATTAAAGATCAATTTAAAAAATCTAAATGTACGTGTAATGAAAAATATAGTGTACTACTATGTAGTCTAGAAATGTCTTGCATTAAGTGAAAATTCAAGTGATGATATATATAGAAATATTTTGTAAAAATCAAACATATGTAATATTAGACAAATGTAGTGAAATCTAGAAACTAGAATACAACAACTATAAATATGTTATATGAGCCTGAGTTGTGAGGTGAGTTAATCAACATAACTCCTACCAAAATATTTTGAAGGATAGAAACAAGGGTTGTACCAAAGAGATAAGTGAGATATGAGCCCTCACAAATATTTGTTGTACAATTTTTTATTTATTCAATAAATTATATATTTTTGAGTCCATTACAAATTCCGCATGGGCCTAAAATTCTATCATAAAAGTTTATGATAAAAGTATAATGATTCATACAAATGAAAATCTATTACCCCCTCCGTCCCATAATATAAGTCCTGATTCTGTTTTTACGCGGGAATTAAGGTTAAATGGAATCTTGTTTTATTTGAATAAAAAAAATTATTTTTATTGAAAAACACTTACATTGTTTTTTCTTTTTAACAAAAAATAAAAACTGTCATTTAATGTTGCATGGTTTAATGTGTAGAGGAGTTCAATGGGGTAAAAGATTCCATTTTGTCATTAATAATGGTGCATTGGAAGCTGAAATTATGATGACATTTTGGGAATTAAACTATATTCATGAGGGTATTTTGGGAATAATTATTGATTGAAAATAGAAATAAGACTTATATTTTGGGACACCTTATAAGGAAACAGGACTTATATTATGGGACGGAGGGAGTATATTTTAATGAACTCCAAGGTGGGAAGACATCCATTAAGTAAATACATTTATATCTAAAGGTGAATGTAAAAAAAAATAACCAAAAACCCTTCTTTCGAGGTGCATATTTAATGACACCGAAAGATAGACAACAACACTCCCCCATTTTAAAATATAAGACATTCATGTTTTACGAAAATTTAATTTGATAAAAAAATATCTCTCATAATATGGTAAACAAAATTTATAAAAATTATACCATTGGATCTATCTTGAAAAATACTATAATAACATTATTTTTTTATTTTTTTAATCAATATAGATTGAGAGTAATTAACAGTCAAAGTCCGACCTCAAACATCGTGCGTGCCTTATATTTTGAAACAGATAACCTAGTAAATTATTACGTTAATTCAATTATAGTTATATGAGGTTTAATTAAATGACTTACATTAATAATCCAAACTGTCAAATTTCTAAAAAAAAGTACTCCCTCCATCGCTTAATATAATATAATGCTTACTTCTCATCTTTCGTGGCAATTAAGGAAAATGAAAAGAGTAATATGATTTCCCAAAAAAATAATTACAGAAGTGCTTTTTGTTACTTTTATCTTAGAACTAGTTTTTATTTTCTTTTTTCCTTTAAAATAAAATCAAAAAATAATAAATGTTTCTTGAAATGGTGTAAAACAATAGAGATAGAGGCACATATTTGAAAGAAAGATATGGGTATTTTCGAAAGTTTGTGCATAAATGAAGAATAATTTAATCAAAATAAATTAATAAATAAGAAAATAGACACAATATTTTGGAACATTAAAAAAGAAATATGAGCATTATATTATAAGACGAGTGGAGTATAAAATAGTAACTCTACACATATAACGAAACTCGACGAAAAAGTTGTACATATTCGTATTGCTATTATTAAGCTGAAATGAATTGGTAGAACACTTATTGAATTATTTGTGTGGACGGTGGATCGTACGTACTACATACTTATAGAGTTATAGATGATTAGATTGACCTTAAATAAATAGGGACTGGGTGGGTGAAACGCTAACAAAAAATGAGCCTTATTAATCACAAAGGAACAAGTAGTCTAGAAGAAGCGCAAGGGAATTACCGAATAATAAATGAAATGAAAGCAACAAAAATGCATGCATGAAAATGTCCACTTTCTACCCTCGGCATTGTGTTGTGTGGGCGATTAGGGTACTTTCTAAGCCACTGACAGCAACACCCACGTTCTACGCCTTGTCCTCTTCCTCACTAGTCACCACCTCTCGCCTAATGTCTCAGTTCTTTTGATTTCTTCTTAAAAACACAAATACACAACTATCAAAGTATCAAACCTATCAATAATACCTTATTCGCAGAGCTATCTTGAAGATTTTAGGGTCCTGTTTTAATATAAAAATTAGGTTTCCTAACTTATAAAAATAAAGATGGAAGGTCGGAATATTAAAGATGAAAAGTTGATTATTTAAGGATTGATCACTAAAAAAAATTATTAAGAAGGGAAAACAAGAGTGATTTCCTCAAATATGAAGTACATTTTTTTAGAACAATACATTTTGGGGACCTTAGATTTTTGGAGGGTCTTGTACTGTTGGGCTCCTTGCACACCCTCATCTACCCTCTGCTTATTCGCCTATACCTTTAACGTTATTTCTTAGAATCGACTTTGTCAAGGGGAGATGAGAAGAGTTGTCAACTCCTCACCCGAATAATTAAGTTAACAAAAATAAATAAAAAATAACATGAAAAACATATTTAATTAATAGATTATATAGAGGTACATCTATACATTTATTGCATCCGTTTCACAAAAAATAAAACATAAATCACTATAATAAGTTATGAATGCATCGGATCAATAATCCCAGTACCAACTATGCATGAGGAGAGAAAGGAGTGACAAAGTTGACGAGGCAGAGTGATCGATGACAAGTCTTTTTGATCATGTTCATGCTCTCATGTACTACTACTACTACTACTAGGTATATCTATGCCGCTTCTTTTTTTAGTTGCAACATTTGAATTTCACACTTGTTGATACACAACTTTGAACATCAATATCTAATATTTACTAGTAACAATTTTTTGAAAAAAATCGATTTATTGAAAACATACATTGAATCCAACAACCTTAACTATTTCACTATCAATAGTGTTAAGATATTGCAACGAAAAAGTGGAGGAACGGGTAGTTTTTTTTTTTTTTTTGGTGAAACAACAATAACATAAAGATCATAGAGTTATGGCAAAATGCCTATTACAATCCATAGAGAGTAACTTTTGACAATAATTAGAGTGGTGGGAAACTGCCTAATTACATAAAGGGTATCAAACCCGCTCATACACTCATGAGCTAACATATCCGCCAACTGGTTGTCTTCCCGTCTAACGAAGGTAAGGTTGGTTTCCTGGAAGTAGTGCCGCAACTCCCTGCAATCCATAATCAGGTCACTATAGAAGTCAATTTGCATAGAGTTACCGTTTTTATGATGTCTACAACTTTTTTTCAATCGGAAACTAGAGCAACATGTGTGAAATGCTTTGATCTTGCCATCTTGAATCTCTGTTTTATAGCCAACAATTCTGCATGATATGGGTTAAGAGCATAGGATAATGAAAAAACCCAAGAAGCCAACCTCCTAAAGAGTCTCTAATAACTCCTGGCCTCCTGCTATACTTACCTTGGAATCAATGCTCATAAAGGAAGCGTCCACATGAATATGGACAAATGGAGGTGGAGAAGGTCCCCAAGAAGTATACATGACCGACGGGTTTGCAATAGGGAAAGACTGAGCGGCCCTGAACTCCTTGGCCATGTTAATGGCCAAGTTTAGGGTGACTTGGGCTGGCATATGCGACTTTTTATCAAAAAGGAACGATTTCTTGCTTTCCAAATCTCAAAGCATACCAAAGGAAAAAGAAGGGACCAATTCAACCCATTGCTTTGATGATGTCTACTAACACAAAAACGCAACCATTCTTTAGTATTGCTACACATCCAAAAATCTTGGGGAGGGGATAACAGACACCAAATTGCCGAAGCAATGCAAATCCCGAATAACATGAAGCGAGCGAGGATTCAACACAAGTGGGACAAGAAGGACATATAGGGGAAGGAGTGGTATTGCGTTGATGTAAAAGATAAGATTGAGGAATACGATCCCACCGTAGAAGCCATAGGAATAGACGGATTTTGGGAGGGATCTCAAGCTTCCACAGACACTCGCTCCCAGTTTTTGAACTACGATCTCTAACCATCTCATTATACATTTTGGACAACTAAAACTTGTCATTTTCTGCAGACACTCGCTCCCAGTTTTTGAACTACGATCTCTAACCATCTCATTATACATTTTGGACAACTAAAACTTGTCATTTTCTGCAGCAGAGAAGAAAGAGGTATCGGTACGATGAAATGCTATAGGCAAGGCATGAATTCTTTGCATAATGCAGTCCGGAAGTTCTAAGGAGAGGTTCTCTAGGTTCCAAGCATTCTCAATAATAAGGTCGCCCACCTTTAAGTTCACTTCACTAGGGCGAAGAGGGTCATGGACAAGACTCCTTATAGAACCTATGCCCAACCAATCATCATCCCAAAAGTCAATAGAATAGCCATTACCCAATTTCCACTTCCTACATTGATTCAGCAGAGAAGAGCCAATTCTTATATTCTTCCAAATTTGTGAACCTTTCTTAAAAGCAATTGAAAATCTTTCATTCTTGTATTTTGAAAAGATGCACTCCTTAGCTAAATTTTAAGGTCCATGAATCATTTTCCAACTCAGCTTTGCTAACAAGGCATGATTTAGGTCAATATGGCTTCTTATCCCTAATCCCCCCATTGACTTAGGCAGGAAGGTATGAGCTTGACCTACTAATAAGTGAATTTTCTTTTTCCCCTCTTCTCTCCAAAGGAAATTATTGCACAACCTATTAAGGAACGGGTAGCTAAAAAGATATTTTATATCATCATTATATATATTTTTTACTAAGAACACTCATTTACTATTAATTGTTAATTTCTTTTATGCATACATCATTATTTGTTACTCCCTCCGTCCCAAAATATAGTTTTCAACTCTATTTTTTTACGAGAATTAAGGTAATTAGAATTCAAGAGGGATAATAAAGATTTTTTTTATTTATTTAAATAAGTGTTGTATGGGAAAAGATGATTTTAGGAGAGAAAATGGAGAATAATTGGTGAAAAAGCATTAATTGTAACACTTGGGTTGAATAAAAAAGCAAAAAAAAAAAATTCAAGAAGCAAATAAATGATGGGGACACGATTTTTCTAAAAAAATTACGGAAAAATGTGAAACTAAATATAGAAACGAGAACTATATTTTAAGACACTCGGAATAAAAATAGAAACTATATTTTGAGACGGAAGAAGTAATAAATACATAGTGCCTAGTGGTAAAGACACGTTTTTTAACAGTAAAAAAATCATTTATTTTGTAAGTGGTAAAATGACTGTCATGTAAGTTTGGAAATTAATTGAGTTTTAAAGTACGGTAAATAGGAAATAAGTTTCTTAAGAGCATTATTATCTAGGAAAAAGATTCTAAATTTTAGGACTACTAGATTATTCTGACTTTCTAATATGCTAATTAATCAAGGACCCTTTACATTGATCTCACCAACGTCAAGTAAAGCATTAATTGTGCGAATCTATGCCCGACTGCCCGTCACACCCTCCTAGAAAGAATAGAAAATATTGGATCTCTTTAGTTTTAAACTTCAATCACTCAACAATTTTAATTTACCATTATACTTCTTTTGTCCCAAAATATAATTCATACATTTTGGATATCCTAAAATATAGTTTTTGATCCCTAAATTTAGTTTCACATTTTTTCGTAATTTGCTTAGAAAATCATGTCATCATCATTTATTTGATTCTTTAAATTAGTTTTTGGCTTCGATTCAAAAATTAAAGACACGGGCTAATTTTAATATAAAAATATACCTAGTCACTAAATTGATTAAACTAGTCACTAAAAGAAATTGACCTAGCCACTAATGGGCTAAACTCTTTTTAATATTAGGCTTATCATTGCCTAATTTTAATTTAAAAGTAGACGGTCTCTTGCAAGACAACTTGTTGATTATTCAACCCAATAGTTACATTTAATGCTCTTTCACCAATTATTCTCCATTCTCTCTACTAAAATCATTTAATCCCATACAACAATTATTTAAGTAAACAAAAAAATCTTTATTATTCCTCTTAAATTTTATCTACCTTAATTCCCGTAAAAGATAGAATCAAGAACTATATTTTGATACGGAAGAAATAGTATATTATTTTACTACTAAAAAGTTTAACAGTTTCTTTGATTGTAAATTTCCCTTTTTATGTGCATGTTGCTATAAAAAAAAATTAAAAGGACGTGGGATTAGCCGTTTAAGTTGTTTTGGTGATTACAATGGTGACAATTTACCGTAAGATAAGAAATTCAAGTTGGTGTCCAAAAAGTGTCAGGATAAGAAAGAGAGGTTTAGATTCTGAAGATTATTATGCCTTTGGCTTTTGCCTTTTCACTAATTCATTGTTTTTCTTGGAGAATCTTTTTCTCCTTTTACTCTTTCCACATGATGACAAATAGGTATTCATAATGCCTAATTGAATTTAGTTCACGAGAGAGAATTATTGTAACGATCATATTGATTGAGAAATTAATTAATTTGGGGATGTGTGTGAATTATGATAATTTTGATATGGTCACTATTATATAGATCTATGTGTCGATAAATAGACAGTTAATCTTCTAGTAGATACTTGAGAGGTTTAACATGTCTTTACATAGTAATAGTTTCTTATTTTATTTTTTTGACATCGAGATAATTTGCATTAATTGAAAATTGAAGTACAACCTAATGCTAATACAATCAAACGGAAATAACTATCACTAATAAGAACGACATGAACTCGATCATACTTTTTAAAGAAAACACTAAATACTATGCGTCCAATCCGAATGAAGTTTATCTTGAGCGATGGCGGGTGAGGTTGGATATGAGAAGATATCTGTTGAGCTACAAAACCCTGACGATCTTCATAGAGAGAATGTCGTACATCACCTAGTAGATCCAAATGTCTACTAGACGCGAAATCCCAAGGTCCTTGATGATACTCCTGGGATTCTCCTGATTCAACTAATAGTTTCTTAGGTGCATCTTTTCTGTAAGAAATTGAAATAGTTGTTATCTCTTTGAATTTCTTTTTAAAGAACATATGGCAACATAAGCGAATAAACAAATAATAAAATGCGAAAAACGGAGAAAGAATACATAAGATTTTGACGAGGTTCACTATCAATTTGATAGCTACGTTCTCATAGAAGGGATATATAGGCTCTTTCACTATGGTCAAGCGGAACAACGAATACAATAGGCAAGGAATTCACTAGAATACGCTCTTCTATGAATCTTTCAAAGTTCTCTCCACCTCTTGTGTTTTGATGATTATTAAAATAACCCATACATGAAACATATATAGTAGGTTAATAGTACATGAGCAAAGGAGGCCAAAAGAATCACAAAGTAGGGCTTTTAACGAGCCCCGAGCTGCTGCGTGTGCTAGGCTCGACAATTTCCGCGCCCAGCGGCTCGATCGTCACACCCACGCTATTGATTGCTCCGCGCCCAACGGCTTCAGATGCCATCCATCTTCAACGCCACTGATCTTGCTGCGCCCAGCGGCTCTTTTGCCGCACCCATCGACTACTGACGAACTCCCTCGATGAATGCCGCATAAACCCAAATCTCCTAGATCAAGATCAACTCATTAAAATTCACAGAATTAACACAACATAAACATGTTTAAGAAAATGGGATGTCCTACGACATATCCTACATTCTCTTATAAAATAACCACTATATTGAATTTTAAGGTGCACTTTTTAATATTTAGTATGACCAATAACTTATTTTAAACATAATAATTTAGATTGTACAACCAATATATTTTTTTCTTTCAATATTATATCCGTTAATGATATTATTATAATTTTTTCCAAAGTATATTAATAAAAAAAAGTTAATGTTTGATCTTTATAGTTAAAAAAGTAAATATGCCTATCATCTTCAGACATATTATCTACTCCATATGTTTGTAAAATCATACTTATATAATACATCAACTGATTTTGTACTTATTCAAACCAAACCTATCCTTGATCACATGGTGCTAATATTAGAAATGAGAAATCTTTTGAGAGATGAAGGGAGTATTGGAACCTGTAGTAGTGGAATTCACTGAAGCAGTGGGCGTGGCAGAGGCAGATCTTTGTATGGATAGAGTGGTTTAAGCAGGGGCATGAATAGATCGCATAAGTAATAAAATTGCTACCTACTAATGTATTTTATTGTATTTCCCTCCAAGCCTTTCCTATCAATTTTTAAATTTTTAAAATGGAGACAACTTGGAAATTAGGTTAATCTGCTATTTGTAAAATCTGAAGATGAACAAAAATATATGAAATAGTTTATTTTACACATTATGGAAATAATTCTTCCTATCAAGTACGATAGTGTGAATATATGAAATGCATGTCTTTAGCTTGCTATACTTTTTTTTCCTTTCTTAAAATCCTTCAATTTCTTGCCTTTCTGCTTACACCTATTGGTAAAACTATTATGGCGGCCGAAAAACTAGCTAGTGTTGAGAAACAGTGGAATGAGCAATTCCACTGTTCACATGTGTGAAGTCCACTGTTCACATATTGTGCGAAGTCTATTTTTCCTGCGTGCATTTAATGCATGTCAGGTAAATTCTCCGTGTTGAAAATTTTGCAATTGTGCACAGTAGAAACTTTGCCTATATATACCAGTGTAAGAAATCAGTTTTAACATCAATGCAATACAATACTCTCTGATATATTTGCATAACTTCTCTCTTATTTCTCACAACACGTTATCAGCACGAGTGTTCTACCGGAAATTTTTTTTAAGGTATCTTTAAAATTTTTACATCCATTTTGTTTTTAAGTTTAAATTTTTTTCCAAGCCCAACCTTTTACTACCCGAACATGGACCAACAAAGTAACGGGATTAACATTGTTTTACACAATGTCTCTGTCTCGGGTATTTATTTTTGGATAGAGCGAAACAATGTGCCATTCACTACCAACCCAGCGAGGGGAACTGTAATACAGCCCCGACCCAGTAACCGTAACAACGGTACAAATACTCATACCAGAGAAAACCCACAAACCCCTGTTCCCAACACCAATAATAACCCTCCTATACAACCAGCTGAAAATCAACCTCCGCCCAGTAATAAAAGAGATAGAGATGAACAGGAAGAAACTAGTAGTAAACGTCACCATACTACTAACGCAGAAAACAAAAATTTTAACGCCACCTTCATGGAGGGCAAGGACATTTTATTTACGTTATTTTATTTTATCTGCTCTTAAACCGCCTATATGGACAGGTTAATTTTTTTTATTGCCCCTATATGGACGGCCTAGTGAATGATAGCATTATTATGTCTTATATGTGCAATAATGTCGTATGTATGCAGGGAACAAGCATTCAGAACATTATTATATATTATTGTCTCTAATCTTCTACTTTTTTTTGCATTTATAGTTACATATATTATATTACCAATTTACTAGCATGCTCTAATATATATTTGTCAATATTAGAATTTTATTGCGTTGTATATTTTTTAACTGTATATGAACTGCACAGTTAGGGATAACCCTCTATAAAAGCGGATTACCATCCCCATTTTCACCACATATCCCTTATCTTCTTCCGATTTTTTTTCTCTAAACCCACAAATTTTTTTCCTTCTTCCTCAACCTTCCGGCCACCATGTTTAACGCCGACGACAACCGTCCTCCACCCTCATCTTCCTCTTTTGAAGAGGATTTTAGGAAAATAAAACTCTACTTATTTCTTATAGCCGGTTTCTTTTTCCTCCTCATGGCATTAATGATATATCTCCTAATACATAAATAGGAGACAAAAAAAAAAATTTCCCCCGGAAGAATGGCGAAAAATGCACATGAATATCAATTTTTTTTGTCTTTAAGTGCATTTTAGGAAGTTTTTTTTTATTCACTTGTTGTATTTTGTTTCTATTTTTGGTATTTTCTTGTTTTTTTGCTTCATTATTATTGTACGCTATTTTAGTTTTTTTTGTTTGTATTATTTATCTATAATAATAATGATATAAATCAGGGGGAGATAATATATATATGTGATTTATCATCATTACTAATTTCAAATATTTACCTATTTGTAGTCAAAAGAATGGGAGATCTAGTGAAAAGACAATTTAACATACTAGATCTATCTGGGCAAAAGTTTTTAGAATGGACGGTGGACGCCCAAATGAATTTAAAGGCCCAAGGACTGGAACATACAATTAAAGATGTGACAACCCAACAAGGGGATGCAACTACAACAGCGCATCAGTTAAAATTGCGACTGTACAAGAAAAGGCAAAAGCCTTAGTCCTCCTAAGACATCATTTACATGAAAGTTTAAAAAGTGAATATCTACTTGTGGATGATCCAAAAGAACTATGGGATAGCCTAAATGAAAGATATGGGCATCACAAAAATGTGCTTCTCCCAAAGGCACATTATGACTGGACCAATCTGAGGTTCCAGGATTTTAAAACGGTCAGTGATTACAATTCAACATTGTTTAGAATTGTATCATTGTTAAGATATTGTGATCATCCCATCACAGAAGAGCAAATGATAAACAAAACGCTCTCCACTTTCCACGCCTCTAATATCATATTGGCAGAACAATACAGGTTCAGAGCTTTCAAAAAGTACTCTGAGCTAATCTCAGTACTACTTGTGGCTGAACAAAATAATGATCTTTTGCTGAAAAATCATAATCTTAGACCTACGGGGTCTTCAGCCACTCATGAGATAAATGCAATAGAAAGCTCTAATCCACCAGAAGCAAATGCTATACATAGTGGTGGACGCGGTAATTACAACGGTCGTGGGAGAGGACGTGGTAATTACCGTGGCCGAGGGCGTGGACGTGGAAGAGGCCGATTTTCCCCAAGAAATAATAATTTTAAACATTCTGATAAAAATTGGGGACAATCATCTGGAAATCAAGGCAGACGTCCTATAAAGGAAATGATACTTGCCATAGATGTGGCATGACGGGCACTGGGGCCGCACATGTCGTACTGCCAAACATTTGGTAGATCTATATCAAGCTTCAATAAAAAACAAAGGAAAAAATGCTGAAGCAAACTTTGTTAATGAAGCCACTACATCCATGCCCAGCCTTGATGTTTCAGATTTTTTTATGGATGATGCTGAAGTTGAAAATAAGTTTGTTTAGATCACAATCGATTAATGTGCTTAGTTTATTTAAACTGCTTCAATATCCACTTTCATGTATTTGTTCCTTTATTATTAATAAAAATACGTATTTTTCTTATACTAATCATCGTATTTATTATTTATGAAGATATGAATTCATCAGAAGTTGGAACTAAAGAACAATGTCTCCTGGACAGTGGGACAACACACACCATATTGAAAAATAAAGAGTATTTTTCAAAACTTACAATATTCCAAGCAAATGTTAGTACAATTTCTGGGACAGCCAAGCTAATTGAAGGCTCTGGAAAAGCTTGCATTATATTTCCAAATGGGACAAAATTGATAATTAATGACGCATTATATTCGAGTAAATCTCGAAGGAACCTCATAAGTTTCAAAGATGTACGTCAGAATGGTTACCATTTGGAAACAATGACAGTGAACAAAGAGGAATTCATATGCCTAACGGCAGAGAAAAAGGCAAGAAATACATCTATGAAAAATTGCCAGCAATTTCCTCGGGACTATATCGCATAGATATACGTCCGATTGAAATTAATATGATATCTAACCAGAAGTTAGATAATAGAAACATTTACTCTATGGCATGACCGATTAGGCCATCCTGGCACAGGAATGATGCATAGAATCATTGAAAACTCAAATGGACACTCTATAAAGAATGTCAAAATTCCTCGGTCAAATGAATTAACATGCTCTGCATGCTCACTTGGCAAATTGATAATCAGCCATCTATAAATAAGATTGCCACTGAATCTCCAATGTTTTTAGAAAGAATTCAAGGAGATATTTGTGGGCCTATTCATCCTGCATGTGGACCATTTCGTTATTTCATGGTATTAATTGATGCCTCTACTCGATGGTCACATGTGAGCCTTCTGTCAAGCAGAAATGTTGCATTTGCAAAACTTTTGGCTCAAATAATTCGATTAAGAACTCAATTCCCAGATCATACAATAAAGAAAATAAGATTAGACAATGCTGGGGAATTTACATCCCAAACATTTAATGACTATTGCATGTCTATTGGGATTATTGTTGAGCACCCTGTACCTCATGTACATACACAAAATGGTCTTGCTGAATCATTAATCAAAAGACTACAATTAATTGCAAGACCATTAATAATGAGGTCAAAATTGCCATCTACTACTTGGGGTCATGCTATATTACATGCGGCAACATTGATAAGATTAAGGCCGACAGCCTATCACAAATTCTCACCATTACAATTAGTATCTGGTCGAGAACCGAATATCTCACATTTGAGAATTTTTGGGTGCGCTGTACATGTACCTATTGCTCCCCCCAACGTACTAAAATGGGTCCACAAAGAAGGATGGGAATATATGTTGGATTTGAATCTCCATCAATTATCAAATATTTAGAGCCAACAACTGGTGATCTATTTACGGCTCGATTTGCCGACTGTCATTTTAATGAGTCGGTATTCCCATCCTTAGGGGAGAGAAAGTGGACCCACAAAATATAAAATCGGAAATTACATGGAACGCATCGCAAATGTCGTTTCTGGACCCGAGAACAAATTCATGTGAACAAGAAGTCAAGAAAATTGTTCATCTGCAAAGTATTGCAAACCAATTGCCAGATGCATTCACAGATTCTAAGAAAGTGACAAAGTCACATGTACCTGCTGCGAATGCTCCGGAACGGATTGAAATTCCTAATGACAATAAGGCAATTGAAAATGAGTCAATAGCACGTCGAAAACGTGGCAGACCACCCGGTTCTAAAGATTTAAAACCGAGAAAAATGAAAAGGCAAGGGGAGACAACGAACGAAATTAATATAAATCTCCCAACAGAGCATGATGAAAACAAAAATGAAGAGAAACGTGTTCCAGAAGAAAAGGAACATGAAAGCGTAGACAACAATGAAACTTCAATTAATTATGTTTCTACAAAGAGACAATGGAATCGAAAAGATGTTGTCTTGAATGAAATTTTTGCTTACTCGATAGCGTTGAAATGACATACGATGAAAATGATGTAGAGCCAAATACAGTTGATGAATGTCGCCGTAGAAAAGATTGGCCAAAATGGAAAGAGGCAATTCAAGCAGAATTGAGATCACTTGAAAAACGTGAAGTATTCGGTCAAATAACCCAAATACCAAAAGGTGTAAAACCAGTTGGGTACAAATGGGTATTCGTGAGAAAACGAAATGAGAAAAATGAGGTTACTAGATATAAGGCAAGATTAGTAGCCCAAGGCTTTCGCAAATGCCAGGGATTGATTATGATGAGACATATTCTCCAGTAGTCGATGCAACTACACTAAGATTTCTGGTAAGTTTATCAGTTTCGAAAGGATTGCAAATGAGATTGATGGATGTAGTGACCGCATATTTGTATGGCTCACTTGACACAGATATTTATATGAAAGTTCCTGAAGGACTAAAACTACCAGAAAATTGCATGCCCAAAGAGATGTTTTCAATAAAATTGAGAAAATCACTCTATGGGTTAAAACAATCTGGAAGAATGTGGTATAATCGTCTTAGTGAATACCTATTGAAAGAAGGATTCAAAAATAATCAAATCAGTCCCTGTGTTTTCATTAAGCGATCTAAATCAGGATTCGCGATCATTGCTGTATATGTCGATGATTTGAACATTATCGGAACTCCTAGAGAACTTGAAGCGACTGCAAAATACTTGATGAAAGAATTTGAGATGAAAGATCTCGGGAAGACAAAATTTTGCCTTGGCCTGCAAATGGAACATCTAAGAAATGGGATTTTTGTCCATCAATCAAACTATACAGAAAAAATCCTGAAACGTTTTTTCATGGACAAAGCCCACCCAATAAGTTCTCCAATGGTAGTGCGTTCCCTGAATGAGAAAGATGATCCATTCAGACCACGAGAAGAGAACGAGGAGATTCTTGGTCCTGAAGTACCATATCTAAGTGCAATTGGTGCTTTAATGTACTTGGCTAACAATACTCGACCTGACATAGCTTTTTCAGTAAACTTGTTAGCTAGATACAGCAATGCACCAACCAAGAGACATTGGAATGGAGTCAGACACTTATTACGTTATCTTCGAGGAACACAAGATCTCGGATTATTCTATCAGTCAAGACCCAATGCGTCACTCATTGGATATGCAGATGCTGGCTACCTCTCAGACCCACAAAAGGCTAAGTCTCAATCCGGATATGTATTCACTTATGGAGGTACTGCAATATCTTGGAAATCACAAAGCAGACTTTGACGGCCACATCATCAAATCATGCGGAATTAATTGCTCTTTATGAAGCTGGAAGGGAATGTGTATGGCTAAGGTCAATGATCAAGAATATCCAAGAAGAATGCGGGATGGAAACAATAACAACAAATCCAACTATCATCTACGAAGACAATACTGCATGCATCACCCAAGTAAGCGAAGGGTACATCAAAGGAGACAGAACTAAACATTTATCACCAAAGCTCTTCTTCACTCATGACCTCCAAAAGGAAGGGACGATCAACATTCGACAAATCCAATCATGTGAGAATCTTGCAGATTTATTCACCAAATCCCTTCCGGCGAAGAAATTTGAAGAATTAGTCCGAAAAATTGGAATGCGTCATCTTCATGATATATGCTAGATTCAGGGGGAGTATTATATGCGCTGCACTCTTTTTCCCTTCGATCAGGTTTTTATCCCACTGGGTTTTTCCTGACAAGGTTTTTAATGAGGCAGTTGATTTTAAGCATATAAGGATACATAATAGTTGTACTCTTTCCCTAGTTGGATTTTTCCCCACGGGATTTTTCCTAACAAAGATTCTTAATAGACAACGTCTATTATGACTTATAAGTGGACATTCAAGGGGGAGTGTTGAGAAACAGTGGAATGACAATTCCACTGTTCACATGTGTGAAGTCCACTGTTCACATATTGTGCGAAGTCTATTTTTCCTGCGTGCATTTAATGCATGTCAGGTAATTTCTCCGGTGTTGAAAATTTTGCAATTGTGCACAGTAGAAACTTTGCCTATATATACCAGTGTAAGAAATCAGTTTTACACATCAATGCAATACAATACTCTCTGATATATTTGCATAACTTCTCTCTGTATTTTCTCACAACAGCTAGATAATAATTGGAGCAAAACAAAAATGATTATCTGGCTAATTGGTGACTTCAACTAATGTACATGTGTGATGACTGATGAGAAACATCTATGCTTCAATCAATGATTAGTGTTCATCTTGTGCCAAGAATAATAAATTTAGCTGAAAAAAAAAGGTATGAATCCAGATTTGTCAATTAATAATTGACAATAATAAATCACAAACTTATAGTAGTAGGCTGGTTTTCCAAGGTACAATAATAGAGTCTTCATTTTCTTGCATAACTTAGACACTTCACACTTAGTTATAATATACTCCCTCTGTCCCATAATATAGTGCTTGTTTATTTTTTACACAGTTTCCAAGACGTAACTTTGACCTTTAATATCTTCAATTTCGTATTAATAAAAAATATAAAAAGTTAATATTATGAAACTACACATTGAGACGAATCTAACAAGATCCCACATGAATACATTTTTTATATATACAAATGAGAATATTCGGTCAAAAATTTTAAAATTTGACCTACCAAAAATGAAGTAGGCACTATATTATGGAGCGGAGGGAGTAGATCTTATTAGAGGGTCACTAGACACGTCGACCTAACTTAGAGCATGTGCAATGGTTATGACTCTCCAATAAACTCTCTGCTATTCTCTATCTTCAAGTTATTCTAAAGAACTATATTTAGATAACGATCAATAACAGTAAAATTGTTTAAATAGCTCTCCATCCATTTTTCACTATGTAATGATCTCCATGTCAATTAATGATGAAACTCATTCCTTTGTGCTATGTGTCACTAATTGATTGATTGGGCAATGAAGAGCGATTTCCCATTTCTTTCAAATAGTATCTCCTTCAAGAGACATTTTAAATAAAAATACGTTAAAGACACCCAAAAACCCGATTGTTGTATATGCTCTTAATTTTGAGCTACATTGATTAAGTTCAGTGCTGAACCGAGAAGTAAGAAAAGCTAGTGGGACCATGTCTCAAAGGAAACTATTGTAATTGTATCTAAACAACTGAATATAAAGAGTTTGTAATTAAATTAAGACGAAAGGAGTCTAGAAAATAATCAAAACATCAAACTGCATGAACTGACGATATCATTACTAATTAACTTAATTGACAAAATATTACCTAAAATTGAATCCCATTTATATTTGCACTTTTATTAAAAGGAAAAAGGTGTGAATGATCATGATCATATAATCAAACAAAACTCAGTATCCCCATCAAAGAAGGCTATCAATTGCCCACAATTGTTAAATACAAATAGAATAATTTTGTCACAATCAACCATACCCAAGAACATTAAACAAAACTAAATCACATGAAAGTTGAAAATGAAGGGGGCCTTTACTTGATCCTTACATAATTACATTTGTCAAGTTGTGTGGAACAGGATTCGTGGGCAACTACCCTGAATTAAAGGCATAATTAAACAAAATATAAATCACATAATTTCACTAAATTTTCAAACTTTATTAAAATATATAATATAATCCAATTAGAAACTTACACTTACACTCACTCTTTTGCCTAATATTCTTCCACGACCAACATGGTACGAAACAGGAAGAAAAGCAGACAGAAGGGTCAAGATTTTGCCAAATACAGTCCAATAATGGAGTTTGTTAAACCTATTATGTCAAAGGGTAAGAAAGTCATTTCCTTTTAACCTTACAGTACAATTAAACGACGTCGTTTTCTTGATAGTGGTTGCTTTATTGGTTTCTGGGTGTAAAATTTCTCAAATATTCAAAAGCAGAAATTAAAGAACTTTTTTTTTTTTAAGTAACAATAACAAGTAGTAGCAAATTTTAGTAAAAAGGCACTCCAACAACAAATTAGTGATTTTTAGAGAGAGAAAGAACAAAGAGGAGAGAGAAAGAGTGTTTTTTTCTTTCTGTGTTGTCCTGATAACCTGAACTGAGGGCTGAGAAGGAGGACATTGTTAGTTTGTTACCCAGGAAAAAAGTATTTTCTGGGTAAAGTTTCTTTCTTTTTTATTTGCATAAAAAAGAAGAACTAAACTGGTGAAAATATTAGGTGAGATACTGAAAGTTTGTTGACCTTTTATTTTAAATTTTTTTCATTTCCACTTGATTTTGCTGCTTTAAAGTTAGTAAAAAGTTAGTAGTACACTAGCTTTTCCTTTCATACTACATTTTCCATAATTAATTTTCTACTTTTCCTTAGTCACATTATTTGATTTTTAGTGTCTTTATAGTTTTTACAGTCTTTTTCTCTATTAGGGTAATCAATTATAGTGGATATACATGTGGGTGTGTTCCCTCATGTCAAGTCGGTGTCTTTTGTGTTAGCTGGGTAAGAAATGGAGTTTTCTGCTTTCTGGGTTGTGAAAAATTTCATGTTTTTTGGGTGTTTGTTTTTTTGGTTTTAACTGTTCAACTGTTAAGTTGGGTTTCTGGAAAAAGATAAATTTGGATCTGGGTTTTGGTTAGATTTGCAATATTCACTGATTTTTGTTGTTTTTTTTTGGAATTTTTATGTTAAAAAGGAGGTTTATAGAGTGAGAACTTGAGAAGTGACTAGAGAGAGAAGTTAAAGATGGCAGGAGGTGCAGCACCAGCAAAAGCAGATGAACCAGCTCCACACCCACCAAAAGATCAGCTGCCTAATGTGTCTTATTGCATTACAAGTCCTCCACCATGGCGTGAGTATCTCTATTTTCTTTCTAATTTTGGGTTTACATTTGTTTAGTTACTGTTCTTTCTTGTTATATTTATAGTAATGGTTATATGCAAAGTAATTGAGTGTTTTGTGAAGGGGGTCTAATTATGGCAGTGATGAAGGTGATTTATTGTAATTATAGTATGATGGACTTAATTATTTATATCTTTCTATATCTTCATGTTTATAAGCTTCTTTAATTTTGGTGGGCTAGTCTGTTTGGTTTAAAATTATCTATATACTTAAAAAAAGGGGTTACAAATTGGGCCTTATTAATTTAGAAAATGTTGTTGAGACTCTAAATTGTGGTTGCCTTGTTGGAAGTGGAAGGATTTTATAATTTTTATTACATTATTTATTGACCAGTTCTACTCTTTGCTGTATTAGTAATTAGGATCACTTGTAAGATTCATCCTCACCTTGGTGTTTGGCGACCACTTTCAAACCCATGCCTTATTGCCTCTACTCGGTTGATGATATACTGAGTATCAATGAAATATTTAAGTCCTTGTGGTGTATTATACTATTAGACTATTAGTTGATGGTGCGATATGGGTTACTGATAATGAATATATAGTGATACTACTAAATATGAATGGGGTTTATTGATAATGCATATATGGGGTTACTTGTGAGTTGTGATGCTGCACCATTATTCAGGCGTCCACAGGAGATGTGCTATTGCTTCTTTGTGTTAGGATCATGTTGATGCAAAATCTATAGTACTCCTGGTGAATAGGAGGATTCTCTTGAGTATGACTTTTATATTTTGGATGGATAATTCATTTAACTGTTACAACCTTTTGCAAAAATGTACTGCATTTGATTAGGTGATCTACTGATCTGTGTGGCCCTCAGTGAGAGGTTTTATCCAAACCACCATTGATCTCATTGCTTCTGTCCAAGCTTGTTTCGATGGATTGTTGTGACCTTTCATTGCATGTCAATTAGCAAAGTTTACGTCTTCTCCTCAGCTAATGAAATTGCTGATTGTCTTGCAGCTGAGGCTATCCTCCTTGGTTTCCAGCACTACATTGTGATGCTTGGCACAACTGTTCTCATCCCTAGTGCTCTTGTTCCTCAGATGGGAGGAGGAAAGGTACGTCATGAGGATGAATAAATGATACCAATGAAATGAGACTCTAGATATAATTAGCTTTTTGACTGCCGAAATTTTTTCGATTGATGAATGTCTAACCATTCTTTATGTTTGCATCTTTCAATAGGAAGAGAAAGCAGAAGTTATTCAGACATTGCTTTTTGTTGCTGGTTTGAACACACTACTTCAGACAACATTTGGGACACGATTGCCAGCTGTGATTGGAGCATCCTACACCTTTGTTGCACCCACTATTTCCATAATCTTGGCTGGTCGTTACAGTAACATTCCTGACCCTATAACGGTTTGTGCCTGGAAACTCATTTTCATGATTATATCGATATGTGGTTTTGTATTGGCTGGTTCTTACTGTAATTCTGCAGACCCTAGAATGATTTGGCCCTGAAAACTCATTTTCGTGATCATATTGGTATGTGATTGGTACTTGCAAGTCTGGGGGAAACAAGATGAGAATGTTGGGAACTCTTAAGTGGACTGGTTCGTTGTTGCATATAATAGTACTCCTGATGGACGCACCCTAAACAATAAATCTAGAAATTATAGCAGCTTTTGTGCAGAAGCCATTCTATTTTTATGCATCCTTCTGTATTTTTACTTGCCATGACAGATTAATGGGGCATTAAATTGTGTGACATAAAATGCTGGTGTTAGTTCTCAATAGGATTGAGGTATTCACATAAGCAAATAACTTACATGAGTTACATACTATCGCATCTATCATGGTTCAGCAGTCTGAATAAGATGTTGACTAGTGCATTCTAGGTAAAACATTACAGAGAGAATGTTGCAGGGCTTTGGTGATGATGCCTTCTCACTTAAGTGAGGTTGGAACATGAAGAATGTGAACTTTACCTGCTCACCAATTGCCTATTTTTCTGTCCCAGAGCGTATATCATATCCAATGTTTTGTATTAAAGTTCAATTTGTTTGTTGGGCTGATGTTCAACCGGACTGACTATATATCCTCTATCTAAATACAAGTAGCTTGCTTTTATTCTCTTTTCAGTATTTAATTGAAGGAAAAATCAAAGACCTGAAAGTCTGAAAGGCAGGTGCTGGACTGCTGGTTGGAAGAATGTGTGAAAATTAATATGAGTGTTTAGGGCCTTTAGGCGTAATCTAGTGCTCATACTAGGAAAGGTTGATGCTGAAACATTACCTTTGCTTTAATACAACTAACCTTCTTATGTGTCAACAGAAATTCAAGAGAATAATGCGAGGAATACAAGGGGCTTTGATTGTTGCTTCAACCCTTCAAATTGTTCTTGGCTTCAGTGGTCTTTGGCGTAATGTCACAAGGTGATTTTATGGCTCATCTTAGTGCTTATTATTGACCATAATGGAGCATCTTTTTTCTCACTGGCTTCAGCAGTTTCAGAAGTAAAATTCATATACTTAAAATCATAGGCATTCACAATGTACATAGTTTCTTTTGTTTCAAGGGACACTACAGAAGATATCCTCATATACACCCCTGCAAATATTATGGCTTAAAGTCAAATTTGCTCTCTGAAAAGACTTCGAATCCTATCGATTTGCAGTATCTCTAGCTTTCATGTGTAGTTGTATGTTTGACTTGATGATCTGGTTTGTACTTTGACTTGTTTGTTAAAGCTTTATGTGTTCCTCTCATGTCGGGTATTGTAATGTACTGGTGGCTACATTTTCCATTATATACAACACCTTGCTCGTTTCCTGCTTACAGCTTTACATTATTGCACTAATTTGGAAGCTCAAGTCAATGACAAACTCTGATAAACTAGTTAACTACTATCTTAATGAAGGAGGGCTAAGTTTATTTTGTTTTCCTTTGATTCAAAACCTCACATCAGAGATTCAGTTAAAGAGCCATTGAGGAGCACTTGAGACTTAATTGTAGATCATATATCAATATTTGTGTATAATTTTTTTTTTTGAGGAAACCCTAACCTCTCTAGTCCGTATGTTGTGATAAAGAGCAGTAGTATTAACTTGGTTAACGTTCTTTAAGCTAGGTTAATCATAGTTTCAATAAATATTAATTTCTAAGTGGCACCCTTGACTTGTAACAGTGTTATATATTACTCGTTGACTTACCTGCTTGACTTTAGTAGAGGCATACTTGCTGGCACGTTAACATCTTCTAGTCTTGATTGATATTCTTATTTTAAGGAGTGCTGCTTAGCTTGAGATGTATATAAAGGGTGCTCTAGATATTCCTCTGGTCAAAAGATGCTGTGTAGATCAATTCTATTCAAGAATTCTTTGTTTCTTTTTCATGTTAAGCTATTAAAATTGCTGTCAGTCTTACAATTGTCCTTTGATGTCCTATAGGTTTCTGAGCCCACTATCAGTGGTTCCCTTGATATCTCTGGTTGGATTTGGACTCTATGAACTTGGTTTTCCTGGGGTAATATTGCAGTGCCAACTACCTAATTATATCCTTTTCCCAGGATAATGTGCATTTTCTCCAGCTGCTTCTATATGCTGTTTGTCATCCCTGATGTAAAGCTTTTCTGTCGCTTTAGGTGGCAAAATGTGTGGAGATTGGCTTGCCCGAGCTTATCATTCTAATATTTATTGCAGTGGTATGATTACTAAGCAGGCAAAAGCTTGTGGCTGAATTTGGGAGTGGACAATTATATAACATCATCTACTTTCAATTGATTGATTCAGCTATGATCTTTTTGCAGTATCTTTCACAAGCAACAAAAGTTGGCAAGCACATTTTTGAGCGTTTTGCTGTTCTGATCTCTGTGGCTATAGTTTGGCTATATGCACACATTCTTACAGTGGGGGGAGCATATAATCATGTTGCTCCAAGGACGCAGATTACATGTCGTACTGACCGATCTGGACTTATAAGTGGTGCTCCATGGTAATATGTTTGTTTATTTATAAATACTATTATCTTCCCAAGAAACTGTCCTGAGTTATGATTTGCTTTGTTCCAATGTGTGTTCCGTAAATGGTGGCTAGAACCATGCACTGAATTTTGCTACTTCCACATGTTCACTCCTCCCTCTTTTTTTTGGGTGTGTTTCTAGGGTTGTGGAGCATAGCTAGTTTTTCTCAAACTTGAGCTTGCTTAATTGCAGTTCAGCTTGTCTTATTGCAGTTCTATGTAGAAGCTTTTCTTGTAGACTTTATAGTTCAATCTTTCTGTTGGAATGAAATTTGAGCTATTATAAGCTTGTTAATTATCAAAATGTCTTGTACTCCTGTTCAAATTATATATGGATGTGGTTATCTGATTTATGTACTTAATAATAGTGAAAATTCTGAACAGCTAATCTAATTAGTTATGAAGTAGAAGGCTGATTATCTGAGGTTATAGCATTACTACCTCATTAGTGGATCTGCTGTTTTGTACTTCCTTATACATAAAAGGCCTGTTTGGCAGGAAAATTAATAATTGATGGTGATAGTAATTAATTTTTGTGTAATTTTGTACGACAAAAATGATTTCAATGTCCATGGTAATGCAACTTCTCCTAAAACATATGTTATCCTTACATGTCAGTGTCCATGGGAGGATGTATCTGCGTAGTAGTAGAATAGATTACACCTAGAGAAGCTGTTCAATGAGCGAGGAAAGGAAATGATTACAAATTTTTTTTATCACCCTGTCCCCTTATAAGCAGATAACTACCTTATACTATCCTAATTACTGGGCTTGTTGGGAACTGTAGCCTGGGTAATATACATGTTGTCAGGCTGAAAAGTGAAAGGAAGTTATTCCTCTTAATGGGAATTTCCTCCAGACAAACTAACCCTTTCTGGTCTCATGTTGCAGGATTAGAGTTCCGTATCCTTTTCAATGGGGAGCGCCCACATTTGATGCTGGTGAAGCCTTTGCTATGATGTTGACTTCATTTGTTGCTCTTATTGAGGTATATTTATCTTCACTGTAGGATATGGAAACATCAGGAATTTTGATAGTCGTTGCTACTTTTGCAAGAAGGGGCTAAAATTTAGGGTTTCTTGTGGCTTTTGCTATATATTGTGACAGATTCACAGTATTGTATCCTAGCTTTTAAAAAACTGTCACCATTGTTCATATGGAAGCTTCAGACCTATAAATGGATACTGTTGTTCTCATGTTATCAGAATTGCTAGTGTTTGTAAATGCATTAATGAAATTTACATTACCCAGATTTAAAGTATTAAACCTTAAGGCAGTTAGTCCATGTTGAGTGAAAATAACTTTCTTGATCATTTCGTAATATCTAAGAATGGCTCTTGTTCCATGTGCAGTCCACTGGTGCCTTCATTGCAGTTTCAAGGTCGGCTAGTGCAACAATGATGCCTCCTTCTGTACTCAGTCGAGGCGTTGGTTGGCAGGTATAACACAAGAACTTAAACTTGGCTCCAACTCCATAAATAATTGCTTATTTAAACTTCTTCTTCCTTTCTTGTTTTGCTTGTAAGCACTATTATTTTTATCTAGAAGGCTGATAGCCAACTCTTTCCTCTTGACAGGGTGTTGGCATTCTGTTGTCTGGGTTGTTTGGGACTGGGATTGGGTCCTCCGTTTCTGTGTAAGACTAAGACATCTTTTTGTACTTCACATAAGAAGCCTAAAGATTTCGATAATTTTCCGTATTGTCGACTTTGTTTAGTAAAGGCAGGCTTTTTGGTGTTTTATGCAGCGAGAACGCCGGCCTCTTAACACTGACACGTGTGGGTAGCAGACGGGTTGTCCAAATATCAGCTGGGTTTATGTTGTTCTTCTCGATTCTTGGTGTGTATATCTCTCACATCTGTTCTATGTTATGGAAGTGGGATCCACTCCGTTCCGTCTTTTCCTACATTTGGTTCCTGAATCATGCATGATATCGCAGGGAAATTCGGAGCTGTGTTTGCTTCAATTCCTTCACCAATTATCGCTGCTCTGTACTGTCTTTTCTTTGCCTATGTTGGTAAGCATGTGATTTGACATGATATGAGTGAAAACTACTAGGGAATATTTAAGGTTTTAACTGACTTCTCATGTAAATAATCTTAATTCGATGCAGGTTCTATTGGATTGAGCTTCCTTCAGTTTTGCAATCTCAACAGTTTCCGTACAAAGTTCATACTTGGATTCTCCATTTTCTTGGGTTTGTCAATACCCCAATACTTCAACGAGTACGAAGCAATTAAGGGTTTTGGTCCCGTCCATACAAGTGCAAGATGGGTAATTATGCCATTTTTTTTTATAAATTCTTATGGCCTGTTTGGTAGGTGGGTAATACTGATGAACGTTAATAAATTTATAAGTAATTTTGCAGAGTATCTTGTCAATATCCATGGTAATACTTATCGATCCCAAAATTCTTTTCTTCCAAATTCCTATTACCATCTATTAATACTTTAAAGGTGGTATCTAGTGGTAATGAAATTTTTTGAAAAAAAAAAACTTGTTCGGGGTGAAGTTCATTACCATAGCATATTGACAATCACATATAAATTCATTACCATTCACGCAATCTATTACCAGCCAGCTACAATGGGGGGCATTAACTTTACTTTTGATCTTTTTTTGGGCTTGAGTCTTTGTTGGCTAATGGATGAATGCCCGATTTCATGCATTCTTATAAATGACAGTTCAACGACATGGTGAATGTCCCGTTCTCTTCGGAAGCATTTGTTGCTGGAATTGTAGCATATTTCTTAGATAACACCCTCCACCGGAAAGAAAGCTCAGTGAGGAAAGACAGGGGTAAGCATTGGTGGGATAAGTTCCGGTCTTTCAAAGGAGACACGAGGAGTGAGGAATTTTACTCCCTTCCCTTCAACCTCAACAAGTACTTCCCTTCTGTGTGATTTTTCCTCGTAATTTCTGAAGAGATATCACCAAAAAGCACAAGCGTTCCTCGTATATGATGATGCTCGGGATCTATAGTTAATCATTATTTTATCAAGTATCAATTTTACGACAATATGTTATAGTTCACTTCTCAGTATAAATTAGTTTGTTACTTTTTGTAGGATGCATTTAGGACAATTATTTGTTTCTTTATGTGTTGTAAATCCAATGTATTAGTTGTAATGAAGCGAAGATTTAAACAAAGGAAACGAGGCCGACGGTTTTGAGTTTCCAGCGGCAACTATGCCTTCCTGCTTGCCATTGTTGAGAAACGAAACTTGAGCTTTGCGTTTTTTCTGGGCTGCTTCCGAACAGGTGGTCCAGGATCATACATATTGCATGTAAGAAGTACGCTGGGACAAAACACTGTAGAGCCTATTAATAGTAAGTGAATTTTTGTTTGTGATTGTGATGTAGGAGTCTTCAAGTCTTGTACTAAGATTTTAGTGTGTTGTATCAATAACACTTGAGTTCTTCCAATATACACCATTTTGAAGTTTAGGTTAGATAAAAGATGTGGAATGATATGAATTGTATAGGAACTTCATGCAAAATCTATACTATTAACTACTGACATGCTAATAAATTTAATGCACGTAAACTAGTAAACTTGGAAAATAAGATAGGTAGTTTCCTATATGACCGGAGAACCTTAACACTTTGGAGTCTAACATAAACCTAATGAGTGACACTCATATTGGAACTCATGAGAATATTTATAGTACACCTGGGTGTACCATGCTCATGGTACACCCAAGACTATTTTCTCCAAATGAGCAAAATGAGCGAATGAGCAAATGAGCAAAATGAACAAATGACAACATTTCTACTATTAAGAAAATGAGCAAACACTTTTATTACAAAATGAGCAAAATGAGCAAATTGAGCAAATGAGTAAATGAGCGAAATGCTCATATGAGCAAATTTGGTGTCAAATGAGCACCTGAAATTCTAATTTATTTCAAAAATACCCCTAGGTGTACCATGCTCATGGTACACCGGGTGTACCATGAGTGAACTCTGGAACTCATATCGCAGATATCTAACATAAAGTCATAAATCTAATAGAGTAATACTGTAATAGGAGGGAAAATTATATGGCTAATATTGGCTATTTTCTTCTCTTCTGTTGGGGGTCCTAGATAAATAATTTTTCAGTTGAAAATTGCGTCAAATGTAAGTATCAACGCACATAATCCCGAGCTTAGGATTTTCTCTTTGGAAAGAGGAGAATTTTATAGGCATCACTTATTGCAGGTCAAGAAGTCTAATTTAGGAGAAACTCTTGGCGTCTCATTGTTGAAATCAAGCCAATCCTAACTTAGTAGGTTAGAGTGAAGGATAACATTATTAGTACCTCCAAGGCTCCAAGCCTCCAACGATACCTAATCTACTTCTTTTACCACTCAGCCCAATACTAGCTAGCTACTTGTTCCTATTGGTTTGAAGAGTACGCCTGTGAAGCATAAGAACGTACTTACACCTTGGACCTCGGTGGTGGAGACGTGCCTATACCTCTTTCGTGTCACACCATGACAAAAACTAAACAAGTGTTGTGTGTGTGCAAGAACATTCGCCATGGGCGACAACCAACAAACCATAACACATACATTCAATATAAACAATTTTGAACAATGGACCCGACTTTACATACACTTGAATATCATATAGAATCTATCATTGACTTTAGTGATAGAATAAAATATTATGTGTTTTTTTTTCCATTCAGGTTAACTCTCCACCTTAAATAAGGTAATATATTTATTTAAATTTGGTCTAAATTTTTTCCGCCTGGTTTGGTCAATTATTTTAGCTGAATTTTGACAGTATTTTGACCCTAATATATTAAAAAATATATTCATGTTGAACACAAACATATATATACAGGATCTTGTTTGAATCGACTTGTGTATTTTCCAAATAACTACTTTTCATGATATTTTTTGATACAATAATTTAAAGAATTTTTACTAATACAAAACATCTCTAATATTAGGTAAACGTAACAAATAACGTCTAATCTAATAATTTCTGGTTTGATTTGATTTTAGCAAAAATAAGTTATAAGTTTCTCAAATTAGGTGAAAGAGAACATACATAGCATAAGGGATTATAATGCATGGTTAGCATTTAGCAAGACACTAATGTCAACCATATTAAAAAGGTGTGATGGATGGAGAAAATGTTGGTGAAACTCATTAAATACAATACGGTGTAAGTAAGGGTAAGATTCCATACTTACCTTCAAGTCTTCACTCATATTTTTGTGACAAACATATCAAAATGCCACATGTTTGAAAATCTAAAATGTAAGATTGGAAAATTTATTGCTGTCTTTTCTTGAATACTTTTCCTATTTATCGCTTAGGGAAGTAGTAGATCAATGAAGCATTCATTAAATGCTTTCCTTAGCTTATTGAAGCTGTACTCTTAATAAGGTGAGACTTGACAACATACGTAGATTGTCATACCCCATACATAAATGAAGCGTTCTGAAACTTGGTTAATATTGGAATAATGTGATTCGCATACAAATACAACACATAAGACCCTGTTCGTTATTGTTTTTTGTTTTCAATTTTCAGTTTTCAGTTTTTTTGAAAACTGAAACCACAAACTGGAAACCAGAAAAAGTGGTTTTCACTTTTCAGTTGTCAGTTTTCAAAATCATCATGTTCTCAATAAATTTGACTAATTTTTTATTCATTATATGACTTTGAAAATAAATAAACCAAAAAATAGAAAACCACAATAATACCGAACGGACCCTTAGGAAGTGAATTAATTAGTTAGAGTACTTGTTAGTATGCGAATTCAGATTCATTAGGAAGGACATGGGTAATTAAATAGAACCAGAATAGTAAAAAGTCAAATTAGACAAATTATTTCGAAAGTATGGTATCTTCTAAATAATTTAGTTGGAACTTATTTCTACAATTGTTGACAATTGTTGTCTGATCAAAACTAACAGATAATATATTACTAACAACTCGATCGAGGCATCACTTGACCACTAACGAATTTCTGATCAAAACACTAACACAATTTTATTTGACGCTTTCAAATAACTAATGTCATAGCTAATTGTGAATCCACAAAATTATCTTAATCTCAAGAGACACTTACCATAAGTGAATGGAGGTGGCCTATTTTAAAACATTATTGTGGGCGTTAGTAACTTAGTCATGTACAACTACTAAAAGAATTATGTGTAAGTAGCTAGCTAAGTTGGTCCACACCCACTTATATTACTTGTCATAGCTTGTTATTTCAGTCATACAATAAATGTGTAGGGTATGTTAAACTTGCATCGTATGACTTGCATGAAGCTATTATACATTGTAACAGTAATCGTATGCAAGTAGTACTTGGTATAACCGTTTGGTTTGTATCTCACAACGCTGAGTTTGTGTGATCAAACTCCACTAGAGACATTTTGGGGTGGGGATTTCCCGTTATCATTCCCTGTACTCTTACGGGGTATTGCCTGCAAACTCGAGCCGGATTTACCTGTGCCAGATTCCTATCTGATTAGGACATCTTCTCCTTACCATAAAAAAAGTATGCAATATGCAAATGCGTGCTTAGTCTACAACAGTACTAGTATTTCTTCAAAAATAAATAAAAAAAAGTCTACAACAGTAGTAGATATAAATTTATGGACATGCTAGTCGTTAGGCATCAAAGACTTTCGTTCATCTCCACAAATAAAAGAGCTAGGCCCGCATTTATTTTTGCAATCTTGAGTATGAAGTATAGATCTTCAAAATCCAAACCGCGTACTAATCCAGCTTAGGTTTTGACTTGATAAATCCAAATGTCAAAAGTAGGGCTCGGCTTGTACCTCTTGCTTTTGTGATAGTATAGCAGATTAGTAAGTCATAATGTGCACAAATTAATTATGACAGAGGAGATCAGGATAGTGTCATTTTTACTATGTTATACAAGTTTTTTTAAGATTTTAATTATTATATTATCAACGGTTTTTTTCCACCATATACCTTTGATAAATTTTTTTTGCACCGAATACCCTTTCAATTTTCCGAATTCATCATGTACCCATCACTTTTCGAAAAATACATCAACTTACCCTTTTGACTAACATTGTTAGACTTTGTTAGTCATTAGGCCCTAATCCTCTCCTAATCCTAATTAACTACCCTAAATCCTAAGCCCTAAATAACCCTAATAACAATAACAAACCCTAAAACCTAACTAGCCCTAAAACCCACCAGCCCACCCCCAGCCCACCACCCCCAATGACCCCAACCCCACCAGCCCACCATCCCAGCCACAACCTCGCCAGCCCACCACCCTGCCCCAACCCCCACCCCCACAACCTCGCCCACCCCTTCCCCCACCCCCACCTCACCGGATTTACGTATCTGTGACCCCCACCCCACCAGATTTTCGCACGTGTGACCCCCACCCCACCGGATTTTCATACTTGTGACCCCCACCCCACCAGATTTTCGCACCTGTGACCCCCCCACCGGATTTTCGCAACTGTGAATCCCACTCCACAGGATTTTCGCACCTGTGACCCTACCCCACTGGATTTTCGCACCCCACCGCACCGAATTTTCGCACCCACCCCTCTATTTTGCGAAGTTATCCTCTGTTTCGCTCGCCGGTCGCAGGTTGTTTGAAGGGGATGAGGGATGTGGGAGGGGGATCGTCGTTCTCTGGTTTTCGAAGTGGGCATCTCGTCGGTGTTCCTCTATTTTTCGAAGGGTGTGGTGGCTGCGCGAGAGCGGAGAGGAGGGTGGGGTTGCCGGGGAAAGGGGTGGGTGTGGGGTTGCCATGGAAAGGGGAGGGGGTGGGGTTGTCGGGGAAAGGGGAAGGGGTTGCGGCTGGGGTGGGGGGAGGGGTGGTGGGTGGGTGGTAAGGGTAGGTTTAGGGTTAATTAGGATTAGAAGGGACATTAGGATAGGGTTAAGATTAATTAGGCTAGAAAGGGTTAGGGTTTAGGTTAGTTAACTTGGGTTAGGAGGGGATTAGGGGTTAATGACTAACGGACGTTAACGCCGTTAGTCATTTAGGGTAAGTGAGTGTATTTTTTGAAAAGTGAAGGGTATATGATAAATTTGGAAACTTGAAAGGGTATATGGTACAAAAAGAAATTGTCAGGAGTATTTGGTGAAAAAACTGTATTATCAATTAGTTGTCATTTTGCAAGTTTAAATCATACTATTTTCGTATTTTTAGTAAGTATAAGTGTGACTGTTAGTTGCAAAAGATCAATATTTCCACTTTACAATAGATTTAAAAGAAAACTCAGGCATGAATTTTTTGAAAAGTGAAGGGTATATGATAAATTTGGAAACTTGAAAGGGTATATGGTACAAAAAGAAATTGTCAGGAGTATTTGGTGAAAAAACCGTATTATCAATTAGTTGTCATCTTGCAAGTTTAAATCATACTATTTTCGTATTTTTAGTAAGTATAAGTGTGACTGTTAGTTGCAAAAGATCAATATTTCCACTTTACAATAGATTTAAAAGAAAACTCAGGCATGAGTTTCAGGTGCAAAAACAGAAAAAGGCTAACATATATATATATTTTCTCCATTCTTCTAAAAATACAATGTTTTTAACTTTTACATTATTCATATTATAATTTATTTTGACATTAAGTTAATATCAAGATGACTTTGTAGATCCAATTAGTAAAATGACTTTGTATGTTTTGTTGAGCTCGCTCTATTGAGATTATGATGACTTTCAAAATAACCAACCTACTAAGTATGTAAGTCCAACATAGAAGTGAGTTCAAAAACACATGGTGATTGGTGAGTTTCAGGTTCTGGAAAATAAATTGATTTTAATGTGGTCTCATATTCACCTTAGAGCACCAACATTGCTAGGTAACCCCCTTTCCCATTTTACTCTCTATCTTCTACTTGGGCTTGCACCATTGTGTAAAGCTTGCTCATTATTTGGGATGCTCTAAACGTTAGGCACCTCTCCAATTCAAGAAGAAATTAAAAATTGACGTGGCGTGGGCCCATGTGTAGGTTTGATATTTTAAGTAGTTGTGAGGATAAAAAAAGGAGCGAGAATAATGGTTAGGCAAGCCCAGTAATGTCGGTAGTAAAAGTAAGATCCTGAATTTGAATTAAAGAATGGGAATAGAAAGCAAACTCGTAAGTAAAAAGGATCTTGGATTTGAATTAGAGAATGGGAATCAAGACGAAAATGAACTTGTAAGTAAAGAAGATCTTGGATCATATGTTGATTCCCATTCTCTAATTCAAAAGATTTTTTTTTTCGTTTAATGGTATAAAAACATTTTTTTTTCTTTCTATTGATATTTTTATTTTCACTAAAATTTTCACTTACATTATAATTTGAAAAAAGAAGATTAATTGGTATAATTCAAGGTTTTAGTTTATATGCGTAATAAAATAATAAAAATTCGGAAAAAAATAAAATTCCAAATTTGATATGAGATGACCTAGTATTTCTTCGTTCATTCCCATCCAATCAAAAAGGTTTTTTTTTTTATGGAATCCAAGTAAATTTTCAGTGAAAAATGAAATTCATGAAAGAAGAGATAAATTATAGGCTTATCCACCAATATGAATGGTCTTAACGATCTTAGGTTATAGTAAGACTTTAGAAGCAGTACAAATCTTTTCTCACTTATTAAAAAAAATCAACTTGATCAATAATTTTAGTTGATAAAGTTCAAAGATGGTGCTTCTTAATTTGCATATATATCATGCTTTTTTGATCTATCATTGATGGGTTTTACTGATATGCATGTACAAAGCTCAAAATCATTGTCCTTGAATTGTCCAAGTGATGATTCCCTTAAAAAAGTAATTCATACTAAAACTCTAAAAGTGATTTATGCTTCAAAAGAAAGATACAGTTTTTCTTAGTGCTGTTCCTGCAATTTGTTTGCTGTTACACTTACACTGTTACACATATACACCATACATGAAATATGAAATAAAGAGATATGCTTTAATTTGCTATACCAAAGTTTTCTTTCTTCTTTTTCCATATGCTTAGCTCTTGATATATCTGACAAAAAGTGGGATGATATGGTGCACTTTAAGGTAACAAAAGAATCCTTTGGGAATGTCAAAATATATATAATTAATTTTTTATACTTCGTCAATTTTATAATACTCGCTACATTTTTCATTGCAGGAAGTTTCACATTACTTGCTACACTTCCTTTTTGGCAATAAACTCTCTCTATCTCTCTCCTCTCATATGGGTGCCTTTTCTTTTTGCTCTCTACCTCTCTCTTCTCCAAATTGCCTAACAATCCGTAAATTAAGAAATGTAGCGAGTAATATGAAACGGAGAAGTATATAAATCCTTTTTTTTTGCTTTATCTTGAGCTTCTTTTCACAATATGGTCGTCTAATCATATTTCAGTATTGATCCTGAGAACACTGAATCAGATAATATTATGGATATTACAGGATGAGCAGCTGCAGTACATTGAATGAACTATCCACTCATTGAGTGGTTAGAATCCCTTCTGATTACATGAGATATTCTTTAGGCTCTCATATCATTGCTCTCAAGAGTTGTCATATGCATGGTGGGAAAGGAAAAAAATATAATGGTTTTGCACGTTTTTTTTCCTTGTTTTGGTAGAGTTATAATTTTGCAAGTTGCAAATTTAAAACTGAGATGATTTATAATTCGGGAATGATAATTGGTTAATTGATATACATTGTAGAATTTGCTCCATTCATGATATTTAATTTTATATTCTCAACCACTAACCAGGTAATCAGTGAAGTTCAATTCAAATTGGACAATCTAGTTAAAGAGGAGCACACTTCCGGTATTAAAGTGGTATCAATTATACAAATTTGCCTACCAATACAAGGTTTCATAATATTACCAAAAAAAAAACTTATTACGAAAATTAGTTTTATAGTATAATTAGAAGGTTCCAATCACATGGTTTTGATCGATAAAAAGTACCAAAATCCTTCATAATAATACAAGTGTATACGAACGACTCAAATTCTAAACAAAATGGTACTAGAAGTATTATTAAAACACTTTCAAGTATCATCTACTCCCCTAGTACCACAAGAATTTATAAAGTTCATTGTTTTTCATCAATATATATTTAAATACTTAATTTTTTATTAACTAATGTTTAATTACATGTTAGTATTGAAAATGGACTCTCCTTGTCACTGATTAGAACTTCTACTTCTCCTTTCCCTTCTTATGTCACTTCAATTTAGAGATGGCCAACAGTGCGAGCCAATCCAGCCCATCCAACCCAGCTCACCTCGTGGGCCGTGTGGGCCGGGCTCGCAAAAAGCCCGATCCAGCCCAGCTCGAACCGTGAAATTGGTGGGTGGATCGTGGGCCAGATTTCTTGAGCCCAGCCCATCAAAGCCTGCTACTAAATCCGCCCAGCCCGGACCACGAAACCGGTCCAGCCCAACCCATGAACCAGACCAGCCCACTCCAACAAATTGTGTATATTTTAATCAAATTGTATATATTTTAATCAAATTGCATATATTATAATTCAGTCAAATTTTAAAATAATAAAATTATTTATTAATTTTAAAAATTGTATATATTTTTATTCATTTTAAAGATTTTATATAACAATAATGAATAATTTCAATGATTAAATAATTTTGAAAAAAATATTTCATGCCGGCCCGCCAGCCCGGTCCAGCCCACTAGACCCACGAACCGCCAGAACCGCTTCTCGAACCGTGAAAACCGGTAACAGACCAGTGTGGGCCAAGATTTTTCAGCCCGCGGACCAGCCCACCCAACCCATGAATTTCACGGTCCGGTCCTGGACAGTGAAATCTCAGCCCAGCCCATTCCGGCCCACGGTCTGGCCCACCCTGCCCGCACCAGTGGCCATCACTACTTCAATTCTAATGTTCCTCGCTCTTTCTTTGCGGTACTTTCAGCCTCATTAGCTTCTCCCTTCCCCCTTCTTCTTTCTTGAATTTTCAACCTATACAGTATACATGTCTTTCAATCGACCAACAACCTCTTTATATGTGTAAACTTGTAAACACCTTAAACTAGAAGTCATGGTTGAACCTTTGAAATTATTAGACTTTGATGTCACAAGTCTCACAACTAAAACATCAAGAGTTTATTTAATGTCACGACTAAAACATCATGTGGAAGATTTTATCTAATCATGTATAATGAGTTGGTGGCAACCAAACCTATCAAGAGTTTGACCAATTTGAAACTTGATCTTAGCAAAGTATGATAAAAACTAATCAGAAATCTAGAAAGCACATGAAAACATATTTCAAAAAACCACTCCAATCACACAAATTTAGGATACTTTCTCTCATTTTCTCCAATGTGAGACAACACGCATGCGCACAACACATAAGATTCAGCGGAGACTAGATTACTCTCCAACTATCACTTATATAATAATATAAAAACTATATTAACCCAAACTAAATCCACTTCGAATAACTCATTTGCTACCACCCTCTATACAAAGTATATAAAGCTAGATGTCTTTGATGTTGAAGGTGAAACATGAAAGAAATTAAAAATGAAAATTCATTCTGAATTCGATTTGCAATTTAAATTTTTTGAAATCCAAATAGAATTTATGTTATCTATCCCCAAGTATAATTACTACTACTAGCGTAGCAATTGGCATATTAAAGTGACAAATTGATAGGACAATCATATACATATATATATATATATATATATATATATATATATATATATATATATATATATATATATATATATATATATATATATATGTGCATTATTCATAATCAAGTATAAAAAGTATATAATTGTTCTCAATTTGAATTCGAATACAAGCAAAATACATTACTACATACAATATGATCCGAATTGTACCAGTATTAACCCTAAAGGCCGTCCAAAGTTAAAACTGTTATTTTACTGGCCTTGGATCCCCAATAATTCTAACCCATAATATTGACATGAGTTTGCCATCACTAAAACAATGCAAGGAAGGCTCCTAGTTATGATAATTGAAGATTCAAAGTTTCAAAGCAGCTGATAAAAGAAGATATGTAGAGAAGTCACATCTTCCTAACAGAAAGGCTATCAAATCCTGCCTCATGTTCTGTCTTATATGTGCAATATGATCTTGTGAAGCGATTAAAGAATGATCCTTCCCATGCTCTTTGGTTAGTGAAGGTTAAGGCAGAAATCAGAATGTTTATTTGGCAAACAAAGAACATTGGGACCTACTGTTGTCCCTCTCTTTCTCTCCTACCAACTTAGCATTTCCTATAAAAGGAATTTGGGTGCTCTCTCATTTGTTAGTACTTAGTGATCTCATTTTCAATGTCCCATTTTAGGGAAAAGCCCAAGCCTTTTAGTACACTTCGCTATCCCGTTGGTTGTGTACTAATCTTGTATTAAAGAAGAGGAGATTATTTAATTGCTAATTTAAGTTTTGAGAGGATTCTTCAATTATTGATTAATCATGCCACATTCCTCATTTTGATTACTACCGTGCAAATAATATATATTCTAGGAAAATTTATCAGAATCAACTTTTAAAATACAAGTTTTTGCGAGAAACAACCTTTTAAAAAAATATGAGAAAATAAGACCTTAAATAATATTTTTTTTTTTGCGAGGAACAACCTTGAATCATTTTTTAGGCGTTAGACCAAGTATTTTTCGGCTTCAATTCACTAAAACCAAACATGGCAAGGCACATAATATACATTTCTTATGTTACAACCTCATTTCCCTTCATATATACTGATGAATTCGAAGTCGAAAAATATTTGGTCAATCTCGAAAAATAGAGGAAAAAAGAGTTGAAACATAAGAGATGCAGTTACGTGTACTTCACATGTTTGGTTTTAACGAGTCAGTGCTCAAATATGTTTGGTCAATGCCGAAAAATGGGTTGAGGTTATTTCTCGCAAAATATTTTATTTTTAAAGTCTTATTTTGCCAGATTTTTTTAAAAGGTTGTTTCTTGCAAAAACTTGTATTTAAAAGATTGTTTTTGACAAATTATACTAATACTAAAAGACGTTCCTAACAAGAAATAATGTTACACAGTGCTTTCGCTTAAGGTGTTTTACTCCATGTAATCCACATAACTGAGCAAATTATCTATGTATTTATACTAATATTAAAAGGCGTTTCTAAACAAGGAACAATGTTACATGGCGTTCTCCATTATAGTGTTTTACTTATGTAATCCACATACAATAAATGAAAAAAGTTAGAAGATGCATCGTATAAGATTTGATCTCGTGACTTCAAGCTTATTATTATTATTACTATTTATTACCATCCACCCAATAGATCATAAGTACATAATTATGCAAGATTATATTTTGACATTGCTTGATTTCAGGAGTAACTGATCATAATTAGCTTTGATTTGGTCTTACTATATCATAGGTTTAATTAGAAGATCGATACATGAATCAAACTAGAATTGCGAGCTCATTCAAAAAAATCCTACCAGGATCCAATTGGCTAACTACATGTGAGTTATCTGAGGTCTTCTGTGGTGTGTGAAAGAATAAAAATTCGGAGGATCTTTGTGTTGCAAGAAACCGAATATAAAGAGACTTAAGAGCAAATTGACTAACACTGGAAAATCTTCAAAGATTATAAATGCATATTGCAAGTTGCAACTATGTCATAACTCATACGAGGTAGTAATGTTCATGCAGAGAAGTGGACTCATATATCTTTATAACAGGGCTCTGCTTCCCAAATAGATGTGTCATACTCATACATACTACTCCTAACTTCATGGACCAATTAAGTGATAGCTTATGAAATATCTCTAAGTAATTTGTTAGGTAAGTGACATATATATAATATTATCAACAAAAATATACTTACATACAAGAAGTAAAGATTGAAAAGAAGTACATGTATATGAATATAAAAAAATTACCAATATTATTCTGGTGTCGTAGTTTGTTAGGGTGGTGGTGGACTGGTGGAGTTAGATGATTTCTAAGTGGGTGGGTCGATTTTTGGGTGGGTGGGTGGTGGTGGTGGTGGTGGTGGCAGAAACGGTGGCAAGTATGGTTGTTGCATGTGGTAGGGGAGGTGGTGGTGATGGGGGAAGGGAAAAATCGTAATTTCACGTGTCACTAACGGAGCAAAACTAACAGTTTTTGCAAGATTCCGTTAAGTGGCAGACTGACAGTTATTCCAAAAAAATATTAGTCAACCTTGGTATTGATATAAAATTTCAGGCAACCTAAGTATTTATGTCAAAAAGTGTCTGAAGTATGGTATCTATTGATGAAGATTCATAGTATAAACATAGATTTCCAAAATTCTAGAAAATAAACTACTCAAACATGATGAAATAATTAAAACTAAATCTAAGAACAAAAACATAATTAAATAAATCAATCAATAAAAGAGAGAAAAGAATCAAATACTCTAAGGTATTTCATTAATAGGTAAACAGGAATATTCAATTTCCAAAAGGAAATTAAATGAAGGTGTTCCGATTAATCAACGAAAAAAGTTTCACTTTAATCTTCTTTTTTCATGGGATTTTGTTAGGATTCATGAAGAAAAATAGAAGAGAACGTAAAACTATTCTAAAAGAAAATAAAGCATGAGAGAGAGATGAATAATATAGATCCCCTTTTGAGTATTTATATACTTTCCTCCAATTTAATCTCCAAATAAGTAAAGGAAAAGAAATAAGAAGATAAAATAATACAAGGAAGTTCGATTATTGGTCGATGGTAGCGGCAATGACCACGAGCCCTTATTTGCATCCAAAGCTCAGGCGTCGCGACCATTTGGCGGTTGAACGCCAACGTGCTGCTAGGGCAACAAGCTCGACAAGATCGAAGAATGCACCCGTTGGGCGTTGAGCTTGTGACAACTTCTTAGGTCATCTTTTGAAGGTTGTATCTTGAACTCTAGACATCGTATATGGGTGTGTGTGACCTATTGTTGCGAAGCTCTCCAAGTTTAGTTTTCAACACAACTTGAATCACTTAAATTTGATAGGAAGAACTCTAGTTATGATCAGAGGAGTGAACATGCGTCAGTTCTTATCACTTTACAACTAACGTAATTCTTTGTTTTCAACTCAAATTCACACTCGAAAGATATGCTGCGATCCTCGCGAAAGTTATCCTCACTTCTTATGATTATAAGACTCAAGAAAAACATTCATGAGCATATATTCATCAATCAAAAACCGCAATTTATCAACTTCCATTGCAAGAATTATCCAATTCATTCAAAATTATTTCGAAAGCGTCCAAATAGCTACGATACTACTTGGAACATTAAGAAAACTACAAAGGAAGCATAATAGAGCACATAATAGATAATTTATGCTAATGACACCTAAATGTGCCTAAAAACTCTATATAAAAATGTTTTATCAAAGGGCAACAAAGTTATCGCACTTATATCCAGACGTACAATTTTATATCAAAGATGACGATTTTGATTGCCCACTTTGACTCCATCATATTCTTTTATGAGATAATTTCTAACTAAAGATTACCCAAAGTAATGTTATTCTGTTTCATTTTGAAAACTTAGCTAATTAATACTTCCTCTGTTTTCTTTTATTGTTCCTATTTTCAATCTTTATCTGAGAAGAAATTGATATAAATGGGAAGAAACTTGAGATACAATGGAGTTACTAATTTATAAATGTAATGAAATTTGATAGGCAAGTGAGAGCAACTCCAATGGTGAACATTAGGGACTTGCTAGCAAATAAATAAAAAGTTAAGCAATTAGCCCAACCATTGGAGTGAGTAGCTAGAATAATTTCATTTTGCTAGCCAATGTAGCTTAACTAAGTCAATTGGCTTGAGCTAAAATTGTGGGCCCATGTGGGAATTTTGGTGAACAATTTCTATATTATTCTCTAAAAAAAAAAAAACTATCTTACTTCAAGTGAGACCTACTCATATTGGCTAACCATTGGGGAAATTTTGGCTTAAAGTGGAGTTAGCTAGAAAAATCTATGTGACACTCTAAGCCAATTTTCATTTTACTCTACCATTGAAATTGCTCCCAGGGATTTGAGTTGCTATCAATATAAATTTACAGCTTAAGACTCTTAAATGAACAAATCATCTAGAATGGACTCTCAAGCAAGAGACTAAAACTACTAGGCTACTAAATTTAGCATCAATTTTGACATAATTAAGCTTGTGATCGAGATGGCAGGTAATAAGTTGTTGTCACCCTGGACATTACTTCACTTAATGCACGATTCTCTGGCATCACATCTATAGGAAATGTGTAAATAAATTTACAAGTCACGCAACCTTAATTAGCACTCGAACCCACAGAAGTACTAGTAGAACTACCTTTTGAATAGTAGAAGAAGTATCTATAGAATTAATTAAGAAACCTACCCATAAAATACTTAAAGAATAAATAAAAACAATAGAGTGTGAGAGAAAGAGCAAATGAAAACGCAAGTGTATAGAATCATTCAATATTGTCAGAGAGGTTAGTTGGTATGAGGTTGGATACTGAACTTGATGATGAGGCACACGTGTAGCTGATTAGTATAATGCACTTCCCTCTTTTTTCTAATCACTGCACTTGGAACTAGGCGTAAGTTTTTGCATATACATAAGAAGGCAAGAAGAACTCGATCTTTATCTTTAGCGGGCAAAATAGACCTGTATCCGTTGACCCGATCCAAAATCGTTTTAACCCGAAAATAGCAAACCGAAACCCGAAATAATCTGACCCGATCCGAATCAAAATAGACCCGAATATGATGATAAGAAAGCAAGAAGAGCTCGATCTTGATGGGGTTAAGTTAACCCCATGAAAAATAAAATAATTAAGGATATATTCTCTTCACTTTATTTTTAATAATAGTAAGAAAATATAGGTTGAAGATCTGATAATGACTAATAATAAGTTTAAATAGATAGATCAAATAAATTCTTTTTAGCAAAAATAAGGTTTGACACGCTTACAAATAAGATTTAATAGTTCTAAGTAAAAATAAGTTGAAAAGAATAAACTCTAAGAAAAACATACTTATGCACTAAATGAATTAGTTTTATTATATTCATTTCTTAGTCACCAAAATATTTTTGTTTGATATATTCTGTTGATATTATTATTCTTGTAGAATTACATTTAAGATTAATTTATTTTCCTCTATCAATTGAGTCGTTAAGTGTATATAGGACATACTATTAAATTACAAGAGCAAAACGTACTAATTGATTTCGTTATCCAATCCTAATAGAGTATTCATTGCAACATATATGGATGAGACACTTTTTAAGGACGTCATTTAAATTAAAGGGCGGAAAATGAAATAGATGGAAATAGGGATCAATTTGATAGTATCATAGAAAAATAGAGATAGCACATTACTAAAGTAAGTAATATTGTAGTTAATGTAAAACTTTCGATCCAAATAAGATAAAATATTACAATTAATGACGAGGGACGTATGATCTTAATTCTAGGAAGTTTCCTAATGGGACTAGGGTGCTCATGAATAAAAACTAAATGTGTCAAAAGAACTTATGTTGGTTTATGGCCGGGACTAGTAACTAGTTGATGGTCTTTGATGCACATTTGGTGACAACTTGTAATTCCATGTCTTGAAGATTAATGCAAATTATTCGCCTTAAAGTAGGCGGAAAACATATTAGTGCACATCAGTGATGGCCAGGATGCTTACTTCTCATTAATTACGCTAGTTTTATTAAATTTTCATGGTTTCACTTCATCGGAACATACTTCCCTCGTAAACAGTTGTCTACTTAAGTGAATACTAACACTATGGCATTTTGCTTCTTAAGAATAGAGAAATACCATGAAGAAGTTAGGTAAGCACAAAAGCACTCCCTGTATTTGATACCAATTTAAGCTTAATTAAAGTTTAACTTCTCATATTTAATATTTGTTATATGCCAACCAACGAACATGTCGAAAATGCAATTCATAAAAAGTCCCACTTCTGTCTATATTTAACAAGTACTAATAAGGATTAATTAAGTGTAACCTACTCATGAATCACAACTTTATATCATTAGTTTACGAAAACAAAAAAGTGAGAACTAATAGGCATAAAGATAAAGTGCATATGGTCTAATGTACTTCATTTGACGACGCCATAATTGGACCTAAATAAATCCTCCTACAGAAACAGTCCTACTCCTACTAGTCTAATTTGGCGGACGAAATAGGTAGGCTAGTCTACACTCTAAGGCTATGTTTAGTTCACCTGAAATTTTCTGATCTGAACTTATCTGATCTGAATTTATTTTTTCTGATCTGATCTGAACTTATTTTTTCTGATTACAAGATCTTATCTTTTAGATTTTCTCAATATATAAGAAAAAATATAGTCATGTGGGGTCTTGTTTGTTCGTCTCAATGAGTACTTTATTAATATTCAATTATTATAATTTTTACTAATATGTAATGAAAGATATAATGATTTTTAAATATAAGCATGATCTGAACTGATCTGATCTGAACTTATTTTTTCTGATCTGATCTGATCTGATCTGATCTGATTAGATCTGAAATAAGCAAAAATAAGGTGAACTGAACATAGTCTAAATAGAATAGCTGATCGTTAAACTGAGTCAAACATCTAGTTTCTCCACTAAAACCTGACATGCATCTAAGGTTATTAACGTTCAGCTTATACAAATTCACACGTGTTGTTCTTCGAAGCTAAGTGTATCAATTACATACATTAATGTTAGCTAACGACTCACAACTGAATACAAACGCTTGGGCATACCGCATACATGGCAGTTTGTGTATTTATAGATTTATAGATCTGTAAAGATGTACTTAGTAGTAGTGATTGGCCAGTGGTGCGGGCTGGGCGGGTCAAACCGTGGGCCGTAGCAGGCTGGGTTGAGATTTCACGGCACAGGATCGGACCGTGAAATTCATGAGTTGGGTGGGCTGGTCCGTGGACTGAAAAATCTTGGCCCACACCGGTCTGTTACCGGTTTTACGGTTCGAGAAGCGATTCGTGAGTCTAGTGGGCTGGACCGGGCTGGCGGGCCGGCATGACATTTTTTTTTCAAAATTATCATAGAAATTATTCATTATTGTTATATAAAATCTTTAAAATGAATTAAAATATATACAATCATTAATATTAATGAATAATTTCATTATTTTAAAATTTGATTGAATTATAATATATGCAATTCGATTAAAATATATATAATTTGACTAAAATATACACAATTAGGTTCAATAATAATTTGGACTGGGCTGGTCCGGTTCATGGGCCGGGCTGGACCGATTTCGTGGTCCAGGCAGGGCGGTTTTAGTAGCGGGTTTTAGTGGGCTGAGCTCAAGAAATATGGCCCATGACCCACCCACCAATTTCACGGTTCGAGCTGGGCTGGATCGGGATTTTTGCGAGCCCAACCCACACGGCCCACGAGGTGGGTTGGGCTGGATTGGCCTGCACTGTTGGCCAACTCTACTTAGTAGTATTATCAGATAACAATACATCGATATACTTCTTTCATTTCGTTTTAAATGCAATAAAAGAATATTTTATATTTTATAAATAATACCTCTTTGTTGCATTTAAAACGAAATGGAGGAAGTATGTTTTTTTTAATTAATTAATTATATATATATATATATATATATATATATATATATTATATATATATATATATATATATATATATATATATATATATATATATATGTATATATATACACATATATGTATATGTATATGTATATGTATATGTATATGTATATGTATATGTATATGTATATGTATATGTATATGTATATGTATATGTATATGTATATGTATCCATTACCCATTAAAAAGTGGGGAGTTCAAGCTACTGTTCCTTAGTAACAGTGCATTGCCAATTCTGCCCTCCCAACTTCCTAAAACTACTGGGCTACCATTAATCACACCCTCGTGGCTTCTTCATCACCTGGAAGTTTCCACCTCACCCAGTCACCACCTTCGCCATCTCCATTTTTCCTCCTCTACTTCCTGGTGCCGGCGATTCACATCGTCACCTTTCAAAAATCGCCGGCAATTCACCCTCACCATCGTTATCCAAACACATTAATATGAACCTGGATTGTTCTTTCATTTTAACCTAATTTTGTTTTTTTCAAACAGGACCAAGGTTCAGTAACATTACAGGATACAGCAGCTCCATTGAGAGATCGAAAGATTAACTCTTCGAATATTTCTGCTTCATTTTCGTCTTCACCTTCTCTTCTTCTACCTTCACTGTTACAGGTTAGCTTTCTCTCTCCTCCCTCACCCGCATTATAAAATTGCCTTTTGAAGCTTCAAACTTTAATGGGTAATTCACGTAATTGTTTATAATTTGATTGATATTTGGTTTTAAAGTTTAAAGCTTTAAAGGTTTATTGTTTGATTGAATTTTGGTTTAATAATTTGGTTGGGTTTTGGTTTAAAGCTTAAAGCTTAAAGCATCATTGGTTAATCTGATAAACCCCAAATTTTTGTTCATCTTTTTAGGGGGTTTCATGGTGAATCTTTACAATGTCTGTAGTTTTCTTTTCTCTCTCTTAACCTTCCAAGTTCCAGCCTTGGATCAGATTCCTCTTTCATCTGGCTTCTCCATTGCTGAAATCTCTCAGTTTTTTCCTTCTGTTCTTACACTGGGTTCCTTTTATTTCAATTAATTTCATTTTTACATCCTCTCCAAAAATGGGTTTCACCCACTCAGACTTTCAAGCTACTATAGTGAGTAGTGACAGCTAGGTTTTACTCTCTCTGTTTAGTGTTTATGTTCGTCACTATCGTTTAAACGTTCCTCTCATTTTTTTTCTCCCCACATATATGGATCTTCGTTTGAAGCTACTTCAGTGATATTTTTGGTGAGTTAGTTGATGTTTTAGAAATTGTAGCTTTGATGGCTGTTTTCTACTCTATTAGAAGGTTTGATTTGAGGATAGGGATTTATTTCTTCAAACTGACATATTGTGGGGTGTATTTTGTGATTAAAAAGATGTTTTCATAATGTTGGATTTTGTTAATTTGTTTGTATTAGCCTATTAGGTGCTGGATGATTGTTTTTTAAAAAACTTGGTTGATCTGAACAATTTATTTGGCTCCTTGCTATGAAATTAGGCAATCGCCTTTACTTATGGAATGCATGCATTATCAAGGTCAGTTCTTAAAGTTTCATCTATTGTTTGTGCAATTTGTGTTTGTTTGCATATTATATTTTGTTTTTGTCTGGCTATGTAGTCTAGATATTCAATATAATTCTTTTTTTAGGCTTTTGATGCTTGGTTGATTGTTTGAATGCTTTGCTTGTATAAAGTGTTGTAATGATAGCCTTAATTGGAACAATATGCATTTGCAGGTAACTAATTTATGTGATATGGAGATTGATGACATGATATGCTTAGTAGGATTGGCTCAGCATGGGACACATCGGCAATTGGTGCAAACATGGCAAAGTTCAAGTAATTAATACTTTTCATAACTGAATAATTTTTACTTTCAAAATATGTATATCAAAAGTTGAAATGAGGATGATATAGATTGCTATGTATAATCAATCTGTAGCATTAATATGTGACATAGCTGATATCAGATTTGGGATGTCTCTCGAATGAAAAAGCATTCAAACTATGGAGGGCCATCAGTTCCATGTCGGTGCACGAATGTTGTAGAATGCCGTAGAAAAGCTGATAGTACTTTTTAGGCAAAGTGAAAATGACAAGAGGTGCTGAAGTTGTATGCTTTTTGTTCATGTTTGAACATGCAAGTTGTAACTTGTAATTTCAAATGGGTTGAATTAGTAGATTTTTCTAGATATTTAATGCTGGTCTTTGATGATACACAATTATTTATATAAGACGGATTAATAGCAAATTATGTGACCAGGTTGACTTATAAAATTTGAGGGGTGGTTTATGAAATTGGTCATATGTATTAGTTAATTCACTTTGATTCATTCACTGTTCCCATTACCAGTTTGATTTGTTTCCATTTTTTGAAGTTAAAGTGCTATTTGTATAATTAAAATTTGCCCATTTCTTTAAGCTGAATTTGCTTCAGAATGTCTTGTGCTAAGAAAATTGTGGGTATGTCTACTGGTGGTAAGACTCCCAAAAAAGTAATTTGCTACTAAGGTGTGTTGAATTAGTGGTAGTATTTGAAATACATATTAGTTAACAAGATCCATAATGTAGTTCTTCATATTTCAGTGACCCCGGTGCTACATTGTGAACTGATTTATATTTTATTTTAGACAAGATTATCAGAAGGAATTAGCTAAAACGACTCTTTGATTGGTGCAGAGTGTGTACTATAAGACTGATGTTTGGTTAATTTGTAAGATACAGATGACGAGAAAATCTAATGGTACAAAGTCTCTCTATGAACCAGTCGGGTGTGTACTCCTACCATTTTGCTGTTGTGTTTTTTGCCAAAATTCTAGATCATCTACTTAGAAATTCAAAGTCTGAACTATAATTTCGAATTTTTTTCAAATCATAGGTACGTCTTGATTATATGGTGTTCAGCTGTATAATTCAACCTGACCCTCGGTTGCGAAATAATCAAGTTCGATCACTCAATACCCCCATTTTTCATCTCATTCAACAAGAAAAATAAAAAAAAAGGGGAAAGAAAGAGGAAGTGGCCTACTCCAGGTAATCTCTATAGTCTTTTGGGTTCCCTTTTTGATATATGATTGGTGATGTTAGTGGTTCTATTTCGAATGATGTTGCAATTAGTTTATAGAAGTTTCTTAATTGTAATTAAGCAAATTTATATGCCAGATCAGTTTTTTTGGACATTTCTTAAGCTGAAAATTTTACTGTAATTTGGACATTATCTACATAAGATTAGCCAATGAATTCCAGAGTTTTAGTCTTCTCTAATTGTATTGACTTCAAGAGTTCCCTTCAAGATGTTGATATATTTTTCCCCTGAGTTTCAGTTTCCACTACGTTATTTTTTTAGAAAATTTTGTTGGCATTTGCAATACATTATCGTGAATCCTAGCATAGACTTGAATTTCTGATAGTAAACCTAACATAGACTTGTATGCCTCTCTTTAGAGGGTTCCAATTTTGCAGTTAGATCAGAGTATGTTTCACTCTCTCAATGTGATAAATCGGTTCGAGCCAATCAGATCTTTAGATTTTTCAGCTCACAATGAGCTTATCTCAGTTACGAAGGTGCAATCTTTATCTATCTCCTTTTTATTTCCCTCGATTTATAAACAATAAGTGAACTGTTGTCCATCATTGATATCCTAGACATATGTTGAATGTCAGCAATATAGGATGATTCCAGCGTGTTCTCGTTGTAGACGCTCATTGTTGTCTTGTTTCATCAATCGATTTTTTTTTTGAGAGTTTTCCCTCTGCATTGTTAGTTCTTTGCATGCAGTAGACAAAAAGTTCCTTTTGTCTTTTACCTTTAAATTGCTCCTTATCAATTACTAATATCATCTTCTTTTTTCCCTTCTCAAAAGATGGAGGATGAGCTGCTGCAGACCTTTGGCTGTTGAAGAACAATATGAGTCTATTCTTGCAGTTGTTACCGTTGGTAAGCTATACGAAATTAAGAATTGATCAATATTTCGTTTAATTGTTTTAGAAGCAAAGTCATTATCTTTTCTCTCGATTAATTTTGATGATTATGCAAAGTACTCTTGCCCTACATCCTAAAGCCGTGAATAGTATTCAAGTTGCCTAAAAAATTACACTTTTGACCGTACGTGATGAATTAATTCCCAGTGTACATTGACTAACAAATTTCTATTTAATTCACTACATCGCTCCAATTTGAGGAGCATTAAATTTTACACACGTTTAGTCCGTGGATTTGTGCGTGCCCAAACAATCCATTATCTTATTCTTAGTTCACTTGATCAATTCCTTAATTCGACCATTTCTCTTGCTTGCAACCTGCTTTTTTCCTCCACACCCAACTCAACTCAATTTTGCTTATTGTTTTTATGAATTTTGCTTACCCAAATCAAGAATTAAGGTATAACCACAACTGGTATTATGCTTTAAAAGGTTATATGCTTCCTCCGTTCTGTTTTTTAAATGAAAAATAGAGCCTTGGCACGGGGATTTAGGAGAAGAGAGTGTGCTATGATTTACCACAACTCACAAAGGAGTAATTGAGCGGGACACTGGAATATAAGGGTATGGAGATTGTGTGTATGAAAGGATCTAATTGCTCAATTTCTTAGAGAGTCAAACATTCTCCTAATAGGTGCCAACAATTATCTCGGAGGTGGAGATAACTTACATTGTAGGTAATTTCTAAGCCAAAATATTATGGGTATAGGAAGAATCATTGAGGCTCGGAGCCTTGGAGGATAATATATGGATTATGTTGGTGGATCTATGTAGCTTCTTGTGGATGCCCAAAATAGAACTCAATTGTTTATAGAGGTGCCTAAATTGGTTGACTAATGTCAAAAAGAATAGAGAAGTCTCTAGCATTTATTCCATAAAAAAATGTAGAATATTTTGCCTTTTATGCTCTTCATATCATAATTTTGCTCGAGATTTCTAGATTAAGGTGTGCACTTGGAAGATATCTAGATGATCAAATCCAATTTGTAAGAGCGCCGACCTTCATGTAAAGAAGTTTGAGATGTATCCTTGAATAGGAAAACATAATGTAGGCCATAGAGGAATTTGGGCCACACAAACCCAGCAATGAAAAATAAAACAGTTTTATTTACCCAGACAATGTGATGGTTGATATACAAGTTCACATTGTGCATATAATGTGAGAGGGTGGGGAAGGGGAGAGGGGAGAGGGGAGGGGGTGAGGGGGGGGGGGGGGGGGGGGGGGGAGGGAGGAGTGAGGGTAAAGGGTGAGAGGGAAGGGAGCGAGTGTGGAGGGTGAGAGGGTGAAATAAGAGGGTGAGAGGGGAGGGAGCGGAGGGGGTGGGGAGTGAGGGAGAGAATGGGGAGTGAGAGGGGATGAGAGGGTAGGCAGTGAGGGTGGGGGTTAGAGGGGGAGAATGGGGGGGTGAGAGCGGGGGCAGTTCTTGGCCAGCGCGGGCAGCGCGACCGCAAGGCCCCAAAATTCTGTACTTAAAATTGTACTACAAATAGATTAGCAACAAATTGATGTGGAGGAGTTGGTAAGATAATGGGCTTTTTAAAGCTTAGATGCAAGGTTCGAATCCTAGCATACACAAAATCGCCTATTTTTATTTTTGACAGCTAGCTAGCCATAATTACTCTCTTTTTTTCGCTCCTTGAGAGGTAGTAAGCCATTTACGAGACAATTCATTAATGTCTCCAGTTCTCCAGATTCATCTACTCCATGAATTAAATTTCCCCAATTCTCCAGATTCATCTACTCCATGAATTAAATTTCTCCAATTCTCCAGTTCATTGAGTTCATCTTCATTCTTCCAGTCTTATAATTCGAAGAGACGGTTCCTTTGGTACTAAATTGTAACATTTTAATTTTCAGTTTTATCATGTAAATGATTATTAAAACGTTAGAATTCGTTAAAGATCCGATCTTTGTCTTATATATTCAGCACAAGATCTGAAATCTGTACAAGGAAATTTACAAGTTCCGAAAATACAATAAACAGTCTTTTAGATTGGGGGAAAAGTTGATAGTCGAACAATGGAAGGTGAATCGCCTAATTTCTCAATGGTCTGTTCTCGAATTCGTTATCTGTTTTACAGTATAATTCTCTTAGTGTTAGGTTGTTTTGTTCCAATGTTTATTGATGTGAAATGGTTTACTGGATTTATCACCATGAATTCTCGACATTGCTTAGAGGGGAAGTCCATTTTTTTAAGTTTAATTTTGATATCAAATTACCTTGTGAAAGTATTAGTTTGGATAGCCTCTTTGCTCATTTATGTGCTATTGATGATTTAGTTAATGTCATTATATATGGTTGCCAAACTATTCAATTATGATAGTAAGGTTCTATGGTGGTTTGATGATAAACACATTAAGGATCAAGTTTTGCTTGCCAATGTCAGTGGATAAGTAAAAGAAGTGGTGCGAAATATTAAGTGCAGCTTATGAGATAACTTTCTTTATATACTTCATTAACAAGTAATGTAGGCTGTTTATATTAGGATTTTGACGCTTTACTTAGCTCTTGTTCATGAGATATTGTTAGTTTACTCAAGTAGTTAGAGATGGCATACCAATTATCATCAAATCATACGATAAGTTTCTAGCGAAACTAGGTACTATAGAGAAATAGAAAAACCCGAAGTGCGAAAATGTAGAGCTAATCTCCTTTGTTTGGTAGTTTTTATCTGATCAATTGAGTGGCAAGAGCACTTTTGAGTTTAGCATGCTGCATGTTGTTGTTCTTTGTAAGTTGCAATCATGTTCCAAAAATTCAAATTCGGTCATGATCGCATAACCGGTTGTGGACTCGCAAGAGTAGAACAAATACGTTGATCATGAACCACAACATAGCTCAAATTTGATTCTAAATTTAGTTTTTTAACTAATGGATTGCTTTGATCCTACTCACAGCACTGCTTTTTATTTAGCTTCCTTGCAACTTCTTATGCCATTTTGAAGAAGGGCATGATTGATGCTGGGATGCACAAAGTGTTCACCTTCATGGCCCTTGGTGAGGTCATTTTGATAAGGTCCAGTCTAGACGGCATACATAGCTTTGGGTGTGTCATCAAATTCAATTGGAAATTTACAAAATAACATACATTACATTACTCCATCGTGCTTAGTAACAACCAAGTTCTAAAAAACTTAAATTACATTTCTCTTACTGATAATAACTTCAAGTTCTACTACTTTCTCAACATTGCTTCATTTAAATTGTCTTTGCCTTCGTGTAGGTTGAAACCTGCGCCCAATAACTGTTCAATAACGAAGATTGCAGGAACATCAAGTTCTTTTACTCGCTATTGTTTGCTTTGCGACCTAATGGTCCTTGTTAATGATGTGCCACCTAAAGTTAATCAGTGCCTAATATAAACTAATCTTTTTTGCTGATAAGCGTGATTTAATCCTTGTAATAGATATAACAAATTAGACAAAGCACAAAACCTTGGGGCAAATTTTGTAACAATCAAACGGTTTTCAACCAACGCATATATGAAATATAATCTAATTGCCTTATTATCTTACCTATACGTTCATATATTTTGAAATACCTTAAATTCAATTCACTGATATTTCTATAGAGCTATTAATAACAATTTTCGCTTTCTTGGGGGGCCGTGCGCGATAGCGCGCGGGCCAACAACTAGTATGTATATATATATAATTGCCCTTTTGTGTGAACGAATCAGTTCACATATACTCCCTCTGTTTTTTTTATCTTTCTCACTTGGAATCTTGGCACTATTCATACTTAGAGAGAATCTTCTCAAATGCTCTCAATTTATAAGAAAAAACATAGTCATGTGGGATCTTGTTTGATTTGTCTGAATTATGATTTTATTAATATTCAATCGTCATAATTTTTACTAATATATAATGAAAGATATTTAAGTTTTAAAACGTGCATTGGAAGACGCACACAAGAAAGTGAGAATGATAAAAAAAACAGAGGGAGTACTGTGTAGTAAACATTTTTCATGTTCTCATCATAATAATTCTTGGTAAGTTATATAGAGAAAGAGAGTCTCAAAAGCTTCACGGTTCTATTTAAAGTTTTTTTTTTGGGTGCGATCCTTTCTAAGTATTTGAGGTAACTTAATGCTTGAGATAGAGGCATTAAGATCCAAATTTATAAATAAAGAAGACAAATAAGAGTTAGGATTCCATGGTTTTTGAATAATAATACATTTATTTAGTGGGTATTTGACACATTAGAAAAAATTATTAAAAATTAAATAGGTAAAATTGGCCTAAACACCCTGAATTTTAGCGCAGGTGCACCAAATATCCCAAACTACGACTTATAGCTAGAACACTCCAAAGTATAGACTTGTGTGCAGTCCGTACTATAAATGAGATCAGTGATCGAAATTCTCACCGGCTATAGTCGAGTGTTAGATATTAGGTAGCCATAAAAGCGTTTTACTTGATTGTGGTTGAAGTTCCAAGTAATTTGGACTAATGCAGACAATAGATGTCTACAGTATACCTTATCATTATTACCTACGCTGGTATTTTGAATTCTTCTCAAACTTGAAGATGAAGCTCAGATCAACTCATTGTTGTTATGTGAATTTCACTATTTTCGAATTTAGAGTTCATTTGGGAAGTAAGAGGGAAAATTTGGGGAAGAAAGCCTTTGTGTTTGTCAAAGGACCAACTCAATCAAAAGCTTAATCTGATGGTTGAGGCCCCAGGAATAGATTTATACTCTATCACGCCCCCTCACGCAAGAGCCCTTTGGGCTTGAAGTGTGGATGCAGCACAGGCCTCCCTCATACCTGACGCCAAATATTCCACTGAGAAAGAAAGGGTGGATGAGATTCGAACCCGTGACCTTTTTGTCACGCTGGCTCTTGATACCATGTCAAAGGACCAACTCAACCAAAAGCTTAAGCTGATGGTTGAGGCCCCAGGAATAGATTTATACTCTATCAGTGTTCAGCTAATGAAGGCACGCACTTTTTTTTTATTTAAGTAAAAAAAATTAAGGTTAAAAAGAAAAATATAAGAAAGGGGAAGACACTTTTTTTTTGTTTAAGTAAAAAATTAGGGTTAAAAAAGAAGAATATAAGAAAGGGGAGAGAATCCTATGAGAATTATAGGCACATACTTCATTTATGGTGCGAACTGCGCCAAGATCCGTACTTTGGAGTGTTCTGGTTATAAGTCATAGTTGGGCTGTTTGGTGCACTTGCACTACAGTTCATGGTGTTGAGACCAATTTTACTTTAAAAATATATAAATTATTAAGGTGTATTTTTCACTATACATTTTATTAATGTATATCTCTAAACTCTAGTAAATTATCTACCCCATGGATAGAAAAAGTATTTCCCATTTGTGTCAGTTAAAAATTAACTGTGATTTGCAGGCTAGAGTATCTGACAGCTAGTTAGCTTAAGCAATTGATCTGTATATTTTGTTTTTTGTTTTTACAAGGCCAACAACTTGGTATGCATAAAGACACAAATAACATGGTCCCTTACTCCCTTCACCACTCTTCTTAAGTCAAATAATTATTTTCAATAATTAATACTAAGAAGTCTCAGAAAGTATACGAACTGTACGATTACATTATGTTATTCAAAGATAAATATAGTATATGTAGTACATTATCATACTCACGATAATATTTTAAAACAATAATGTTTTTATTCATATTTGCATCAACATAAGCTCCATATATGCATGGGCTAATTTGCACTTAGCAGTCCCTAATTCCCGTGAATTGCCAGATTTCAGAAACTAATTTATTAAGAGATACAGTAGAGCCCTTAATTTGATAAATTACATTAACTTGACTCTTGTTCGTACTTAGAGGTCAATATATGGTATCCATAACACTAGGATAAATTACTCAAAATTTTAATGATATGATTAATTAATGATACTTCCTTCGTACCCCTTTATTGCATTTAAAAAGAAATGGCGGAAATATTATTTTTTGTTAGCCCTTGATGATAGTTAAAAGTAATCAAGTAAGAATAAGCTAGCTAGATTAACTAGGAAATCGAAAACAAGAACACACTGATTTAGAACGTTGGAAACTTTTTTAAGCAGATTAAATCACTCGAAGACTATATAAGCAAAGAGAATATAATCAATATATTAATGTATTGATATGATTTAATTACACTCAAGAGACTAGTTTGAGAATATTGATACAAAAATAAACATTTATTGAGAGTGCTAAGAGAGTTACAACGTAAGCTAGAGTTGTGCTTATGGGTAGAGGTGTTCATAAATAATATCCGATTTGATCGATCCGATTCGAAAAATCGGTTCTCCAAAAAATTTCTTATAGGATACTAGTCGGGGATTTTCATTTTAAGATATCCGAAAATACCCGAAACATTGAAATTTTTCGGATATGCGACTCAAAATATCCGTTTTCGAGATCGGATATCAGAAATACCCAGTGATCTGATATGAATTGAAACTTATTTTATGAACTTTTTCTTTGGAAAATGTAATTCTTTTAGTTCTTGAATATCCGAATTTTTCGAAACGGATTTAGATCATATTTTTTCGATTCGAAATTTCAGATCGGATTATCCAAAGTTAACACCCCTACTTATGAGTGTGCCTAAGTGAGAGAATTTTTGAAATTATAAATATCACAAACTCTATTACCTATCACATTCACAAGCACAAGTTGGAATATCCTACTTATGAGTGAGCCTTTTTCTTTGTTTTTTTCCACTCCTCACTCTGAGGTTTTTCTTGTTGAACTTCCAACACTTTATGCCCACCCCAAGCATGTGGGTTAGAACTTAGAAGCTAACATAAGTTGGAATATCGTGATACTCTATCGTACCCAAGCACACTTGTAGCTTGCTCGGTTAGAAATATGGTGCTTGCCTAAGCACATACCATGCTTGTTCAAGCACTAATCACTATGGGAGCTAATAACATCGATTATGTCACATTGTCACATATACTCGTTCGAGCAAACCTCTTGCTCACCCAAGCAAACAACATCACGTGAGCCTACTTCGCTTCCAACATATGATCGAGCCACACCAAATAGTTAACCCTGAGTAGACTCGAATCTAGCCTCAACGAATGATTCACAATACAATAAATAATAATGTGAGCTAGCTAAGTATTTTTCGATACTATCATAAATACATAGGAAAATTAAAACAAGTGACTCACTTTAATTAGATGAAGTATACCTTACAATCCTAAATATTGAATGTTTGGCAGTTGGTTGTTAGCTATTAGATGTTCAATGCTTTACTTGACTGGTTTCACCAGTTGTTATGTTGGTTGTTTGACTTTTGATTATTTATAAATATATATTTGATTAAATTAGCTGATAATATTGGTTGTTTAATGCAAGATGAAAGGAGAAGTCACGAGAAGTCAAGAATCCTTTTAGAAACCAATGGGAAAGAGCAGATAATGTTTGAAATTTTGAGCTTAAGGTTTGGTGTATAAGAGTGGAATGTTTTTATTTATAAAAGGAAGAGAGGAGATTTGTGGAACATTACACCTTGTATTTATTCATCCTCTTGCATACTTCACAACTTGCATATATATACCTGACCAAGTCGGTGCTTTTCTTCTACCGACATTGAGATGAATTTTCTAGATTCCCCTAAGCTCTTCTTCATAGTTCTATTCCTATGTCATCATGTTACTTCCTTTTATTTTATTTTTTCTCTCTAATATTCTAGATAATACTAGGCTAGAATTTCACTAGATTTTTCTAGATTAGTTTTCAACACTCCCCCTAATCTGAAAAATCTTGAACTCCAAGTTGTCTTCTGAACTGGATGAACTTCTCTGTCGGAATTGCTTTAGTGAATAGGTCAGCGAGCTGCTCCCCCGTCTTGCAGAATTGTAGTTCGATCTCTTGTTTGTCGACCAACTCTCGGATGAAATGATGTCGTATCTCAATGTGCTTCGTGCGGCTGTGAAAGACTGGATTCTTTGTCATGGCTATTGCAGACATGTTGTCGCAATAGATAGTTGTTGGTTCTTCTGATGTCTGTTGTAGATCATTGAGAATTCTCTTCAGCCATACTGCTTCACATGCTGCACTTGTTGCTGCTACTACTCTGCTTCTACTGATGACAGAGCTACTGTAGCTTGTTTCTTTGATGACCAAGATATGGCCTTGGTTCCCAGCTGGAAGACGTATCCACTTGTACTCTTTCGATCGTCAATGCTTCCGGCCCAATCGCTGTCTGTGTATCCTGTAAGCTTGTGATTCTCCTCTGTTTCGTACAGAATTCCATAACTTTTTGTTCCTTTGACATACCTGAGAATCCTTTTTGCTGCTGCTAAGTGAGCTTTACTTGGCTCACTCATGAATCTGGATACTATGCTGACAGCATGTACTATGTCGGGCCTAGTATGTGTGAGGTAGATGAGAGAGCCGACCAAACTTCTATATATTGACGCATCGACCTTCTCTTTGCCATCGTTCTTAGATAGCCTTTCATTAAGTGCCATTGGTGTAGCCAATGGCTTGCATTCACTCATATTGAATTTCTTAAGTAGGTCGTCTGCATATTTCTCCTGTGAGAGAAATATTCTTCCTGGGCTTTGCTTGACTTGCATGCCAAGGAAGTACTTCATGGCACCAAGGTCGGTCATTTCATATTCCGACATCATTGCCTTCTTAAATTCCTTAATTATTTTTGAATTAGTGCCTGTGTAGATTAGATCATCTACATAAAGACACAATATGAGAAAATCTTGTGATCCTTGGGCCTTGATATATAGTGATGGCTCACTTGGGCTTTTTGTAAACCCGTTTTGAAGTAGGTAGCCATCTATTTTGCTATTCCAGGCCCTAGGTGCTTGCTTAAGCCCATAAAGGGCTTTACGAAGGCGGTATACTTTGTCTTCTTTGCCTTCGATGAGATATCCTTGCGGTTGCTCAACATATACTTCTTCTTCGAGCTCACCGTTTAGAAATGCCGACTTGAATCTAATTGAAAGACTGGTAATTTAAGTTGAGCAGCAAGAGCAAGGACTGACCTGATAGTCTCCATGCGGACAACGGGAGCATATGTCTCGTTAAAGTCAATCCCTGGTTGTTGGGAGTAACCTTTTGCGACGAGACGAGCCTTGTATTTCTGGATGGACCCATCTTCGTTATACTTGACCTTGTAGACCCATTTGAGACCGATGACTTCTTTGTCTCCAGGTTTCTCAACAAGCTCCCATGTATTGTTTTTCTCAATCATCTTGATTTCTTCATTCATGGCCTCGATCCATTTCTCTTCTCGTGATGCTTCTTGAAAGCTTTGTGGTTCGCTAGCGAAGAGAGCCATGATAGCTTGATTGCACTGGAAATCCTCCAAGTAGCTTGGTGGTCGCCGCTCTCTTTGTGAACGTCGTACTACTGGAGCTGAGCTTTGAGAGCTTGATCCTAATGTTGGACTCACCGATCTCGAGAATGTTGTTGGAGATCTCGGTGATGATGGACTGGAGGATGATTGTGTTGCTGGATGATCTGGGCCTTCATCCTCTCTTGGGCTTGGTGGAAGAAAATCTCCTTCTCGTGGCTGAGATTCATTCTCCATCCACGTCCATTGAGCTCCTTCATCGAATATGACATCTCTTGAGAGTATTAGGCTCTTAGATTCGGGTTGATAGAGACGATATCCTTTAGATTCGTCACTGTATCCAATGAAGATACATTTTTCTCCTTTTCCATCGAGTTTTTCCCGATTTTCTTTCGGGATGTGGGCATATGCGATGCACCCGAATACTTTGAGGTGCTCCACTCTTGGCTTTCTTTTATGCCAAGCTTCATAGGGTGTCATACCCATGACGACCTTCGTGGGAGATCGATTGAGAATGTAGATAGCCGTATGTACGGCTTCGGCCCAAAAACATTTGGGCAAGTTTTTGCCTTGCATCATACTTCGGGCCATCTCAACAATGGTCCGATTTCTTCTCTCCGCAACACCATTTTGCTGAGGTGTGCGTCTGACAGTTAATTCTCTTTTGATTCCATGCTCCTTACAGAAGCTGTTAAATTCTTTACTTGTAAATTCTCCCCCACGATCTGTTCTTAGAATTTTTATTGAATGCCCACTTTGTTTTTCTGTGAGGGCTTTAAATTGCATGAAGTGGGAAAATGCTTCCGACTTTTTCTCCAAGATATAAACCCACATCATGCGAGTGAAATCATCGCCAAATAATAGAAAATATCTTTTTCCGCCAAGAGACGGATTTCTGGTAGGGCCCATATATCTGCATGAACAAGCTCTAATGGAGCTCTGGCCCTCCAGGATGAAGTAGGGAATGGCAATCTATGCATTTTGCCATATATACAGCCATCACATATTTTTCTTTCATTAGTTATAGGTGGAAGCCCAATCACCATTTCTTTTTGTTTTAACGGTTTTAAACTGTTAAAATTTAGATGCCCGAATCTCAAATGCCACAATGTGGACTCATCCACCATAGAACTTAGGGCAACATTATGCTCCAATTGCATTCTTAATGGAAATATTTTATTAGGAGCCATTTGAGTAGTAGTAATTAATTGCCCTTTTCTCTTATCAAATATGAGGCATTTATTAGCATCAAATTTCACCATATAGCCTCTTTGGATTAGTTGGCCTACACTTAATAAATTTTGTGCAAGCCCGGGGACATAGAATACATCAGAAATAAATTTAGACGAGCCGTTTTTTGTTCTAACGGCTATTGTCCCCTTGCCAGCAACCTCTTGGTTGCTTCTAGGGGTGCTTATCGAGCGAGCCGAGCCCGAATAGCACTGGGCTCGGCTCGAGCTCGTTTAAAATTTTCCAGGCTCGGCTCGGCTCGTGAGCTCGCCGAGCTTGGGAGAGCCGAGCTCGAGCTCGGCTCGTGATGGAAATTTGGGGCTCGAGCTCGGCTCGCGAGCTCGTTTAGGCTCGGCTCGCGAGCTCATTTAGGCTCGGCTCGCGAGCTCGTTTAGGCTCGGCTCGCGAGCTCGTTTAGGCTCGACTAATGAGCTCGGCTTGGCTCGAGTAGGTGAGCTTGTTCACTCACCCATCATATGCTTTTATAAGTTGATTTCCCTCTTAGCATTGCTAAGATTTCAATGTGGGACTCCATGGTTTGTTAAAGAAAAACAAACTCACTATCCCCATTTCAATGTGAACTCCATGGTTTGTTTAAGATAAACAAACTCATTCTACATATGCTTATATAACTTGGAATCCCTCTTAGCATTGCTAAAATTTCAATGTGGGACTCCATGTTTTGTTAAGAAAAAAAAACTCATTATACCCTGTTTTGTTTACATATGCTTTTATAACTTGGAATCCCTCTTAACATTGTTAAAATTTCAATGTGGGACTCCATGTTTTGCTAAAGAAAAAATTATCAAATATTTTAAGTATTAAATAATCAAATATTTAAAAATATATACTTCATTCCCTCTATGAAGAAAATAAAGTATAGTTTTTGTTTTCCAACCAAGGAGATACAAAATTAAACTTTAAGTTGAAGTAAGGAGTAGTAGCTATTTATAAAGAAATAAGGTTGATCCTTGTTTTCTTAACCAATGTGGGACTTTAGTGCCTAGTGGAGTAGAGGTGAAGTTGGATCACAAATTAAAATATATAATTTGTAATCTAAATTAAAATATAAATTAGTATTAAATTTTTTTAATATAAAATATTTTTTTAATATAAATATTTTTTTAATATAAATATTTTTTTTAATATAAAATAATAAACGAGCTGCTCACGAGCTTTACGAGCCGAGCTTTGCCTAGCTCGGTTCGGCTCGTTTAAGTCTCGAGCCGAGCCCGAGCTCGAGCCGAGCTTCAACGAGCCGAGCTTTGACCGAGCTTTGACCGAGCCGAGCCCGAGCTGCTCGCGAGCTTGTCAGACTCATTATCACCCCTAGTTGCTTCCATCACCAAGAGTAATTTGTGTTTTTATGTTTTCGTCCAGACTGACAAATGAATTTTTGTTGCCAGTCATGTGGTTTGAACAACCACTATCAATATACCATATATCATTTGACTCTTGGTGAGCATTTAAACATGTATAAAATAATTGATCTCTAGGCTCCTTATTTTCCGTAAAATTGGCCTCCTCCTTTTGCCGGAACCAACAATCTTTTTCAAAATGAGTGTGCTTTACCGGCAATCTTGTGTATTATGGCCATTTTTCTTACATAAATTGCAATAGGAGCCAGATTGGTTATTTTCTCGAGTTCCTTGATTTTTATAATTTCCTCTCCCCCTGCTACGGTTATATGAAGTACCTCCTTTACCGTAGCCATTTCTACTTTTATTTTCTCCATTATTAGAGAATTTTAATTTTGCTTGAAAAGCTTGTTCTAGTGGCTGCTCTATAAATCTACGCATTCTATCTTCATGTGCTAGAAGGGAGCCCATTAATTCAGTTAAACTCAATTTAGATAAATCTTTATTAGACTCCTCTATAGCAGCCACTATATGATCATAATTTTTGGGGAGACTTCTTAATATTTTCCGAACAACTTGGACATCTTCAATTTTATCTCCATTAGTTCGGATTTGATTTATATTATTTGTTACTCGACTAAAAAATTCTTGAATTGTTTCATTTTCCACCATTAATAGATTATCAAAGTCTCTCTATTACATTTTCGGAGCCCCTATATTTTGTCTCCAGGATACTCTAAGCCTCCTTGGCCGTTGTAGCAGCCATAATAGTAGGGAGGATTGTTTCATCTACTCCCCGATATATTAAGGATAGGGCATAATTATCCCTTATCCGATTTTGTTTATATTGCTTGCGGCGTGCTTCATCCCAAGTAGCTTCTTGGATTAAATCATTTGGTTGTTCATAACCATTTTGTACTAACTCCCACAAATCTTGTGAGATAAATATGGATTTTATTTGGATAGACCATTGTTGATATTTTTCTCCCTTAAATGTGGGTACCCAATTTACTTGGGGGTAGTTAAATGTGTTTGAGGTTGAAGTGTTTGGGGAAGTCATTTTAATTTATGTGGTGTTTGGTATTTTTTTTTTTTTTTTTTTTTTTTTTTGTTAAGGGAGTTGGATTATTTTTTGTGTAGTTGTTGAAGGCTTTGGGTTATAATGGCTCTTGATACCACTGTTTGAAATTTTGAGCTTAAGGTTTGGTGTATAAGAGTGGAATGTTTTTATTTATAAAAGGAAGAGAGGAGATTTGTGGAACATTACAACTTGTATTTATTCATCCTCTTGCATACTTCACAACTTGCATATATATACTTGACCAAGTCGGTGCTTTTCTTCTACCGACATTGGCTATGTTCAGTTCACCTTATTTTTGCTTATTTCAGATCTAATCAGATCAGATCAGATCAGATCAGATCAGATCAGAAAAAATAAGTTCAGATCAGATCAGATCAGAAAAAATAAGTTCAGATCAGATCAGATCAGATCAGATCAGATCAGACCAGACCAGATCAGATCAGTTCAGATCATATCATGCTTATATTTAAAAACTCATTATTATTAAATATCTTTCACTACATATTAATAAAAATTATAATAATTGAATATTAATAAAGTACTCATTGAGACGAATCAAACAAGACCCCACATGACTATATTTTTTCTTATATATTGAGAAAAATCTAAAAGATTATCTCTAATTGTGAATAGTGTCAAGATTCTAAGTGAGAAAGATAAAAAAATACAAAGGGAGTATTATTATTTACTAGTACATTTGTTCAAAAGAATTATTATTGTTGTTGTTGTTGTTGTACTTATTAATTATTAATATTGGTAATTATTATTAATCTTGTTGTTACCATTATAAATGTCATTGTTATTATTATATTAAGTTATTTTGTTGTTATTAAATAATGAAAATTAAAAGCCACGTGTTAAGAACATAAGATTGATGCAAAAATAAGAAATATATAAAATATGATATCTCAAATTCATGACAACGAAACTACTAAGTTCGGATTACATTTCAAAATAAGCTAAGTGTGAGATACAAATTATAAATTTAGATTCGGTATACCTCTTCCTACCGAATTCCAAATCTCTCTAGCTATTTGAAGTTGCACGATATTTATTTATTTTTTGCTCAAGTCATAATTGTTTGTATATCTTATTCTATTTTATATGGAAAAAAAAGAGTTGAGTTTGCCGACTTCTCAAGTGTGAAACTTTTTTTAAGGGAAAGTGTGAAATAACATTGTATAAGTGCTCTTATAAAATAATGACTTGAGTTATATAATTATTTTTAGTAATAATAATAATTATGATTATAATTATTATTGCTGTGCTTATAATAATGATAATAATAATAATTATTATTATTAATAAAAGTTGTGTAAAAGTTGTAATAGAAATAAAATGATAATAATAGTAATACTATAAAGAAGATCTTATAATGTATTGCATAATAATGATTTACAAAGTAATAATATAATAGTAATAATATATTTTATATAAGATAAGATCTTGTAAATCACATCAGTTCAGATCAGATCAGTTCAGATCAGATCAGATCAGATCAGAAAAAATAAGTTCAGATCAGATCAGATCAGAAAAAATAAGTTCAGATCAGATCAGATCAGAAAAAATAAGTTCAGATCAGATCAGATCAGATCAGATAAGTTCAGATCAGAAAATTTCAGGTGAATCAAACATAGCCATTGAGATGAATTTTCTAGATTCCCCTAAGCTCTTCTTCATAGTTCTATTCCTATGTCATCATGTTACTTCCTTTTATTTTATTTTTTCTCTCTAATATTCTAGATAATACTAGGCTAGAATTTCACTAGATTTTTCTAGATTAGTTTTCAACAGATAAACAACAGGCTAGCTAGGGATAGTTTGAAAATATTTCTATTAGAGAACCTTGTTTCTAATTAAATAAACAGTTTTAGAAACTTTGAATTCGATCCTCCTAATCTATATATGTTTATGGCAAAAGGATAAACAAACGAAATAGTAAAGGTGGAAACCATGGAAGCAGCCTTTTCCTTTAGTGGGAGATAATTGTCAAAAGAACATGCATTACAAATACAAAAACGAAAAAGTAAAATTCCATAAGACTAAGGAAAAGGAAAAGGGGATGACGACGTTGTGTCTTCCCATGAAGCGTAAGACGACAATGTCCTATGTTATTTTGTCCTCCACTCTTACAAAGGTGATCCTTCATCAGCGTGAAAGACATTATATGTTAAATCATGCTTAACTTCAATTCTCAATCAATTGCTTTCCTTCTACTCTTTGTCTCCAATCTCCATACTAAATTCTCAGAATTAGTATGTTTAACTTAATCTTCAAAAGGATGTAGAATGAGAAATTAAGATAAAATTAATAAAAAGTATATTGCATGCTGGCATGTCGGGAATTCTCTTGTTATCAACATTTGAGGATATATATATATATATATATATATATTGTTGTGAGAAATAAAGAGAGAAGTTATGCAAATATATCAGAGAGTATTGTATTGCATTGATGTATAAAACTGATTTCTTACACTGGTATATATAGGCAAAGTTTCTACTGTGCACAATTGCAAAATTTTCAAGACGGAAGAAAATAACCTGACATGCATTAAATGCACGCAGGAAATATGGACTTCACGCATATGTGAACAGTGGACTTCACACATGTAAACAGTGGAATTGCTCATTCCACTGTTTCTCAACACTCCCCCTTGAATGTCCACTTATAAGTCATAATAGACGTTGTCTCATTAAGAATCTTTGTTAGGAAAAATCCCGTGGGAAAAATCCATAACTAGGGAAAGAGTACAACTATTATGTATCCTTATATGCTTAAAATCAACTGCCTCATTAAAAACCTTGTCAGGAAAAACCCAGTGGGATAAAAACCTGATCGAAGGGAAAAAGAGTGCAGCGCATATAAACTCCCCCTGAATCTAGCATATATCATGAAGATGACGCATTCCAATTTTTCGGACTAATTCTTCAAATTTCTTCGCCGGAAGGGATTTGGTGAATAAATCTGCAAGATTCTCACATGATTGGATTTGTCGATGTTGATCGTCCCTTCCTTTTGGAGGTCATGAGTGAAGAAGAGCTTTGGTGATAAATGTTTAGTTCTGTCTCCTTTGATGTACCCTTCGCTTACTTGGGTGATGCATGCAGTATTGTCTTCGTAGATGATAGTTGGATTTGTTGTTATTGTTTCCATCCCGCATTCTTCTTGGATATTCTTGATCATTGACCTTAGCCATACACATTCCCTTCCAGCTTCATAAAGAGCAATTAATTCCGCATGATTTGATGATGTGGCCGTCAAAGTCTGCTTTGTAGATTTCCAAGATATTGCAGTACCTCCATAAGTGAATACATATCCGGATTGAGACTTAGCCTTTTGTGGGTCTGAGAGGTAGCCAGCATCTGCATATCCAATGAGTGACGCATTGGGTCTTGACTGATAGAATAATCCGAGATCTTGTGTTCCTCGAAGATAACGTAATAAGTGTCTGACTCCATTCCAATGTCTCTTGGTTGGTGCATTGCTGTATCTAGCTAACAAGTTTACTGAAAAAGCTATGTCAGGTCGAGTATTGTTAGCCAAGTACATTAAAGCACCAATTGCACTTAGATATGGTACTTCAGGACCAAGAATCTCTCGTTTTCTTCTCGTGGTCTGAATGGATCATCTTTCTCATTCAGGGAACGCACTACCATTGGAGAACTTATTGGGTGGGCTTTGTCCATGAAAAAACGTTTCAGGATTTTTTCTGTATAGTTTGATTGATGGACAAAAATCCCATTTCTTAGATGTTCCATTTGCAGGCCAAGGCAAAATTTTGTCTTCCCGAGATCTTTCATCTCAAATTCTTTCATCAAGTATTTTGCAGTCGCTTCAAGTTCTCTAGGAGTTCCGATAATGTTCAAATCATCGACATATACAGCAATGATCGCGAATCCTGATTTAGATCGCTTAATGAAAACACAGGGACTGATTTGATTATTTTTGAATCCTTCTTTCAATAGGTATTCACTAAGACGATTATACCACATTCTTCCAGATTGTTTTAACCCATAGAGTGATTTTCTCAATTTTATTGAGAACATCTCTTTGGGCATGCAATTTTCTGGTAGTTTTAGTCCTTCAGGAACTTTCATATAAATATCTGTGTCAAGTGAGCCATACAAATATGCGGTCACTACATCCATCAATCTCATTTGCAATCCTTTCGAAACTGATAAACTTACCAGAAATCTTAGTGTAGTTGCATCGACTACTGGAGAATATGTCTCATCATAATCAATCCCTGGCATTTGCAAGAAGCCTTGGGCTACTAATCTTGCCTTATATCTAGTAACCTCATTTTTCTCATTTCGTTTTCTCACGAATACCCATTTGTACCCAACTGGTTTTACACCTTTTGGTATTTGGGTTATTTGACCGAATACTTCACGTTTTTCAAGTGATCTCAATTCTGCTTGAATTGCCTCTTTCCATTTTGGCCAATCTTTTCTACGGCGACATTCATCAACTGTATTTGGCTCTACATCATTTTCATCGTATGTCATTTCAACCGCTATCGAGTAAGCAAAAATTTCATTCAAGACAACATCTTTTCGATTCCATTGTCTCTTTGTAGAAACATAATTAATTGAAGTTTCATTGTTGTCTACGCTTTCATGTTCCTTTTCTTCTGGAACACGTTTCTCTTCATTTTTGTTTTCATCATGCTCTGTTGGGAGATTTATATTAATTTCGTTCGTTGTCTCCCCTTGCCTTTTCATTTTTCTCGGTTTTAAATCTTTAGAACCGGGTGGTCTGCCACGTTTTCGACGTGCTATTGACTCATTTTCAATTGCCTTATTGTCATTAGGAATTTCAATCCGTTCCGGAGCATTCGCAGCAGGTACATGTGACTTTGTCACTTTCTTAGAATCTGTGAATGCATCTGGCAATTGGTTTGCAATACTTTGCAGATGAACAATTTTCTTGACTTCTTGTTCACATGAATTTGTTCTCGGGTCCAGAAACGACATTTGCGATGCGTTCCATGTAATTTCCGATTTTATATTTTGTGGGTCCACTTTCTCTCCCCCTAAGGATGGGAATACCGACTCATTAAAATGACAGTCGGCAAATCGAGCCGTAAATAGATCACCAGTTGTTGGCTCTAAATATTTGATAATTGATGGAGATTCAAATCCAACATATATTCCCATCCTTCTTTGTGGACCCATTTTAGTACGTTGGGCGGAGCAATAGGTACATGTACAGCGCACCCAAAAATTCTCAAATGTGAGATATTCGGTTCTCGACCAGATACTAATTGTAATGGTGAGAATTTGTGATAGGCTGTCGGCCTTAATCTTATCAATGTTGCCGCATGTAATATAGCATGACCCCAAGTAGTAGATGGCAATTTTGACCTCATTATTAATGGTCTTGCAATTAATTGTAGTCTTTTGATTAATGATTCAGCAAGACCATTTTGTGTATGTACATGAGGTACAGGGTGCTCAACAATAATCCCAATAGACATGCAATAGTCATTAAATGTTTGGGATGTAAATTCCCCAGCATTGTCTAATCTTATTTTCTTTATTGTATGATCTGGGAATTGAGTTCTTAATCGAATTATTTGAGCCAAAAGTTTTGCAAATGCAACATTTCTGCTTGACAGAAGGCTCACATGTGACCATCGAGTAGAGGCATCAATTAATACCATGAAATAACGAAATGGTCCACATGCAGGATGAATAGGCCCACAAATATCTCCTTGAATTCTTTCTAAAAACATTGGAGATTCAGTGGCAATCTTATTTATAGATGGCTGATTATCAATTTGCCAAGTGAGCATGCAGAGCATGTTAATTCATTTGACCGAGGAATTTTGACATTCTTTATAGAGTGTCCATTTGAGTTTTCAATGATTCTATGCATCATTCCTGTGCCAGGATGGCCTAATCGGTCATGCCATAGAGTAAATGATTTCTATTATCTAACTTCTGGTTAGATATCATATTAATTTCAATCGGACGTATATCTATGCGATATAGTCCCGAGGAAATTGCTGGCAATTTTTCATAGATGTATTTCTTGCCGTTTTTCTCTGCCGTTAGGCATATGAATTCCTCTTTGTTCACCGTCATTGTTTCCAAATGGTAACCATTCTGACGTACATCTTTGAAACTTATGAGGTTCCTTCGAGATTTACTCGAATATAATGCGTCATTAATTATCAATTTTGTCCCATTTGGAAATATAATGCAAGCTTTTCCAGAGCCTTCAATTAGCTTGGCTGTCCCAGAAATTGTACTAACATTTGCTTGGAATATTGTAAGTTTTGAAAAATACTCTTTATTTTTCAATATGGTGTGTGTTGTCCCACTGTCCAGGAGACATTGTTCTTTAATTCCAACTTCTGATGAATTCATATCTTCATAAATAATAAATACGATGATTAGTATAAGAAAAATACGTATTTTTATTAATAATAAAGGAACAAATACATGAAAGTGGATATTGAAGCAGTTGAAATAAACTAAGCACATTAATCGATTGTGATCTAAACAAACTTATTTTCAACTTCAGCATCATCCATAAAAAAATCTGAAACATCAAGGCTGGGCATGGATGTAGTGGCTTCATTAACAAAGTTTGCTTCAGCATTTTTTCCTTTGTTTTTTATTGAAGCTTGATATAGATCTACCAAATGTTTGGCAGTACGACATGTGCGGCCCCAGTGCCCGTCATGCCACATCTATGGCAAGTATCATTTCCTTTATAGGACGTCTGCCTTGATTTCCAGATGATTGTCCCCAATTTTTATCAGAATGTTTAAAATTATTATTTCTTGGGGAAAATCGGCCTCTTCCACGTCCACGCCCTCGGCCACGGTAATTACCACGTCCTCTCCCACGACCGTTGTAATTACCGCGTCCACCACTATGTATAGCATTTGCTTCTGGTGGATTAGAGCTTTCTATTGCATTTATCTCATGAGTGGCTGAAGACCCCGTAGGTCTAAGATTATGATTTTTCAGCAAAAGATCATTATTTTGTTCAGCCACAAGTAGTACTGAGATTAGCTCAGAGTACTTTTTGAAAGCTCTGAACCTGTATTGTTCTGCCAATATGATATTAGAGGCGTGGAAAGTGGAGAGCGTTTTGTTTATCATTTGCTCTTCTGTGATGGGATGATCACAATATCTTAACAATGATACAATTCTAAACAATGTTGAATTGTAATCACTGACCGTTTTAAAATCCTGGAACCTCAGATTGGTCCAGTCATAATGTGCCTTTGGGAGAAGCACATTTTTGTGATGCCCATATCTTTCATTTAGGCTATCCCATAGTTCTTTTGGATCATCCACAAGTAGATATTCACTTTTTAAACTTTCATGTAAATGATGTCTTAGGAGGACTAAGGCTTTTGCCTTTTCTTGTACAGTCGCAATTTTAACTGATGCGGCTGTTGTAGTTGCATCCCCTTGTTGGGTTGTCACATCTTTAATTGTATGTTCCAGTCCTTGGGCCTTTAAATTCATTTGGGCGTCCACCGTCCATTCTAAAAACTTTTGCCCAGATAGATCTAGTATGTTAAATTGTCTTTTCACTAGATCTCCCATTCTTTTGACTACAAATAGGTAAATATTTGAAATTAGTAATGATGATAAATCACATATATATATTATCTCCCCCTGATTTATATCATTATTATTATAGATAAATAATACAAACAAAAAAAACTAAAAATAGCGTACAACAATAATGAAGCTAAGCAAAAAAAAAAGCAAGAAAATACCAAAAATAGAAACAAAATACAACAAGTGAATAAACAAAAAAAACTTCCTAAAATGCACTTAAAGACAAAAAAAATTGATATTCATGTGCATTTTTCGCCATTCTTCCGGGGGAAATTTTTTTTTTTTGTCTCCTATTTATGTATTAGGAGATATATCATTAATGCCATGAGGAGGAAAAAGAAACCGGCTATAAGAAATAAGTAGAGTTTTATTTTCCTAAAATCCTCTTCAAAAGAGGAAGATGAGGGTGGAGGACGGTTGTCGTCGGCGTTAAACATGGTGGCCGGAAGGTTGAGGAAGAAGGAAAAAAATTTGTGGGTTTAGAGAAAAAAAATCGGAAGAAGATAAGGGATATGTGGTGAAAATGGGGATGGTAATCCGCTTTTATAGAGGGTTATCCCTAACTGTGCAGTTCATATACAGTTAAAAAATATACAACGCAATAAAATTCTAATATTGACAAATATATATTAGAGCATGCTAGTAAATTGGTAATATAATATATGTAACTATAAATGCAAAAAAAGTAGAAGATTAGAGACAATAATATATAATAATGTTCTGAATGCTTGTTCCCTGCATACATACGACATTATTGCACATATAAGACATAATAATGCTATCACTTCACTAGGCCGTCCATATAGGTGGCAATAAAAAAAATTAACCTGTCCATATAGGCGGTTTAAGAGCAGATAAAATAAAATAACGTAAATAAAATGTCCTTGCCCTCCATGAAGGTGGCGTTAAAATTATTTGTTTTTGCGTTAGTAGTATGGTGACGTTTACTACTAGTTTCTTCCTGTTCATCTCTATCTCTTTTATTACTGGGCGGAGGTTGATTTTCAGCTGGTTGTATAGGAGGGTTATTATTGGTGTTGGGAACAGGGGTTTGTGGGTTTTCTCTGGTATGAGTATTTGTACCGTTGTTACGGTTACTGGGTCGGGGCTGTATTACAGTTCCCCTCGCTGGGTTGGTAGTGAATGGCACATTGTTTCGCTCTATCCAAAAATAAATACCCGAGACAGAGACATTGTGTAAAACAATGTTAATCCCGTTACTTTGTTGGTCCATGTTCGGGTAGTAAAAGGGTTGGGCTTGGAGAAAAAAATTTAAACTTAAAAACAAAATGGATGTAAAAATTTTAAAGATACCTTAAAAAAAATTTCCGGTAGAACACTCGTGCTGATAACGTGTTGTGAGAAATAGAGAGAGAAGTTATGCAAATATATCAGAGAGTATTGTATTGCATTGATGTATAAAACTGATTTCTTACACTGGTATATATAGGCAAAGTTTCTACTGTGCACAATTGCAAAATTTTCAAGACGGAAGAAAATAACCTGACATGCATTAAATGCACGCAGGAAATATGGACTTCACGCATATGTGAACAGTGGACTTCACACATGTAAACAGTGGAATTGCTCATTCCACTGTTTCTCAACATATATATATATATATATATATATATATATTCGATATTCCCTACTTCGCAAAGTCTTATAAAAGATCGTCTTACGTTAACACTAACGTGAATCGAGTATGTTTTTCCTTCGATTCTTAATCTCGACCTTCATTTATGGTTTTATGGTGATAATTGTGATTCTGGCTATTAGTTACTGTTTTCTGATAAATAGTTATGATATTTGGGTATTTAGTTATTATTGTTTTTTTACACAGAAAACGCACAAAACTCAGATTATCTCCTGCAATTTCACCACCTTAATTGAATCTCTCCAATGGCGAAAATGTTGAAGAAATTTCAACACTTCTCAAACACAACAACTAGAAAATTTTAATGGGTTCTTCAAACATCACTAAATAGCTAAACCCATATATTATTCAATCTGTTCTTCATCATAATCAGTTTTTTGATCCAACTAAACTTCTGAGTTTCTTCAACTGGTCACATTCTCAATTGGGTATTTATCAATATTTGTTTTCTTTCTCAACTTTAGTTGTTCTTCTTTGATATAGTGATCAATGTTTGTAAGAAAAAGGGTTTCTTGATTAAAGCTGCTAATGTGTTTTTTGTGTGTTAAAGATGGTGATTTTTGCCCTAGTTTGTTTTGTTGCAATTCTTTGTTGTTTGACTTATTGACGAAGAGCATGATGGGTTTGTTTTGGAGGGTTTATGATAGAATTAGTGCATTAGTTTTTTTGAGAAAGACATAATTATTTATGCGTGATATTGAAGTTATGACCAATGAAATGCATTATAATTTGATTTTTATGATATACTCCCTCCGTCTTTTATTAGTTTATCCCTTTTGACTTTTGACACTATTCACATACATGACTTTATCTTTTGTAATTTGTATTTAAGGAAAAATATAGTCATGTGAGATCTTGTTGGATACGTCTCAATGTGTATTATCCAAATATCAACTTTTTGTAATTTTTGCTTATTGAAAATTAGAGATATTAAGATTCAAATTAGTATCTCGGCAAATGTGCCCAAAGAAAGGGGTAAACTAATAGAGGACGGAGGGAGTAACTAATATAATTCGATACTGAACTAATATAATTCAGCATTTAATTAATAGACTCCAGCGATTAATTAATATACTCCAGCGACTAACTAATATACTCCAGTGACTAACTAATATACTTCAACGCTTAACTAATTCATCCATAATCAATTTAAGGCTAGGATAACTAATAGGTGCAAGCGCTTAATAACTAATTCTATTGCTGGTTTGATGCACGCGCGCGCGTGATGATGTTAACACTAACGCGAGGCCGTCTCTCCAAAAACGGACTCTTCCTACTTATCTATAATCTTAATGACAGGTTAGTTATAGATTATAAATAGAATCAACGGTTTTTTCACCAAATATCTTAGAATTTTAGAAGATCTATAGATATCTTCGATGTTTTTGAAATTTACCATGTACACTTGAGTTTAATTTTATTCAAACATTCAATTGCTCTTATTGTCACCTTAACGTTAGTGTTTTATTAGTTTTACGTTAGTCCAATTTTAATTCATTATATACGCCTACAACTTTAAAACATGATGTACAATACCCCATTTCAAAAGTCACTCATTGCCTCTTTGTTGCAATTATTATACTTCTTCCGTTTTTTTACATGGTACACTTTTAAAATCACGAACTTCTAGGTAATTTTTGGAAAGGATAGAGATAGAGACAAATAAAACAAAAGGGTCCCAACTCCCATGTGAACATGTGATAGGAAAGAGATAGAGAAATTATTATCCAAAATGAAAATATAACATCTAATTTGAAACTTACTAAAATAGAAAGTGTAACATGTAAAAAAAATGAAGGAAGTACATAAATACAACACTCGTGCTAAAATTTACAACTTCTTAGTCTGATCCATATATAATATATTGCTTTGGTCATGAGTTTACACTCATAAAGAACTTCCTCATTCAACATATTTGCATAAATTAGAGTCCCAAATAGATTTTCCACATGGAAGAAATTTAGCAATTGAGCCCTCTTAGACTCTCCTTTGCACCATTTGAAATAATCACATGCTTCACACCTACAGTGAAGCTGTTATGGAATGAAGGTTTTCTCATAGGTCCTTAACTCTCTTATATTGCAAACGTGCAAAATTTATTTGAGACTGATCTTATACATGCATATTCAATTATTCATAGAGTGAAAAGGTTCTTTTTGAGTTTGAACCATACTTATGACCAAAGTACGTAAAAGAAATCACAAGGGAGAGCTTAAGAAGTTTAAGAATTCTATCTTGAGATGTTGTCTTTATGTTCAAAAAATGCAGCAAAGAGGTAATGACTAACTTGTAAAAATAAGAAACTAGCTACCCATAATAATGACATTAAAGTAATGTAAAAATAAGAATATACAATATATTAAATTTTAGGAAAGTTGTATCAGATGACCTTGAAATTTGGTCCACTTTCTCAAATGACGCCGACATTTTAACCTCCTGTTATGGATAACCTCTAAACTTGAATTATTTTATCAAAATTGACAGAATGACTAACAGTGTTAAATATTTAAAAACAAAAATAATTGTTGCCCTTTTTATAAAAAAAAAAACAAATCATATCTTTCCTCTTTCTTCTTGAAACCCTTCCATCGGAAACAACCACCTGACCCACTGAAACCCTACCCAAGCCCCCGAAATCACCATTCTTCTTCTTCAGTTTCTTGAGCAACGAAAACTTCAGCAACCAATTTGAATTTCTAACTATAAATTTTATATGCATGTATCTTACAATGCAAGTTATAAACCACTTCCGTAAATTCGATTTTCTTTTACGACATACAAGTTACAAATATCTTTTTCTTTTTCATATATGTTGATTAAGAAATTGAGCATTGCTTGGTTATTAGTTAGTAGAAATATATTCTAAACTAAAATCGTAAAATGCATTTACATTTATTTAAAGAAGGTTTTCTACACTTTTACGCCTTTGTTGAATTTTTTCTTAAAAAGATAATGAAAATCATAAACCGGTTGGTTAAATTATGTTTTTTTTTTCTTACAAAAGCACTATGTACTACTCAAAAGTCTAAAACTATAAATTAAATATAGTAGTAAGAGTGCATTCATCATACACTTGGGAGAGACGGATCTAGGATTTTAAATTTGGGGGGTCCTAACTAAACCAATCATATAGACGAAGATCATAGTTCACAAATGAGGAGTTGAATTTTCACGATAACAAAACCAAACTTTATAATATTCGAGTAATCTATTAGAGATACCTTCATTATATTTATATTTTGATATTATCTCCACTTTTAAATGGACTTCAACAATTGTCAACAAACACAACTTTTACCTTTAATATTAATTATGAATTATCTATTGCTAGAAGTTCATAAGAAGTTCATATAAATTTCCTAAATGTTAATAGAGAGCAAGTCCAAAATCTTACATAATAACATTTATTGTTTATTTGTAAATAAATATTGATTATAATTATCAGTATACAAATAGTTGCATTTATTTGAAACAGTATGAGAATTAGTCTTATATTAAAAATAAAAAGTTCAAATCAAAAGTAAAACTAAGAAAGAGATGATATTATTCAAAACAATGAATTCAAAAATACAAAAGAGGAATAGTGAAATAGAAAACCTAAAGAAGTAAAAAGTTTAAAGTTTGAAAGAAACAAAAAAAAAACAATGAAAACTTTAAAAGCTAAAAAAAGGAGCAAGTATTGCTACTAAAGGGATTCAACCCCGTGTCAAAAACTACCACATGATTTAGATATTGCTTGAAGGTTGACCAGTGGAGCATCAACATGCGCTTTGTGTGAAACAAGAGCATGAATACTTCTTCGATTTTTCACCATATACCCCTGACAATTTTTTTTTACACCATATAACATTTCGACTTTTGAAATTCACCACATACCTCTTACTTGAAAAAATACATCTACTTAACCTTAATGACTAACAACGTGAAACTCTGTTAGTCATTAATTCCTAATTCCCCTCTAACTCTAATTAACTAACCTAAATCTAATCCTAATCCTAATCCTAACCCTAATCCTAACCCTAGTCCTAACCCTAACTCTAACCTTAACCATAATACCATAGCCCTAACACCACCACCCATCCCCTTACCCCACCCTTGCACACTACAACCCTACCCCTTCCCCTACCTTGCAGGCCCTCAGATCCCCCTCCCCTTTCCCCCATCCTCCATCCACTGCAGCCATGTATTAACCCCATAAATTTGATGCGGCGACCACACTGTGGAGACGAGCGAGGGAGGAGCAGTGATTGTGGAGACGAGCGAAGGAGGAGCATCGAGAGAAGGGAGAGGAGTGCGCGAGGGAGAAAGGCGGAGCAACATGGGGAAAGCTACGCGTGGTTGTGGACGGATTTCGGTGGAGGCTGCCGGCAGGGAGGGTGTCAGTGTCGCAACTGATACGCAAGGGGTGCAGCGAGAGCAAGGGAGGAGCGAGGGTAAGGGCTTGCATTTGCCGGGGGTGCTGGGTCGGGGTAGTGGGGAGGGGGGCTACAGGGTAGGGAAAAGGGGGCTTCAAGGTTGGTGGGGAAGGGGCTGTTGGGTTGGTGGGGCAGTGGGGGGAAAGGGTAAGGGGGGGGATAAGGGTGGTCAAGGTTAGGGTATTAGATTAGGGGATTAGGGACTTAGGGTTAGGATTTGACTTTGATTTTGGTTAGTCAATTAGGGTTAGGGGAAAATTAGGGGGTCAATGACTAGTCGACATTAACGTCGTTAGTCATTAAGGAAAAGTTGATGTATTTTTTGAAAAGTGGAGGGTATATGGTGAATTTGGAAACTGGCGAGGGTATACGGTGCAAAAAAAAGTTGTCAGGGGTATATGGTGAAAAAACGATACTTCTTTTATGCATTCTTTACTGCTTAACGTTTAAGAAAAAACTGAAAATTTCTGCACATTTGCTCAATTGAACTATTGTGCGAGTATGCTTATTTGGAGTTTTCAAATGAACAATGAGTAAAAAAAAATAACTTTAGATTTATCATGAGCATGATACATCCGAATGTATGATTATAAATTCTCGTAATAATATTAAGAGAGAACCCCTATGGCCCTATAAGATATGTCGTCTTGGGCCCACAAAATATCAGAATTGTCCTTGAATTTTAAACTAAACTTGGTAAAGTTAAGAGTGACAGTAGTAAGTTTGGGAAGGTCATGAGAAAATCATACAATTTGATACAAAGCTAAGAGATGGGAAATGTCAATTATGAACGTGCGAGGATAATAGGGTTCACTTACATGCGACACGCACTTATGACAAATTACACACTTTGTTTTTGAGTGGTGGTCTTGTGTGAGTTAGATGAGTCCTATGCTATCCCCATTTTTCTTTTTTAAAAAAGAAACTATTTCTTTTTTGGATATGTTAAATTTTTTTTAGATCATGTTTTTCTAGATTTATTTTCAGTTCAATTTAAATTAGTTTCAATTCAGTTCAGTTTATTATTCTCCGCAGTTTAATTTCTCCCGATTTAATTTGGTTCTTTTCAATTTCTTCCAATTCAAAAACGGAGACTTACTCTATATTGAAATAATGGGAATACAATTTGTGACCTTTTGTTAGAAGGAACTTTTTCAAGTCTTTTACTATCTCACTTCTTCCAAGTCTTTTTTTTTCTCCCTTCTCTGCCGCCCTCTTACTTTTTCTAATAAATAAGAGAGCCTGAGAGGTCCAAAAATCTTGTTTATATTTTTAACATTTTAAACTAAGTGATGATTATGTTCAATAATATTAATCTAATTGGCCCAACATTAATATTATATTTCATTGTTGACTTTTGTATATCAAACCTTCCTTCAAAAACAACTACTCCTTAATGTATAACAAAGGACATGACGTAAATCAAGTTCAGCCTTTAAAGATTGTTATTAGAATCATGATCCAAAATTTACAATCTTATCAATGTATAATTCAAAAGCACTTGATCGATTCCAATTCAATGTAAAATTTTAATTTTGTAGGATCTTTCTATCCTATTCAACTAATAAAGTCATATTGTAAAGTTTCAATTCAATTATACGATTTTATAATTCTATGAGCTGATCATATTAAACAAAATTATAATGTGATTTCACAAATTATTCTTTATTCTCTAGATTTCAGTTACATGACACTTAAATATTCGTGTATGGAGCTAGTTAGTAGTTACTATCACCATTTGCAAATGAAAAGTCACTATTTGCGTGTGTAAATTTTTAATACAAGTCTTTTACCATATTGTAGCTAATAAATTTGATAGAACTGAAAATGGGATTGGGCAACTCAATGAGGAGGAGAGTTCGGTCCATAGTCCAAAGAAGTTTCCCTAAAACCAATTGACAATAGTAGGAGTAACACCTTTAACTTATAATGTGATACTTTCTTTCCTCTTTCTATAATGTGAGATAACTCACTTGTGCACAAAAACAAGGGTTTAATACCTTCCCTCACATTCGAGTGTCCTTAGGATTAGAGCACTCTCATAAGGTATACATTAATAATCCTCATTGCGAATAAACGTCCAATAAAGACCCTAATCCATTTGCTTTGACAAATGTCCAATATGAAAGACCCATCAACCTGGGCTCTTATATCATGATAAATTTGATAGAACTGTAAATGGTCCTGTACAATCCAATAAGGAAGAGGAGAGTTTGGTGCAATTACAAGCCCAAATGATGTTCTATACTAAAATCGATTGACAATAGGAGTAACTCATTTATAGCTAATGTGAGATACTCTTTGTAAGCTACTTCTTCTGTCTTTTTTTATAGATGCTACATTTTCCTTAAATAGAAATATCACAATAGATGCTACATGTCATAAATGAATCATTTTTTCACCATAAAGGTTTTTAAATACTATTAAAAAGTTAGTTGTCCTCCACTTTCTCCTTTAAAATACCTATACGTTTTCCTTAACAAATGTTTTTTGAATAAAAAAGTGATTGTGCCCCACTTTATCTCTTTACCTTTCTTAAAAACTCCTCACTTTCTCTATGTAGTATCTATAAAAGAACAAAGGAAGTAAATGATAAGCTTATTCCCGATTATATCGATAAAGCTCCAAAGAGTAAATAAAGTTTCAATGTGACACAACTTACATGCGCACAACAAACAAGATATTTAACAGTAGCATAATTTCAATGATAATTAATCGATAAAGTTTGACCGACACAAAACCCTATGAGCTTTATTTAACTTCTTTATTTTAGTGTCAGCAGTGGAATATTTTTTTAATTGTAATTAGTAGAATTTTGGCCTTTAACTCTTTGGAGTAGAAGTGTGGGGTGATATTTCTTCATTATCTTAGCTTTGCGGTTTCCATGAAGAAGAGAAATAATACTTGCTTACTCTTATTTTTTTTAGTTGCACCATTTCTTTTTTCACGTATGCATATACACTTCTTTGAGTATTAAGATATCTAAATGCGTATAAGTAAAAATTATAAAAATCAAGGACCCTTGGGTCCAATGGTATGACTTACTATCTCCCACATAGGAGACCAATGTTCAAATCTTGGTGGAAGCAAATATTTCAATATTGTTGTGGTTGGGGGGAGGGGTTGGAGCTTGTTGCACCTTTGGGTAAGTGACCCTATGCGAGGGCAGCCAAGAGGCGAGGGCAGCCAAGAGGAAATTCATCTTACCACGGGGTTTTCGAGAGCCCCCCCCCCCCCAAAAAAAAAGTAAAAATTATAAAAAGTTTGCATATGCAATTCTCGTATTGAGACGAATTTAACAAGATCTTACTTGATTATTGTTTTTCCTTATATTATAATGAGAAAAAGCTTATCAAAGTTGGTTGATAAATAGTGAATAAATGACATATGGTACAAGTAAAAAAAGAATAGAGGAAGTATAAAATAACTGGGAGTTTGCTACTTTAGGAAGTGGATTAATTAATATGGGACTGGTGAAAATATGAAGTGTATGATTAATATGAGAGAGAGTAACTAATAAATATTTATCTCATGAGCCGAAAATGAGGGAGTGGAAGGGTAGTAAACCCTTTCATCTTCCACCCAAAAGTTGTGGGGTTCGATTCTCATTAAGGAGAGTTTGGGGGCTTTGGGATAGGTTGAATTTAGGTGTCCTGTGAGAGGGCATTAATGTAGTTTATCATACCAAAATTTTAGGACTTGGGTTTGACTTAAGTGGTGAGCTTTCCCATCTTCCCTAACAAGGTGTAGGGTTCAATTTTACATCAAAATATAATATTTAAAATGCTAAAATGAATTAATTTTTTATAATTTACAAAAACGCTTCTACATCAAAATATGTATTGGGTCAGACGCGTCTGATCATAATATTTGGTCGGACGACTTTCAGTTGGTTTCAAAATTTTTTTCAGTTGGTTTCAAATTTTTTTCAATTGGTTTTAATTTTTTTCAATTGGTTTCAATTTTTTTCAGTTGGTTTCAATTTTTGTTTAGTTGGTTTCAATTTTCTTTCAGTCGATCTTTTTTATTTCAGTTGGATGTCTTTTAAGTTCAGTTTGACAAACCATTCTCGTCGGGCGTCACACACAGAAGACCAAATGAAAGAAAAACAACACAAGCTGAAAGAATTTACACACTAACTGAAAGAACACAGAACACCAAATGACAGAAAAACAACACAAGCTGAAAGAATTTACACACCAACTGGAAGAATACAATAATCAACTGAAAACATCAAAAAATCAAAGAAAAACCAAATGAAAGGTAGAAATGTTTAAATAAAAGGCAGGAATTTGATGATGATCATGAAAGGTAAAGTAAATTTTAAAAGAATATCTAAACATAAAGTTCATATTTGAGGTATTAAAGAGATCATCAGAGCACCATTATTCATGATTGAAAACAAAGATCATCCCACTCTCTTTCTAACTTTCTCTCTCTAAAAAATAACATCCCACAATCTTATCCCACTCATCTCCTTAACCATGAACCATTTTTCAATCATCCCAACTACTTTTTCCTCTCTCTCTTACTTTTTGACCCCACCCAACTACTTTTCCCTCTCATCACCCAACTACCATCATACAATATTTTTATTATTTACTTTTTAGTGATATGAAATATTAATTACTAATATATATTTTATTATTAATTAATTAAAAAAATAAAATTAAAATTTTAATTATCGTTTTAATAATTAAGTTATCTATCTTTTATTAATACATAGCATATGTAATTAGCGTTTTTATTAATTAAATACGTAATCAGTTAGCGTTTTTAATGATATGAGACACAATTAGCATTTTTAATATAATTAGTGAAGAGGGAGAAAATTAAGTGTGTCCAAAATATAGCAAAATGGGTCTCTATTTATAGATCTCGAAAAAATAGAGCCGTTGATATTTTTTACTTTTTTGATTTATATTTTTTAAAATATAACCGTTGTAAAATTTACAACGGTTATATTTTACAAACCAATAACAACACGACACTTGGCAGCGTGCGTGACAAATGTCACGCTGCAACTGGCGCTGACACGCGTGTCAGCTGCCAGCTGCAGCGTCAGCAAGTTAAATTTTTTTTGGCTGAGAACCACGCAAAACGCAGCGTTTTGCGTGGTTCTCAGCCAAAAAAAATTTAACAATTGATGACCTGGCTGTGGGACCCAACCCCACGGCTGATCATCAATTCAATCACTCCATGCCATTTTTTTCCCCCACTCACCTTCAATCACTCCTCAATCTTTATTTCACTCATGGTTAAGAGCCATTTTTTTTCACTCACCTCCACAATCTTAAATTCCACTCATGGTTAAGGGTGCTCTCAAGAGGATCTGCGAGTTCGTCAAGTTGATGTTGTGATTGTATGTTCACCTCAATTTTTGCCATTAATGTGATCTTCGAGCTTTGTGATTGATAAAATATGTACCAAATATGTTGAAATTGAGAAAGTGCGTTGAGGTAATATGTTTAAAGCAAGCTTCAAAATAGATTGAGATTTTAGATATTCATGACAGAGAGAGTGTAGATGACAGACCATCAGATGCGAGCGACTCTAGCCTCGCACGCGACCTCCGACAACGTCTGCGAACCACCGACGACCTTTGTCACTTCCCGAATGCCGGCGAGGGGACTTCTTCAGATGCAAGGGAAGAAGAAAGGAAAGTATAGGAGCATGGTGCCCCGTCCAACGGAACCTATTGGGTCAGACGATCTGACCCAATAGTTTCACATAAAAATATCGTCAATCCACCCTTAACAACCACATAAAAAAGGAGAAAAACATCATAAACACCACTTCTACGCATGTTAAAAGATAGGGAGTACGCCTAACAATGTTTGGTTAGAAGAATAACATTTTCATGAATGAAATTTCTCAAAAGACTATTTATCAAAATACTTTAAGCCTTTCCCATTTTATACAAGTACCATCAAATCTTATTTTTTTTTCCTTTCTACTTCATAAATAATATTCACCAGTTTCCTTTACCTCAATATATTTATCTTTACGTAAATAATCGAATGCTATCTAGCTTAGTTGAATTTTTTTTATGAAAACGATATCTAAAACCTAGAACGAAACCATCTATATCATTACAGTTAGTCGCAATTCAACTTTAAATTGCTTCACTTCTTAACTCTTAGGTATTCACAATTCATGTAATCCTGACCACGCTAAACTCGGTTTGTTACATCTCGTTTGTAACCCTAGCTCTTGCTGATGAGACCAAATAACGTTTTTTTTTTGACAGGCTATATAACGTGATACGATGGGAATAATAATAATGTGTCTAACTGAACTTTCTTGATTCGCATATAAAAGTTGCACATTAAAAATCATAATATCAGTAAATTTTTATTTCACCCAATAAGATAAGATGTAGTATCATGTTAATCACTTCTGCACACCAGTCACGTGACAATCACTACCACCACCACCACTAGTAACGGACCCAAAGTTTAGCTTTTACCAAAGTGCCCCAGCTTTTTCTTCCTTAATCAGCAGGCAAAAATCTGTCCATGTAAATAAATCAGGTTTAAGTACAAATTTACCAGTTTTAGTTACCATAAATAGGAAGTTTCATATCTGATTATAAACATTCCAAATGATCTGATTCATCTTTTTGACCCTAAAATATATATTTACAGTTTACTGATTACACTCACATGGAAGGGTAAATCTGTAAATATACCCCCATCAAAACCTGAAAGAACAAAAAAGAACCATATGATGTTGTCATGTTATTGCTCACTTAGACACAGTTAATATTATTATTAACACATGGTCTAACTGCTAAGCCTTGTAATTAGTAAACTAACAGCTGGGCATGCATTAACTTCTGAATTACTACTAAATACTCTTGGTTGGTGGGAGCTTTTTTCTAATTAATATCTGATATATTTTATTTTTTGATAGGTAGGAAGAAATCTTTTAAGCTGTCCTCGCACGTGGCCCCATTCATAGACCTAGATCTGTTCTCCCCAGCTTATTTTCACATCAATTCAATTCAATTCATTCAATTCAGTTTAGTTCAATTCAGTTCAGTTTAACTCTGAACAATACTTTTACTCTCACCTATCACTATTCATTTCAGTTCAGTTCAACTCAATTCAGTTCAACTCAATTCAGTTCAACTGTTTTATGCCGAAGAGAACATACCCCCATTCTCCTACAAGACATACACCACGATTCCCTTAAATTCCAAACAAATGTTTGGGGGTAGGAATTGAAACATAGACTTTGCTAGGAAAGATGGGAAACACTAATTGAGCAACCTCAATTTTTTAATAGGTAAGAAGAAATTCTCTGAACTAATTAATATCCGATATGAAGTATGTGAATAGTGTATCGTATACTCCCTCTATCCCAATTTAGTTGCTACATTTGCTTTATCACAGTTTACGAGATGCAATTTCAAACACCAATATCTTGAATTACATATATGAAAAATTATAAAAATTATATATTTGAAAAATACAAATTGGGACGAATCGAACAAGATCCAACATGACTATGTTTTTTCTTATGTATATGGAGTAAAAGATAGTCAAAGTTATGACGTGAATAGTGCCTATGGTCAAAATGTAACAACTAAATTAGGACGGTGGGAGTATATCCTTGGTATTTTTTGTAATTATGAAAAGCTGACAGGTTTTTTAGGTACTTCCCAAATGAATTAGCAGTGTTTTAAGAAGTTATTTTCAGAAAAAATGTCGCTGATATACACTATTTACATAAATCTGATAGTATAAATTAATAGTTTCTCTGGTGGGTAGTGACTATAAAGAGGGAAAGAGAGAGAAAGAAGTGGGTACTTGCAAAACTGTGGAAAATTATATCCTGCCTGCCTGCCTGCCTGCCTGGTGTTGTTCTTTAAAACTCTCTGAGACTAGGAGAAAAGAGGAGAGAGAAAGAAAAGATGGGAAATTGTCAAGCCATAGATGCAGCAACACTAGTAATCCAACACCCAAGTGGTAAAGTTGACAAGCTATATTGGCCTGTTCTTGCAAGTGAGATCATGAAAATGAACCCTGGTCATTATGTTGCTCTTTTGATCACCACCACAATCTGCCACACCACCTCAAAAACTGAAACTAATACACCCACCAAAACCAACAACAACAACAACAACAACAACAACAACAGCAGCAACAACAGCAACAACAGCAACAACAGCAACAGCCAGAAAAATAACAGCAACAGCCGCAGCAGCAGCAACAACAGCAGTAAAAAAAGCAACAGCAACAGCCGAGGCAGCAGCAACAACAATAGTCAAAACAACAGCAAAAACACTGATAACAAGAGTAACAGCACGAGCACCGGAGACGGGCGGAATACCGTGCGGATTACTCGAGTTAAGCTGCTTCGGCCGACGGATACTTTGGCTCTTGGTCATGTTTATAGGCTCATCTGCACTCAAGGTTTGTGATAGTTTTTGGTTTTATTCCTATATGATTGGTGCGTAGGAAGTAAGGTGGATTAAGAATATATTGCTGATTTTTGGATGTTGATATTTTTGCAGAAGTGATGAAAGGTTTGGTGGCAAAAAAACAGGCAAAAATGAGGAAAAATGGTATAGAATTAGCAGACTCAGAAGGACTCAAAGAAGCTGAAATATTAGCTAGAAGATCTCAGCAAGAGAAGGAGAAGACTCATCAGGTAATTTATCCCTCCACAGAACTTTTTTTCTTCTTCATTTCTGCATTCTAAACCAGTTTTTCAATGGCAAAACACTTGTTCATTTAATTACACCAGAAAAAAGAACCAAGATTTCTTTTTTAAAAAGCACCTTTCTTGAATCCTTTTAATAAAAATTATCATACAAAACTTAATTTTGTTCTCTATCTTTTTTCTCTGTTTATGAATTAATCTCAGAACTCCTGAATTTTTTTTTGTCTTGATTCTCAGAAATAACCCATGTCCTGTTTTTCCCCTGTTCATAAACTTTGAATTAAATCAATCAAGACATTCCTTTTGTAATTTTTAATAAAAAACCCAACTTTTTACTATTACTCTTGATATAATTCTTATATATTATAATTAATTATTTCAGGTTAATAGACATGGGCATCGATCTAGAACAACTTCAGGTTCAAATGGAGGAACAGCTAAGCCAAAAACATGGCAGCCTGCTCTGCAGAGCATTTCTGAAGCTGCAAGCTGATAAAATAATGTTATCAATAATTTCACATTTTAAGTAGGAGAGAGAATCTGAGGAAAAAAGTTGAGGTTTGTATTTGAGAAAGTTAGTGAAAGAACAAATCTTGAAGATGATAATGATGATCAGGGTCTTGCAAAAACTGTACATATTTGACAGATGAAATGCAATTGACATTGTTGTATCAAAGTAATTACTGTTTCTCAGAAGTAGGATTTGTCCCATCACAATTATTACACACATTTTTTTAGGGAAAAAATACTTCCTCCGTTTCTTTTTACTCGCTACATTTTCCATTATGAGAAGTTTCACATTACTTGCTACACTTCTTTTTTGGGCAATAAACTCTCTCTATCTCTCTCCTCCCACATGGGTCCCTTTTCTTTTTACTCTCTACCTCTCTCTTCTCCAAAAATTGCCTAGGAGTCCATGAAATGAGAAGTGTAACGAGTAAAAAGAAACGGAGGAAGTAGTTATTGTTATTGTTTTTACTACTTCCTCAAAATAATAGTGTAAAACAAAGAGAGGAGTGTTGGTTAGGGATGCATAGTCGTTTTCTTACACAACACATGATGCTCTACAAGGTCACACAGAAACAGCTGAATGGGTGTGCGTAAAGCATGGACCATCTAAAAGTGAGATAGAAGCAAAGGAAATGCTTCAGAAGCTCCAAAGAATTTTAAAAATGAAAAAGGAAGAAAGAAACTAGTCATTGCAGACCCTTCAAAGTATGCTATACATTATTATTGAGTTAGGCATGCAACATCAACAAACTATATTCAAAAGTTTAGTCAATCTGAACCCCAAATCATGAACTCCGCGGAGTGCGTGCTTCAAGTTATATATATATACATGCCTTATTTTAACTATAGTTAGACTTGATTGGATCTGATTCGTTAAAACATACTTATTCTGTTTAAGAAAAGTTGTGAACGTTTTTGTTTTTGGAAATTCTTACACAAAAAAAATTCTTATTTCATTATTTAGGCACATGGTCCATGTTTCATTCTTTCTCATCTTCCTTGGTTTATGTATACAAAATATAAAAAAACGTTTAAGAAACTAAGGTAGCATTTTACTAAAGTAAAGACAAGACATCCTAAATTTATGTCATAAGCTTAAACAAGCAAGTTAGTTAACTAAGTGTCCAAGCACAAAATTTCAATAATAACTCTAACTTCAACATCAACAATGAATCTGTAGTTCAGAACTTATAAAGTAGTTGCAACTACCACCCAATTCAAGAGTCATTGTTTTCACCTTAGTGTCCTTCATCCAAACTTACCATAATCATTTTTTTTCCATAAAAGGAACTTACTAGAAACTGGCCCGACTTATTTGAACTTGGTCAAAATAAAATATTTTAAATTTTATAGAAAGTGAACTCGGTAGCTTCTTTATGACTTATTATCTTAATTTTAGTAGTGAAATGAATATGTTAATCCTCATCTAAACTTATTATCCCTAAGTTGATCTAATTGTGCCTAAAACATAATTTGTTTTTAGTGAAAGGACTAGGCCTAAGGAGCCTTTCTTTTTTAGCTTTGCCCTTTTTCTATCTTCTTTACATTGTTGAATATAGAAAAAATCTACACATTTGGAGTGTGAACCGCACGTACAAACCATACAAAGGGGTCCATTTTGATATCAAGAAAAAGAATAGGGCCCATGAACATGGATATCAAGAGAAGTAGTGAAAAATGCATGAAGATTTTTCCTACTTTCCTTCCTAAAGGAAGATGAATATTATTGTTAAGAAACTAAAACTCATCTTAAGACTTAAACTACTCATTATCATCTTCTTGTTCTTATATGTCACTTTTTTGTGAAAATCGAAATTCGAATTATATAAATTAGAAAAAGTAGTGTCCGATTTTCAGTTCTCAATTTTGTGAAAACTGTATGACTAATTTTAAGTTCCTTATACCATAAACATCATATGCTTTTAACCTTTTTTCAAAACCAAAAGCTAGAAACTGGTAGTGATGCCGCATAGGTAAAAACTACATATTCACAGTGACAATTATTTAAAGGGAACACGAAAATCATCAAAGTACAAAAAAGTCACAATTTATGATGCAAACAATATTCGAATATGTTTCGTTAGTAAGCCTGTGTTATGAACAAACTAAAAAGGTTAAGCAATTGCTTGTACCAAATTATGTAAGTTATCATTTATGTACATTTTAGAGGGAGAATCATACAAGAATTAACTTTCATTCCCAGCATTCTAATGTTCCTGTACAGTTTATTCTAGATGCACTAAATCTGCATCAGAATAAGTTGGTTCAGGTTCTTTCAGGGAAGATTTACCAGTAGGAAAAAAATTTAGATTCTTAAGAATATGAGCAATCATTAAGCATGTGGATTTTTGACTTTAAATAGCCATCATAACACAATTCATAACGTTTAAGCCGTTACTTCTCTCTCTTTCAGTTTTCCAGGGAATCTAAAGCTATAAAAGCATAGCTTTACTTTCACTTTCTGCTGTGTGTTAACAAAAATGGATCACTTTTTTGAAGCTTTAGAAAGGACAACCACAACCAGCTCATTTGAACACTTTGTAAGCATGAATTAGGTGCATAATACTAGATGCTTTTAGAACCCACAGAGATAAACAAAAATCCTAGATGTGGGCCATTAATCTTATTCCATTACAAACCATATCTTTGTATCATATAAAATTTGTCCCTATACTCTAGGAATATAAATAAAAGCATAATTTATATCAGCTGACTATAATTGCAATGATTGATGGTGTACAAGCATGATATGAAGTTGATGACCATGCACATGCAATAATAGATGGAATCTTTGCTTTTACCTGATGAGCGTGGCTCGATGGTGTTCATGCCTTCAAATTTGGTCAAAACATCCCCAATCAGCTAAGTTTCATCTTCTTATCAGTAAAACATCTTGGTCCAGATATCACTGTAAAGGCTTTGTATGCAATGAGTATGCTACTGCGAAACGCGTTTAAGGAATAACTTCTAGATATGCAATGATCTCATTGCACCTGGATTGTCTCCATGTCTGTAATTTAGCTTATGCTTTAACTACCAGTAGTCATTGCAAGAACACTTCCCATGTTTAAAGGTGTGGAAACGAGACCGATCTCGGACAATGATTTCTCGGTCAAAAACAAGAGAGATGGCTTTCAAAGCCAAGTGACAGTCCTCACAAGTCCTCAGGTTTTTCATTACTCTGATTACATTCCCAGATTTAGTACTCAGAAATGCAAACGCAACAGCTAACTTCTCACTGTGCAAAGAAACAGCTTGCTCTTTGTCTTCCTCATTCAAGTCAAATGTAACCATGTTTGTATTAGTGATGTATCCCCCAAGCTTTGCCTTGTTCAAAATTTCACCAAGTTTTTCGCGAATCTCCACAATCCGAGGATGTAGTTGATCATCCACTCGGAACTCATGAGTAACACCATCCACCTCAATCCAACTGCAACCAAGTTCTGATGTATTCCTTCTCTTACCCATTTGCTTCCTCGCTGAAACAACACTCTCCCATTTACCCGTATAAGCATACAAACTTGACAGCAGAACTTGGCCACTTGAACCAAGTTCGCGAACATGATTCAAGATCTGCTCACCTAGATAAATGTTGCGATGAGTTCTGCACCCACTAAGCAAAGCCCTCCATATAGCAGCATCAGGTTCTACAGGCATGGTCTTAGCAACATCAAATGCTCTCTCCAGATGACCAGAACGAGCTAGTAAGTCGACATAGCACCCATAGTGTTCAATCTTTGGAACAATGCCCCATAAAGTTTCCATGTCATTAAAAATCGAGGTGCCTTCCTCTACTAACCCTGAATGGCTACAACCATTCAAAACACTGAGCATAGTAATCTCATTTGGTCTAATACCCTCAGCCAACATATCCGAGAAAACCCCCATAGCATCCTTTCCAAGACCATGAATCGACAAACCAGATATCATACTGGTGAAATTGTGAACATCCCGGTTAGAAATTCTGTTGAAAACTCGGATCCCACAGTCTATCCTCCCACACTTGGCATACATGTCAATAAGAGCTGTGCAAATGTTTGTAGTCTCAAAAACATTGTTTCTCTCCATATAAACATGGATCCATTTACCTTGATCAAAAGCTCCCAAATTAGCACAGGCTGATAAAGCACAAACAATAACAGCTTCATTAGGCTTCATCTCATTATTCTCCTTCAACATGCCACGAAAATAATCCAGAGCTTCAATGTACCTTTCATTACTAACAAGACCCGAAATCATAACCACCCAAGACACATCATTACGCGTAGGCATTGCATGAAAAACAGCACAACATTTATTGATATCCCCATGTTTAGCATATCCACCCAGGAGACTAGTCCATGAAAACACATCCCTCTCAGACAATTCATCAAACACCTTATGTGCATCACCGGCTTTCGAAAAACCCGAGTAAAAATTAATCAATGAATTCCCAACAAACAAATTAGACGCAAACCCAGATTTCATTATCATCCCATGAACAATTTCTCCATACAATGAACAACTATGTTGTGAACAAGAAGTAATTACAAATGTAAATGTATAATCATCAGGAAAAACCATAAAAGATTCGTCATTTAACAACATTTGACTCAAATATTTTATGGGTTGTAAACAATTTTGAATTTTGGAGTGAGCCCTTATGATTAAATTCCATAGTAAAGTAGAAGGTGGGAAAGAAGGATAATTATCAAACAAAAAAGTAGCAGAATTTAGAAGGTGAGAAGAGAGATAAGAATGGATGAGAGAAGAAACCAAGTGAGGGTCAGAGGAGAGAGATTGGGAAAGAATTTGGGCGTGAATTTGCTTCAGTTGTGGGAGAGGAGGTCGTTTTTTTAGCAGGAGAGAGAATGTGGTAAAATTAGTTGGTTTGTAATTGGCGGGAAATTCAGTTGATGGAGTTAGAGAGTGAGATTTGTGAATCAGAAGTTTTGAGAGAGAAAAAGTGAAGGCAGATTTGAATCTAGAGTATGTAATAAACATTTGATAGTAGTTGTATTTCTAAGTGATGTGATTATGTGAAGAATCATGCATTACTATAGGCGGAAAATTTCTTCAAGCTTCAGAAATTTATGGGTTCAGATTTCAGAGCCGTTATACTTGGGCTCAACATATAGCTATTGGCTATTATAAATTGTAATTAGATTAGTTTACATAGTCTTCAACTTAAACTCTCCGTCCTTGTACAGGGTTCATAAATACCCGATCCGTGATACGTTCGATCCGATCCGGTTCTTCGCACATCTAATCCCCTTTTTTAGTTTTAGGATATTTTGTATCGAATATCCAATAAGTTATCGGATACGGATCGGAAATTTTCATTTTTGTATATTTTCGAATATCCGATCCGAAATATCCGTTTTTAAGGCTGGATATCCGAAATATCTAATGATCCGATCTGAAACGAAACTTAATTTATGAACTGTCCTTTGAAAATTTCATTTAGTTTATGAATATTCGATTATCTAATTTGTCATGATCCGAATTTTGGACATCCGATTCGATTCGGATTGCATTTTTCTCGATTCGAAATTTCGAACATCCAATCTGATTTAGATTGCATTTTTCTCGATCCGAAATGAACACCCCCTACTTTGAAGGATTTTGCAATTGTTTTTCTATTGTAATTATATATTTGTGACACTAGAACTTTGTAATGAAATCCTACTTGTGACACGTTAGCAAGTGCGTATAGAAAAAGCCAACTTTTTCCCCAATAGATTTGCACTAGTTTTCAATTTATATTTTGATGATAGCTTCACATAATTTCTAAGGAAATTGCGGACCAATCTATTTCAATTGACATATACAATAGGTTTTTTAGGGGAAAAAAATTGTATCAATGTGTCAATATAAACAATTGGAGTGAAAATTTATTTTGAAAATACAGAACTACAATGTTCTCTTACCCACTTCTTTCGTTATAGAATCGAAGTAATACAACTGGTCAGCTATGACTCCTTTTATCAATGTAAACTTCAATTAAAATGTATATTAATACATATCTAAAGATATTGGTTAACAAAAATGTGTCTTGAAAAACGACATAACATATTTTGAGATGGAGGGAGTAATTATTCAAGACATATCATATACAGTTGCAACCCAAGTCTTTCACTTTCTTTCTTCATCAATATACCTTGATGAAATAGTCAATTAAGTGAGCAACAACTTAATAAAAAGAGCAACAAAAAACTATGTTTGGATATTTCCCCTTCCATGCCTCATACCAAGTAAGGACAATGGAAAGGCTGAAACCAAAAGCCACGAAATCTAGTAGCAGGCCGCATATAATATCTGGAAGGCACACGTTTTAAGTTAACCATATTCTCAAGCTGAACTATCTCCAGGGAATTGAGGATTCCCAGCCAATTAGGTAGATATTCCAAGGCTGCAAAATTAGCAATACTTAAAGTTTGCAACTCAGTAAAATGTACAAGCTGGTCAGGCAAATTGCCCAGATTTGGCCACCCTACCAACCGCAGTTTTCGAAGCGATTTAGCAAGGGGACAAGAGGCAGTGATATCTGCAGGGAAAGGGAAATAATGAAGATCTTGACTCAGCAGACCAATGTCCATATGTGTGAGATTAGAAAGGACAGATAAACCTTTTGGCAATGTAGTGATCTTCCCACAGTTATGTATCTCCAATGTGTGAAGTTTAGTCAAATCCTTCACATCTGGAAGACATATTAAACTCGGACATCTCCCAATCTGCAATTTCTCAAGAAAGTTAAGGCCATTCAAATGTGGGAAAGTTGTAAGGCTATCACAACCCCACACTACCAGCACCTTAAGAGAAGGTAGTACAGAAAATGGCGACAACCACCTGAGATTCCGAGAGTAGTATATTTTGATCTGCATGAGACTAGAAAGTTCTGATGACCAGGAAGGAAAGTTCGCGCCTTTGTAATACCAAATGTTAAGAGCTTCTATATTTTCATGAGGCCGCAACTCTTCTAGCACTTCTTCACAGATGTTTATATTGTTTGTAGCACGGTTAGAGTATGACCATGCCAGGTCCAAACACTTTAGATTCCCCTTGCTGCATAGATTTGCCTTTCTTGCTGTTTCTCGACTTGTGACTAGCTCAAGTTGCCACAAAGCTAAGCTTCCGCAAAGATTATTCAAGGGCTCTAGGTCACTTATTGTCCCACCCCAACTGTGACCGCTAACCAGGGTTGGGTTCTCTAGACAGCTCACTAAGGGTATTTTGAGAAAGTCACCCATTGAAGAAGATTTATGACTACAAACATACGTCAAATTGATTAATCTACTCAACTCTTTTGGTAATGTAGGAAATGTTGATCCTAATCTCATGCAATGAAGCCTCAAGGTTTGCAAATGATAAAGCCTGTTAACTAATCCTTTACGTATCAATGTAATGCAATTTTCTGATATATCTAGGTACTTTAGAAGTTTCAGGAGACTAATTGAGTCAGGCAGATCTTTTAGGTTGCAATGTACTAAACTCAAGACTCGCAAGCACTTTGCATGCACCAGTAGAGTTTGAGGCACACCACTTTTGAAATTTTCAGATGCTAACGTTCGTAAGTGCTTCATATGTTCTTGCGTAGGATGATAATATGGAGTTAACAAAGATAAATGGCGAATATTAGAGCCAATAGCATTCAAATCAATACCTTCTCTTAGAGTCACCCATTCTTGTCTCCACACCGCTATTGCAAGAACACGAACAGCATCATGCATCTTGCATTCTTTGACATTACCCCAATCATCCAACTTCACATCTTGAAAAAAGAAATTGTTAACTAAAGTATCAAAATATTCATTTCCAATGATCTCCATTTTTTTATGGGGACTAATACTCCTACCTCCTTCTGGATGCAAAAATCCTTGAGCCATCCAAAGTTGAATCAGTGTTTCCCTCCTGATGGTGGCATCTTCAGGAAAAATTGCACAGTATGCAAAACACTTTTTCAAACTTGCAGACGGTAAATAATTGAAACTCAACTTTAACGAAGGTAAGATACCATTGTTGATATTTGAGTTCCATATTGCACTATTTCTAATCTCCCTCCAATCCTTCATAGTATTCTTAGACCTTAACAAATCCGAAAGGACCCTTATCGCTAACGGAAGACCTCCACACTTTCTAACCATACTTTTCGCTATAGCCTCTAGTTCAGAACCAGGAGTTTGGATTACGCGTACTTTTTGCTGGAACAACACCCAGCTATCTTGAAAATTCAGGCCCTCCAGTTGATAAACTTGAGGAAATTCTGTAGCCAAGTCCTCATTGTAACTGCAGGTCTCTAGAGATCTTGCTACTTGATAACTACGTGTAGTCACCAAAATCGCACTTCCTCTGGAAGCATGGATATTTAACAGTTCACTAGTAAATGACTCCCAAACGTTATACATAGTATCCCAAACATCATCCAGCACAAGTAGATACCTTTTATCACTCAATTCTAGCAGCATTTTTTGATAATTGCTCCCGTTACATTGATACCCACTGATAATTTCAGCTAAATCAATCAAGACTAACTTGAGATTGAAATCATGTGAAACACATATCCATATTATTCTCTGGAAGTGATATCTTATCTCATTGCTGTCAGAAACTCGCTTTGCCAAAGCTGTCTTTCCAAGACCTGTTACAAATCATTACAAAAGAACTGTATGAGGATAATATATATGAGAAGGTAAACTGAATCACAAACTAGATTATAGTTTACACAGCTATTTAGTTTTAAGTGCCAACTACTAGTACAGTTTCTGAAAGCAGAAAATTCATAAATTAGTTGATAGTGATTTGGCATCTACAATTTGAATGAGATAAAAGTCCAAATACATATCTAATAAAGTAAAATAAATTCCATTCTCAATAACTAACTCGGGAAAATTTACATGTCCTAAATTGTTTCGCTGTTTCCTCATATAACCTGGATGAGTGGATGCATAGAGATCCAACATCTAAATGCTTCGACTTGTATAGTAATTGTTGTTTTCATAAATGTTTCAATACTTGTCAGTCTACGATCAAAGAAAAATTGAAAAAGGTGTTCTTTAACTTACAACTATAGAAAAAAAAAAAGAGCTATGCTCACAAGCTGAGTGACTGTCTAAGTAGTGATACATCCATCTTGGTGTTGAGCTATGCTCACAAGCTGAGTAATATTCATCTCCTAACTAATTCTAACTACCTTGACATGTCAGCATAGTTAGTTACACAGTTAGTTAGAATACCCATATTGCTGCTTAATGTTATTAGCTTAGCTTTTGATTGTAATCAAGCTGTAGAGTATATATAGCTAATACTCTTGTAATCATTTCTATTCATTCAGAAATAACAATACTAAATCTCTTCCTCTCTCTAAAATTTCTAACTAAACATTTCTTGATTAAAGCTTCTCTCTAAGTCATTAATGGAGGTCTACTAAACATCGAGCTAAGCTGATTCAATTCCACACATTTTATCATAGTACCAGAGCTACGAATCTACCTAATCACTGTCTGAAGATCATTTCATTCTCTCAAATCTCAGAATCATCAGTAAGTCCTGCAAAATCTAAATCGATTCTTTCATTTCAATCGAATTCTTGAAATCTGCAAAATCTGTAGAAATTTTTATGAATCTGAGGTTATTGTAGCTCAATTCTTGCCTAAATTCTGCTTTATAACTAAAATTCATTGATCATTCTTAGTTCTGTTGATCAATTGCTTTTGTTTTCTTGCTCCAATCTAGCCTAAATTTCTTCATCCTGAAATCTGTTCATTCAAATCCATTTCTTGCTTAATCTGTTCATTCTTCTATAAAATCTCTTAATTCTTCTCTTCTAAACTCTAGAATCAGTTCAAGAATCAAGCCTGAAATTGAAAATGAAATTCCTAATAGGACTCCAAATTCGGATCCTGGACAAGATTATTCTAGTCCTTTCTATGTTCATCCTAACGACAGCCTTAAAATGTGCTCATTTACTACTAAATTTGATGGCAATGGATACAGTGATTGGAAACGAAACAAGCAATGCTCTGCTAAAAATAAATGCAACATGTTTTTGAAGAAATTACATGACAGTAAGCTGACTAGCTGAATATATCTAGATCGTGTGTATCCTTCAAAGTATTAAAGATGAACGGAGACAATGTATCAGCCAAGGTTACAACAGCTAAAGCATAGGTATTACTTCATCAATATAGGTTCTCCAAGTAGAACCTAACTAGGTACACATAACTAGCAAAGATCAAGGATAGGCTAACATCACATAAACCAATATGGTCTCAAGAACAGGGAGGTTTACTTCCATTCCCAGTGTTGAACTAAAGAAAATATAAAATGAGTGCCAAAATTTTCACCTCATATTTATCTGATCAGAAGGTAGTAAACCATTTGATTAGACAAATATAGGTAATATTCAAAAAGCTTTGGACCTGAAAGGGGGGTGTACTTGCTGTAAGTGACTTGATGAATACTCCTGAGTTGATGCTATATAACTGTAAATTGCAGTTTTTGGAGGATAGCAGCTTCTCGTGGAAATGGATCAATAAAAATACAGAAACTTTGACAGTCATCAGCACCCAGATGAAAAGCAACATTAAAGAAGGTTATCTTCAAAGAAGTACCAGAGTCCATGACTATTGGCAACAAAAAGACAAACAAAAGTTCTGGATCGAGAAAAGTTCATAGAGACTAGTAGAGATATAGATTGGATTACCTGCTAAGGAGGACCTTTTCACTTGGAAACTCAGCGACTTTTTGCACTGCAAGGCCTATGTTAAGCTCTATAAAAAGATTAGAGAGGATCTTATCATTGTAAGTATATTTCATTGAATCTTTTACTGGGTAGTCCCTGAACATGTATGTGATGTCTGGATTCTAGCCAGAAAAACATATCAATAACCCCACCATACTTCCAACATTCCTCTACTTCATCTACTAAAATATCCGTCATATATCAAAGTCATAAAATTTTCATTTGGCAGCTAGACTAATAAGATGTAAATTGGGACAGATCTAAGTGATAATTCATGATATTCAGTATAATAAAATGTGAAGAGGCGTCATAATAATGAATACATCACCTGCCATTCCAACAATGCTAACCACATTAAGATTTCTGTCAGCATTCCCAGGGTTACACAACATCCTCACGATATTGGCTTCGTCTTGATCCCTTCCAATGAGTCCCCGACTAGTGACTAATTCCCGCTGGACCTGAAGTTGTACATCTTCCAATTCAGGAACTCTTTTGCCGGGACCTTCTGCTAAGTCAACTGGTTTAATGCCAAGCACTTGAGCATCTTTAAAAACATCTTCTATACTGACCATTAAGTTATGCACTTTATGACCCATTTGAAAGCGGAACACAATCGGATTACTACTTACATTGAAAAAAAGCCGAAGCTTTTTCTTATACTGAGACTGATTTGCAAACTTCAATCTTCGCTTAAGAGCTTCGTATGCAAGCTCATCAAGCAAGTCATCACCTTCATAAGCAACATTTTTCACTTTACTAAGCCAATCATCAACTAAAGGATTATTAATTCTCTTATCAGCAGCAACACTTAAGAGCATACGGATCCTAATCAGCTTTTTCTCAAGCTCTTTAATATCATATTTGGACCTCCATGAAAGCTTGACCTCTCCAGCTGTGCGGCCCAGCACTGTTGTGAGGACCGCCATAGTTGCTTCAACAATGAAGCTTTCAGCCATGATGTAGTTTGATAAGGGGGAAAGAAAAAAGAATTGTGTTGAATGAAAGCCAATCAGAGTTGCTGATATAATGCGCGCAACTCTTTGACTTACCATGTTTCTTTGACTTTTGCACTATTCACAAACATGTTGTTAGATTTGTCTTAATATGTATTTTCATAATATCAACCTCATATAAGATTCAATGATTGATAATTGACAATGTCGTTAGTCAAAGTTGTGCATTCGGCAAGTGTGAAAGTCGCAACGGAACCACAGAATAGAAACAGCAGGAGCAATACCACATGCTGCTTTCCGTTGACTTGAATGAGAATAACTTTTATTGGGGTCAAATTTCATTTCACCAGGAGGGGAGTACTAGAGAGTGGAGAATATATCTCGGACTCAGTCAGACATTTCGTCGAACACGTAGTGTGCATTACCCATTTTTCCGAAAATAAAAAACAGTTGAATAAATCGATCTTAACTAATGAACTATATGATGGTATAAAGATCTGATAAGTGATAATCCATAAAAATTTGAAGAATTGACAGCATACAATTAGCTGAAAGGTTAGGATTAGATCTGATTTAGCTGTTGCTAAGAGGGGAAAAACACGGTTTCTTTTAGCAGTTGAGAGATGCGATAAAAAGGTTTTTAGCGGGAAGTACGGTTAATCAAAACGTCTTGGTGGGAGCGAGTACACAATAATTTATTGTGTACTCAAACTGACTCTACCACGCAAAAATTGACTATATTCGTAAAAAAAACGAACTAAATTATACGAAAATTGACTATATCATACAAAAACTGATATAAAAGAAATGAAAATTGATTAAATCAAATGAAAACGAACTATATTATATGGTTTCCACCTTTCCGGTGCATAATAAGTTATTGTGAACCCGATCTACCCAAATTTTTGTATTTTTATATGAGATATTTAAAATTTATATCAATTTCTTATATATTTTTAAAAAGCATTTTATGTCGATCCCTTCTCCCGAGCTAATCATAGCTCCATCTAAACCTCACTTTTATCATGCAATTCTTTGATATATTTAGGTACTCTACATGTTTGTTTCGAGAGGCTAATTGAATCATGATAGAGTATATAACTAAGCTAATGGTTGTAGTCCCAAGAATAGTTTTATACTCTATCAAATCAAACAAGTCTCTTAGATTGCATTGTAGTTGTACTAAACTTAAGACCCGCAAGCACTTTGCAAATCGGTATGCAATGAGTATGGCGCTCCGAAACACGTTTAAGGTATGACCTCTAGACATAAGACATGCATGCAATGATCATTGCACCTCCATTGTCTCTATGTCTGTATATAACTTGTGCTTTAACTACCAATAGTCATCGCAAGAGCACTTCGCATGATTTAAGGTGTGGAAATGAAACCGATCTCGGACAATGATTTATCAGACAAAAAACAAGAGAGATGGCTCTCAAAGCCAAGTGACAGTCCTCACAAGTCCTGAGTATTCTGATTACACTCATAATTCGACACGTAATTGCTAACTTCTCACTGTGCAAAGAATCAGCTTGCTCTTTATCTTCCTCATCCAAGGCAAATGTAACCATGTTTCTATTAGTACTGGTATATCTAATATCCCAACTTCGCCTTGTTCAAAAACTTCATCAAGTTTTTCCTGAATCTCCACAATTCGCGGATGTAACTGATCATCTACATCGAATTCCTGAGTAACAACACCATCCACTTCCAAGTCTTCAATCCAACTCCAATCAAGTTCTCATGCATTCCTTCTCTTACCCAATTGCTTCCTCATGGAAACAACAGTCTCCCCTGTACCAGTATAAGCATATAAAGTTGACAGCAAAAACTCGGCCACTTGAATCAAGTTGGTGAAAAATGATTCAAGATCTGCTCACCCAGAGAAATGTTGTGATGAGTTCTACACCCACTAAACAAAGCCCTCCATATAGAAGATGAATTTGATGGTCTGTTCATCAGCCATCTTGCGAGACTTTGATGGCCATGTCTCCAAGGTGAAGTGCAGCTGAGCTTAAAGTGTCCACTCTTTATCCAATAAAAAGCTGATTAATGCTGGAGCCATTAAAATTGTCCTACAAGACATAAGGTTCAAGATATCCCATAGTATAAATGAACAGCATAAATAATCACATTTTCTATCAGAGCTCATTAGCATTTGGTAATGATAAGAGTCTTATTACTATGGTCTTTCACCATCTACAAAAATGAACTGATGAATATCAGCATTAGCAAAAAAGTGAAGAATTACTAGTGATTAATCATGAGGATGCAATTAGTGAAATATCTCTTTTCTTAAAATCTACAATCTACAAATATTTTAATACAGAAGAACCGTCAAAAGATCTGTAGATATGCTCAACTTAGGACATTGGAAAGGATTCGTGAAGAATCCACGAAATCTCGAGGCTCGCAGCATGGAATTTCTGGAAGGTAAGCATATTAGATTCTCCATTTGCTGAAGATGTACAATTTCCAAACATGTGAGATTTCCCAGCCAACTTGGTAGAGTTTTCAAGCTACCAAAGCTGCCTATGCCGAGTGTTTGAAGCTCAGTAAAATGGCTAAGTTGGTTAGGTAGATTTCCTACGCTAGACCAGCCTATCAAAGACAGTTTTTGAAGGGATTTGGTGAGCCCACAAGAATCACTTATGTCTGGGAACGGAAAAAAGTCGAGCTCTCTACATAATGGACCAATGTCCAGTTCTGCGAGATTACCAAGATTAGCAAATCCCTCAGGCAGCCTAGTCAGTCTTGCACAGTTATGTATTTCCAAACTGCGCAGATTGGTTAAGGGCTCTATATTAGGTAAATCTTCAATAAGAGGGCATCTTCCTATCTTCAATATTTCAATAGATTCCATGGTGTGCAAATCTGGAAAAGATGTTAGATTATCACAGCCCCAGACAACCAATACCTTCAGAGACGGAAAGATAAGAGACGCTGGCAGCCGCTTGAGATTACGGCAGTAGTAAACTTTCATCTCTACAAGATTGCAAAGATGTGGCCCTCTTGAAGGTCTCATCTCCATCAACCACGACGGTGCTACTTGGCCATTATAGTACCAAATGTTAAGGAACTTTAGATTTTCATGAGGCAGCAGCTCTTCGAGCACCTCTTCAGAGTTTGTGAGGGAACTAGCATTGTAGGACCATGTTAGATCTAAGTGCTGAATGTTTGCTTTAGTCATCAAGCTTGCCTTTTTCGCTTCTTCCCTGCTTGAAACATGTTCAAGATACCAAAGTGCCAAGCTTCCCCTGATGTTATTCAAAGAGCTTATGTCACTGATTCTCATACCCCACTTTTGATGCTGGTCAAGCCTTTGTGATGTTTTTGTATTGGCTTCCAATAGTATGCACAGGGAAAAGTCTTTAAAAGAATATCTATTGGTGCAAATACATCTTAAGTTGACAAGTTTACCTAGTTCTTTGGGCAGTGTAGGATATGTAGAAAAGTATCGCACTCTGAAACATAAATGCCTCAAGGTCTGTAAATGGTAGAGCTCACCAACTGAAGAAGGCAACTCCATAATGTCATTTTCAGATATATCTAGGTACCTCAAATGCTTGAAGCACCCAATCGAATCAGGCAATTTAAATAGACCAGCATCTACTAGACTTAAGACCCGTAGGCACTTCGCATGCATCAGCAGATTGTTGAGCTTTCCAATGTATAAAGATTCAAACATTACTGTGCGTAGCTTCTCCTTCAGTTTTGGGGTAGGAGACTCTTCAGTTAGAAAACACACATGGCGAACATCAGAGGAAATCTTGGTCATATTAACGATTCCTGAAAGTGTCAAGTACTCTTGTCTTGCAACAGCCTTTGCAAGAGCATGGACAACATCATGCATCTTACACCTTTCTACCCTGCCATTTTTATCGAACTCCACATCCTGCAAAAAGGAGTTGTTTAACAAAATATTGAAATATTCGTTACCGGTCTTCTCCATTTTATCATATGGCTGCAAGAAGCCCTGGGCCATCCAAAGTTGGATCAAGTATTCCCTTCTAATAGTGGCATCCTCTGGGAAAATAGCACAATAAACAAAACATTTTTTTACTGCTGCAGATGGTAAATAACTGAAGCTTAAGTGCAGAGAAGGCAAGATTCCATTGTTATCTTCCAACTTCCACAGCTCACTTTCTTCAATGTCCTTCCACTCTTCCAAAGACCTGTGCCTTAATAAATCCCCCAAAACATTTATAGCTAAAGGGATGCCTCCACACTTTAAGACCATCTTTTTTGCTCTAGCCACATCTTTGATATGTTGTACTCTTTGCTGGAATAGGGACCAGCTGTCAATGAAGTTTAGGCCCTTTAGTTGATAAATAAGAGATCCATTCGGAGTTGTCAAAGCTTGAACGCCATTATGTATCTGCATGGTCGCAATTACCTGGGAACTGCGAGATGTAGCTAGAACTGTTGTTCCTCTAGACCCACCAATATCTAGCAACATGCTACGGAAGGATTCCCATACACTTAATATTGTATCCCAGACATCATCTAGCACCAGTAGATATCTTTTTCCTCTCAACTTAATTTCAAGTTTAGCTACCATTGCTTGATAACTTGACCTTGTAGATGTTTCGTCATCAACGAGTTCAACCATTTTTTCCAAAATTCCCTTCACCTCAAAATCATGGGATACACACACCCATATTCTTTTGTAGAAATGCTTTTTTACTTCATCTCTGTCAAATATTCGCTTGGACAAAGCTGTCTTTCCAAGGCCTGTTACAAATTGGTAGCATATCACAAGAAACTTCAATGTCACAAATGAGGAATCAGGAAAAAAAGAAGTTATCACCTAATCATTTTCTGTTGGTCCATACTGAAGTTATGGAACAAATAAGTCAACATTCTAAAACCTCAATACACATAAACAATGACATTGTCTTTATTTCTTTGGAAAGCACTTCAATTTTCCACTCCTATTTCTTATGCATACTGTAATTCTTCCTATCATCAAACGTGACCATAATATTGGACAAAAAATAATAGATCATCAGATTTCTTTGCATCAAAAAGATTCAAATAGATCTAGAGTATTATAAAACAGAATTCAATTATTTAAGCAAACAAAAGAAGGGTCTTTTAAAGGGCCCATTAAGGGGAGAGAAACAAAGACGATTTCGACTAGTGTCAAAAGCCCCAAGTATGATGGACTTATTATTTGCTATCTGAAGAAGATTTGGATGTGAATCTGCTGATTAGGTTGATGTTTTAACATCCTTAATCCTAAGATAGGCTTATTATGTGCTTTCAAGAAGATGTAGATGTAATTGGTGATGATGAAACAGCCTTGATTCTTAGAAGGGAGCACTTGTCAGCTGCTAATACTATGTCTTAACCCCGATACCAAAGATGGATGGAGACTGAGAGATAGAGAAATAATATTGTCCTGATAGCATGTTAGAATTCAATTTTGTATTGAAAATCATTGCTAAAACACTATGAACTATTAAGATTCGACTGCAGAATTTGGTGGGAATATTGCAAACAGCATTTGGTCAAGGATGGTCATAAACATACGGTACCCTGATTGCATATGAAATCGTGCACTGGCTCAATAAACAAAAGAAGCTACATTATTTGGTAAAACTCGACGACAGTAAGCTGATACTGAATATATCTGGACCATTTGGATCCTTCAAACTATTGAAGATGGATGGAAAACAATAGATCAGCCTTTTTTATAACAGCTATAGCCTCAGTACCAATTCATTTTTATAAGGTTCTCCAACTTGACCATAAAAAAGAATTGACATGTGGATCTGTATTCTATTCCTTTACACTCAATTCTGAAACTTTTTACTCATTGACTAGACTGACGAGAATGGAAAAAAAAGAAAGGTTCAAAAAGCTTATTATCATCTTGGCGTTGCAACTTGTTGATGACACCAGGTGTTTTGTTCAAAGAAAAAACACCAATGGAAGGTTGTTTTCATTTGCTCTTGTTTGGATGCACTCAAAAGTGTATTGAAGTAATACTAAACAAACATGAATGCCTCAAAGTTTCGTACAAGTATCTCGGGCGCCTGGGTGCATACTGCTAAAGATCAGGATATGCTAGCATCATGCAAAAAATGGTCTCAATAAGACAAGAACAGGGAGGCTTACTTCCATTCCCTGTGTTCAGCTACAGATTCAATAAGATGAGTGCTAAATAGTGTGATACTCTAGAAGAATTCACCCTACAGAGGATGTTTTAATTTCTAGAAGAATACACAGAAACAAAAAAAGATTGCAGAATATATATATAAAAAACAAAAGAGAAAGAGGAGATTACTACCCTTTGACCAGATAGATACAGGTAATATTTGGGAAAGCTTTGGAACTAGGACTGGGTCACACTTGCTGTTAGGGGTGTGCAGTTTTGGACCGGGACCAGAATCCCAAGTTTTCATGGACCTGAGTCTTGCTAACAGTCACGCTGCTTCCTTTGTACATAACCTTTAGTGTTATCTACAAAGAAAGTTTACATTGACTAGTAGATTATCCTCTTTTAGTAAAAAAGTTCCTCTTTACAGATAACCTTCTTTAGTTGAGCTTGTCCGCAGCAACAGAAACTTCATGTTGACTATGAAAACTTTGATATTTGCATCAAGGTTTAGTTTCAGAGATGAGGAATAGAGGAGAGAAACGCAGGCAGACTATTTTTGTATTGCAATCTGTTCTCTATTACAATACATTCCCTCTGATATATATAGCCTAGAGAGAGAAGAAATAAGACCCTGGGATCAGTCCCACTACTAGCACCTGATCCTAGGTGGTGTGTGCACTACAGACAAAAGCAGCAGATACCTAGTACAATTAGTACAACAGTACTGATTACAAAAATGCCAGTAGGAATAATCATCAGAGAGTAGTGGAGGCTTGTTATTATCATGGACAAAAGAGGTGGTCCTGCATTTCTTTTCTTCACTCCTCCTCAAGCTAAGAGCTATTGGAGAGAGCTCCTAGCTTGGACATCAGATGAGTATGTTGAGCAATGGTGAGAGGTTTGGTGAAGACATCAGCAGCTTGCTCAGTGGTAGGGACATATTGAGTAGCAATGCAACCTTCTGTGATTTTGTCTCTAATAAAATGACAATCAAGTTCTACATGTTTGGTTCTGTCATGATGAACAGGATTGGCAGCTATAGAAAGAGCTGCCTTGTTGTCACAGTGCAACACAGTAGGAGGTAAATGCCTGAGGCCCAGATCTTTGAGTAATTGAGCTATCCATGTGACTTCGCATGCAGTGAGAGCCATGGCTCTATACTCAGCCTCAGCTGAGGATCTGGCCACCACAGGTTGCTTTTTTGATCTCCATGAGAGGGGAGAGTTGCCTAGGAGTATACAAAACCCAGTAGTGGACCTTCTAGTCATGGGACAGCCAGCCCAATCACTGTCACAGTATGCTGTGAGGTGGGCTCCTGAGCTAGAGGCCAAGAGAATGCCCTGTCCTAGGGAATGATTGATGTATCTGAGTATTCTTTTGGCAGCCTGCATATGCACTGTGGTGGGCTTGTGCATGAATTGACTCAAGATGTGGACAGCATAGGTGATATCTGGTCGAGTGATTGTGAGGTAGATAAGTCTACCAACCAGTCTTTGGTATTCAGTGAGGGAAGGAAGAGGATCCCCCATATCAGCAGTAAGTTTCAGGTTAGCTTCCAATGGTAATCTCACTGGCTTGGAGTGATGCATACCATACTCTTTCACAAGATCAGTGGCATATTTCTTTTGAGATAAGAAGAAACCAGCAGGGGACCTGTCTATTTCAATCCCAAGAAAGTATCTGATGGCACCCAAGTCCTTCATGTGAAAAGCAGATGACAAGTAATTTTTGACTTGAGTGATGACATGTTCATCATTGCCTGCAATGAGCAGGTCATCCACATAGATCAAGATAACAACAAAGGCCTGGGTAGTTTGATAGGTGAATAGGGAGTAATCAGTTTTAGACTGTTGGAACCCATAGTCCCTGAGAGATGAAGAGAGTTTAGAAAACCACTGGCGAGGGGCCTGTTTAAGCCCATAGAGTGATTTTTTTAGTTGACACACTTGGTTTGTGAGGTTTTTTGGTGAGGATGAGCAGCTGGTATCTACTGAAATTCTGTTATTCATAGCAGTATACCCAGGAGGGAGTTGCATGTACACAGTCTCCAGCAAGTCTCCATGAAGGAAGGCATTTTTGACATCCATTTGGATGACATGCCAGCCTTCTATAGCTGCTACTGCCAGTAGGGATCTCACAGTAGTGAGCTTGGCAACAGGGGCAAAGGTTTCTTGGTAATCTATGCCATATTGTTGCCTACACCCTAGCACAACAAGCCTAGCCTTGTGTCTCTCAATGGTACCATCTGGATTGTGTTTTGTTTTGAAGATCCATTTACAGCCTATGGCTTTCTTGCCATGTGGGAGGGTAGTTATGGCCCAGGTGTCATTAAGTTCTAGAGCCTGGAGCTCCTCATTCATGGCAGAGACCCAATGAGGATGTTTGACAGCATCTTTAAAGTGAGTGGGGTCAGTAATTTGAGTGGAATGAGAGAGGAATGCAGCAAACTCAGGATGAATGTGAGTAGTAGCAAGGTTGGCTATGTGGGTAGTATTTGTGTTGTGAGAAGAGTGTGAGTGAAGATTAGTGACATAGTCATCTAACCAAGTAGGCTGTTTGTGTAATCTTGTAGATCTCCTGGGAGGAGGAGGAGGAGGAGGAGATGTTTGAATGGGTGAGTTGAGTGTGGGAGAGTCAGTTGGGTTGTCAGGTGGGGTTGTTCTGGGTGCAGGAGATCTTACTGGTGAGGTAGGAGGTGTGTCTGTGCTTTGATCTATAAGATCATCAAAGTCATGTTGGGTGTTTTGTGAAGTGTGGGTAGGCATATCAACTGGGAGAGGGTGTTTATATGAGGCTGAGTGAGTATTGTAGGGAAAAATGTGCTCATGGAATTTCACATCTCTGGATGTGAATGTTTGTTTGGTGAGAAGATTGAGCAAGGTGTACCCTTTTTTGTTCATGGGATACCCTAGGAACACACAGGGAACACCCCTAGGTTTGAATTTGTCTTTGTGAGAGGTAGGGTTATAAGCTAATGCTAAGCATCCAAAGGTCTTCATCAAGGTATAATCAGGTTTTTTTTCAAATACCAGCTCATAAGGTGTTTTATTGTTGATGGCAACTGATGGCAGTCTATTTGTGATGTAAGTGGCAGTGAGAACACAATCACCCCAATAACATAGGGGCAAACCAGCTTGGAACCTGAGGGCTCTTGCCATCTCCAAGACATTTCTATGCTTTCTTTCACACCTCCCATTTTGTTGAGGCCTATCCACACATGTGGTTTGGTGTGTTATGCCTAGGTCTCCAAAGAACCTCTTGCAATGCTCATCATCAAATTCAAGAGCATTATCGGATCTCACTACTTTCACTTGAGCTTGAAATTGGTTTTGCACAAATAAGACAAACTTCCTAATTGCACCATAAGCTTCAGATTTCAGCTTGAGCAACTGAACCCAGGTTGCCCTAGACAGATCATCTACAATAGTTAAGAAGTACCTGTATGTCTCTTTGGTTTGGACCTTGTATGGCCCCCATATATCAATGTGTATCAAGTCAAACTTTTTCTTAGCACATGATGTACTAGGAGAGTAGGGCAATTTAGTAAATTTAGCAAGAGGACAAGTCAAACAAATATCATGCTGATTTTTGCAAATATGAGAAATACAACCAGTTTTGTAAATTCTCTCCATAGGAGCATGTCCCAATCTGTTATGCCACAAGTTACATTCACTGATATTAGCTACATTACAGCTAGCATTCTCCTGAAACAATGCATTGTTAGCTAATTGTGAATCAACTTGACTGACTTGATTCATCATTGGCTCAATATTTCCCTGGCCTTCATTTTTCCTTCCTGATTCTACCAAGTAAAAAAGGCCACCAGCAGCTTTTCCAACAGCCTTAGTTGTCTGTGTAGCAGAGTCCTGGATCACACACAATCCAGGCACAAATTTTACTCTACAATCACTGTCCTGTATCAGTTTACTCACAGATAACAAGCTATGGTGGAATTCAGGAATATATAACACATGTTTTAGTTTCAGATTGTTTTGAAGGTTTACATCACCAATGTGAGTTATTTCCAAGGTTTTCCCATTTGGCAAATGTATTTTGGGTTTACCCTTGGTAGGTATAGGTCTTTCAAGGTGATGTATGTTACCAGTCATGTGGTCACTGGCCCCTGAGTCAATGATCCAGTTATTCATGCTTTTAGAGGCTATATTGCAAGATATCATACCTGCAAAATTTTGATCTAGCTCCTCCTCAGTGTCATATCCAGCTTTGGAAGACTTAGAGCCTGAAGGAACCAGCTTCAAGAGCTGTTCAAGCTGAGTGGCAGTGAGAGACACACTCTCATCAAATGTGTTAGCATTTGCAGCTAACTTGTGCCCTTGGTTCGATTTGTTCCATCTTCCTGTGCCTACCACTTCCTTGTTTCTTTGCTGCTGCTTCTTGTATTGAGGGTGAGTTTTGGGAAATCCAACTATTTTCCAACATTCTTCAGCAGAGTGATTTTTCCTTCCACACACTGTGCAACCAGCCCCAGATTCAATGTTTCTCCTTCCAGGTTTAGCTTCTCCTCCTCTACTATACATAGCAGCAACATCCGGTTCAATCTTCACCTTTTTCAGGGTTTCTCTTTGTGCTTCTTCCTGAAGTAAGGTTCCACAAGCTACTTCCACACTTGGTAAAGGAGATTGCATGAGAATGTGGCTTCTCTGAGGTGCATATTCCTCATCAAGACCATTCAGAAATTGGAACAAATGTTGTTCCTCTTTCTGTCTATTCATGGCTTGAATAAACTCATTCACCTCAGGGCTCATCTGGGTAAGCGCAGGAAGAAGGTTCAAACCTTCTATTTCTTCCCACAGAGCACTCATCTCAGTGTGATACTCACTTATGGGCCTTTCATTTTGCTTCAGTTCATATACATCTCTGCTTAGTTTATACTTCCTAGCACCATTTGTCTGAGAATACCTCACTTCCAGTTGTTTCCATACTTCTCTTGCTGTGCTCAGGAATAGAGTAGACCTTTTGATGGTCTCACTCATTGAACCCATCAGCCAAGCAATTACCATACTGTTGCAGGTATCCCACTGCTCAGCTTTAGCATCATCTTCAGCTTCTCTCTTTATCACTCCAGTCACAAACCCCAACTTTCTTTTAGATGCTAGAACAATCTCCATTGATCTTCTCCATTCTCTATAATTCCCAGCTCCTGTTAGTTTCTCCACTGAGACAGAACTTTGTCCATCGGAGGGATGCAGGTACAAAGGGTTTTGGATGTCAGACAGTTTTGCCATTGAGAGGGAAGGATTCTAGGAAGGAATTATTCCGGTTGAAGAGGGACTTGATGAAGAGGGCAGAAGGTAGGATACAAAGGTAAAGAAGGAAGTTTATTTGAGGTTCAGAAAAATGGTTTCACTAGGGGAGGCTCTGATACCATGAAAACTTTGATATTTGCATCAAGGTTTAGTTTCAGAGATGAGGAATAGAGGAGAGAAACGCAGGCAGACTATTTTTGTATTGCAATCTGTTCTCTATTACAATACATTCCCTCTGATATATATAGCCTAGAGAGAGAAGAAATAAGACCCTGGGATCAGTCCCACTACTAGCACCTGATCCTAGGTGTGTGTGTGCACTACAGACAAAAGCAGCAGATACCTAGTACAATTAGTACAACAGTACTGATTACAAAAATGCCAGTAGGAATAATCATCAGAGAGTAGTGGAGGCTTGTTATTATCATGGACAAAAGAGGTGGTCCTGCATTTCTTTTCTTCAAGTAGATTGGATAATTCAACTAAAGAAGATTTGCTATGGACATATAGAATGAAAATTCGCTATGGAGGACTTTTTCACTTGGAAAGTTAGCAACTTTTCTCACTGCAAGGCCTTGTGTTAGCCCCTCAAAAAAGATTTAGAGGACCTTATCACTGCAAGGCCATTTGATTGAATCTTTCACTGAATAGTCCCTGAACATGTATGTTATGTTTAAACATAATGCCCCAACCATACTTCAATATTTTGTTAAAATTTCCTCTACTATGCCTACTAAAACACTAAGTTTCAACTAGTTATAGCATCTTAATTTGGCAGCAATACGCAATACTAGTAGCATATATAATGGGACAGAACTAAGTGATGATAATTGATAATGTGAAAGTGCAAAAACAGTTAAGAGGCGTTGTAATAAGTAATATCTCACCTGCCATTCCAACGATTCCGACCACATTCAGATCTCTGTCAGCATTCCCAGGGTAACACAATGTCCTCAGTATATTGGCTTCGTCTTGATCCCTTCCAATGAGCCCCCGGCCAGCGACTAATTCTCGCTGGACCTTCAGTTGTACATCTTCCAATACAGGCACATTTCTGCTAGGACCTCCTACTAAATCAACTGGTTTTATGCCAAGCACTTGAGCATCTTTAAAAACATCTTCTATACAACCCATCAAGTGCTTCACTCTATGACCCATTTGAAAGCTAAACACAATTGGATTACTACTTAAATTGAAGAAAAATCGAAGCTTTTTCCCCAACTGGGACTGATTTTTAAACTTCAATCTTCGCTTAAGAGCTTCATATGCAAGCTCATCAAGCAAGTCATCAGCTTCATAGGCCACATTTTTCACTTTACTAAGCCAATCATCAACTAAAGGATTATTAATTCTCTTATCAGCAGCACCACTTAAGAGCATATGAATCCTCTTCAGCTTATTCTCAAGCTCTACAAAATCCTTTTTGGAGTTCCACGAAAGCTTGACCTCTTCGGCTGCGCGACCAAGCACTCCTGTGAGGACTGCCATAGCTGCTTCAGCGATAAAGCTTTCAGCCATTAGTTTGTTTGATAAGGGGGAAAGAGAAAAGAGAAGTGTGAATGATTAATGAGTACCAATCTGAATTGCTGATATACTGCTACTCTCTTACTTGCAGTGTTTTTGTAATTATTCTTGCTTTCTTTTGTAGTGATAATTGAGATTGAGAACTCCGCTTTTATTTAGTTGTTCCACTTTTTTACACTATTTACATAACCCACTTCGACATAAAATCATGTAAGATATTGTTGGATTTGTCACAGTTGCGCATTGGCAAGTGTAAAAGTCGTGGTGGAACCACAAAATAAATACAAGGGGAGTAGTACAACCTGATGCTGTTTTCCATTGACTTGAATGAGAACGCCTCTTATTGGGCTGCAAATTGCAATCCCATTTGACCAGGAGTGAAGTACTCGAGAATACATCTCGGACTTGGTCAGACATTTCGTCGAACAAGTAGTGGGCATTACCCATGTTTTCAAGAAACATACAAAATATTGATTCGACTACACCAAAATTAAGTCAAACTATCTGAAAACCGAATTTAATTAACATCAAGTATAATTGTTTTACTATTCGCCGGACAACTATAATAATATTGAAGAACTGGTTGAAGAATTGATAACATGTAATTAAATGAAAGGATTAGTTTAGAAGTTAAGAATGGATCTGCTTAACTGCTTAAGCTGTGGCTAGAGCCTAGAGGGAGAGGAGGAGGAAGAAGACTGCGTTGTTTTACGGTCGAGAGATGTGATAAGAAGGTATCTACTATCTAGCGGGAAGTTCGGTTAGAAGATTTGGAGTAATAAAAAATGGGAAATTCGTCCGGGTACCCTCTGCTTTGGCCCTCTATTTTTGTTTTTCGGTTTTTTCACCAGGTAGGTAGGTACCTTTTAGGTTTGACGAAATATATTACTTCCTCTGTTTCATAATATAGTGTTCACTTCTTATTTTTCACAAGAATTAAGGAAAATGGAAAGAGTTTTAGGATTTCACAAAAATATATATTTAAGTAAATGTTTATTGGTTATTTTTTTTTTCTTCTTTTCCCTCTAAAATAAAATGAAAGAGCAATAAATATACCTTGGAATGGTGTAAAACAATAAATAGGGGCACATATCTCTATTATATAAAGGAGGGGGGAGCTATGGTGTCCTCTTTTGAACTAACTATTTTGCCCTTCTTCCCTTTCTAAATTACTAAATGAATCTCAAAATTAAAACCGGGGCTAAAAATAATATCAAAAATTAATTTACAATACTCACTCACAAATCACTTAAAAGAAGAAACTTTACAAATCACTCATACAATTAAGAAAATCATGTTATAAAAATCACGCAAATCACTTAAATAATCAGGAAACTTTATTAAAACTTAAAATTAACATAGAAAGTAAAACTAATAACCTATAACGTCAATACATACATAAACATTTATTACAAAAATTTACTTACAAATCAATGTTCTCAAGAACCATTCACAATTAATGGTGGGTCATGATAAAAGATAGAGGTGTATTTGTAGTGAAATCAGAATTTAGAAGTTAGACAAGGAAAAAAATTATTTACTTTTTAATAGTGTTTCCTATATATTGAAACTTTTACATATATTTGGACCTATCTTTTTCTATTATATAATAGCGATTAATTATCAAGTTAAAAAGGTTTATGTAAAATATAATTCAAGAATTAAAGTACAACATATCCCTTATTATATAAGGAAAGGGGGAGTTGTGGTGTCCCAGAATGAAGAGACTATATATGTTACCCTTTTCCCATTCTAAATTACACATTCACTTACAAATCAAAGGGGGCTTCAAACAAAAATATCAAAAATATAATTATAACAATCACTCACAAAGTCAACTAAAATCATAAATTACATAATTTACATTATACAAATCACTAAAATGAGGAAACTTTACAAAACCTTAAAAATTCACTTACAAACTACAATTTATGTAGTACTGTACTTAATTCAAAAATCAACTAAAAAGTTATAATATTAGAAATCATAAATAAATTCAATAAAATTTCTATTTTGTTCATAGAATTTAACTTTGAAAAGTAAAAAAAAAAAAGAATGGTGAGAGACTTAAGTGATAGAAACTAAACCAGTCAAATTTTGCAACTAAAAATAGTTATACTTCGTATGTCTAATATTCAAATTTAGACTCTTATGCCGAAAAAAATCGAGTTTCTATTTCGAAAAAAATTCAAGCACGCATCGCGTGCAAAAAATTCTAGTTTTAAAAGAAAGTAGGGGTATTTTGGAAAGTTTTATGTAGAAATGAAGGATAATTTAGTCCAAATAAATTGATAAAAAAGAAATATGCACAACATTTTGGGACACCCAAAGAAGTAGTTACTCTTGTTGTTTGGAAAATGCACCAAATGCTCCTGAGGTTTGACCAAATTGCACCAAATGTCATTAATGATGAACGACATTAGACTATCGTTAGTGCTTATTTATACAATTGCGCTAATGTATGTCTTTTTCCTCCTCTTTCTCTCTCCTCCCTTCTCCGTCCCCCTTCCCCTCTCCCTCTCCCCGGCCACCCCCTAAAATCCTCTCCCTCGCATTTAACCTAGTCAATTATCGCCTACATTCTATCTCCTAAACAATTCATCTCCCTCAACCAACTTTCACTTTCGATTCCTTTCTTGCACGCCCATCCCTTCCCCTTCCAATCCCCCAGCCCACCCACCTCCATCTCCATCTCCACCTCCACCTCCACCTTCGTTCTCGTAGCCCCCACCATCCTTCCTCGCAGCAACAAGGCCCCAGCCCACACCCCCTGCAACCCTTTCCTTCCCTCGCCCCCACGTTTTCAGGGTTTATGGGTGGCTGGGCGGGAGTGGCTGGACAAAGAGGAAGGTGGGTCCGCAAGTAGGATGGTTGGCCAATATATATATATATACTCTATTCTCTCAAAAACTCTTTCTTTTATTATTTGATTTAGGGGCTACTACCACTTTTTTTGGAAGTGGTAAGCCTCATATATTCTTTTCGTTTCCAAGTTTTGGTACCTCCAGTGTCCCGAAGAGTTACTCATGTATTGGGTTATATTACCCATATTTTAGGTTTTAACTCTTTTGGTAAGAGTTCGAAAATTTTGTTTTTGGTGTTCTATTTTCTTCTACACATTATTCTATTGATGAAAATATTTGCGCCTTCACGATAATTCTTTATCTACAATCAATTGAGTGAAATCAAGTTCAATTCAATGACAAAACTACAACATATCTATAGAACCCTCGTCAAAGGCTGTATTATGTATCAAATACTTCGTGAAAGAGGGTTTATAAAATTGTTACATCTTATCAAAGATCCTGATATTAGCGTGATAGATTTTTGTTTGATCCAATTTGATATATATATTTGTTAGTCTTAATATATTTATAGATGTCGTATAAATTTAGATCGATGAATAGATTTTGGGCTTTTCTATAAAGGTACCTCTATATTTTACCGTTTTTAAGCTGTATCCGTAGTGTTTTTTTCTTCTAAGTTTTACCCTTGAACTTTGTACTTGTATGGTGCCCCCATTAATTCAACGTTAAATTTTCCATTTGTTTTCTTAATTTCATTTTTTTAAAATATATTTTTAGTTATTCACACTCACTTTAGGAGGAAAACTTTCTTACAAAAACTTTATGCTACTTCTCCATATTGTCCAATTCTTTTAAAATCGAAGAAATTTCTCTCGCTTCTAATGTAAGTATAAAAAGCTGAAAATAAGAAAATAATGATAAAAATATGTTGACTTAACGGAGGGGTATAATATAGAACAAATAAAAAGCTCAAGAGTACAACTTGAAAGGAAAAAACATTAGGAAATAGGAATACAACATAAAAAGCGCATAAAACACAAGGGTATCCTACAAAAAATTCCATTAATTTTTATTCTTATTGAAAAAGAAACATTTCAAAAGTAGGAGATGACTGTATTCACAAATTATTAAAATAGGTCGTCTAATTTTAATATAAAACTAGCTATTAGGCCCGAGCTATTCCCCGGGTAAGAAAAAATTTCATTTATTAATATAATACTTTATGATAATAACACTAAATACAATTTGCCTAGTGGTTAAAACTTTAGTATATGTAAATGAGGTCTCGGGATCAAACCCTATACTATGCAATTTCTTAACTTTTTTATAGTACATGGATTACATGAACTAAAACTCCCTAGGAAAAGCGCCACGTGGCATAGTTTTTTGTTTTCGCACGCCTTTTAATATATTTGTATAGATTAAACAAATCCAAGCCTACATTATCTTAATAAGTCCATTTCATCCAACTCTAACCCAACATTATTTGTAGACATCTCGCACTATTATAATCATCCCTTTCTTCTCCTTCCTTTGAATCTCAAAATATAACAAATAATTTTTTTAAAAAATAACCCAACAATCTTACCGAATGGATTAAATCCGTCACTAAATGAATTAAGCTAGTTATCAAATAGATTAAACGTGATTACTAAAAATGGATTGAACCTATCACTTATATTAAAAAAGTGATACGTTCTCCTTTTAATATTTAACATGAATTGTACCTAATTTTAAATTTAAAGTAGACGATCTCTTACGGAACCAAAACGAGTCATCTTTTTGTTTGTTTTTCTAAATTAATGGCCCATGGGCATGGCCACGTACGTTACTAAGGGCAAAGGGAAGAAAACAAAAAAGAAAGTTCAAATGATTAGTGAAAACGCGGAGATAACCTAAACTCTTTGCTTAATACGGATCTAAAACTTGCATCTATCTTTCTCCCTCCACCTTTTCTTCTTCCTTCTGATCACTCTTTCTCTCTCCTCCCTCCTATAATGCTTTGCATTGCAGCAATCCACCATTAACACAGCTACTAATTACCGAACAATTCTACTGCTGTCCTGCAAAAATCTGCCCAAAATTCACAGTTTACAAACTTCGATTTACTGCTTAAAGGTCAGATTTGATCTCTGTCTTTTCATTTTATATAATTGTTAGTTTATTTAAAGCTCATCGATTCCACATTATAATTGTATGATTTGATCAGAATTGTTGATTTGATAATGCGTACTATTTGTTTGTTCGAAATTTCAATCTGTAAAGTATTTGATCAAGTAGCTGGTAAGATGTGAATCTTAGTCAGAAAGTTCAAATGTACGTTATTCTAGAGTGATAGATGAATTTTAAGTCAGATCTTTTGTAAATCTATGTTAATTTCTCTGTGCATTGAACTCACTTGCGAAATTCCGAATCTGATTTAGTATCTCAATTGCGTGTTTGGTAGGCGGTAATAAATGATTGAATAAGCTGTAAATTTCTCAGGAAAAACTTCATGGTAATGAATGTGTTTTCGTATTCTTAACTTCAATTACCACTAGTACCGTATTAGATTTGTATATTGTGTCCGAATGAAAATGGTATTGTATTACTATGGAATTTGGTATAAGGTTTTCATGGCAAAATTACACACAAATTTCATTTTCATTGCCGGCACTTATTATCTTGTAGCAAACAACCTGTGAATGTCATCTGGCTAACGTAATTACCAAAATATTGAGAGATATAGTAGTTTTATTCTTAAGAACTAAATAAATGCTTTTTAGCCAAGTAGTTTAAAATGTAGGGTATAACTGCAGTTGCTGTTATAATGAAATAAATGTACGTTATTCTAGAGTACCCGAGAGGTATAAACTAGTTGCCACAATGAGGGGATTCGGGTACTAGGAATGAAAGTTGTTTGCCAAATCCTAGCTTATTCTTGGGAGGATCAACCATGACGAGGTGGGGGAGAGATGTGGTGTCGTTGCATTTAATACGCTATCTGTGATTTTTGAGTATCTCCCCTAATCCGCTCTCTAGAAAGATGACACTGATGACCAAGTACAAACAAAAAAATGAATGCTATATTTATTTTAGTACTAAGTAATTGTGGAGAATGGATGTTATATCCTAAAACTAAACCTAAATAATATCAGCAAATTATGTAAATATTACGTTTACCTGTGTCCTTCTATAACTTTGGAAAGAACAATATCAGGAAAATATCAGGAAAATATCTCAACCTGCCATCGGGCAATGACTTATCCATAAACAATCTTGGACTTGGGCTCCCACGATGATTGAGGCAAACATAATTTTAGTATGGTTTTCCTTTCACGTCTCATATGTCTTCATCACTTTTCATTGTTGGCATTGATCTGTTTGATATATACTGTCTTGATTTGGTTGGACAGCAGCTCTTGTATGCTGTTACCTTTTATCTTGATGTTGCTTGTGCAATGTATGCATATGTAATGTGTTTTGTACCCCTGAACTATAGAATCTTACAGCACTGTTGCTCGGTTAATCTCACAGTATTTTGTAAATGCCTGCAGTGTGCTTTACACCTGTATTGAGCATCAACCATGTGGAAGTTCAAGCCCTTTGCACAGAAGGAACCAACAGGACTCGAGGGCCGCAATATTGATATTGGTGACATTAAAGTTCATATCAAGAATGTCATTGCCGAGGGAGGTTTTTCTTGTGTCTACTTGGCTAGAGATGCATTGAATGCATCAAAGCAGTATGCTTTGAAGCATATCATATGCAATGACCAGGAATCACTGGACCTGGTCATGAAAGAGATTCAAGTGATGAAATCGCTCAAAGGACATCCTAATGTAGTTACTCTTTATTCTCATACTATTTTGGACCTGGGTAGAACAAAAGAAGCACTTCTTGTGATGGAATGCTGCGAGAAATCTTTGGTAAATGTTTTGGAGAGTAGAGGAGCCGGTTACTTTGATGAGAAGCAAATCTTGACAATTTTTAGGGATGTCTGTAATGCAGTTTTTGCAATGCACTGCCATTCTCCACCAATAGCCCATCGGTAATAAGCATGCTTCTTCATTTGTGTATATAATTGGTTATGTTTTGAATGGAAGATTTTAGGTTATTATATGATCCATGTGTAATAGTCTTAAATTGCAATCTCCAATTCTCTTCTTATTTGGAAAAGCGAGGTTTCTAATAATGAGAAGCGCAAAAAACTGTGCAGTTCTTTGAGGATTAAACCCCTACTTGAGTGGAAAACTGGAAATGCTCATCTGATGTGCCGGCATCCGCCAAAGATAGCATAAGTTCACTATGTATATTCCATTTCTGGCTGCTGGGTAGCTTGGCTGGTCAGACGTTCGGGGTGTTACCTAAGACCCGACTTTGTAACCCTTTTGCGTCACAGGGCCATTTGTGGCTCTTACAGAATATCCTCTCCCCTTCCTCCACCTCCACCCCAGAGAAAAGTATCACACTGTTTATGCTTAATTCACATTGTAAACTTAGTGAGTCTTGAGAGCAAGATGTGATGCTGTTATTATTTCCCTTTAGATGTTAATGAATATCATGTGCTCAGCACTGGTCACATGTTGGCCATAGAACATGTCAGTTTACTTCTTTTTGGGATTTTGGATAATGTATCGTTTCTTAGTCCTGTCCACACCCAGGGTAAGTTACGTGTCCATACTTTCTTTTTTAGAGACTACAAATTAGTGTCAGAAGAGGAGAATGGCAGTTGGCTGGATTCAGTGATTAATATGTCATATTCTTTTCACTTTAATGCCCTCTGCTAACTGCTTGATCCCCTTCATTATACTATTCAGTGACTTGAAAGCAGAGAATCTTTTGCTGGGCTCAGATGGGTTATGGAAATTGTGTGACTTTGGAAGCACCTCTACCAATCACAAGCGTTTTGAGAAACCTGAAGAAATGGGTGTTGAAGAAGACAACATCAGGAAGCACACGACACCTGCTTATAGAGCACCTGAGGTTAAAGAACTTTCATGCCTTCATCCATTAAATTCTAATTGAAATATTTAATATGACCTTTCCATGTTTTTGTGTTTGGAAGATGTGGGATTTGTTCCGAAGAGACCTTATAAGTGAGAAGGTGGACATTTGGGTAAGTTAATCTTCACATGTTTGTCTATAAGCATAAAGATGTATTCATCGCACTCTTGTACAAGTTGAGTTATGAATTTTGCAAGCATCTGAGTTTAATTTCCTTCTTTTTTTAGGCTCTTGGGTGTTTGCTCTACCGTATTTGCTATCTCAAATCTGCATTTGATGGCGAGTCAAAGCTACAGGTTCTGAATGGAAACTACCGCATCCCAGATTTACCAAAATTCAGTGCGCCTATTACTGATTTAATCCGAGACATGCTCAACGCTTCCCCAGACTCTAGACCAGACATCACACAGGCAAGCACTTTGCTTGATTGGACATTCATCTCCATGAACTTAGGTTAGTTGTAGATCATCAGTATGATGATATAGGTACTTTTTAATTGTTAGCATTATTTTTGAGTTGGTGGTGTTCAGAGTTTTCTGATTGTGGCATTCATGATAGGTATGGTTTCGTGTCAATGAGCAATTCGCTGTTGGATCACAGAAGTCGTTACCTGATCGGCCGCCTCTTATGCGTGAAACAGCTTCTGACATCACTGAAGGTATTGAGCAGTCAGTTTTTGAGATGTGTTCAAGGATTGGTAATTTAGTATTAACCAGATGTGTATATATTCTAATAGCTTTACGCTTGTTTCCAGTGAGATTACTGGGTTTTACGCCAATTCATATTAGATTAGAGTTCCTGAACAAAATCCATTGCAGTTTCTAAATCTGTTGGAACCCTTTTTTTTTACTAGGAATGTCCAAGATCATGTCTAGGGCTTCAAATTCAGTGCCTCGGAGAAGTCCACCACCTGTGCCATCATCAAGTGAAACAACTCATTCGTCGACGTCAAATACTTCTACGGGTGGGTTTGGAGGGGCACCACTTGGTGCGTTTTGGTCAACTGATCATGCTAAGGACACCCTTGTCCCAGAGGACAGAGGTGCACCAAAATTTGATGATGAATCGTCGACCTGGAAAGAGGATAGAAGCCGATCTGAGAAACATAATCTGCCTGGTAAAGCTGGCCCTTCCGGGAGGGCTAACAGTCAGGCTAATGCAATGAAACCTAGTAGCGCCACAGCTTTTGAAAGCGCAATGAAACCTAGTAGCGCCACAACTTTTGAAAATGAGGCTTTCAACACCTTTGTTGCTGAGTTTGACACATCAAAACTCAGTCCCACTGGCAGTGACGTGAAATCGGGGAAGGATAATTCCTTCGAGGCTGAGAAAGTTAAGCTACAGGAGCAATTGAAGCAAGTTAATGCTGAAAAGGCAGAGATTACTGCAAAATATGAGAAGCTCACTGCAATATGTCGATCACAGAGACAGGAATTACAGGAGCTGAAGCAGGCATTGGCTGCCAGAACTCCTCCCCCAATAAAGGAGTCTACAAGGAACCAACCATCGTCCAGTAATGAAGCCACCCCTTCTCAGGTATTAACCCCTCGCCCCCCTGAAAAAGCAAATATAAAAGGAAAACCTGAAGGAGAACATTGCTTAAATGTGAAGCTCGGAAGGCATGACATACATCTTGCTACGAAACATATTTGATGATCACACATCTTTTCTCTGTGGAGCTCTACCATATAACTAGTTTTCAGTTTACTTATTATTTGTCTTGCCTTGTGCATATTAGACTCCAGGAAATTCATTGTTTGGTTTTAACTTAATTTAATTGGATCTCATCAGAGAGTAAAAAATGAAGTCACGGTGAGGGAACTCCAAGGTTTGTCCGACAAGAGTTCCAAAAGCTCGGAAACGAAGCCATGGCAAGCCTTTGCCAGTTCACCAACATCTATTGCTGATAGATCTAAATCTGTTAGGACCAAGAATGGTCACTCGAGCAAGCAAGATGCTTCAGGTGGAACAACTCAAGATAAATGGGGATTTGGTGATGACAGCTTCACTGCAGCTCCTTCTGCCAGCTCTCGGATCTCTAGACCTGGTGAAGGTAACACTTCTCAACGTTTTGCGGATTCAAATAAGTTAGCCAGCAAAAACACAGCTTCTCAACCAGCTGGATGGGCTGGATTCTAACTCAATCAGGAAAAAAGAAAATTATATTGCTGTAATACTTTGTTTATATCATTTTGAACGAGGAAACATTACGTTCCTTACTTTATGTAGAGTTTGTCTAAAACCGATTGATGATGTTGCACTGGCTAGTGACTCGGACTCATGTTTATAATCTACTTATAATTTGCACCAAGAAAAAAAACATAATCTACTTGTAATCAATGGCGCCTTTATGTGCTATGTTCTTTTTATCAGATTGGAGATTTGTTCTTATACTTTCTTTCTTCTATTCTTATATATCATGAATTTTAGTGATTTGTTTTTCCTCTGTCGTTTTTTTTGGGAGGGGGTGGTGGTGGGTGGGGGGGGGGGGGGGGGGGGGGAGGAGGGGGCGGTGGAGAGCAGCTGATGCACAAGCAAATTAGTAGATTTTTTTCAGTTTAATTTCTCAACCAGAATAGAAGTAATGCAAAAAATAATAAGAAAATTATATTTTGCTAATTTCAGCTTAGTTAAATACTTCATAGAACATGTTTGTTCTACACAGAGTAAAGTTACAAAATTGCTGCTATTAAATTCACGAGATGAAAAATTGAGCTAGTAAATTTATGCATAGGTAGCAAAGTATAGTATCTTCCTTCTTTACAGGTTATTTGTCTTCTGGTTTTTCAGCTGTTTTCTTTTCACCGTAAATTTTACTGCTGGAGGCTGCAAAGTTGGTTTCGAGTCTTCAGTCGAATTGTTCTTTGTCAACACATCTGTTGGTTTACTTACATCTTCAGACAGTTTAGGTTTCTTCACTGTGTCATTTGCTATGTCATCATCCCAATCTTCATCATTAATCCTTCGCACATACTCTTTGCGGTTATTAAATGTTGTTTTAATCAGTGCCTCATCCTCTTCGTCAAGCTTCAACTCCTGATCTTTCCCCGTGCGCTGCAACGCCTCTAGCATTGCATCTACACTAACTGTCGCATGCCTTGACTTCATGGACTTGAGTTCATGAAGGCCTGCCATAATATCCATTTCTTGCTTACAGTCTAAGGTTCTATTCTCCAGAGATTTCATTGCATCTCCCAAATCTTCTGCAACTCGTTTCGTCGTCTCTTTATCAACTTGTTCAAAATTCCGTGTTGCACCTGCTTCAACTACATAGCCTGTGTTCTGTGGGTCTGTCTTTATTATCAGCTCAGCAGAACAATTTGTGCATTTGAAATAGAATCTGAATATTTTGATGCCCAAGTATGTCTCGTCAATAACGGTTTCTTTCCTAGAATTGAATTTGGTTCCTTCATAGATGTAATTTCTGCAAGTATTGCACCGAATACTCATTGGCAGCATCATAGTAACTTCGATTTGCTGATTCTTGGGCTGCCTTCGCCTAGGGATTTTGGCTGGATCGAAATCTGGTGGGTAGTATTTGTTCAACACTTTTCTTTCTCCCATGTTTTTGCGCCTCTCTCTCTCCAAATCTTAACCTAACTAATGAATTATGAACGACGGAATATTTATAATACATCAATAAATCCTAATTAAGGTAGGAAAAGGAAATAAGGAAACATTCCTTTACTCAATATAATACTTTTCCAAATAATTATCTTAACATGAGATAGGAATAGGAAATAAGAATAAGAAAACACTCCTTTTCTTGATATAATACTTCTCCAAATATTATTCTTAATCTAGGGTAAGACAGCCGAATAGGAAATAAGGAACACTTCTTTATGCAATATAATACTTATCCAAATATTATCTTAACTTGGGATAAGAATAGGAAATAAGGAAATACTCCTTTACTCATACAATACTTTCCCAAATATTATGTTAATCTAAATATTACCCTAACAATTCTCAACATGTGATCGTGTAATTATTCTTAAGGCATGTTCTTTTCGGCATAAAACAGTTGAACTGAACTGATCTGAACTGAACTGATTTGAACTGAACTGAACTGAAATGACTAGTGATATGTGAGAGTAAAAGTATTGTCCAGAGCTGAACTGAACTGAACTGAAAATAAGCTGGGGAGAACAGACCCTTAATATATAATTATAGATACTCCAGTTCCTTCAGTATGCCGTAGAGTAATACTTCTTCTAAAAACGTTTTACATTTTCTAATCTGTTCTTTTTTTTTTCTAAAATATTTTCTGTTCTAATTAGTAAGTTTAATTTATTACAATACCCTTGATGATACTCTCAAAGTCAACTAAGAAAGTTTAACCACTGAGGGACACATTACTTTAGCTATATTCCTCATAATTGACCTCAAAACAACCGTGCTCTAAAGTTTGTTTTATAGGAGGTCGCCTACTTTTAAATTAAAATTAGGTAATGATAAGCACAATATTAAAAAGAGAATTGGCCCAATTGTGACTAGGTTAATTTTTTTCGGTGACTAATTTAATCCATTTTGTGACTAGGTCTCTTTTAATAATGTTTGCAAGCTCTATCATTTTGGAATGAGAGTACTACAATTTAATGTAATTGCACTTTTATACACTTCCTAGTTCCTACTATATCTCTAATAAGTTCAATCAGCCACAAACAAACAGTTCATGAACAACCTCACAATCTGCAAGTTTCAGTGCTGCAAATTACACCCAAGAGGAAGATTATTGATACAATCATACAAATAATTGACGAGGAGAAGATTCAAAGGAAAGAAGTACACCACTAGTATATATATAAATATGATTGAAACTTGTATAAATCACGCACAAGAAAGTTCTCTCTTAGCAGTATACTCAGCAAGTTGTATTCACTCTGGAATTACAATAGTAGCATCTTTGAAATAAAGATAACATTACAAAGACAAGCATAAGAGGCTTATCAGGCCGATGCTACTGTGTTCTGAGTCGCCCCATTTGTAACACCATTAGTAACTCCATTCGCGACACCATTTGTAACTCCACTCGCGACACCATTAGTAACTCCGTTTGTGACACCATTTGTAACTCCATTCGAAGCTCCATTAGTGTGAGGTTGAGTTGCCAATTGACTGAAATTACCCTTCTGTTTAAACAGCTGGGAATGGTGGTGACGACAGTAAAGGCGGTGTTCGTGAGCTACATAATTTGACGGGCTTATAACACATCCTCCGTGACTGCACCTGAAACACGCCTTGTGATATGAATCACCATCAACAGCCACCTGAAAGCCGAAACGAATTTACCAAAAACATGAATAAAAGATTCAGCAATGTTCAGCAAGCCTTGGAGATGTAATGAAGTAGAACTATAGAGTGTAGAAGGAGTTTAATTGTACACCGAACTTTACCTTTTCTATTGGGTAAACAGTTTTCTTGCAGGAGACACACTTCTCTTGAGTACCACCAAACATGCTAGACACTTTGCTGTTGGTTTGGCCCTGCTCATATTATCAATGATTGATTAAATAAACTCTCCAAAAATGTAATTATCAAAAAAAAAACTCTCCAAAAATGCTACCAATGCTATTATTTTTGTCCCCTTTTACCATTTTCATATATATTTCCTTTTTGCTCTTTTGAATGGCATATAGGACCCAGTTTTGGCCCTGAATTCTCACCATATATAAGATGATCCTATAAAATCTTGTCAGATTCATTTCTTATCCTTTTATCCAACACTGAAGAAGGAATTGAGGGACAACTAACATATAACTCGCGTAAGTTACTGCACCTATTGCAAATTGGTTTAAGGATGAAACAACTCCGCTTGTACTCCCACCGTTTTATTTTAATCTACACCCTTACACTTCTCATGCATGTCAATGCAAAACTTTGAGGACATATAACTTTAGTTTTGTATTTGTGAAAATTATAGAAAGTACAAATTAATAAAATATGTACTAAGACGAATCGAACAAGATCCCACATGACCAGGGCCGGATTTGAGGGTAGGCAACAAGTGCAATGGCCTAGGGCCCATCAGCCAAAGGGGACCAAACCAAAAAATAATCTAACCTATAAGCTACGTGATAACTGATACTTAAGTGCCGCCAAAAAAAAAAATGATACTTAAGCTACGTGATAACTTATTTCCTCCTATTTCCATGGCCTTTCATTTCCATCTAGTGCTTTTCTCCAAATCTCATTCAATTCTTCCCATATTCCAATTGATTTCACCATTATTTCTCATGGAAAATATCAAATGCTTCCCAAAAAAATTAGAATTATTTTAGATAGGGGTCCATTTTTTTATTTTGCCTAGGGCCCATAAAATGTCAGGAACGGCACTGCACATGACTATGTTTTTATTCATGTGTAAATCATAAACGAGCGTCAGAGTACAATTTGTGAACAGTGTAAAATGTCAAAATGTAACCATTAAAATGAAACGGAGGGAATATATGGTCAAGAGGTTAGCAACATCATATTAAGCATGAACTTACCTGCTCATAAGATCTATCTCTGACAGTCCTAGGAGCAGCTGAAGGGAAAAAAAATAGCAAAAAACATCATTAGACAGTAACCATTATGATAAATGAAACTTATAGAGAAAGAAAAAAAAATCCACCTTCAAAACTTTTGTCCAAACTGCCTGTCATCTTAAAAAGCTGAGCAAAGTGAGGCTTGCAATATAACACCCCTTCAAATGAACTATAATTGTGAAGCTGCAAAAGACAAGATAATTTAGAAAAGGATGATGAATCTGATATTGCAAATATCATTATGATTTCAGAAATTTTTTTTCTTTTCTGAAATAGCAAAATCATAAGTTTCTTTAATCACTATAATCTTATTGATCCACAATCCTTTGAAACATAAGCATATTCAATCTAATAAGATACAAAAAAAAAGCTTTAGATTCATAATCATCTTATGTACTTCAAACTTGCCAAGTTCAGATTCAAGGAAAATCTAACTAACTTAAAACATCTCATATTCTAATCCCAAAATCTCCAAAAGAAAAGATGAAAATTTTCAATCCAAAGAAAACAAGAAAAAAATATGATCATCCAAATTAACAATCAAAGAAATACAAATATTATTTCCTTAAGATCCTTAACAACCCATTTCATGAAACTAATAATAATGGTGAAAAATTAAGCTGCAAAACATATAAAATGAATGTAAAGTTTCAATCTTGATGAAAAATGAAGAAATTAGAAATGAAGATCAACCTTTAGAGTGCTTTTGCAATGATGACATCTGAAACAAGCTTTGTGAAAGACTTTACCATCAGCTGTAAGTTGATCAACCAAATATACAGTTTTTTCACAAGCTTTGCACTTCTGAGTTGTTCCTCCAAATGTTGCCATCTTCTAAATTTATCTTACAAAATTCAAGACCAAAAAAACCCAAAAGTTTCTTTTTATCTTTGTGATGCTTTTCTTCTCAATCTCTCTATTCTTTTGTTGGAGGACTTTTTCTTCCTATGCTTTACTGTAATATGACTTTGGTCTTTGGGTGTTATAAGTCTGCATATAGTAGTATGAGTTACAGCTCAGGGCTTTTGAAAAACACTAAACAAATTATTTGAAACAACTCCACAAAATTAATGCCCCCATGTCTACTGGGGCTCTTTTGGTCATTTTAGAGGATGGTCCCTAATTTATTGCCTTTTGTACAATCAATTTCATAGGTTAAAACTTTTCCATCTCTATAAGTAGTTAGCCAACTTTTATTTTTTATTGTTATTGAGATAATCTGAACACTTTTATTTTTCGTTTGTATAGAACAATTTATTTTCAAAAATTATCAAAAGAGACCGTCTAAATTTAATATAAAAATAAATCTAGTCACTAAATGGATTAAATTAGTCACCGAAAGAAATTAATCTAGTCACTATTGGGCTAATTTTCTTTAATATCGGACTTACATTATTGCCTAATTTTAATTTAAAAGTAGGCGGTCTCTTACAAGACAAACTCCTTTATTTTTTGGGATGATACCGTAGTTTATTACTTCCTTCGTTCCAAAATATAGTTTTCATTTCCTTTATTTTACGGTAATTTATGCAAGTAGAATATAAGAGGGATAGTAAAGTTTTTTGTTTATTTAAATAAATGTTGTATGAAAAAAGATGATTTTAGGAGAGAGAATGAAGAATAATTGGTGAAAGAGCATTAATTTTACCATTTTGGTTGAAAAAATAAAGGAAAAAACAAAATTCAAGAAGCAAATAAATGATGGGACACGGTTTTTCTAGACAAATTATGGAAAAAACTAAATATGAAAATGAGAACTATATTTTGTGACACCCAAAATAAAAATGGGAACTATATTTTGGGACAGACGGAGTATATTTTAAGGAAACACTAAATACAGCCCTAAGGGTTGCATATAAGAAGCTAAAAATGAAAAAAAAAAACATTAACTGATCATTTATTATATTGATAATGTAAACTTTTGTCATAAATTTATAACTAATTTTCACTTTAAGCAATATATTTATATCTTATATACAATCCTAAGTGTTGCATATAGCATAATCCTATATTTTATATCACCTTTTGTAATAATTTTATGTCAATTCTATTTTTTTAGAAATATGAATCTCTTCATGTCACATCTATGATTCTTATAATATTACTATAATTGTTAACTCAAAATTTTAGGGGATTGATTGGTTAAGAAAAAGAAAGTGGTATTAGAAATTAGTGTTAACCCACAGATTTATATCAAGGTTTTAATGTGTCTTCGAGGACATGTGATATAAGAAGCGTGTATTATATTTTTCCATTAATTGACTGATCATAGTGATAATTATTGATTAGTGCAAAGATTGTTTATATAATTCTTCATTGCACAGCCGCTAATCATAACATACCTCCGACTTCCGAGAATAATGAGTAGACCAATGTTGGATATAGATTTCAATCATGATTTTGTGTTTCATAATTGATAATTTGACAAATTTAAGTCTTAATACTGCCATTGGTAGATAAAGATTAGGATTCTCTCAAAGTTCTAGTTCTTCTAATCTCTTCTTTAATGAGTTAATACTCCAACATAACAAATATTGCTATAACGAGACCGATCAAGAACAAGGGAAATGAACCCAAAAAAATAGTAGTTACGGTTGGAATTAAAGTCTCAAAGTTAGTCATATTTTTGGAGTACTTTTTTGTTTGCTTTTGTTCATGAAATACTCAAGTCCCACATGAAAAGAATATAAAGGTCCTACCTTGTTTATATACCTTTATGTTCCTTTAAGCTTAGTTGAGTAATGGGTTGTTGGTTTGTGGTCCATTTTGTGATATGCTTTATTTTTTTGGGACTGTTTTTCAAGATTTCCTTCGCAAGATTCTCGCAATCATGCTTGTATCGGCAAATCAATTCTTGTCGTTTATGTCGCAACTGTTATTCCTTAAACTTCTCCCAGAATAATTCATTGTCGTTTTTCTTTGCTTCTCTACTCTATATAAATCTTCATTACTCCTTAAACTTCTCCTAGAATAATTCATTGTCGTTTTTCTTTGCTTCTCTACTCTATATAAACCCTCATTCTCTAGTTGGAGAAATACACAAAATGATTCAGTCTTCCCCTCTACTAAAAAATGTTCTCCAAAATTTCGGGCTAAGTTCAGTCACTACTTCATCCGTCTACTTGTGAGTGCACACAATCGGACGGCGTTGTGTCAATCCTGGAGGGTGGTCGTTAGGAGGAACTTTGCACCCGTGCTATGGCGAAATCACCTTTAAGGACAATGGATCTCTCCCGTTACATCATTCTCCTTTTTTCGTTTCTCATATTCAAGTAAGATCGTTCTAACTGTTTCTCTGTATACTGTCTCCTTGCGTGTTAGTTACAACAATTACGTCTATATACAGGAGCGAAACACATATTATTATTTTACTAAGTTTTTTGTGAAAGACAAATTACTTCATTATGGACAAACTATACAACTGAAATTTTATATATTGTTGGATCATATGAGACGCACATTCCCAATAAATACTATTATAACATTTCCAAAACTCTTTTCGTTTTTATACAAGAACAAATCTACTTGTTGTAATGAAAATTTGTAACATTTAAAGTTTTCAAAAGAACTTAAGAAACATCGAATATGAAGGCTTGATATTATTCCAAAGTCATGAACTTTGGTTCCTATTGAAGATTTGTGGCATAATAGCATCCCCTTGTCCATGATGATAAGTGACACTTTCATCTCATAAATATTAAATGGGCATATAGAATTATAGACTATACTATAGTATTGAAGACTTGTCCAACATTCATATCATAAATGAGTAATATAGTTATTTCATGATGTCCAGTTGCCCACATCGATTCCCTCTGAAATTGTGGAATGGTTTGTTGGTACCAAAAAGTATAGTTATTACCTGTCACCTGTCAGTAATAACTCATAGAATTTTGAAATATTTGGGCGTATATGTACGATGAATACACATCAAAGTTTGAAGAAAATAGCATGCAATTCATACAACTCAGACAGTAGTTTGACCCCGCCCCCATCATCTCTTTCACATTTTCACTAACTTTTAATATTCCGACGCTCCCTCTTTTTGTCATTTCTTATTTTAAATTTGCGTTCATGCCCCTAACCCCGAGAAAGTATTTGCCCATATTCGATATGGGCAAACTTTCCCATATACGGATATGCGATATGATTAGATGTAGTCCATATATAATTTAATAGCTAACTGATATGATATAAGATTAAAAAATTACATTTTTTTTTGTTTTTCATATTTTGTTTTTTGGGAGCTTGTTAGTTGAAATCTTATATCATATCAGTTAGCTATATCAGTTAGCTATATCATATCTGGGACTACATCTAATCATATTAAGTATTCAATATGGAAAATATTGGCCCATATCGGATATGGGAATATTATTGCTCAACTAACCCCACGATAGAAGTTTATTAATTTCTATCCATTACTATGAACAATTGAGAAGAATAGATAATAGAATTGTATTTTTTTTCCTACTCCCTCCATTGTAAAATATAGTTTATGATTCTATTTTTCGCGAAAAATTAAAGTTAGTAAAATCTAAAAAGGATAGTTAAGATTTTTTTAAACAAAATAAATGTTGTATGGGAAAAGAGACTTTAGAAGAGAGAAAGAAGAATAATTGATGAAAGAACATTGATTGTAACACTTGGGTTGAATTAACGAAGCAAAAAAATTAATTTCATGAAACGGATAAATGAAAAGGACACGGTTTTTTTAGGCAAATTACGAAAAAAAATGAAACTAAATATATAAATAAAAATTATATTTTAGGACATTCAAAATAGAAATAGGAAGTATATATTGAGACGAAGGGTTTATAATAATACTCCCTCCAATGATAGGAGTTAGCTCAAGTAGATAGAGCGCTCCCCCTTGGAGGTATTTCCTCTGCATGCTACGGATGCCTTACCAGCCAATGTGTTGGTCTTTCCCACAGGCTAGTAGCCTTGTAGGGGTTAGCCCTTGGGCTGACTTAATTTCCTTATCAATAATAATAATAATAATAATGATAATAATAATAATAATAACAACAACAATAATAATAATAATAATAATAATACTCCCTCCATTTCAAAATATAAGACACATACGATTTTCGAGGTCGAACTTTGACCGTTAGTTACTCTCAATTTACGCGGATAAAAAAATTTAAAAATTAATGTTATTATAGTTTTTCATGACGAATCCAACGATATAATTTTTATAATTTTTATTTATCACATTATGAGAGATATTTGTGGTAAAAGCAAATTATCCTAAAGCGTGAATACCTTATATATATTTTGAAACGATGGAGTACTGTTTTTTCACAATTTTAAAAGATACATTTTTATTAATAATACCTTTATTGCTATATTATAAAATCGTTCGTAGTTGATTAATTTGAAAAAGCAATTGAATTGCTCTAGATATTAGTGAAATATATATGATTAAAGTTGATAAATTTTGACTTTTTCAAAATTATGTACTACAATATTAATATATTATAAGAAAAGATAGTACATTGACATATATTACATTAATTTTCTGATGATTATTTAATCAAAATAAAAACCTTCCTTCTATTTGGAATTAATCTACATATAATTTTTATGATATAGACAATATTATATTGAGTTGTCATGAAACCATCGTCACTTTTTATTGTCTAATAATAATAATTTATAATTAGATTTTCAATTTCCAGCTTTTAATAATAACGCAACTATTATAAATTATATTTGTTTTATAATTATGTTATATCCTATTCTCTTTTATAAGCTGAAGATTGATTAACTAATAGATGTACTATGAAAAAAGAAATTGACCAAAAGAGATCATTACAACTATGGTAAACAATTTATAAAAAAAAGTAGGCACAAATGGGGTCAAATTAAGTAGTGACAAAAGATTACGTTGCCAGTTTGTCCCTAGTATTATTTCAACATTTGGAATTTGTCATAAACTCATAATCTACTGTCTTTTTTTTCTTTTTCAAAATGGAGTAGTGGCAAAGTCATGGGCTCCTACCAAATTAGCATGGTCAGGGGCTCAGGGTGAAAAAATGATTTGATCTTTTGAAATTGAACAAAACACCTAATGGTTAACCTGTCTACGGAAATAGAGAAAATAAGGAATGCATAAAACAAGAATGAAGGTTATTTACTTATCAATATGACGTGTGTGGACTCGTTTCACATAAATATTAGTGTACACTACGTCAAGAGCACGTATTAATTCAGAACAATTCACTATATCATACAAAAATCATTATATCATACATAAACCATTGTATCATGTGAAAACCCAATATATCATACAAAAGTTTAATTATTATTCATAAACATATTATATCATGCAAAAACTATATCATTATCCAAACAATCCACTATATCCTTCAAAAACCCACTATATCATTCAGAAACATATTATATCATGCATAAACTACATCATTTTTGAACAATTTATTATATCATTCAGACACTCACTATATCATTCGGGCACTCACTATATCATGCAGAGTCTTCATAATTCGTATGTTAAAGCATGTGTCAAGATATATACTACACAATCTTACATCTTCCAACATATTAAAACATTAAAAATAATACCTACACTATATGTTTTCCGTTAATAAAATTCACTACGTTGTATATAAGTTCACTATATCTCTATAAAACTCACTATATGAAGTTAATATCAATTACCAAATCTGACGTGTGTGGACCAATTAGTGTGCACCGAGTCCATTTTAGTTTTTTTATTTACTCACAGTAGTAAAATCTTAATTCAGATAATATAAGATAAAGTAACCAATTAAATGATAATAATTTTACTTGCAAGATAGCTTATTTTTAGACACTAGCAGATGTAATTAAAGAATATTAAGAGATTAAATATATTACTTGAGTAAAAAAATGACCTATTGTTATCTATACAAATATATTAAAAATTGTGCCTAAGTAAATCTATATGCCACATGGCACTTTACTTAAACTTCTAATGCAAATGCCTTATGTCCATGTATACTCCTCAGTAAAAAAAATTGTGTAATTGCAGGGTCTCGAACACATGAACTTTGAAATGAAAAAAAAGATCTTAAACGCTTAACCATCAATACACTATGACTTTATTGTTTAATGTTTGAAATAAAATACTTCCTCTGTTTTTTATTAGATGTTACACTTTTCAAATCACAGACTCCTATGTAATTTTTGGAGAGGAGAGACATAGAGAGAATGAAAAATAAAAGGGTCCCATGTGAACATGTGATAGGAAAGTGATAGAGAGAAGTTATTACCCAAAATAAAAGTGTAACATCTAATTTAAAACTTCCTAAAATAGAAAGTGTAACATCTAAAAAAAACGGAGGAAGTATGATAAAGTCCTATAATAAATATACTTGACTAAAAAAACTTAAACAAGTATATACATCTCTGACACTCTTATTACGTAACTAACAAGAGAATATTGATGTTGTATTCTCTTACCACAATTCTTTTTGAAGTTATTATTTTCAAACTTAAACCTTTCAGATTTGTTGACTTATCACGTCATGACGTAAACTTTTCAATTTATTAATGGACAAAAAATACGAAAAAGTGGCAAAATAAATTATGAAAATTTTAAAATATAATATGTTTATTTATTATACTTCCTCCGTTTCTTTTTACTCGCTACACTTTCCATTATGGGAAGTTTCACATTACTTGCTACACTTCTTTTTTGGACAATAAACTCTCTCTATCTCTCTCCTCCCACATGGGTCCCTTTTCTTTTTACTCTCTACCTCTCTCTTCTCCAAAAATTGCCTAGAAGTTCGTGAAATGAGAAGTGTAACGAATAAAAAGAAAAGGAGGAACTGATATGAGACATCATTTGAGTCAAAATACTAGCTATTAGAAGAGAAACTTGGACAACAACTTGAACAATTCATTCAATTGAAACACATTATTGATGTTAGTAAAGGTATCAATTGAATCTTCAGAATCTACCAAATCTATATTGATAAAATTAAAAAATTGCAACCTGATTTGATATGTAACATTGTATTGATTGAGTATTTTATCTTCATTTGTTGTACTTCAGCAGTTAGTAAAATTGTATTGGGCTTCGTCAAGTAGTGAAGATATCGAGTTGGTGCATTGTTTAAAAAGTTGATTGTCAGCATCTTAGTCAGGCTCATCGAATAGCTCATAATATATGTCGATTGCCTATGTTTTTTAATACTAGTAATAAACTATATAATCTCTCTGTTTTTCAAAATCTACACAATTATTTGTTTGTTTTTTCAATATAGACACCATTGTTTTTTCTATTTTTAATAACATATTTTATGTACTTTTTAATATTTTAATCTACTATTTAGTTTCGCTTTCTCATTTTTCAGAATCTTTACACCTTTTCAATTTTCCTAAATTTTTGTACTTTTTTTAAATTATTTCCCAAAATGAAGTAAGTAAATTTTAAAAAATCAGAAAGAGTAATATCTTGTACAGAGCTAATGTAATACTACTACTATACATAAAACAATTTAGTTTACTTTATATTTTTAAAAACTCTATACATAAAAATTCTTGGAATAAAAAGATAATTAATTGCAATGAAAAACTTTTTGTTTAAAAGAATCATCTAATTGACCCCACAAAGTGGGAATTCAGCGAAGCATTAACTCTTTTGGCTGAAATATTTCCAAAACTTTTGATGGGATTTTAAATTCCTTCTTTTCCTAGTAGCCTAATTGGACTAGTGTCCACTTTTAGACGCCAAAGGTGACACTAAAAATTCTAAAACTACCTACCATAGTCACCTTTCTAGAGCCGAAAGCAAGATTATATCTGTAATTGTACTTCGCATCTCCTAAACTCCTAATTATATAGGATAAGCAATTAAGCATTAAGCAACTACTGTGCAGGATATGTAGGCTAGAGTAAAATCAAGGAACCTTCGATCTAATGATATGGCTTCTCAAGGTTCAAATCTTGGTAAAAGCAAAAATTTCAAGTTGGGAAGAGGGGGGGTTTTGGAGCTTGTTGGGCTTCGGGGTGAGTAGTCCTGTGCAAGACAGCCCAAAGAAATTTCATCTTACCACGGGTTCCTGAAAGGGGGTCCGAAAAAAATTGTAGGCTAGAGTAAAATACTTGTATGTTTTTTTAACGCATGAATAAGCCAAAAATAGATGAAATCTTGACATCCCACTAGCTTTGTTTATGTTAAGGAGTTAGGACCCTCAGTAAGAACTATCAACGCAATTGCAACATAAGTGAGGTCAAATGACAGAGCCATCTAGCAATCGATAAGAAGGTAAAAGGGAGACAAGCTATGAAGCATGTCACAAAATTTAGTCTCTTCCTAGAAGTAAACAGAGAAAGATTTAGAGAAAGAAACGTTATTACTGATATTAGCAATTACTCAGCCAACTAATTATCAGGAACTAAGCTACTTATATAAACTCCTCTTGGATCCTACAACATTCTTAGTGTTGTTATAAGAAGATGGCATACTGGAAGTAAAGTGCTTGTTACCATAACATTCAGCTCTTTTGTTGTCAGTAGGGATGATCAAATGAGGGCCGAGCCAGGCCAAAATTCGGGTGGATTTTCGTGTCCAAAGCCGCTTTTTCAGGCCAAAAATAACAGCTTTTCGGGCCAAAGTTTGAAGTTGCCCAACCCCCCCACCCCCCCTCCCTAAAAAAAAAAATCAAACCAGGCACAAAAAACTGCTCAAGCCCAGACATTTTTCCGGCCAGGCTTTTGATCAGCTCTAGTTGTCAGTAACAAAAACCATAGAAGTAGTATTTGTATTTTGTACTAAGCGTGCTAGCTGCATATTTTTTTTCCTTTTGGATCAGCAATCGATATTATTGGTTCTGACACTAGCATACTTGTTATCTGATTTCATGAGCAACTGAACTAGTCTTTCATCCTGCTGGGACATGAGAAATTGTTTGGTAAGATTGCAGGTGCAACCATCGCAAGTACAAACAGGGACAGTATTAACACCATTAATCTGATCCCACGAAGCTTTAATTTGAGTAAAATACTCGGCAATAGAGGCATCAAAACCTTGAGAAAGATCGCACAAAGACTGTTGCAATGTATAAAGATGGGGACCAGAACTTTGATCATAATGCTCCTCCGAATCTTTCCAAATTTCTCGGGCTGTAGTAAAGAAGATGACACTTTGAGCAATTGCATTATCAAGAGAATGCAAGATGTAAGAAACGATCATATGATTATACGATACCTATCCCAGGCCTTGCTGTCAGGATCAGTACAGGATGGTTTTGGCAAAGAGGCAACAACAAACGCCAATTTATTTTTGGCAAATAACGCAATAATCATATCGCGCTTCCACTCAACAAAACAATCACCATCAAATTTTTCTGAAACAAGTGGTTAAGGATTCTCAGAAGGATGAATGAAGTAAACACAGAATGGGTCTTGTGTTTTAGGTTAAAAAAAGGAGTGGATATTGAAAGGTTCACTGGTTCAGACAATTTGGAGGAATTGGAGAATCTAACAAAGAATTTATCGAGAATTTGTCAAGAGTTTAAAGGATCTTGATTGAAGTTCCAGAATCAAAGAATCAAAGAAATGAGATAGAAACTACAGATTGCACGGATTGAAGTTCCAGAAATGCACGAATAAAAAAAAATGAAATGATCCGAAGCAAAACAAGAAAACAAATTGCAGAATTTTAGGTTTTCTGTTTTCTTCAATCGAACGACAAAAGTGAAATCATCGCATCAAAAATCACAATGCAAAGAACACCAATCAATCAACAATTGAACGAATTCAAAGGAAAATTTGCAATTACAATTTGCTCAATTCAACCACAAAATGTATTCAAACATCAACAAAATTTAGCTCAAGAACTCAAATCAGACCTCCAAAAAACTGCAATTAATCATAATCAAGCTACTGAGAGCTTGGTTTTTCAAGAAAGAATTGTGCGGAAATGTGCAGGAAGTCACAAACCTAATCTGATACCATAAGTTTCTACAAGTAAACAGAGAAAGATTTGGAGAGAGAAATGTTATTACTGATATTAGCATTATTACAACCAACTAATTATCAGGAACTAAGCTACTTATATATCTTTTTTTTTTACGGGCCTTACATATCTAGTTACAAAGGGCAAGTTGGTTACATAGTTTCCAGAAGAGGAGGAAAATAGTTGCAACTGATCAATCTAGTTGAGAGGAGAGAGAAGCTTCTGGAATCAGTTGAGAAGTAACGGGAGCAGGTGGCAATGAGATTGTGGATACAGTAACATGATGCAAAAGAAGCAGAAATGATGGCTTTGAAAGAAGCCCTAATAATCTGGAGCTCCAGCAAAACTGGAAACAAGTTATCCTTGCTAGTTATTGTAAGCAAGCAAAAGTCAGACTAAATTTGAAGCAGGAGCTTATGTATTTTGAATTACCCCCAAAGGTTTCTGCACAAAAACTCACTCTACTTCTTCGGCACATTCATGCAGGGAGCTCCCAGACCAACTACCAGAAGCTACAATTTGAGCAAGAGAAGGCAACAGAACAGGAGACAGAGTGGCGAAATGGGCAAGGAAGAATCAGGAATGCCTCGTGAACTTATGTATTTTGAATTACCCCCAAAGGATTGCTTAAAGTTTTTGGAATTAATAAACTCTCTTATCTAATTACTACTGGGTCTGTAATAGATAGCACTAGTATGCAAAACAGTGACGACTACTATGAACCTTTCTCTAACTAGCTGATGAATGAAAATCATTATTTTGCCACAAAAAAAGAATGTTTTGCCTAGCGATCAAGTACCATGAAGTTATCTTATAAAACAGCATGCTACACATCTACAACCAATTCAAGGAACCTCGGTTCAGTGTTATATTCCAAGCTCCACTCATTTGCAACAAAAATAGAAACCCCAGTCATTCTCCAAATATATTGACAACATATTAAAGAAAGGAGAGTATATTTCGCAAATAAGAGCTGGTCATTCAACCAAATTCTTCATATCAAAGTTTTATTTATGATCGAGAATGGAAATAGAAGCAAAACCTGAACTACAAAAGTGAATGAACCAAAGCGCCAGAAAATTTTGTATGCTACAAACACTTGAAGATGACATAGTTGGGATGCTTATTCAGTACAAAGTACTTACGAGACGGAACCAGCCAAAACTCACACAATGTAACAAAAGTTCATGCAAAGTTATGCACTTCAGCTTACTTGCTTAGCTTCCTTACTCATATTGGCCCGGACATAGACCCCGTAGCAACAGCCTGCAAGCAAGACAACAGAAGGAATCATTTAACTAGAGTATAAGATTAGGCAAACCAGGGAAATCAAGTGACATAAAGAAGATTAGGAAAAGGTTGACAGGTATCTAAGAACACCTTCCAGTTGATAAGATGCAGGTCACCTTATAGCATATAGGTTGCCAGGATAAACAGTGAAACACAAAAGGCCTTGGGATGGGAAAGCCTAATAAGTACTGAGTTCCTAAACAAACTAAAAGCAGCACATACTGTTAGATGCTGTAATTTAAATTGGTCATTTAGTGCATCTCCCTCTCCCATTAATTCTTTTCTGATTAGAGCAAAAGCAGTGCAATTATCCACGATGTAAGCTCTACCCAGCCATTGTAAATTCGCTTAAAACTTACAGTTATCCACGATTTTAACATTATTGGATTAAGAACAATGGGTTACAACAGATTACAACCTAAGGAGGGAACTAATATATGGTGCCAGGAACAGAAGCAAAATAGTCTTGCAGCAGAAAAAAAACAAATATTATAGTCGGTTATTTAGCACACACATTCATTGTTGCTTACCTAAAATTATCTGTCACAAAATGACAAATATAACATTAACCAACAAAAACACGAGAAAACCAAGGAGAGTAGGAGATTACACATCTCATAGTACTCATGAAAAAAGAAGCATACCAGCCGCAACAACAATCGTCAGAACATCTCCTACTCTTTTCATTCGCTTTACACCCTGTTTATTTGACTTGAACCGATTCAACGCTGGGTCCTTGGCCAACAGCTGCGATGAAAATAGATAACCTTATCAGAATGCAATAGAACATCAAATCCTCTCAAGATCTTAAGCAAATTATCAGAAAGACTCAATCCCTCTAGCCATTGAACGAAGTTCTAGAAAAGAGAACAAAGTGTATAACTTGAAGTCTACTTGTAAACTGGTTCAGAGTTAATTCACTACTCAGGAAACGACAAGCACAAAGACTGAGAAAAACATAAAATTGCATAAGTAAATGTAAATTCACCATAGTACGGCTTTCTCAATATATATGCAAATTAAAGGGAGGATGCCCAGAACAAGACAAAAATCATAGTGTATTAAACAATCTATAAAAAAATGTTCTCAACATTTTCTCCATGAAGCTATATTTGTTGAACTGGAAGCGTAGTGACCGTACTCTAGGTTGTAACAGTTCTGGAAGGGGCATGTCATATGCAAAGAAATCATAACAAGCGAACATAAAATTGACGTACTAAACTGATAGAATCAACCATACTGACTGAGAAAATTTAGAACATTGATCAAATTACTTCGAGCTTCGGAAGTAATCCTGCTACTCTTGCTAAACTACAAAGTCATGAAGCAATCAAGATTCAAACACAAGGATCATGAACAAGAGAAGGAAGATACTCTACAAAATTAAACTAAGTAATTTTAGGCAGATGATTTTTGATCCAAAATATAAGGCATTCTATAATATTATGTCAATGAAATTGTCTAAGTGTTATGAAAAGCAAAAGAAACAATTAGATTAACAAAACTTCAGAACAGGAAAAATGAGAAGTAGAATACAAATCATTTTACTGGAAAGTCAAGACTCTCGTCAGCAATATTTGACCAAATTATTTATCTATAAAGGGAAGGTGGATGTTCTGGACTCGATCTTCTGAAACAAAGCAGCCTCGACAAAGTAAGAAATAATGGCCCTTCTGCTGCAAGACAGACTAGCACTGGGTCGGGTGTTCATAGCTACCATATCAGAAACCAACCGGATGCTCAGGAGTCAACCAGGACTTGAATTGTAACGACATGGTAGAAAGTAGTGGTTATTGGTCCTTCTTCAGAGTTAACCACAAGGTTTTAACAAAATTTCATAGAGGAAATTGTACACTATGTATATGATATGAAATCAAGATACAGAACAATGGACGCGTTCACTCCTCTGAGGAACTCCGAACTATAACGACACATGATACATAATACATTGCACTATTCAGAGAAGAAAGGCAAAAGCAACGTCCTTTTCTAATTTCTCCTAGGATTTCGAAATGAATGTAAACTATGATATAAAATATACAATCATGTTAAATTAAATTCAATAACATCAATTGAAGCGAAAAAAAGAGATTATTCCATTCCACGCCACATAGCAGCAACTATGGAGCCGAAGCATACAAATTCCTCATAATTGTCGGTAAATCGAACCATGTTTTAGCGCAGATCACTTCAAACTAATAAATTCAGCTACAGAAGTAAGGTACATAAATTTCAATATTTCAACCTCTTTGATTTTCCAAATATATCGCTTATTCCACATAATCGATCTCTAAAACCTAATTAAATGATATTCATTCGATGATTATCAACATATCGCAACAATATCAAACTGAATTGAAGCAAAATCAAAGTCTACGAAAGAGAGAGAAGGAGACTAACAGCTTTCTCACGCTCTCCAAGATCGACATGAAAACCTCGGCTTGGCTGCGCAAACAAATTCTCTCTCCTCTGTTGTCAATCAAAATAATAACGAAGACTTATTTGCATCGGAGAGTAGCAATCAAAGATGATAGCATAGATGAAGAAATATAAAAAGGATCGATTAAGGATTACCTGAGGATGAGATTGCAGATGAGAGAGAATAGAGGTTTTGAGAAATGACGCCATTGATGAACTTCAATTTGAAGCTTCTGAAGAGGGAGATGAAGGAATTGAAACTGATTAGGGACGAAGTGTAAGAAGCACAAGACACGAGTGATTTGTAGAAGTGTAGGTCTCCAATTCTCTCTCAAGTCTTAAGTTATTTTTCCTTTCGTTTTTTTGGGAATGTTCATGAGAGGTACACCTAAACTTTCAAATAATAATACACTTTCGTTCCATTATATAATGTCTACTTCATTTTTTTGGGGTCAATTTCAAAATTTTTGACCAAATATTCACATTATTATATACAAAAAAACCTACTCATATGTGATCTTGTTAAATTCATTTCAATGCGTACTTTCATAATATCAATATTTTATATATTTTATTAATACGGAATTGAAGAAATTAAAGGTCAAAGTTATGTCTTGGAGACCGTGTAAAAAAGAAACAATAACTATATTATGGGACAGAGTCGGGAGTCACTATGTTTTTTTTACATAAGTTGGAGTAGGGGTGGTAAACAGGTCACATGGATTAGGTTATTATGTGTCAACTTTGTTTGCGATTTACATTTTGATGCGGGGCCATCTCGGGTCTATGAAATTTTGGGCCTGTTTGAGCACAAAATTGCTGAATCGGGGGAACATCAAGTTGGTTCCAATCGTTTCGAGTTGATTTGGATCGGGCAAATTCGGGTAAGGTCCGCTTTCTTTTCTAGCACACAAATAAATCACATAAATTGATGTTTGTGAAAAATATTGCAATATTATTTACGTGTCGGTTTGGGCTTGGCTCATAATTTTAGGGTCATTCGGGCCGATTCGAGTACATGTCATATTCGAAAACATTTGTTTTCAGACTGAGCTCGGGTTGGGTCACCAAGTACAGGTCTATTTTTGATGCATGATACGTGCAAAGAGTACTTTATCAACTATCTTTATTTGCTTGTTAGGTTGTTGCATGTTTTTACTTTACTCTTAAAGTTGAAGGTTTTACATGTAACCAAGAATTTGTCTTTTATTGTTATGTTAGTTGAAGTACTTGAGTTGTTTTTAGTTATGTTAGTTGCATTGGGGTCCGAAACTTGAGTTGCAATAAGGAAGTCTTAGGCGTATGGTTTTGTTAAGATTTATGGAAAGTTTTTCAAGATTTTCCTAAATCAAATGTTTCCTTAAGTTGTGCTAGATTCTAGACTATTTTTAAGGGGAAACTTTTCTTAAGTTGTGCTAGATTCTACGAGGAAACTTTCCTCATGTTTTGCTTGAGAATTTCGGCCATGATTTCGCTTGGAGGGCAAGGAATAAGGATTGTTCGCTCATCTTATAAATACATGTGCACGCCTAATCAATAAAGGAAATAGAGTTTTGATTAAAAGAATTTGAATGCTCGTTGCATTTATGTTGGTGGTCGTACCAAAAACACATTAATTGAGGTTTTTGCGCATCTCCTAATTGAGGTTAGTGAGAGATCCTCTAGTTCTCAAGGGAACAATATAGCCTATCTTTGTTACTTTGCCTAAAGTCACGATTTTTCATAGTTTAATTCACATAACTTTCGATCTTTATTAACTTGGACGTACATTAACAACCAGCATTCATATCAAGTGGTATCAGAGCAAAAGGAATCTAAGTTCCCTTGGTACTTGACGTTCTTGGAGAAGAAGAAAATCGCTCGTAAAAGATAGATTTATTAGGTAACTTTGAACAACTCGTTGATCAAATTGTTGGGTGATTCTTGATTCTAAAGTGGATTAATGTTTGTCTAGTTTATTGTTCTAAAATTTCATAAGATTTGAAGTTGATTTGCTATATATTCGAGACTGATTTTTCGAAGTGATCTAAACCCGGGTGAATCTGGAACGGTTTTGGATAAAAATAACTGCGAACTGTTGGCTTCAAATTTTTGCATGAAATTTTCGTCGAGTCTTAAACACATATAGAACTAGGTCCTGTTAAAAGTTGATGTGATTTGGAGACATAAAAAAGTCATAATAAACAGAAATTTCCAACGAAAATTCCTGGCAGATTGTGATGGGTTCGGATATAGAAAAGTTGGATACTTTGCTTCAAAGGCTAGAGAAAAATGAGGCTAGGTGTGAGAATTATTCCAGCACATATTACAACTCCATGAAGAACTTTAGAAACTTAATTTGGAGAAAGGAGAACGAAACAATAGAAGTGAGTTGATCAGATTGGTGATTTTCGCCGAGTTTAGTGGCCTTAAGGGTCTAAGTTTGTTCTCACATGGGAGAGGCGCATGACTCGTCTCTTTGATCACAAAAACATGGGTGACTACAAACGTTTTGATCATGCTATCTGGAGGTTCACGGAGTATGCAAGTGATTGGTTTAATAGCTACCAAAGTATGTGTAGGAGAGAAGGGAAGGAGGAGTTAGCAACTTGGACAGATTTGCGTGCCGAGATGAAAAAGAGGTTCATACCTAGAACTTAAAAGCAAGGACTCTTCATAAAGTTGAACTCCTTGCAGCAAATCAACTAAGTGTGGAAGCATGCATCTTCGAGTTTGAAAGGTTATGGTTGGCATGTGATTGCAAAGATGAACAAAAATCTGCCAATTAAGTTTCTTTTCGGCCTTAAGAAGAAAATTATTGATTTTGTGGAGCTCCATCCATATGAAACGTTTGATGATTTATGTTTTCTAGCCAAGAAAGTGGAGAGACAACAAGAGCCAAAGGCTAGAGAGAGTGTTGTGATGGCGCCAAAAGTCGAAGCAGCAAAGGTGGGGGATGCAACACCTAAATCTAACTTCGAGGGTGCATCTTCATCTAGCTACGGGATTAATACACAAAAAAGGTTTCAACTTTGACACAAGGATAGCAAACCATGAAGGAGATGATGTATTTCAAGTGTCGGGGTTTTGGTCACCTTCAATGTGAGTGTCATCCTAACAAACTCTTGGTTACTCTAGAAGATCACCAAGTCCTTCTTGCATCACTTGAACATGACAAAGAGGTGGATTCTCCAAAGAGCATGGTAATGGAAACCTTTTGGCAATCCACTCCAATGTTTGAACTGGAGCAAGAGCACCACAATTTGATCATATGCAAGACTTTAATGGCTACACCAAAAACTTCACACAAGCAAGAGCAAAAGGGAAAATTTGTTTCAAACACATTGCCTTGTCAATAGTAAGACATTTTCGATTATTGTTGATAGTGGTTCATGTAATAATGTGTGTGTTGTTTCTATAGTGAATGAGGCATACTTGCCTACTCAACTACACCCTAAACCATATGAGTTGAGTTGGTTGGATGCTGCTAGTGGTGTATGGGTTAATAAACAAGCACTTGTGTCTTTTTGAATTGGAGGATACATGGATAAATTATGGTGTGATGTAATGCCAATGACCGCTTGTTATTTACTTATTGGGCATCCATGACAGTGGGATAGGAGTGTGATTCACCATGGAAAGGATAACATATGTTCGGTTCTCATGAATGGGAAAAGAATTGGCTTGAAACCACTACCACCTAAACATGTTCCTATTACCAGTAAAGAGATTCTTGGGGAATGAAGTACTAGATGCTGCTCCTAAGGGTGCTTATACTTGCTTAAGTTCGTGTAGGAATGAAGTACTAGAAGTGCCTACAACAAAAAGGGAAAGGCGCAACAACTTACTGCATTCACGACATGCTCCTAGCTTGGATGTTGGGGATTATGTTTGTCTCTCGTTGGCTGAACAAAAACTCCATATTAATCACAAACATGATGAACCGATGGATGAAGGGCCATTGAAGTCGTCCACAAGTTAGGTTATGAAACGTATAAAGTGCTGCTAGGAAATGGTATATGTGCTACATTGGGTGCAAAAGACCTTGTTTCTTGCTTTGACAAAACTTTAGGTCAAGTTTTTTTCAAGAAAGGGAATATGATGCATGATACGTGCAAAGAGTACTTCATCAACTATCTTCATTTGCTTTCTAGATTGTTGAATGATTTTAATTTACTCTTATAGTGAAGATTTTACATGTAACCAAAAATATGTCTTTTATTGTTATGTTGGTTAAGTGTTTTTAGTTATGTTAGTTGCACTGAGTTTCGAAAATTGAGTTGTAATAAGAAAGTCTTAGGCGTGTGGTTTTTTTTGTAAGATTTATGGAAAGTTTTTCAAGGCTTTTCAAAATCAAAAGTTTCCTTAAGTTGTGCTATATTTTAGGCTTGTTTTAAGGGGAAACTTTCCTTAAGTTGTACTAGATTCTAGGAGGAAACTTTCCTTTTGTTTTGCTCGATAATTTCGGCCATGATATAGCTTAGAGAGCAAGGATTGTTTGCTCATCTGATAAATACACGTGCACGCCTAATCAATAAAGGAGAGAGAGAGAGAGTTTTGATTAAAAGAATTCGAATGCTCGTTGCATTGAATGTTGGTGGTCGTACCAAAAACACATAAATTGAGGTTTGTGTAATTGTGGTTAGTGAGAGATCATCTAGTTCTCGAGGGAACTATAGAGCCTATCTTTGTTACTTTTCCTAAAGTTACGATTTTTCATAGTTTAATTCACATAACTTTCGATCTTTGTTAACCTGGACGTACATTAGCAACCCACACTCGTATCAATTTTGCCTGCTCTAAGTTGAAGTTCCTGGTAAGTGGGAGATAATTTGGGGATCTCTCTTGCAAATGGTGAGAGATGAGACTCAATTGTGGGATCTTTGAGATCGGGTGTGAAGCTAACACCACTAGGTTATTATATGTTGCTCAACTTCCAAATAAGAATGTCGTTATATTTTTGAATAACACAGTGTGTAATTTTAAAGTTTGCAACAAAATTTACTATATTGCACATCTTTTATGTATATGGATATCCTCTAGTTTAGTTCGGTAAAGTCTTATGAATTGGTACTTAAGACTTGAAATCAAATCTCGTTTAAATCATTACGTTTAGTCTTTCTCTAACAGTAAAGAAAAACATATCCCTGATGAATATCATACATCAAATGGTTCTTGGAGGGTTATTGAACAACATTTTTTAAGTTCGTTAATCGTTGAATCATTTAGTGTATTTGTATACAGACAAATTGATACAAATCTTAAGTATATGTGGTATGATTCTTAAAGCATAAGAGTTATTGTAATAAACCTCTGGATGGGGGCCTTATTATAAGAGCAGTTTAGAGGATTTCTTCCTACCTATTTAAAGAAAATCATACAATAATTCATAACACACAAGAAAAAGGGAGTCATCAATCATCACTCACTAAATTAGTTATCTAAATTCACCAAATCAATACACCAACCAAGAGAAGAATACTACTTGGACAATACTATTCATTGCCATTGGGCTATGTTTCAAAGCCAATAATATAATGGGCTTCTACTTCTAGCACAAATCCTTTACGTGGATCAATTGTTGCCACGATTTCACAACCATAGACAGCAGAAAAATTGTTCAGAAAAAATCAAAATAAACAAACAAAACAAAAACACCATAACTAAGTAACAAACATTTCTAAACAAAATTCAGTTTCCTTAGTTTTTCCCCACCAAAAAAATTAAAAAAATGGCGTTGAGAAGTGCAATTTCCATAGGTAGAAGAGCAGGAACAAACCCAGTTTTTCTGTCAGCAACATCTGTTTTTGGCACTTCCAAGTCCCTAACTCTTTTCCAACGTTCAATCCCTTTTCATGAAACTAAACATGGTATAAAGTATAATTCTTTGTTCTTTAGGGTGCATATTTTTAATGAATGCATGCAATTTATTTCATGGGCGATTAATAAACTTACAGAAATTTTTGTGTTGGGTTAAAATTTCAAGATTTTAGACATTCAATTCGTGCATTTCAAGGAGCAACATTGGATCCAATAACACCCAAGAAAGATGAAGAAGAAAAGAATCAAGATTATGATCATAATTGGAAAATTAAAATGTTGTATGATGGAGATTGCCCACTTTGTATGAGGGAGGTATAAATTTAAAAGCTTTAATCTTTTTTGAAGTTTCAATTTTTTTTTGGAATTTATATAATTTGGTAAATTGCTAAATGATATGTTTTTTTGTGAAAAACGAAAATAATAATCAGGTGAATATGTTGCGAGAGAAGAATAAGGAGTATGGGACTATCAAATTTATTGATATAAGCTCGGAAAATTACTCACCTGAAGAAAATCAAGGCCTTGATTACACAACTGTAATTCTCTTCTTTCTCATGTTCTTCAACATTCTTTCGAATTTATCTTCATTTCCTTGTAATTTTAATGACCATGCTTAAATAGGAACATTTGCATTTTAAGAAAGGAACTTATTTATTCACAACACTTCAATTTGTGATCATGAATTTGATATATCTATTGTAAATGAATAAAGGAGTAGTTATCGTCTGTTTTGTATTAACGCGCGTATTGTACATGGATGTCCACTAGTTTAGTTGGTAAAGTCTTATGTGCTTATGGGTAGATATCCAAGAGACCAAGACTTCGGATCAAATTCGGTCTACATACTGCCCTTTGTGACTCTCTACATACCGAAAAAGCAACTAGTTTGGAGCACAATGGGAGCAACAAATTGCAATTGATATCCCCTTGTACTGTACTAGTGGAATTCGAGCATTTGTCCAATAGCTGTTCATAGAGATTTTGCTGTTTTCTGTAGGTTATGGGGAAAATTCATGCGATTCTTGCTGATGGAACAGTAGTAACAAATGTTGAGGTATTTTTTTCTGTCTTTCTATGTACTCCTATTGTCTAATTAGTATTTTCTGATGTGACCTACTGACCTCTACTATCTTTTTCGAGTTCTTGCATCTGCATAACTGCGTTCATGTTCTTGAGTTGGCTAATCTGAGTTTGGATTGACCAAATTAACTGTAGGCTTTTAGGAAACTGTATGAAGCTGTTGGTCTTGGATGGGTTTACGCTGTTACAAAATACGAGCCTGTAAGTCCTCTGCATCACCTGTCTCGATATCAGTCCTTGTATACATTGTGTAATGTTAAATTGGGAACATCTCTTTCTTGCGCAGGTTGCAACTATAGCAGAAGCAGTTTATGGTGTATGGGCAAAATATCGTCTTCAGATAACAGGTAGATAAAGTATAGCAAATGCAGTACTAATCTCAAAACTCAGAGAATCAATTTTGCAGCTGCAGATGCCATTTTAGAACTCCTGTTAAATCTATTTTTTATGTGACTTCGCTTCTTATAACTTTGCATGATAATGGAGTAAATAACTTTATTGTATCAGGGAGACCACCTATGGAAGAGATCCTTGAATTAAGAAGACTGAAGAAGGTACATTTAGCAGTTAGATAAACGCGTTGTACTCTAAAAAATTCTCTTCCATGCAAAAACATATTTGCATTGTAAAAGTTTACCCTTCATATAATCAGAGCCTTGAACACCATAAACATTCTACAAAAATAACGAATATTGTGCCTTCGCATGTTTCAAGTTTTGACAGTCTCTCCTACACTAACTTCATGTTTTCTGCTAAAGCTGAAAGATTTAATTATATTTTACACTACGCTAGACTGATTTCTTTTCCCTACAGGATGAAACTTGTAATGACAGCAACTCTTGTAAAATGTAAAGGCTCCAAGAGCGTCGCAACATCTAAACAATAGTCACCACTGGAGATCTTTGAAGTCAGAAACAGCTCACTTTATATTTCATACTTTTATCTTTTGCAAAGGAGCTCATTTATACATAAACAAGGTTCTATCTTATAGATTACAATGTAATGTTGAGATTCATGTTGTACAACAGATGTGTGATACACAAAATACTACTTTATGTATATAATAAGATACAGCTATTCTGCTTTATTTTCTCTGCAGTGTCTCTAAGAACTTGCTTATATTCATCTCAGAGCTACCACCTTTGCTAACTACACTTACAGCTTCCTTTCTCCAGCTATTTGAATTCATCTTCATTTCTTCGCTACTCAACCCAACCATCACTTCTCGTACACACCTTTCTATTTCCTCCCGACTCACAATCCCTTCACTACCTTTCTTCGCTCTCACGCCCACCTTCCAAATGTCCTCCATCATCTTTGCATTCAGTGGCTGGTCACTCCATTGTGGGATCCCCACCATTGGCACCCCAAGACTTATCCCCTCTAAAATCGAGTTCCACCCACAGTGCGTGATAAAGCAGCCTGTGGCTTGGTGGGCTAGCACCTCTAGCTGGTTACACCAGGGCATGACTATCCCTATACCATCATTGAGTGATGAAATAAACTCGGGAGGTAACTTAGCCATATCCTTGACAACCCAAAGAAAAGGGATCTCCAAGTTTCTTAAACCACAGACTAATTCTTCTACCTGTTTTCCTGGTAGTTCTGCCATGCTTCCAAAGGAGATGTAAATCACTGAGTTAGAGGGCTTCGTGTCTAGCCATCTTAAGCAGTTTTCTGTAGCTTGATTCCAAAGACTTCCTCCATAGTCTCTGTCCTCCGTTGGTTGGTTCAAGTACGCAGATGGTAACATCGGTCCAACCATTACCAATGGCCATTTCCCTGACATTGCCTTTTCTATCTGGAAAAGAATTCAGAAAAACACAATAATAACCGGAGAGCACATTAGCTGTATGTAGTACACATAATTTTGATCAAGTAGTGCTTCCTACATTAGATTCCCCTACATTGGGTTTCTAAGTAATAAGTATCTAACCATATCTTAAATTATACTATACGTCTGCCAGTATTCATACTTCACTACCTCTAGCCATAAAATTCCTCATTTTTTCAAAATCCATCCAGTAATCCAAAGACTACTAAATTCCAAGTAATCCGGATTCAAGCCAAGAAGTCCCAATTGAGGATAAAATTTCCCACTAAAGTGCTGCTGTACAGTAACTAGCTAACATTCCTGTTTTCGGATCGAAAACCTCTGGTTAAGCTGGAACAACCCTACCAGTATCTAAGCACTTGTTGTCTTGTTGATGCAATTTGCCTCATTATATATAAAATCATGACATTTTTTTAAGGAGTGTCTCCTAGTTTCTAACTGATAGAAACATCTTTCTTTACAGCATTTTCTGATGTATATTCAACTATTGTTCAGCGAAGAACCGTGTGATAATAATATTTTGGTTTTAATATACTACATTAGTGATATAGTAGTAATATATAACATCTCTTGAAAGAAGAAGTGATATGTAATTTGGTGACTCAATATATGATTAGAAAAATGTTAGGAACAACAATAAATTGGTATCGGTCAGAAACTTGGCGTCCCTCTCTGCGCAAATTAGATGGTAGACACGAGTCTACCATCTAAATGGTACGCACCATTCAAGACAATAAACAAGACAACATCCTAAATGAATAAACTAAGCAAAAAAACAACACACGAGATTCAATGAATATCTAAATTAGCAATGAACAACAAGAAAAAAAATGAGCATAGGAGGAAATATATGACAACAACCACTCAACCTAATAAACAGACAAAGAAAACAACATGAACAAAAAAATATCTACAATAAACAAACTAAGAAATATAAAGATAATTGTTAACAAAGGAGAATCGTCGAGATCGATGTTTATTAGAGAATAATTGATGTACATTAGTTTTACATGTTCATTCAGGAACAGTTGATGTACATTAGTTTTACATGTTCATTCAAGAACAATTGATGTACATTAGTTTTACACGTTTTATGTTTTTTAGGCTGTGTTTTGGCCCGTGTCACGAGTCCACCATCTACCAATTGCTGTCTCTGACTGACTGACAGTAGGATCAAATGATCCCTAAAAAATAGACCAGAATACATGAATACAAGCATTTGAAGCATACTGCATAGTGCATACCTGACTTTCAAGTTGTGCAAATGTATTTATAAAAACCCAATCATTTTCCTCCAGAGTAGAGAACTGGTCCATGATCGCACCAAGATACTCAGAAAACTCGAAAGGGTACGCGATAAAACTAGGCAGATCATACAATCGAAGCTCAGGAAGTCCCGGCAAAACCAGAGGAAATCTATCAGGTGTAAGAGGCAGAGAAAGAAGACTATGATGAAGGTACCAATACAAGGAGCAAACAGAAGCAGAATTAGTCATAAAAGCAGCTTTACAAACACCCATTTCATTAGCCACATCAAGTGCCCAAGGAAGTAAAGAATCATACACTAAACAGTCAACTGGATTCCCACAGTTTCTGAACTTCAGTATCAGTTCAGTTAGTGACTTTGAACCTATGTCTTTAAAGGAGTTTAAATAAGCCTGTAGACTAGGAGCTTGCTTGAACCCACCTTCGTCGAACCCATCAGATATGGACTCAATGGTTATGCCATTGCCAGTGGCTCGGATGGCGGTGGCCGTGTAATGAGTGGTGGCTAAGGTGGCTTTTACACCTTTGGAGGCTAAGAGTTTGGTGAATTGGATGAGGGGGTTTATGTGACCTTGTGCTGGGTATGTTAGAACCATAACATGCTTTGAACTTTCACCTTCCATTTCTATTCTTTTATCTTCTCTCTTGTTATTTCCTCCCCTTTTTGTATGTTTGGTTTTTACTCAAGAATTTAGATTTTATAGGCTTAATTTAGGCAGGTGGAAATTGAGTATAGATGAAAAAAAGTTCAATGGCTCAGTGGAACACAACATGGTTTGTTTTCTCCTCCTTGATCATTGAATTTGTGCACTTTCCCTTTAATCGATCTTTTCTTCTATGCTACACATCCTTATCTGATAACTATCCTCATGTAAAGACAAAATGACATACAATATGAATAACTTTTCTTCTCAAACATTGTATGAATACCTTGAGCGGTTGAGCCATTTGATGATACTTTCTCTGATTGTTAATAAGTAAACCATATCGACTTAGCACACATGTCCATGTACAACTTTATAATTGTATTTTAAATATAGGATTTTTTTTTTGAAATTATACATTGAGATTAACCTAACAAAAATTAAAATAATAACATTTATCTTGACACATTAGTAATCAAATAAAGTCAAAGTTAGTATTTAAATAGTGTAAAAAGTCAATATGTTGCATCTATTAAGAAACAGAAGCAGTCTTAAAGTGTATATGGTATGCAACTTTTACTATTATTTGAAGGTTGGATTTATATTGGGCTATTGGCCAATATTTACTTAATTGGGCTGCAAAGTTGCATAGCATAAATGATAAGATGATTAGCTTAGTTTTGGTTGATAAAACGAGTTGAAAATCTTTTGTCACATACTTAAACCCTATTATAATTTATAAACGGGTTAGGAGCCCAATTATAAACCACTTACAAAGAAAAAAAAAGTCAACCACATTTTAAATTAGTAGCCAATAACACATCGACATCAAATAACAAATTTTCAAATTCATGTGAAAAATATAGGCAACTTGGATGCCTAATATGGCAATACAAAAATCAAGTGTGTGAAGTTGGAGCAGTTGGAAGTGGGAATCATACAAGGAAAATAGTACAGTCCATAAACCAAAAAGATGCACCAAATTAAAGACTACAACCAAATCAAAAGTGCCAAAACAACAAATTCATAAAGAAATGTTATAGAAATACTACATGCAAAAACTGAACTAACTCATTAGATCACTAGTAATGCAACAATTATTATCTTCTCATCAGATTGTGAGCCTCGAACTTAAACGTAAAGTTTAGCGGGCTCTATTGTTCACAGAAATGCTTCTATACAAAGTATAAGCTGAAAAGATTTTGGCTTCAATCATTTGTAACATTCGTAGCACCTAATCTTAACACCTACTTTCTCAGAACAGGGCTTCAATATTTACATAACCAATCCCCCTAAAGTTGGAAAAAAGAACCAAGACCGCCATTTCGTTCACAGTCCCAGCCCAGCCAATCATCAAGCGACACATAGGATACACCATTACTCGATGACTTGGTATTCCTATACCAAAAGTAGCCTTCAAGAGTTGCCTAAATATACAGGTGATATATACAACCAACAAGACCTCGTACCTCTTGCCACGACATCATAGAAGCACACAAAGTCCTGGTTGAAGGCAACATAACTTCTAGCTCTAATATTTGCAAATCTCCAACTAATATAAGCTAATAATATCTTTGAATCGGTGGGCAGGAAGGTCTCCTCACCAGCCTCCTTACCTGAAACCATCTCAGAATACTCGAAAGGACCCTCCATCTTCTCTGACCTGGTCCTCTGACAGCATTTGATGAAGAATGTGGTCTTAAGAAGCCATTGTATGCAGTCTGTAAATCAGCTTGAGATCCCAAATTCAAGTTTGAAGATTGGAAAGAGGAATAGTCAATGTCCATGAATGCTAGATGGTCGTCTTCATGGAAAACATGTGTCATCGAGTTAGAGGGGGAAAACAGGGAATGGTCATATCTGAGGTCTAAGGCGTCTATAGCCTGTAAAGGAAACTCATCCGGATTGCTCAAGCATCCCAATGAATAGAGAGGAGAGAAACTATCGGGAGATGTTGTGCTTGGTTGTGCGTAATCTAATCTGTTTGTCCTTTGAGAAGTCAAAACTTTGCTTGCATCTGAAGTCTCTGTACTTAGAGAGCCTGAGTCTGCTGTCTGTGAGGACATGCTAATGAGGGAGTTCATATCTTCAAAAGAGATCACTCCATCCCAGTGCTGAAAAGCTTCAGTAGCCATTCTTTGTGCATCAAGCTGAGAAGGATATAAATCAGAACAATGTCAGAAATAACAATCACATACCTAGTATGACTAGGGAAAAAGATACACTAAAAAGCTATTTGCTGTTTAGCCACACTCGGGGAAAAATAGCCTATATGAAGGGTAAAGAGAGTATGCCTTGTCACTTTCAGACATCTTATCAACAGGAATGTACTGAGTCTCCGAGTAAAGGCCCGTTATTTGTCCCACGACATTGAAGACCACACCATTGCTATGCTGAGACACTGGTGAATAATACAGGTATACTTTTTGGTCAAGTACACATGTTCGAGCATGTTCTATGGTCACTTCCCACATCTTGGCAGACATACCAGAGCCCAGAATCTGTAAAATATCCCCAAGAAGAGCAAATGATGACACATGTCAGATGATCATGCTACCTTACCAAAATGCGCGAAGAAAATTGTTATACTAGCATGAATTGTTTCAATCACATTTAAGCACAAGAGAGGGAGGAGACATCACACAAGAAACCATGATCTGACAAGCTAATGATCTCAGTAATATAGTTAACAAGCAATAAATTTCCATACAGGCTGCCAGTATACATCCAGAAAGACTATCTCCAAATGTTTCAAACCTAGAACTCATGTGAAAAGAAGATAACAGGTACTGTTTGCTACATGATGTTAAATAAATAAGATCATGAAGCACAAGATATGGATAACTATGGCATAAACACCAAATTTTCATAGAGGAAAGTTAATATAATGGGCTAACAAGGGGGGAAAATGTCTAATATATACAGGTCCAAGAATCTTACATTCCTGAGCCGTGCAGGATCCAGATGGAGCAAAATCAGAAAGTCTTTCACTGTCCTCACCCGTTCTATGCTCAATCGTTTGTGGAATGCTCCATCTTTTCCAATTTTTTCCAATCGCCAAACTTCATCGGATAGAGATGGGGGATGGTGTTTCTTGTACACTGCAATGAAGTCCACAAGCTTTAACAAAACAGCATAGTAATAATCGAAAGCCTGCTCTGGTCCTCAGAAACTCACATCTACCATCAACTTTTATTTAGTGGTAAAGTATCATCAAGCATCACCTAAATGAACATGTAATATGACTATACATTGATTCATTACAGAGGTTCATATTTAACTGTTGAGAAAACACCAGTTGTTATATAAAAAAAAATCTATACCAGTCTGTACGCAAAGGACATCTCTCGATGTCAATGGCACCAAATATAGGGTCCAAAGTCCACAGACCGCACTGGATGAATTTGGTTGTGTAAAAAGACAGAAAAAGGAAAAGAAAAAAAGCATAAATGTACCTAGGAATGCAGCGATCAAAGAGATAAAAGATATGTTTGTATTCAAAGCATTATTTGCAACTAAATACCAATAGAAGAAACTCCCAGCTACAACCGAAGAAGACAGATATATGTAGGTTAATATATAGCTGTATTGTAGCTAATGACCGTGCTTTATGCATTTTTATCACTTTTTCTTGTGAACATCCTTTAGGTTCCATAGCAAAACATATATACCGAGATTGCAATTGATTGAATTATCCTGTATTAAATAAATAAAGTAAAGATATCAAGGTACTCACACTCTCCACGATGGTCCCTGACAATAAAGGATTCTGTCTTTGCTTCTCTAATTCTAGCTCCATCAGAGTTTCCAACAACTCTTGCCCCAAGTCTGAATCTACGGCTCCTTGTCCAGCTTGAGTTATCTGTAAATGAAATTTCACCAACAGAACCAGCACCCTCTTTAAGAAATAGATGTACATCTCCTGTAAGAAGAGGTTTTTTCCCTTCCCTTTCCCTCACAATGTTATTTTTAAATTCTTCTATTGCCCAATTTTCGCCCTCATCACCATCAAAGTCTCCTTCAAGAACTACTATTTCTAATCTTGCAGAAGACTCAGGAGCATCCAGGACAACTTCTTTAGTAGCAGCATCTGTTAGAGCCACTTTAATCGCAGAACCATCTTCCCCTTCAATTCGAGTTCCAGTAAACACTGGAAGAGAGAGAGTGCTCAAGAATTTCAGTTGCAGGTTTCTTGATTCACAAGGAAACACATCTTCCATAGAACTCCTAAAGGAAATACAATAGAAATTTGTTAAGACAGCCATCTCTGGCTGTTAGTCAGCTTCACTAATATAGCCATCTTTTGGCCAATAATGTCACAAGGAGATACGAGTTTCTCACCGCTTCAAAGTCATTATATGCTTCTTTATTGCTGATTCTACCTCTTCTTTAACCTATGAGAAGAGAAAAAGTTCATAAGTAGCCATAATTTTCAATAAAATCAAAGACAAGTTTGGCAGGAATGAGACCCTGGTGGCCTAAAGTCTTCTAAACAAAAATCCTCTCATGCAGCAAATCAATTATCACATAATGGTCAAATGAGAAAACTGTAACAGTTTTCTTTCACAACCCAACTCCATGGAAATCTTAACATAAGTCCCTCAAGTCTACGGTGAGTATGTAACAATATTGCTTCTTCATAAATTCATCAAAAAGGTTTTGATAGCAATAAAAAGTCAGGCTCTACATAACTAAGGGAAGTCTCTGGTATTATATTAGTGAGAGCTTTGAGGCTTTATGAATCTAGCAATTGTCAAAACCACTAACTTTGCTGTTAAACTGGCTTCCCCCAAATGCTGAGAGCTAATTGTTATATTTGATAGTAAGATTCCAGAATTTTGCAATTATAGGATAAAAAGTGAACAATCACCTTCGCAGCAATCCAGCTTGAACAGTTAGAACTTAGAATAGCAATCATTAAGGTGTAGTGTGATACCATTATCACACAACCGAAATAAACACATAGTCCCCTACATAATGAAAAATACGGTTACAGAATCAAGCAATGTCTTGTTGCGTTTTAGCTTGTGAATGAATTGGCTAGAGTTCGATTAATAACAAAAGGCAAACAAAAACCAATATGCTTATATTTGGAGACAAAGCTAGAACATTCGCGCATATGTACCACAATCTACAGATATATACAGTACTTTCAGTGCACTTACAACTCGACGAAGCATAGGCTCCAATGCATTCTGGAAGCTATTTTGTCTCATCACCTCCAGAACCACACTGTAAAGTAAGTTAAAAGACGGAGTTATTGAAAAAAATCAATACCATTACCTCAACTATCACATCGAAATCACGAGAATTGATAAAGATACCACAGAAAACGTTTGAGCAAACATACAAGAACTACTCTGTTAAAAGATTCCGAAAACCTCTCACTGAGGGAAACTATTGCATATGTGCACCAGATAAATTTGCCGAGTATGACTACCATGATAATGTCCAATCAACTATTCAATTATGAAGTCTTACCTATACCAGGAAAAATTCTCCTTTTTTATGCTAAAAGACTAACTAACAGATTAAAGTTTCCTCCTTGAAAAGACAGGTCCACTTTTGCTATGCAATGAGCTCTACTAATAATGTCCACTACTTCTGTAATTCTATCATACAAGAATTAACTTATGGAAACCAAAAATAAGAAGCAAGGAATTATATCATACAAAATTAACAAAAAGAAAGAACAAGTCATCAACAAAATTCTCTAAATTCATTCCAAAATGTAAATTTTACTAAAATCAAGCCATGCCCATTACCTTATTATCTCATTAGCACCCAAAGTGCACAAGAAAAACCCATAAAAGATGAAACAAAAAAAGCATTAAGTTCATGTTTTCCTCATATGGGCATCAATATTTTCCATAATTAAGTCAAACCCACCTCCTAATTCCATCCAAAAACACACCAAACAAACACAAAATCACAAAAAAAAAAAAAACATAAATAAATAAATAAAAAGAACCCAAAAAAAGGAAAAAGGAAATTCACCTTCTAAAAGAAGGAATACTTTTGCGACGCTTATCATCAGGGCTATGATTACCCTCTAAGTTGTTGGGTTTACTAAAAGAAATAGAAGAATCATCTTGTGTTCTTTTCTGAGACATTTCATCAAACACATAGAGAACAAACCCAAAACAATATGAAACTGAAACACCACGCAACTTTGCGACAATATATGTAATGAAAACTGAAGAAGAAGACTCCAAAACTGCAACTATTACTGTCGTTTTTGTTCTTCTTGTTGTTCTTACTCACACAACATCTCCATCTCTCCATATCCTCCTTAAAAACAAAACCCAGAATCTTGACGGAAAAAACTTCGCTTCTTCTTCAAGATTTCTCTTGTTTTGGTACAATGGTTTTTCTTTTGGAAGGTACATACAAACATACAGCAAAAGGAAAAAAACAAAAATTAAATTCAAAACAAAGGGGTTAAAAACTTAAAATAAAGGAATTTTTTTTAACTATATAGTAGTATTTAATTGAAAAAAAAAAAGTTACGTTATTTTATACTTTTTTTCCTTTTTCTGGGTTTAATGTTAGAAGATTTTGTGAGAGTGAAGTGAGGAGAATTCATGGGTGGAAATTGTTGTGAGGGAGAAGAAAGTGGGGTCCATAGAAAGCGCGTATGGTAGGGGAAGACGAAGGAGTCATATAAACGCGGTCGTTGAGGTTGACGTGTCACGGGTAATTGCCCATTTGGATGTCCATGTCAGCTTACAATTGTAGGACGTCATGTTTGTGTATACTAAAAACTAGTTGCTCTATGACGGCCTGTTTGGTAGTTGATTGTAAACGGTGGTAATGGAAATGAATTTGTGTGTAAATTTGTGAAAAATATCATTGTCCATTCCCGTGGTAATGCTAATTTATCTTAAAGTGTCAACTTTCCTTCTTGAATTTTCATTCCCATACAATTACCACCTTGAGTGGTAATGAAAATTACTTCCTATTAGAGACAGAAACACAAGTTTAGATGTGAGATTGCTTGCACGTGGAGAAAAAAATGTCTCACCATGGAGATTTTAAGGATGCTTCCCTAATAAAATTACACTTAAAATTTATTCTCATTAACACAATTTATTAACAACTACCAAATGGGTTGTATATTGTATTAGGTTTCGATAGAGGTTGACCTAATAGTTATGATGACTTGTGGAGGTTGAGGAATGAGGTGTTAGAATAGTGACATCGCTTGTTATCTCATATTCTTGAGGTGTATAGATCAAATCTTATCTGACTCATTTGAGGATTACCTTTATCCCTTTTAAGTGAGCCCCTTCATCTTAACTTAAAAAATGTTTAGTTAATTGGATCAACCTGACAAGTCTTACTAAATAGGTTGGGTTAGTAACTTAATACAACAAAACGACACGAACCAGGCACAAAAAAGCGAGTTAGTGTTGACAAATCTCAATGCACAATTATTGAATGGGTAAGGTTAGAGCTGAAAGTTTTAACCAGTTTATATATGACATGAACAGTGCTGATACGATATGAACATGACCTGTTTTTCCATCTTTAATTGTGAGGCTCTCCTTCCACTTTTGTAATAGGGATTCGATTCTCACCCCTTATAAGAATGATCTCCAATTTCTTCCCTTCTTACAAGATAATTTTCCTTACCAGAAGGAAATTATTAGGTGGCAATGAGATTATTTAAATAGGGTTAATATTGACTCATTTTTATATAATAGTCAGTACTCCCTCCATCGTATATTAATCTATTATTATTGATAGTGGAATTTTTTTTAAATTGTACTTAGTATATTATAAGACCTCGACTTTTTAAAAGATGAGTGTAGGAGTGTGTTTTTCCAATATTGTGTGGACACATCATAAAAAGAGAAATAATATAAAATTTGTGAGAATTTGTCATTTCATAAACTGTATAAATTAATATGGGACAAATAAAAAGTGTATCGATTAATTTACGACGGAAAGAGTATTAAAAATGGTCAATTTCTTATCAAGTTAATGCGTTTAAATATAAATTGCAATAAAGTAAAAATATGTTAGATTCAAGTATGTAATTATAATGATGATAACTTGATAAGTACAAAATTATAATACAAGTAATAAAATGATGGGATAAAAACAATCATAAATTAAAGATAAAATAACAACGAGTTAGTCTTGCGTGTTCCTGATCCACAATAATATTAGTGTGGATCAAAGCCACTAATTTAACATAGTGCTCCTTTTTTTTCATATACTAACCTTATATAGTTATACTATATAGTTACTATTTACCATAGTGACTGTTTTTTTTTTTTTTTAATATAGTCACTTTTTCTCACATTAGTTTATCATGATAAAGTTTTCACTTTGTGACATAGTAATAATTTTTTTTCACATAGTCAAACTTCACAATCTATATTTACGCATATTTTATATTTATTTATTTTTATATAGTGACCTTTTTTTTCATAAATCACATGAATTAGCATTAGGTTTACACTGATTTAGTATGAACCAAATCCATATAAGATTTTTACAATAACAACTGATGTGATGTATTATATAATCAATTTATTGACAGAATTGCATACTTCTTTCACATCCTTTACAGTGTGTTTGGTTCATTTTTAGTAAAGGAAAGAAAGGGAAGAGAAAGGAAGGGAAGAGAAAAGAAAAGAATGGAAGAGAAAGGACAAAAACCTTAATTTCTCATGCTTGGTATAAATTTTCTCTTTCCTTCCAAATTCCCCTGCTTTTAGGAAGAAAGGAAAGTGGAATTTTATTAAATCAATCATTCTAAGTTTTTTTATCCCTCCACCCAAAGAGTAAATAATAACAGGGGATTATATGATAGTAGATTTTTGATAGAATTTATCCATTTTTTTTAGACTCTTTTCAAAAACCTCGTGATAAGAAGAATTTTCTTTGCACTGCCTTCACACAAGATCACTCCCCACATGCCCCATAAGCCCCACAAGGCCACAACCAACCCTCCCATACAATATATAGTTTAACTACATCATTGAAACACTTAGGCTCCGTTTGGTACAGCGTAAAATATTTTCAGTGTAAAATGATTTTCATGGAAAACAATTTACAATGAAAAGCACAATTCCAAAATTAGTTTTCCGTTGTTTGGTTTCATGTAAGGAAAATGATGAAAAGAAAGGAAAATGAAAGGGGAAATAAGGAGGTAGTGAGAAAAGTGTACAAGAGAGATAAAGAAAACAGTTTTCCCTTCATTTTTGAAAGGAAAATGGTTTTCCATCATTGGGAGAGTAATTTTTACCCCAAGGAAAAATAGTTTTACACTCTTTTACCAACCAAACAATGTAAAACTGAAAATAGAGGAAAACAGTTTTCGGGAAAAACGTTTTACACCCTACCAAACGGAGCCTTAACATCAACATAATTACACGGAACACCAAGGATGTCTTGGCCTAGTGGTTAAGATTGAGGTGTTGTGAACGATAGGTCACAGGTTCGAATCCCCCCTCTCCTTCTTTGTATTTTGTACCGCCTTCGTGATTCATATGAATTTATAAAAAAAAAGATTTACACGAAATCTTTCTTAACTACGAAGCTTTATGGATAAGCAAATAAAGAAAGTTGAGGTATAATTTTAATCTAAGAAATTTAACTAATTTCAAAAGAAAAAATGAGTAATGAAAATTTAAAAAAGAAAATGACTTTTTTAAATTTGTTTCTTTGATAACATTAGTTGTGTTATTGGAATGGTTATTGTGGTAAATGTGCTACCTTATTGTACGTCACACTGTGCGTTCGAGCTTTAATGTTTACATCTCCTTAGTTTTTTTTACGAGGAAATATATATATATATATATATATATATATATATTTATGTGTGTGTATGATAACACAAGATTCTTATATCTTCGAATAGGAAGGTAACACATGTATGGCATGATATGGATATAGCATGGGTCATATTAGAGGTGATCATGGGTTGGGCAGGGCCGGGCCGTAGTAAAAAAAAATTGCTCATTAGTCGGGCCGGGTTAAATTTTTGTGCCCAAAACCAGCTATTTCGGGCAAAAATTAGCGGGCTTTTCAGCCAAAATTGGACCGGTCAAAAAATAGACTAAAAAACGGCAAGCCAACAAAATTCTGGGTAGGACTGACCGCGGGCTGAAAAATTCTGCCCAAAACCCGGCTCAAAATAGGGTCAGGGCGGGCCAAAATGATCAGCTCTAGGTCATATTGAAAAGAATCAGACACTCAAAATGATTTTAATCTGGAAATCAGTTTCCAGTTTTGTATATTCACAAAGCTCACAACCAGGAAGCTTTTGATATCAAAGTTTTTACAAAAGCCTACGGCTCACTAACCTTTCTATCTCTATATATATACAAGGAACTAGCTAGAAACCTAGGACAAAAGGAGTGAGCTGTACAAAAAGACAACAGCAATAAAAAACAAGAAAACGGCTAAGATCCAATAGGGATCAGGTCCAAAAAGGACAAGGGGTAAAAAGACAAAAAAGATATTTTGGAACATGGAGGATTATTGTTCCTTACAAAAAACTTTATACATGTATATATTCAATATACCCCCCTCAAGTTGGACTGGTGGTAATCAGTCCCAACTTGAAACTAAGATGCTTGTGCTGTTGCTCACTTAGACATTTAGTCATGATATCTGCCAACTGAAGGAAGGACTTCACATGTAAAACATTGATGAACCCAGCAGAGAGATGTTCCCTGACATAGTGGCAATCGACCTTGAGATGCTTAGTCCTTTCATGGAAGATAGGATTGTGAGCAAGATAGATGGCAGATTTGTTGTCACAAAATAGATCAATAGGTTGAGGGACATTAAAACCAAGATCAGTGAGGAGCCCTGCTATCCATACCAATTCACTAGTGGTTTGAGACATACATCTATACTCAGCCTCAGTAGAAGACTTAGAAACTGTCTTTTGTTTTTTTGTTTTCCAGGATATGAGAGAATTGCCTAGAAACACACAATATCCTGTTAAAGATCGAGCACTAAAAGCACAGTTACCCCAATCAGAGTCACAAAAGCCAGTCAATTTGAGGTCAGAATCAGCAGAGTAGAACAACCCTTGATTGATGGTTCCTGAGAGGTATTTAATGACATGAATAGCAGCCTGTAGATGTGGTTTGCGAGGAACAGTCATAAATTGACTAAGTTGTTGAACTGAATATGAGATGTCTGGCCTGGTTAGATTTAAGTAGAGAAGTTTCCCTATTATGCTTCTGTAGAATTCTGGATCTTCTAGGATGTCTCCTTCATCAGTGGACAACTTGATGCCCTTGGGAAAAGGACATTTCACAGGTTTGCAGGTAGCAGTTCCTGTACTCTTTAGGATATCTAAAATGAACTTCCTTTGATGCAACATGAGCCCCTTGGCATTTCTGGCCACTTCAATCCCAAGAAAATACTTCATGACCCCTAGATCTTTGATGGTGAAAGCATCATCCAGGGCTTCTTTGATGACCTGAATCTCATCCTTAGCATTGCCTGTGATCAAGAGATCATCAACATACACCAGTATAAAAATCAACTGCCCTTTGACAGCTTTAGAAAACAAGGAATAGTCACTTTTAGACTGAGTGTAGCCATGTTGAAGTAAGAATTTTGTGAGCTCAAGGTTCCACTGCCTTGAAGCTTGCTTTAATCCATATAGACTTTTTTTAAGCTTGCAAACCTGCCCTTCTGTAGCTTGAACATAGCCTTTTGGTGGCTTCATGTAAACTTCTTCATCTAGATATCCATGCAAGAATGCATTGTTGATATCTAGATGATGTAAGGTCCATCCTTGGATGGTGGCAAGACCAATTAAAGTTCTCACAGATGTGAACTTTGCAACAGGAGAAAATGTGTGTTTGTAGTCTTTGCCTTCTATCTGCTTATCTCCCCTGGCTACAAGTCTTGCTTTTAATCTATCAATATCACCATTGGGCTTGAACTTAATCTTATAAACCCATTTGCTATCAATTGCCTTCTTGCCTTCAGGTAAGAAAGTGAGCTCCCATGTATTGTTAGTATCAAGAGCATGAAGCTCTTCTTGCATAGCCTGAACCCACCCTTCATCTCTTGCTGCCTCTGTGTAATGAAGTGGTTCCCTCACTCTGAGCACATTGTTCAAGTAGCTCAAATAGCCTTCATCAAAGTCCTTTGTCTGCCTGATTTGTTCAACAATGCTACAGGAGGAAGTCTTACTAGGAACAATAGTGTTCTTCCCTGGGATGTCATAAACATAATCTTGATATTTGAAAGGAACCTCTGTGTGTCTTGTAGATTTCCTAGTAAGAGGGACCTCCTCATGGTTGTCTGAAGTGATCTGAGGAGCTGTATCAAGCAGTTCATGCTCCACCTGTTCAGCATCTGTAAAAACATGCTCAGTTGTTCCCTCATCATCTACTGGATGAAGGGTGTTAGTTGGCTCATCATAACAAAAATTAGTGTTATCATCAGTTGTTGCTGCAGTATCTAGGCTAAAAGAACCAGGTGCTGTTTGATTTAATAAGAAAGGGAAAATGTTTTCTTTAAAAACAACATCTCTGCTTACAAAAATCTGTTTAGTTGCCAAATCCATGACTTTGTACCCCTTTTGACAATATGGGTATCCCAACATAATACATCTAATTGCCCTTGGGGCAAATTTATCACTTGGCCTCTTATGAGGACTAGCATAGCATAGGCAACCAACCATTTTGAGATGCTCATAGTTTGGTTCCTTCTTAGTCAACCTTTTGTAGGGTGTATCCCAGTTGATAACAGAGCTAGGTAGGAGATTTATTAAATGTGTGGCTGCAAGAATGCATTCTCCCCACAAGTAATTGGGCATTCCTGCATGCAATTTCAAAGCCCTAGCTGTTTCAAGTAAGAACCTGTGCTTTCTCTCTACTCTGGCATTTTGTTGAGGGACTCCTGCCACACTTCTTTGATGTGTGATGCCTCTTTCATGAAACATCTGTCTGCATTCTTCTTGAAATATCTCTGTTCCATTGTCACTTCTAAGTGTCTTCACTTTAGTATCAAAGTGATTTTCAACATGAACAAAGAAGTTAAGTAAGGTGCCTTTCACCTGCTCTTTGTTAGACAACAATTGAGTCCAAGTAACCCTACTGTGGTCATCCACAATAGTAAGAAAATAACTTGCACCTGTTAAGGACTTTGTCCTGTAGGGACCCCATAGATCCACATGTATCAATTCAAACACATGCGAAGCAATAGATTTACTAAGAGTGAAAGGCAATTTGTGATGCTTAGCAAGAGAACAAGTGTCACAAAAAAACTCTTTAAGATTCTTACACTTGCATAGAGTTATATGTTGCATCTTTGACAAAGAAACATGCCCTAGTCTAGCATGAAGAAGATTCAAGTTAGCTACATTATTACAGTTTGTCATTGTTTCATCATTAGCAAAATTTAGTAAAACTTCAACATTCTTCTTCATATCCTCAGTGTCACTTTGTAGCTTATAGAGGTCACTTTCCTGCTTTCCAAGAAACACATTTCTTCTAATGGAAAGGTCCTGTAATATGCAACCATGTTTGTTAAAAATCATCTGAAACCTTTTTTCTTGTAAAAGCTTAGCAACAGACATCAAGTTATGGTGAAAATCAGGGATGTAAAGAACATTTTTTAGAGTCACATCATGATTTATCATAACATCACCTATCTCACACACATTTTTCACACTTCCATCTGGAAGCCCCACTTTTATTTTTCCTTTTAAAACCTTTCTGTTTGATAACAAATCCCTATTACCTGTCATATGGTCACTAGCTCCAGAGTCAATGAGCCAGCATCCAGATTGAGTATTAATCTTGTTCATAACGTTATTTGAAATGCTAAGCTTACCTGCAAAATTTGCCTGACTGCTGCTAGCTTCTCCTTGCTTCTCTGCAATAGCCTTGATGACTTCTTGAACAAGAGTGTTCATGAATTTGTTGTCTTGCTTCATTCCACTTGCTTCTTGATCCTGAGCTGCATAATCCAGAGGGTTGTCTTGAATAGGATTTCTTGTATCCTTCACCATGTTTGCAGCACTCTTGAATTGTTCAGGTCCCTTCTTGTACCACTCTGGGTAACGCACAATCTGGAAGCATTCCTCTTTATTGTGCCCCTTCTTACCACAATGCTCACAAAACCTTGTCATCTTCTCTATTTTGAACTGTTTGTAATAATCTTTCTTCTGGAAATTTTTTAACAGCCCCAAATTTCTGCTTTGAACTTGCCTGTTCACAGCTAAAGCACTAGCTTCCAGAGCTGCTGTCATTTCTCCTGTAATTTGTTTTTGCCTTTCTATTTGAAGCACCAAATTGTAGGCCTTGTTCACAGTGACCAAGGGGTCAGTGCTTAAGAGATTTGATTTCATCTGGTCATATCCAGTATTGAGTCCCATCACAAATTTTATCAACTTCTCAGTGGCTTGTAAATCCATCACCCTTTTTGCAAGATCACAGCTACACTTTGACATTGCACCACATGTGCAGTCTGGCATACCTTCCAAATCTCCAATCTGGTCCCAAATACTCTTCAGCCTGCAGTAATACTCACTTATACTAAGGTTGTTTTGCTGTAACTCCCACAAGTCTTTCTTGAGTGCAAAGAGTTGTGGAGCATTTGTCTGAGCATATCTCTCAAGAATTTCTTCCCAAAGTTGCTTGGTTGACTGCATATTCACCAAGCTTCCTGCCACATCTGGTTTCATGGTTGCCAGCAGCCATGACCTAACCATATAATCGCATCTTTCCCATTTTTGGACTTCTTCTTCTCCAGTAGTGGGTTTAGGGTGTTTTCCTCCAAGAAAGCCTAGCTTATTTTTAGCTCCTAAGGCTATCCTGATACTCTTACTCCAGTTCATGAAGTTTGTTCCATCAAAGATGATGCTTCCTAATGGTGTAGACCCATTATCATTCACAGCTATGAATAAAGGATCTTTGTAAGGGTTTGCATTGGTATTTTCATTACCAGTTTGCTCACCTTTGTCTTTAGCCATCTCTTAAAAGAAAGTTGAGCCTCTGAAACTTTTAAAGGAAAAGTGATAACCAAAGCTCTGATACCATGAAAAGAATCAGACACTCAAAATGATTTTAATCTGGAAATCAGTTTCCAGTTTTGTATATTCACAAAGCTCACAACCAGGAAGCTTTTGATATCAAAGTTTTTACAAAAGCCTACGGCTCACTAACCTTTCTATCTCTATATATATACAAGGAACTAGCTAGAAACCTAGGACAAAAGGAGTGAGCTGTACAAAAAGACAACAGCAATAAAAAACAAGAAAACGGCTAAGATCCAATAGGGATCAGGTCCAAAAAGGACAAGGGGTAAAAAGACAAAAAAGATATTTTGGAACATGGAGGATTATTGTTCCTTACAAAAAACTTTATACATGTATATATTCAATACATATGATAGTAGATTTTTAATTATTCCATATGTCCCCTACTAGACATCATATAGTTTTTATTAGTAAGGAATTGAAAATATGAAAGGTCAAATGTCCATTTTGAAAAAGACAGAGGGAATATTACATATTATTAATGGGAATTTATAATCTAATTAAGTTCACAAAACTTGACTTTGGATAAAGAAATACAAAATCTATCAAGGCATAGATGAAGTATATTTAAATTAGATGTATCCTATAACAATATGTGTACTGTTACCACATTATTGGATGCACTATGCAATATGCATTAACGGTAAAATATAGAAGTGATTGAGGAACAAATGACGAAACTTGAGCATGAAGTGATAACGATATATAGCAGCATATAAAACGATGAGACTTGAGAGGTTGAGCTATCATACTGCAAGTGTTTATGGACAGCGATGATGACTTGACAAAGTATAAATAGACAGGTAAATATGAACGTTATCTGTTTGGGAAGCTTCCTTCTTTTAACACCCAAAAAATAAAAGGTTGATATGAGACCATTATATATAGCTAGTAGTCTAGTACTTCCAGGAAAAACTAAAAAGCTTATTGTCATCAGAAGATCTGACAATTATCACTATGTCCTGTACTTTTACACAGCATACGTAGTCAAAATAAACTTGAATTCAAGGTAAATGCCAAAATATGAAATTCCCCAATGAGGCAATAACATGCTTCGTTAGTTCAATTCATTGGTTTTTTGACATTATATGTAATGTTTTGGGATTTAACAATAGTAGTTAATAATGCAATATGTAGCAAGAGGGACCATGTACAGGGTTGTGCTCGTTATGATTCTCATTAGCCATGCATGCAAATTTGAAGATTTTGGGCATTTGCACGTAGGTAGGTTCGTGGAAGGAACAATTTTATTCATGCATGCAATGATGAACACAATAATTATATAACCGGAATGAAATGAAGATTCCCTCAACTATGCTAATATGTATATGCATGATTGCTTCATATTTGGAATTTTTAGAAACATATTTCAGGTGTTTAATATATAGTTAGCTTCTTATCTAGTGTAACTTTAATTAGTTTAATTAGAGTGATTTGTTATATAAGGAAATCTATGGTCAATCCACAATTGTTTGTATAAAGAAGTTTATGGGCAATCACTTGTGTAAAATAAAGATTATCTTTGACCTGAACCTATAATAGTTGGATATGGATGTGAGTGTCGGCTACAAAGTATATATCTAAGTGTCAAACACATTGAGGATTAAGTTCATAAACTCATAAATAAATTAAAGAATGTAGTGTGAAAATGTCAGTATATGCAGTATGAAAAGGTCAAGATATGTTGTTGTCTATTATGATGCAATAATACAACTTCTTTGGGAAGAATTGATTAATTTGTCACTATATTCCAAAGTCGTTTCTCATACTTGCAAACCTACTAACCAAAATTTGCAAGGTTTTCATTAACAAAGTGTCGTTACTTTATATTATTTATGATGAGTTACAAGCTAGAAAAGTTGCTACATCTTAATGTTCGTATTGATGATTTTTTTTTTGTGAAATGCGTTGTATTGATGATCAATTTATGGGTCTGACAAATCAACTATCTCTCTCCACACTCTCCCTAACCCTAGCGTCCGATCCCGCGTTTTTAGCGTCCGATTTTGGCGGACGGAAAAGGGTGATATTCTTGTTGTGTTCAGCCTCCCCGCACAAGCTTGCTGGTGGACGGCCTCAGCGTCGCGCCGCTCTTTGGTCGCTAGTGAGCCTGCACGTCATCAGTTTAGGTAGTTTCTAAGCTTGGAGCATTTACAATGGGTTGTTTTAGGTTGGTCTAGCAAATAGTAAAACTAGTTTTACTTAGTTTTGTTATTGGGGGATGGATTTAGCTCTTGGAGTTGGTTGGTCTGGATTTCCAGACCATATGTATCTTGGATGGAGTGCACAAGACGAATGAGTAGCATCCGCGTGGCAAAGAAATTGGCGAAAAATTGATGCTTGGCCTAAATGAAAAGCAACACATTGAAGGAAGAGGAGAAAGAGAGACGGAAGGAAATGCAGAACTTCAGTCAGCGTGCAAATAGCTGGGCCTAAAAGCTACTGCTAACAAATGGTAGCGGTCCACGTGCTGCACTCTTCCATTTGTTTGCTTTGATGTTTGTAATGTTAATTTTAAAATGTTACAAAAACTAGTAAGGTTTAAAAAAATCTGCTAATAATTAAAAAAAATAAATTACATTATTGGCTATAAAATAATTTTGTCTATAAATTGAACCTAAATTTCATATATTTTACTACACTTTTTTTCAATCTATATTTTCTAATTACTCTCTCTTACCTAATATTACTTAAACTAAGTCAATATTGTGAATTCAAATAATCATAATTACTTCCAAAATAACCCAAATCACCCACAAAATCCCTGAAATAGCACATAGTTATTATAATCTCAAGTTAACGATAATTCATTTTAACGTAAGCTAATTAGCTAATTACCTTTTAACGTAATTTAATTTATCATAATTAATTTAACGTAATTTAATTTAAATCATCTATTTCATATAAAAATAAACAATGGGTAGGAGAGAGAGTATATGGTTGGGTATAGTAAAAGTATGAGAAAGAAATAGAAAAACCAAGTAAGACCAACTAAATCATTGTGAGAAAAAAAAGTTGAGTTGGTGGGAGTTTAGTGGGATTTGAGGTGTAAGAAGGAGAGAGAATGGCAAAAAATTAAAGACTAACAAAGACCAATCAAACCATTGTACATGCTCTTAGGTTCCCCTCCTCGTCCCCCGTTTTGGGTCAGTCCGTCGTCTCCTCCCTCTTGTGTCTCTCCCTCCCCCTCCCCTCCCCCGTGTCTCCCTCCTACGTGTCTTTCTGTCGCCTCTCCCTCCCTCATATCTTCCAGGCCTGCTTATTGACCTTCTTCCCGCTCCCCTGTTTGTGTCTCCCCTTCCCCGTTTGTCCCAGTTTGGTCGGTTGTGTGTGTCTCCCCTTCCCCCTCCCCGTTCTTCCCTGTTTCAGTTTGTTCTCGTCTCCCCATCCCCTTCCCCTTTCGTCCTTGTGTCGGTTTTTTCGTGTTTTCCCTTCCCTATTCGTCCCTATCTTTGGTCTTTTGAGTCTTCCCTTCCCCTTCCCCAGTCTTCCCTATTAGGTGCGTTGTGTCTTCCTTTCCCCTTCCCCGATCCTTGTTTGGTGTGTGAGTTCTTGGTTTGTGGATTTTTTTTCTTCGCTCTTCATTTGTCACATGTTCATCGAGTGAACTTTCTTAATTTAAGGTTATGGTGATCAATCCTTCAGTTTGTTTAGGTTATGTTTTATGGTTTAGTCTTAGTTTAGTCATATCCAGATCCAATGATCCTTACATTTCGGTTATGGTTGTGCTAGGGTGGTTTGTAGTATCACTAGGTGGGAAATAAAAGGATCTTGGTTTCATATGACGAGGGATCTAGGAAATCAGATATAGTGCAGTTGCTTTTGGAGTTGACATTTACTCGGTTTAAGCAGCTTTAGGAGTCAAACTGTTGGGTAATATGAGAGGCAATTCTCATTTCAGAATAGGAATTATGTCTTTTTTGGCTCGATCTTCTAGTTTCGGGATTGTAGGGTCGAATTCGAATCCGAAGCATGGACGAATTCAATCAAGCTAATTCGTCCCAAGTTCGTTTGAAAATTGTCATTACACATAAAAAAAATGCATATTGGAAGGCCTCTAATTTGATTTGGGGCAAGTTTCGACTCAACGTATTTTGAGTTTCAGCTCTATGAGGCAAAACTCTAGGTACCCTCACAGCAGGATAGTTCCATAAGAGAATTCCAGGAAGAATTTTCTATTCAAGGACCTTGGGATTTATCATCTTGTGAATTAAAGGGTTCAATAAGATTAGATGCACCAGTATATTCCTGAAGATCGTCGGAGCTCGGTACATCAACATACTCTCTCTCTCATTATATTAGGTATGTTTCGACAAGAAATTTTACCCAAACCCACCAAAAATTGCCTAAGATAATTTTCATTTGGATTGGATTTTCTTAATAGGATATGTAAGAACTAGTGAAGCTCATAGTAATGTTTGTTTGCTTTATGTTTCATGTTTCGTTGTAATAGCTTTAGTTATGTTCTTTAGTCATGTTGATGAAATGTAATCAACTTGTTGTGATTTTGTGCTAAGGCTAAAATGTGAAATTAGGATGATGAACTATTATCTTAGAGTTACGAAATTAAATAATTATGTTAATTTCATGTTTTTGTACTTGAAGAATGGAAAGGAGAGTTTTTATTAAAAAAAAAACAATTTTGAGAATCATTTTGAAAAGAGAAGTTCTTGGTAAAAAGATTTTTGGAAAGATTTAGTGAAAAAGATTATAATTTGGTTGGAAAAAGATAAAGAGGAAATCTTTGTTTTTGAAAGATCAAAAATCGGTTTTCTCTACAAAACATGTTTTCGGTTTATTTCAAAAAAAGATTTTATCCCTTAGCTTTAGGAACAAGGTTATTCATAAGGATTATCATATCTTTTAGGGTAATCTTTTATCAAAATTAAATCTTTATAAGATAACAAACAGTTGTGCCAAAGATGTTTACTAGAAAGAAATTTGTGAGTTTTTGTGAGAGCTGAAAACGTATCCCCATAGCACATAGCATAACATAGAGTTCCAGTAAGCTGAAAGTACTTTATAACATTGTAATATTTCTCAATTTGATTATCTAAGAAGCACACTTGTGAAGACTAAATCTTTATGCAATTCTAATATTATAGAGAGTAGCAACACTTAGAGTTAGGTGTTGAGGAACACTACTAGAGTTAGTAGTGGGGGAATCATATTGTATCAAGAGAGTGATAATTTGAGATTCTATTAATAAAAGAATAGGTTGGGTGGATGTAGATTTCAGAGGTGAGATTGAACCATTTTAAAATCCCGTGTCTCATTCTTTTATTTCCTTGCTTTTAGTTTCTATACGACTTCATTTGAGAAAAAACATTAAAAACGAATATGCAATTATTTAACACTGTGTGAGGCACGGTGTTATAGTTTTATTTCTGCGGAAATCAAGTAGATTTTGTCACTTAATTCAACCCCCCTTTTTTTTAGTGTCACCTTGTAATCCAACAAGGCCATATGTGTCTTTTGAGTTTTTAAACAAGGTATGCTAATGAGTATTCTTAGGACGAATTGCTATTCCAAATTTCCTCCATTTTTTAATACTTACAAACATTTGACTTTTATACTATTAAACTAAATATGTATATTAACTTCGACTATAACTCTTATACGCCATACTAACTTAGAAATGCTATTAACTAAGACGTTGTTAGATTAATCCAATATGTATTTTCCAAATATCATCTTCAGAGTTTTTATATATTAATGATCAAAGATGTGCTAACAAGTATAAAAGTCAAATGGATGCAAGTATTGTGCAACAAAGGAAGTATATATTATTAAAAAAAATTAATATGTGTTGTTCAATGATTTGAGGATCTTAATAGTATATTCCTTTTTTTGTCCCCCACTTGGAAACTTTTAGTAAAAAGAAGGATCTTACTAAACCAGCACCTCTCGTGAGAGTAAGGGGAGATATAAGGGAATTGCTATTCCCAAGCACAAATAGATACTGGGTCTGAACTTGTGATCTCAAAGTCACAAGGTGAGTTCCCTACCACCTCAACCAAGTATGCTTGGTTATATTCCTTAATCATAAAGGAGTAAACCAACAAATGATAATATATAAAATTTGCATGTGAGAAAAAATACAAAATTGAAAAATTACACCTGTAAGTATATATTGTAACACAATATTTGCAAAATGATATGATGATCATGAAAATCGAATCAAATACTTCTAAATATATTCTTACCAAAATTTACTACAATATTTTCTTTTAGCTATATGTTGATTGATTAGTAGGAACGGAGCGTGATAATCAGTTGTTGTCTTTTATTTACTGTTTGTTCTACCTAACTTGTTTGATCAGTTATTTATATTGACGGTTTATATTGGCTATTTCACTATTAGTTGTTTAGAAATGTATTTGGTAAAACCAATTGTTAATGTTGGTTGTTCACTTGTTTAATACAAAATCAAAGAAAAAACCAAAAGCTTGTTTTTTGTTAAACAATGTTTCATTTTTTGCTCATAAGCTTTTGAGCTATTAAAAAACTCATTCACTAGACACTTTTTTAAATGGTTAACTAAAAAAAAAAAATTATTAAAAAAGTCACATCAAAATTTAAAACCAATTACTATCATATACCCATAATAATAGGTAACTTTTATTTGAAATCTATATCTATATCTATATCTATACTAATATATTAAAAGGCGTGCGTAAACCAGGAACGGTGCCACGTGAAATTGCATAGTATAGGTTTTGATCCCGTGACCTCAAATTCATGTACTAAAGTTTTAACCACTAGACCAAGTAGTATTTAGTGCTATCATATCAAAGTACACTATTAATAAATGAAAATTTTCTTACCCGAGGCATAGCCCGGGCCTAATAACTAGTAAATATATTAAAAGTCGTGCGAAAACAAGGAAATGTGCGACGTGGCGCTCTTCCTAGAGAGTTTTAGTTCATGTAATCCATGTACAATAAAAAAATAAAAAAATTGCATAGTATAGGGTTTGATCCCAAGACTTCAAGTACATATACTAAAGTTTTAACCACCAGGCTAAGTTGTATTTGGTATTATTATCATAAAGTATTATACTAATAAATGAAATTTTTTTCCTTACCCGAGACATAGTCCGGGCCTAAAAACTAATGATATCTCGAAACCTGAAAATTTGAATCAATTTTGGCTATATCACCATCTTCCAATTTATGAATAGTCTCTATATCAATTATCATGTATTCCTGTCAGTGTGCGCGCCTGCGCGGGAATGTTCCGAGCATTTTCTTATTGGACTTATCTTTAAATATGGTTCAAGCTCTTAAAAACAACAAAGATGGGAGCATTTGCGATTTAACCATTTAATATTCCGTACATATTTGGTCGTACCTATGGTTTCAAGTTTCAACCCATAGAGATAGAATGTTTTATCTTCAAACTTGCATTATTCATGCATCAACTGATGTATGTTGTTTGGTAATGCGTAGGTTGCTCACTCTTGCCTCCTAGTCCTCTCCCTCTTTTTACTTTTAAAAAAAAGAAAAAGAATAATTTCTTTTCTTAAGATATATAAATTCCTTTTGGACCGCTCTTTCTTAAGAGTTAGGACCACATCCCCAAAAGCCCAATTTTAAAAGGCAATATGAGGTATGCAGGATACCTATATAAGAATAAGACTATATATTTAGTAATATCATTTCAAAATTGCAAGTTTTATGACAATGTACAAGTTGGAGGCTATATCTAAAGGAGTGCAAACACGAGTGATTTGAGAAAAATATCTAAACACAACATTATATCTCGGGCTGGCAAAGGTTAACTCAATCCGAGAATTCGACCCCAACCTAACCCGTGAAATGAAAGTCCGTAAAAATGATTGTTTTGTTTATTACCCAGTTGTTGGTCAACCCTCACCTCTTTGTATCTTTCCCTCTCCATTATATTTATTCAACTCTTCTCGCAGTTGTGATCTCTCATTTCTCATCAATAAAAAACCAAATCAATACAAAACCAGTCATCTTGGTCTTGTAAAGCCAAACTCGCGGAGAGAGAGAGAGTGAGTAAGTGAAAGAAAGGGAAAGGAGAAACTCATAAATTAGCCAAATTCATATAATTGAAAATGGAAGCCATTGTTGCAGCTTCAAGTACTAAAGAAATAGAAGAAGATGTATATAGCCTATACAAAATTACTCATACACTCAGTAAATTATTGATAAAAGTTATTGGAGCTTAATGCTCCGAAATTAATTATACTTTTTTTCTTACATAATTCTCACTACAAAACTTGCCCACGTATTCTTGGACCTCGGAATAAATTTTCAAAAATCAAGTTACACAGGTCAGATTCAGTTTTGAGAACGCTGACCCGTTTATGTAAACAGATCGACCTGAATTCGACCCAACCCGACTGGTGCCATTTCACTTTTCTTCATCTTTCCAATAATGAAAGGGCTTGGCTTATTAAAAGGACAACGAAAACAAATCCTTCTAAGCCTTGGGTCCCTAGTTCCCTACTCCCTATAATCTCCAGCGGTTCTAAGGGAAGGATATGGAGAGAATGAGCGGGTGCAAGAATGGATGATACATAGATAAATATGCGTATAGTAGTAATCATATATGCTTTGACAAGGTATATGTTTGATCATTGTCACCCAACCTTTAAGGTTTGTTTGGTTGGCAATATATCAACAACGATTTACATAATTTCAACTGAGATTCATCTCTTTACTGCATCTAACTTCTAGACTGAACTGATACTGGATTAACTTCGTTCCAGACTAGGCTACAAGACTTGGAGAAAGAAAAAATGAATCGGTATAATCTGGAATATCATAGATATAACCACAGCCCACAGAAGCCAGCAATGCTGCATGATCTCCTCCTACAAGTGGTTGCATCAACTCCACAATCTTCGTCAGTCAAACATCTATGATCCCTACGAGTATCACAGATGTGGCACGCGCTTTCATGTTTCTCGTCGACTTCTCTACTAGTGCTTGAAGTCATTGCAGGACATATTTGCAGCGACATCGCACTTGCACGTCTCTGTCAATAATAAATGTATGTGCATCCACTTCAGTATACTCAACTTGTTTATGGCCAAAAGGAACTAAATACGACTACCCAAAAATAAAAATTTGAAATGAAAGCAGAGCAATGGCCTGCAAAGCAATGACTTACTTTTGAGAAACCAAGTTGAAAAAAGAATTCAAGCATTGAATAATCCTTAAACAGCTTTGTAGCGTATGAAACTGTATGTTAGCTAGCTTATCTATCTCCTACCACTTTCTTAGTTTCTTCCATGAATATCTATTTTAATATTGACAAAACAGAGAACGAGTTTCAACAGGAAACACCAAGTACCTGGATGAAAGTATAATTTGCAGAGGTATACACTTCTGGAAGTCTATCTTGCCAGGCAGAAAGCACAGGAAGAGGGTGACCTTCAGTTGTGAAGACGTAGTTCTGGTCAACTAAAAATGAGTCATCGTAAAGAAGATACAGGTATTTGCATCTGCATACAAGTGAGGAAAAAATTCATCAGGGATTTGTTTTGTTTGAATCAATAAAATCTCTTCGATGTTGAACAGATGCGAGAGAGTGGAAGCATACGTTTCAGAAAGAAAGAAACTGTGCTGATGGTCTTCCAACACCATAGTCGAGACATCTCGTACGCTTGCAAAACCACCATCAACTTTGGTGTACAAATTCAGGGAGTCTGTAATTGATTCACCAACTTCCAAGTACCATGGATCTGATAACATGAGCAAATTGAGAATGGAATCAAACAAATATATATCACTATTTGTTTAGATCTATGTTACTTTGACTCCTCGTTTTATCATTAACTCTTACAAACCTCAGTTGGAGACTCAAACACTCCAAAGAGGGTATAGAATCCTCAACCGATAAAATTAATACAACAGAGATAGAGAAGAGAAATCTATACAAAATATGCTCACAAATGAGCTTGTGATTACAAAAATAGCACTATCTAGCAAACAAGTCAGCTCGAAATGTGGTTCATATGTATATGTAACATGAACTCACAAACAAAAGTCTCCTAGAATCCAGAATAACAATCATGCAACACAAGTATCCAATTTAGGGACAATGTCAGCCTTAATGCGTCTTGACACTTAGATATGTACTCATAACCATCACTCCATGACTAAAATAACCTAGGTTTAGGTTAAAGGTAATCTTTGTCCAAACTCCAAAGCACCTCAAAGTCCAATGAAATCAAAGATACCTCAAGGCTCAAACCAATCAAAGGCTAATACGGACCAATCGGCAAAGTCTGGGCTCTGGAGTTCACATTATAAGGAGGAGGTGGGTACCTCTCCTCCACTACCAACACCAACACCCCCCCAAAAAAACCAAAAAAAAAAAACAAAAAGGAAAAATTAGACTGTCGGTGATAGAAGAAACAAATTCGAAGGCAGCTTAGATGGTTTGAGGCTTGAGATGAGAATGTAGGACAAAAACCACCAAGAGGTTCTTATTCCTCCGACAGACAATATTTTTGGACGATGTATGAGCCAATTGACATTAAATTTTTTAAATTATTGTTATGGTTTTTTATTCCATTGCAACATTTATAACAATACAAAGGAATGTGAACAAAATTTGGAAGCACGAGCTCTTTTGCGAATTGAGATCATTTATAAAAAAGACAACAGATACCTGCAAAGAAAGTGTACCATCACAAATTCAATGGATCAGTAAGATAGTAATCTCCCTGATAAACTGATGACATCTAATGATCTAATGCTATCTAAAGAAGCAAATTTTGAAGGTTACTTAACCAACCTTTGGTTGCCTGATATAAGTAGAAAGTAGATTCTGCCAATTCGGGACGTAATGGATAATATTTTTCTGTTGGATGAAGCATTTGATGGTCAAGGAGATACCTGAAAACGAGTAAAACTCATGTTTAGTGAAAAATATGGCATTATCATCAGCCTCAACAATGAAGTGAAATGGAGGCTATTGCTCAGACAAACCGTTCTGGCAAAACACCAAATCTCTCCCAAACCTTGACGAACTCACGGTGCGAGGAATTCGCTGCTGCAATATCTCCAACAAGAACCTATTTACAATATAAAAAGTGAATATATCAGATAAAATTCTGCGCTGCACAGTATCCCAGATGCTAAGGTCATTTTAGACTTGCCTGTAGACCTGGCCAAAATGCTTGGAGACTCGTAAGCTGCCAGTACGTTGCATGCCCTGTTCTCATATCAGCTTCATGATACCTACTCAGTAAAATACAATTAACAATCATTTATGCTTCTGCAGTCTTTCACATGCCATGCACAATGCATTTTATTTTTATATTTTAGAGAAAGACCTAAGTTTCCAGATAAGAAAGCTAAGAAATTCAATATTGTACCATGGACCATGTCTGAAATATTTTTGGACAGCAACATAAGCAGACTGAAACATCCTCCAATACTCCTCCTTTCCAAAGAGAATGTAAGCTTTGACTAAATACTCATAGAATGAGTCAACCCCTACAGTGCATAAAAAACAAATTTCAGCAACAAGAGAAATATTGTTTATATCCTTAATACATTGATCGAAATATCAAAAGTGACACACATTCGACAACCTACCAGCACCAATCCCAGAAGAATACTCTATCCACTTTCCAGACACCACATCTACTGTGGTTCCGAGCAGATTCATAGAACTCCTCAAGCTCCATAATTTACGTAGAGCACGCAATGCTGCATCTTCAAACTGTGGGTCACCAGTCAATCTTGATAATGCCCCCATTTCAAGAATCAAGGAGCCTGACATGAGGATACTAAAATAAGACATACTTATCACTCAATCTCCAAAATTCCCATGACTGGATCAAAGAGATAATCTCCTCACCGGAACAAGAAGTGCTTGTTTCTGTTGTCTCATTTGCCATTACTCCATACTGTTAACAAAATTTTGTATGTATCCTGAGTCATAAATCCCTCTAACAGCAAAACCAGTGGACCATTTCAGATTTTAAGAAATCAAAGCATGACAACAACTTTTAAATCAATCGCAAGCTAATAAAAAGCATTCTTTGACCGCATGCTAAACATGGCAGGTGAATTCAAAAGAATTGAAACACCAATGATTCTGCTATAGATAAAAGATGTAGAAATTGTTGGTTAATTGATTCAAACAAGTGTTCCTATAGTTTAGGTGAATGTGGTTTATGTTTTTAGTTAGTTGGAGTCTTCATAGGATTTAAATATAGTGGCTAGCATTATTGTGAAGATTTGTTCGCCTACGTGACTGTCCTGCAATAGTTGGAGTAAATTTAGGAGCATTAGTTTGTAATTTGTTAGGCTATTTATATGGCTATCTATTTCGTGAATTAGTAGGCAATACAATGAATCAGTTTGTCCCTCACTTGTTACAAGTTTCCCTTTTATCTTTCTATTAAAATTCTACAGAAATGGTGGGGAAATCAGTAACTGAAGTGACTCGAGAATTTGAAAATGTGTCTTTAATGAGCTAAAAGTTCCTGATCTAATACACTACACTTCATTGTTGAAAGTATTAAAGGAGTCGGCTATTACCTTAAGATTGATCCATGCATATGGTAATCCCGTTGGTGTACCGAATGCAGGCAAAAGACGTCTCCCCAAGTCTTCAGCTAGAATAAGCAGCTCATTCTTGTAAGTTCCTTGAGAGAACCTGTTTCTAGAATCAATTGCAAGCATATGAGCAGAAACAAGTCCCCCAAGAACTCTTATGTTGCACTACGGAGCGCCATGAAGAGAAGAAAAAATCAATAAACCCAAAAGAGGGCATCATTTCTAAATAAGCAAAGCCCATATGGCTTGTTTGGTTTCAAACGTTAAATTAATGAGGGCAATAATAAATACATATGTGCAGTTACCATCGAAGATGAAGACATGTTTATGTCTTTGTACCCACAATATGCCGATTTTTTTTAGCATTCCTTGTTGTTTCCTAAATTAAATTGGCATTACCATAAACACAATAATGGTAACAAAAACATGGAAATTGGTTCCCCCTTTCATAAACAGATGCTACTTGAGTAGTTGAGTAAGCTTAGAGGGGTCTCTAAATAGTCTTCCCTTTGCCAAAACGAGTCTTATTGACACTAAAAAGGAGGCTGACTTCTACACATGATAAACACATTGCAAATGTTTATAAGAAAAGAAACAAAGAACTAATCATACAACAACTAAGATTGCATCTTTATTTCTCATAGCACGTACCTCAAATAGATTTACTCTTGCATCTACATCAAATGACAGATTTTCAGAAAGCCATGAGACTCCCCTTTCAAACTCTGTATTGTTACCTAATATCAGAAGACTGAAACCAAACATGTTTCCTACAGTTAAAAAAAAAAAAAAAAACCAAACAGAACTGATGCATATGAACGAATCAACTAAGATCTCTATTACTAATGAATACCTGGATAATGACTCGATAAGGGTGAGTGCAGAACCATTATAATTTTGTGGCAAGTGTTCTAACTGGAAAATAGAGCAATAGTCAATGGTGTAAGAGTAGTTAATGAAATGTTAATCAAGTTCTTTGCAAGATATTTCACCCTTAAATTTCCTAACTCACTGAGCGAGTCTGTGAAGGTTTTTGTGAGGGGTTTCAGCTCATCATGCTACAGATATAACAAAATAGAACCATCAAGTTAATGCCAAAATTCCTGCAAATAATCGACTAAATCGCATACGGGGGGCGCTAACACAAACCGGAAACGCATATTTCATGTAGTTGTCATAGGCATGATAGAACCTGAAATGGAGAAGTACAAGACATATTGTCAAAAGAGCTCAAGAATCAATTGTTCAGCAAAAATTTACTAGAGATGATGTAACTGTAACCATGTCTTCACAACATAGTGCAAATTTGAGAAAACTGTGAATTGCACAATAGCTCGTGCTAGAATAACTTAATCAAAAAGCAATATGAATTTCTCCTTTTGAAATTTATTAACAACTAGAAACAACTTAATTCTACTGATGCCTTCATATAAAAGACTTGCATTTGTGCAACTAACAACCAATTAAAGTCTAAAAAACAAGCTTGCAAATTGCAATGAACTAGAAAATATATATAAAAAAAATTGAATTCACCAAAAAAAAAATGAAGAACTTCAATTAAAAGAGAGAACCCAGAACATGTATCATCAAGAAAAACTGAGCTAAATTTGAAGTACCCATAAAGCGATAAAGTTCAGGCATTAAAAAACAAGAAGTAAGAAATCAGGTAGAAATAGTAAAGATATGAATATACATGGCTAGAACTTACATTCGACGGACTTTCTCTTTCATGAGAATTTTCTTACGGAAGTGATGGGAATCTGGATCAGATTGAGAAAGATTGAAAATTGCAGCAAAAATCACGAAAATTATGAGAACCCATGTTCTCCAATGGTGGTTTGACATTCCTCAGGTCAATCTCAATCGCTTGGAATCGGGGGAGATCGGTGTTCCTGTAAATTTTGAGGGGGAAGGAGATAGTAGTAAATGGTAATGAAGTTTTCAGGGGACCAGTATTGCCCAATTGATATTGTTATGGATCAGTACATCCAAAATAACTAATAAAAGCATCTTCGTTATCGTTTTTTGTTTTTCGTTTTTAGTTTTCAATTTTTTTAAAAACTAAAAATTAAAAATAGAAAACCAAAAAAAGTGGTTTTTACTTTTTACTGTTTTAGTTGTCAATTTTCAAAATCATTAGGTTCTCAATAAATTTGACTAGTCTTTTATTCATTGAAGGACATTCAAAAAATCAAAAAACAGAAAACCACGGTAATACCGAACGGGGACTAAGTAACCTGTTTTTTTATGCCGTTTAATTTCAATTGGTAGATGGTGGACTCGTGTCTACCATTCTAATTATAGACGAAAACGCAACCCAAAAAATAAAATGCGTGAAACTAATATACATCAACCGTTCTTCAATGAACATGTGAAATTAATGTACATCAATTGTTCTCCAATGAACATTGATCTCGACGATTCTCCTTTGTTAACCTTTATCTTTATGTTTCTTAGTTTGTTTATTGCGGATATTTTTTTGTTCATTGTGTTTTCTTTGTCTGTTCATTAGGTTGAGTGGTTGTTCATCAAATATTTTCTCTTATGTTCACCTTTTTTCTTGTTGTAATTCATTATTGATTTAGATGTTCATTGAGTCTCGTGTGTTGTTCTTTTGTTCCTTTGCTTAGTTTGTTCATTGAGGATGTTGTTTTGTTCATTGTGTTAAATGGTGCGCACTATTTAGATGGTAGACTCGTGTCTACCATCTAATTCAAGGTTTGATTTGGTAATGTTGTATAGGAATTATAACTAAAAGATGAGTTCCGATTTTGTATATATTACTTTGTATAGTTGCTCTCTAACTTGAAAAAAAAAACTCGTTTTTGTAAATAATTATCAAATGGGTAATGTTTTACGAGCATGGTATTTGGATTACTTCTAATAAGCTAAGTTTAGATTATTTCAATTTAAATAAGGTGAAGCTAGAAAATTTTTCAATATTTAAACCAAAAGAAAATTGCACCTTTAGATAGAGTTGATCAAGTTTAGTCCGACATATTTTTTGATAGCTTTTGCACAACCCAAAAATGACCTTTCGATCTTAAAATTGGACAGGCTCGATTTTGATCCGAAAACCTGCTATTTTGGCCCCAAAAATAGGGCTTTGTGCACACAAGATAGGTCTGAAATTTGTCTCGAGCCGTCTATGGGCTGAATATTTTCTTAGACAACTAGGCTTGCCGATTGATCACCTATATCTTTAGACCTTGTTCATTTCAACTAATTTTTATCAAACTGAACTATATTTTACGAAAGTGAACTTATATTTCCAAAACAAAACTTACTTTTGCTGAACTAGTCTTATTTTTAGTGAACATGGCATAATTTTTACTGATTCTTTATTGTTTTCTCTTAAGTATATGATTTACTTATTTTTATTAAACTAAATTTACTTTTATTGAATTAAACTTATTCTAAACTAATTTTACTAAACACAATTAATTTTTATTGAAGGTTATTTTATATTGGTGAATTGAACAGGAGTGTTGTCCTCATATTTGTAGTATTCATAACCTAATCAACTCATAATAATTAAAGATTCAAATAGTCAACTGACAAAACAACTATGTAAATTAACGGATAATTTATCTAAATCCGAAAAACTACAAATTGTACATAATAGATGACTTTTCAATAATTTTTATGACAATAACTTTTCATAATACCCCTATCTTACTTAAAACTATCCAAAAAACCATCGATTTCCCAAAATTACAAATAGAAGTTCATTCAATACATGCACACCAAAAACATATATGCGCAAATTACACACAAGTTATTTACCTCACGTATTTACTAAATGTTATCCGTATTATTTTTCATGAAATATTTTTTTTTCTATTATCAGATCTAGTTAGAGGTGATCAATATGGCCCTGATCCGAAAAGGGGCAGGTTTTGGGCATGATTTTTCAGCCCGTGGCCAGGCTCGGCCCAACTCGATGGGCAAGAAAACTGGCCAACATGCGACTTAAATATGAAAGAGTTAGGCTAGTTTTTTTTAGCTCGGCCCGAATTTGGCACAACATGATTTAGCAGGTTTTGGCGCGGGATTTTAGGCCCAAGGCTTGGCCTTCCCAAAACGATCCACTTTTTCGAGCTAAAGCCTGACCCATGATCACCTTAAAATCCAGCCTATTGCCGCAAACATCACTAACCCCACCATTGTTGCGACCACTACCACCCCACTCGAGGTGGGAATTGGCCGGGCCGGCACGCGGGCCGGCCCGCCTGACACGATTTGGGTTCGGCCCTACCCGAGCCCGCTCAAGGCCTGGTCCGTTGCCCGCTATGTAGGCCGCGGGCCTGTCACGGTCAAGAAATTTTATTTCCGGAGCCCGCCACTCATAAAATTGTCAAAAATACAACATAAAACATGGGTCAGGCCCGCGAGCCTGGGCCGGGTCGTGGATAATTTTTTAAAATTTCAAGCCCGACACTCATGGGCATGGGCCCGGCACGGCCCGCCATTTACTCAAGCTCGCGGGCCGAGCACGTGAACAGGCTCGGCCCAGCCCATGTCCACCTCTACCCCACCATTGTTTCCTTCTCCCTCCCTCTATTTCTCTCTCTTTGTTTTTTTACCAACAATTGCTCAGCTTTTCATATTTAACCATTCACTATGAAATTGTCCGTTTCTAAAGGTTCATCTGATTTTTTTCGATTCTACTATGGTAAATACTGGAAAATTAAGGTCTTCGGCCTTTTTTTTTCCTGATAATATATTAAAAAAAATTACATTAAAGTAACGATTTTAATAAAATATAATTGGCAAATAACAACCTCAATATAAACTTGGTGAGGTTAAAAGTCAAAACCCTACCAGTTCCAACAAAACCTTTCACAAATACTTCACTCGGTCAACTCGAGGACTTGATTACTGATGGATGGAGAAATCACTCTAGACGATAAATTGCTGCTAGAAGTTTGGACTGAGATTTTCTCAAGGCTTCCGACCAAAATTTTGGTAAAATTTAGGTGCATCTAAAAAAATGGCGTTTTATAATCGACAACTTTAGTTACATATCTATGCACATCACCCTCTTCAAGAATAATTCCAACAGAGGATGTATCTCAACAGAAAATCAGAGTACGTACAATGAGTAAATTCAGAAAACACAAATTTATTCTGGGCACAACTTTTTATGCACTACATGATCATCTTCATTATAAGGGTTAGATGGGTTGATGTTATTGGGTCGGTATATTAGGGTTCTTACGATTTGTTTTTATTTAATCTATCAATAAGGAAATCTATGGAGTTACCCCAAATATTGTTGGAACATTTATAGGGTAATGGGTTTATTATGCTCATATGGTCTTATACTAGAAGAGGAGGAGGTCTAGTATGCAAAATATTAGAGTACACACAGTTGCAAGTCACGTGGAAAACCAAGGAAAAAACAGAAGACCGGTCGCGGGTTACGACACCCGTCATGGGTCGCGACCTGGGCCTCGCGAGTCGTGACGTGTCTTCTGCCTTGGAACGTGAAAATATGCTTTAACGGTTTTCAACCGTTGTGATGTGTAAGTTATCCGTTTAATGGCTATTAGGATCCTTAAATCAGTGGATTAAAGGGGGGTTATGAAAGTAACCACTCTAATCTATGAATGGTATATTTTCTATATAAGCTTTGTGATTCCTATGAGGAGTGAGTGAGAAGAAAATCAGAATTTTCAATACTCTCTAAACTTCTTGCTTTGCTTAAGAGAAACCTTGCAAACTTCTCTTGAGTGTTCTTCACAAACTCTAAACACAAGTTCTCGTTGATTCACTTAGAAGATCATCTAAGTGGATTGTTCTCTCTATTGTATTTCATTAGTTATTTCGTAGTAACCCGGTGATCCTAGAGGGGCGAAATTAAAATAATAGGAAAGCGTAGTTTCGTTGCTTTGGAGTGGGATATCCGATTCTTTCATTAATCACACCTAACAAATACCCCTTGTCCTATTGGTCTTGTTGATTATGTTCTTGGGTTTGACTCTGTTACCAATTATTACAAGGTGGTTGTGATTTAAGGTTCGTTTGATTCACTATTTTACTTTTAAGTCTCTAGTAAACGAAATCAATTATTAATTCTATTTCTTCTTGTTTGGTTCATCCATATATCAATCCATTACTATTACTAAAATCCTCCAGTTTGGCTTGGTGTTGTTGATGGAAAGGTCTATTACTTTTTGGCTTAATTATACATACTGGACTTCTCCAAAGCTAATTATGGGAGCTTTGTCTCGATAATTATGAATGGACTATGATTAATATAGCTTATGGATATGACACATCTCACAAGTGAGATAATACCAGATATAGATATTGGACTTAATTTCAGTTTGATACAATTTATGTTAGTTCATTTAGTTACTCTCATGGTTTCTGTTTGACACACTTTAGTTCAATTCAGTTTAGTTCAGTTAAAAAGGGGCCTTGCCTCTCTAAGCCCTGTTCTTTTGAACTAAATTAATGAAAATTCAGTTCAATTCAATTCAATTCAAACACATACAAATTTAGTTCTATTCAATCAAATTCAGTTCAAACAAATTATTTTCACAATTTCAGTTCAATAGAATTCCATGTCATTCACTTCGGTACCGTCTAAAAGAACAGGGTACTAAGTTCCCATGTTTGTGTTTCCAATCGAAGCCAATATCACTTGTGACCGGAGACATAAATCTACTTCTAACTAAAGATGTAGCTTAAGTATGCGGAACTTCACCTGGCCCAATTGTAAACTTCACATCAAAATGGAGACATAAGGACTCAACTCCCTTGGATAATTGGCCAGAGGGCCTATAGAACTCTGCTCTAGTACAGGCCTGATGACCTTTTTGATGTTTTTTTTTAAAGCAACGCATAAGAGAGTATTTTGACAACAATGGTGGGAATTGGGAAGTCTCGAGCAAATGATATTCCCATACTCGGTATGGTCCAATATCATGATATTTCAGTAAATTTTATGATAATAATTAATATTAAAAAAATTATAAATTAAAAAAAAACATATATTTTTATTTGGAGATTGTTAGTTGAAATCTAGTTGATGTATTAGATGACTAGTATATCATATCTCTATTATATAAGACAACACATGGGGGACACCAAAAAATAGAAAAAGGAAAAAAAAATAGAGGATAACTAACTATTTCATTTGAATGAAAAAAAGGGGGGAAAGTAAGACATTTAAATTGAATATCAGTTTTTTGAAAACATAAAATCTAAAGACGGTTTTTCTACCCAATTAATTTTATTTTCTACTTCATTTGTTATCACACATTATCGCACGCATTGCGTGCATGTAAGACTAGTCTTAACACTATCTTATCATATCAGTTAGCTATTATATCATATGTTGGCTGCATCTAATCATATCAGGTAAATGTTACATTTTATCAAGTTGTTAGTGAAAATTACAAAAATGTCATGAATTAGGACAAGTTGTCCCCTACCGAGTATGGGAGAATACTTCCTCGGAAAGTCTGTTAGTATCTTTAGGATTTTATAATGAACATGACTTTAGATGAATAATCTCAACATTTTCATGTTGTCGTTATTTTGTTAATTTGATTGATTCTCTTATTGATTTTGTGGGTAAGCTATGAATTACCACATGTATTAACTAAAGATGGCCTAGTCATTTTCTATTAGTGATCTTATATCAGCATTTCGCAAGTTGGTAATAATGCATCCCAATCAAACTCAACTAAAGTTACAACTCATGCCCATAGATCCTTCAAGAGATAAATTGGATATCTCAATAATAAGTCAATAACTGAGTGACCTTACTCTTTTTTTATTGTTGTGGACTTTTAGTAGCTAAAACCCCAAAAACAACGGATAAAAAAGGCGCAAAAAGATCAAAAACTAAAGAAACAACTTCTGGATTTCTCGCACCTTTAGACACACTGCAATGGAGAAACTTTTCAAAAGTAGAATTGACACCTTATCTCAATAAATGGCGTACTTTAGATTGAGCAACTTTGGTTGTCCATAACCTTTTCTTTTCATGATCATAGTCTCATACTCTCATACTCTCATAGACGCAAGCGAACCTTGGCTGCAAATTTGAAATTCCTATAGCAGAAGTAGACGTATTAAATTCCTAAACTTCATCGGCTTAGTGGATTACTTTTCCCTCTTTTTTGACATGGTAAGGTTGGACCTCAAGTTGGATCACCCCTGCATCTCTAGTGGCGCTGTGGCGGTGACGGTATCAACTGCGGAGTCCACTATCGTAAATCTTACGTGATACAACCAAATTATTCTCAAGTAATAAGATTTTATTATTCAATCTTTTTCACTAATTATGATAAGATTTCACCAATATTTTCTGAAAAATGTCCAATATCTAGTAGGGAGTTAGGGACCTACTACATTAAGATGAGGGACACCCCAATTAATAAATTTTATTAAAAAAATCAAGCTTGTATTTCCACAACCGTACACTACCAGTCCTAAATCTACCTTACACCCCAAAACTAGAATCTTACCAAGGGTCCTTGTGTCTAATGGTATGGCTTCCTATCTCCCATATGGGAAATCAAGGTTCAAATCTTGGTGTAAAAAGTTTAAATCTTGTTGGGTCTCACAGTGAGTGGCTCTGTGCTAGGGCAGCCCACATGAAATTCATCAAACCACACGTTTCTGAAATTGGGGGGAAAAAAAAAACAAAATCTTATTTACGATACATATTATAGACTCGTAAAATTAGAATCGATCTGCCACTATTTACTAATATCTATTTCCACTCTATTATTACTCCCCTTCAACCTAATCAGGTAAATCTTAACTGTGTAAGACATTAAGAGTACAAATAAACTATTATGAGTGGGAACAGAAACTCCCTGTTGAATTAATCAGAAAATGAAATAATAAGATAGTGGACAATTAGGGCCAACAGCCTATCTAAAACTTTTACTAGAAAACAAGTCTAGCATTTCAACGACAAAACTTAACTTGGTTTATAATTGAATCTTTATGAGTTGGGACGAATAAAACCATTGATTGTGTGAGCCGTGAAAGCAAAAGAAACAGGATTGAAATGTCACTTTATTACTTATTAGTGATAAAGTCACGAGTCACATAGATATGCTTCAGATGTTATTTTTATCTGTTAAAAAAGATATGCTCCAATCAATTACAAAGTGCAGCAACCCTTTTTTTCTCTATTTCTTGGGACAATTGGACAAATATGAAAGTGGACTTGTGTTGCTCTCTTTAACAACTTTTTTTTTTATTATTATTATTTTTTTATTAGAAAAGATAATTGGTCCGAAAACCCATCCTTGCTAGGCTACTAGCCTGCTGGGCTCACCAATTCAGAGGCTAGGTACAAGCTAAACAGTCCAGAATTAAATGCCTAACATATTGTTGGAATGAGGATTCAAATCTTGGGCAATGCCCTAAAATTCGGGGTGGTACTCCACTGAGTTACCAACTCGCCCTCTTTAACAACTTTTTTATGACATAATGATAGTTTGTGTTGCTCTTATTTTTTATTGTTTTTTACTGTCAGATAAAAGCAAAAAAAAAGTCATCCTAAAAGGAAACTTCTGAAGAAAGAAAATCAAACTAAAGGTCAATAAATTTGAAACAAGACTCAACAGAATAGGTGTTATATTCATTTTGACATAGAGTACACAAAATCAATTGATCAGAAAGTGACCTTAAACACCCTAACTTATATACTACTTCCATTTTGATCCATCAATATTGTTGTCGAGACCATCTCATACTAATTATACGCCTTCTTCTTTTCTGAATCGACTGGTTGTTCTAACAGTCTCTTGGAATTTAAGATCTTGATAGGTTATGATACAAAATTCTTCAACTTAAAGTCAATAGATTCATGGATATGTACAGATCTTTCGAAAGCAACTTCTCTACTACTCTCAACCAATTAGGAGTTAACTTGCATACACCTAAACTAACTCAAACTCCGCAAAATGGTGGGTCATATACTAGATTCTGCTGTTGTTACCAAGTGAACTTGAGTGACATAGAGATATAACCTAAGGAAGTTACAGCATTCACATGCACTTCTAATCAATTCTCTAACAGTGGTTCAATAAAGGACAGAACTTATTGACTGATTCTTTCTTCTCTTGCTTTCCTACTTTGGTAGAACATCTATTGCACATCTTACCATGTGTAAATAGAAGGCAGTTCAGGTCAAATTTCAGTTCGTTTGGAATTCTCTGGTTTAGGTGAAGATACGTCTTCTTCGCATCAGCTCCTTTAGGTACCCAACCAAGAGTAGTTGCTATCTGCAAAATCTGGATGCATAGTTTGGTTTTAGATGATCTTTCAAGCATGTGACAGTCTTTTCAGTAACAAGAAACTCACACTTACATGTGTGTCTACTGGGAAGTCATTTTGTTGTAGATGGAACATTAGCACACAAGCTACCTGAAACCGATTACACAAATTTTCACATAGCCAAATAATTATATAGCACAACATTGCCTGAACATGCATTCTTACTTTGTTATTCAAACTCTTCATTTTACCTCAAGTACCATGTGTTGGATCCTTGATACTCGGACATGGGTATGGACATTTCAACACTTAGGCACGTACCCATGTCCGACACGATTATTTGAGTCCAAGTAACTTAGCGATCTCGATTCTTGACTTGTTTGACCAAATACACTAACCAATATAGAATTATAGATGACCAAAAATACCAACGCAATGCATTAGCCATATGCAATAGATAAATGCAGGCATATGTTCATATTCCCAGTTTCTTTTGGCATACTCTACACACATCCATGATTTCTTTCAACCACTCTGCTTGAAAAAATCACATGTAACAAACATAAAACAGAACTTACAGTTTTAGGTCCAATTCCCTTGAAAGAGGAGAGCTCGGACTTAATTTCGTCTATAGGCAAGTCACGCAAGTACTCCAAGCATAACTTCCCACTCCTCTCCTTGAGGCAACTCAAAATGTTTCTAATACAAGAAGCTTTAGTTGGAGCTAAGCCTCCGCATCTGATGGCATCCTCTAACAACTTTTGTTCAGCAGTCAGGACCTATATAGAGTACAAGCATGAAACCAAAAATAGATCACCCAACTAGCTATGACTTCTAATATCAACTCAAATCTTATAATCTAGCATTCCTTGTAAAGATTTCAGATAAACTGAACATTCCACCAATACTTGCAGCAGCTCTTAGAAATGGAATGCTGCACAATAACAGTGAATTTAAATCCTTAAAATCGTTAATCTCGAATGTCGAACCATGAGTTATATGATAAAGCCAAAACCATCCTACATTCAGCAAAATCACACACATTTGGGAACCTAAATTATCAATTACTACCTGGAAACACCAACAACTGCAATCAGAAAATTAAACCAACCATTGCCTAACAACTTAATCTAAGGGATCATATTGTCACACTCCTAACTTACACTTCTGAACTCAGGATATAATCAGCAATCATAAATAAATAAAACACACCAGAAACAGGACAATCATTACCCACAATTAATAAAAATCGGAAATTTTTAATTTCATAACCTGTAAAAAGCATTATAATCTACAATGCATACATCCAACAAAACAGTAAATCTTAAAAAAAGAATGAAATTTGCAAACTTACATTATCCCAAGTGGGAAATGCAGCTTTAAGAGAAGCAAAAGCTCTTTGAGAATTAACATCAGTGGTGTTTTGCGAAAGAATAGTACTCACTAAACCATCCAAAACACTCAATTTCTCCATCAAACTCTCTGATTTTACGGACCCATTAACCAAATTTGAGGAATTAGTCCTTGAATTTTCTCTCTCCTCACGATACTTGGTGAATTCTTCAGGAAAGCCATGAAATTTCAAGAGTTCATCTCTAATTGCCAAGCATTCTTCTGGGGTTGGTCTTGGGTGAGATGGGTATGGTTCTATTGTAGGAACTGATTTTGGGATTTTTGTTTTGATTGATTTGATATTAGTTTTTGCATTTTTCGACGGTTGATTATTATTGTCTTTGGAAGAAATTTGCTTCCTTTTTCGGGGTTTCTGCATTGTTTTTCAGCTGGGTTTTTGCTTTGCAATTGGGAATAATTAGAAATCGATGAATTTGTTAAATCTAAATTAGGTGATTTTGGACCCTCTCTTTTTCTTTCATTTTGTTAGGAATCCAAACAAAGGAGAATAATTTACTTCTTCCGTTCTGCTTTAAATGAAATATCAATTCATCGCCATTATATAAAGAAAAATATAGTCGAGTGGAATCTTGTTAGATTCATCTCGATGCATGTTATCAAGTTATAGCTTTTTTTATCTTTTTTTTACATGTATACAACTAAAGATATTATTGATTAAATAAGCGTGTTGTGTTGCGTGAAAAAACAAACGTTTCATATGAAACAGAACGCAAGTATTAGATTTTTCAAAGCAATACAAATTACGCACATCGCAAACATCGGTTATCTAACATCGTTTGTCAATTTCCCAGGGAAGAAAATGAGCTAACATCATGAGTAGCTTTGTTACTTGAACACTTAACGAAAGACCGAATGGCCTTTTGAAAATAGGAACCGACTCTAAAATATCGTCAATAAGTAAATGGAACTCACTAGAAATTAGTTTCCCCTTTAAAAGCTTAAATGACCAAAAGACTATCACGTTATCCCGTTATAGACCTATAGCGTATGTCTTTCTTTATTTATTTTTTTCTCCTAAACAATAACACAAGGTGATTGAAAATGAATATTTTTTAAGGTAAGATGAAGTCTCTTGCAATAAGGGGGAGGGGGGATTGGGGATTGAGGATTGGAGATCTCTCCTTACAACTTACAAGGGTTGAGACTTGATCCCAAGATCTTTGTAATCAAATGTGATGCCAACACCACTAAGCTATCATCTGCTACTCTATTAGAAATAAATATGAAATAGCAATATAAGTATTACACAAGTGCTAAGTTTATTACACAGGGTGAATATTGTTATCTTTGGAAGAACCCTAGCTCGACTACTAAATGAGAAAGAGACATATAGACATGTAGTGCTTGAATATAGCAAGTCCTAAATGAACTATTCAAGTTTGAACAAGATTTAGAGTCCAGTCAATAGCTCAGGAGTCAGGGACAGAATCAGAAATATATTTTAAAGGGGACCAATAATGTAATTTTTAGGTTTTAAAGGGGGATAAGTATGAAAATTAAGCTATTTTATCTAAAAAATTTACATTTTCAACGTTAATTTTTAGGAAAATTCAGAAGCTGGCTGGGGCCGGGGATCTCATCGGCCCCCATGATGTTCAACCACTGTCAAGAGTTTGAATTAGATTTGATATCAATTTAAGTTATGGTCGTATGAGTTTTAACATGGTCAACATAGCAGTAATATGTTCAGTTAAGCTCATTTACAATCTCAACGCATCTACTTTTAGCACTATGTCAATAAACCACCAATACATCCCCTCAAAGGAAAAAAAAAACAAGAAGATTCCCACTTAATAACCTCTCTTAAAATCTAACGCAAAAGGTAGAGTTTTTTTAAATTTTATGTCATTATATTATGATAGAAGTTTCAAAAGAGAATTTTTCAAAAAACGAAGTGATGAAAATTATATTTATTACACAACATTGTCGTTTATGTTATCTCTATATGGTAACTAAGTCTGAATTGTTACTTGTTGAAGACCCGAAATTTATATATCATGTAAAGATTTCTCTTTCTATTTAATGATTGTTTGTAGCTCAAACGACTTTGTTTGGTAAGCAACGAAAGGATAGGTATAACAATAATCAAGAGGTAAATTTGTAAAGCAAGTCTTGTTTCAATGTTAGTATTTGTCCATACTCCAATATTTTTTCCTAAATAGCTCTTTAGCTATCAACTCGGGCTTAGAAGATTCAATGTTTATGACTCTATGAGAGAGTGAATTTCTTCCTATATCCTACTATTTATTAGTCAGGATGGTGTATTTAGCTCTAAGATAACTTCTTTATAGCTACTATTTGCCTCTTTGAGGTATTTGGATTGCTAGAAACAATCATATCTTTCGAGGTGATGGTGCTTCTTCCTTTCGAACCTCCGTTGCAATTGTTGTTGCTTCTGCTCAGCATGACTAGTTTATATCCTCCTGAACTTATTCTAAGATACCTTCTTGGTTTTCTGTGTGCTAATATAGGACAACTAACTCACGGGTCTCACAGTATTTTGATTGAGGTTGACGAAACCTGGGACAAGAATTGTCTATCTGGAGGTACGGGTTGTGAAGTGATTAATAGTGATAGTGAGTAGTGATGATACTCTATGTGAGGACATGCACTTCATTGCTTTCTCTGCTCTTCAGTCGAAACTTCTTGCTTGTCTGTATTGTATGAAGTGGTCCATTTCACAAGAGTTTCATGAGGTACAACTCCTAACACCTAACTGATTCAACAAACGTTATTCAGCTTTCTCAAGATAAGGGTTCATCTAACATTTTCCTAAGATGGACGGCCCAATATATCCTATCTTTGGGGGCTTCTCTTCGAGTTTGTACTTTTCGAAAGCTTCCTCGACGCCAAGTGGATCAAGCTCACACTTTACTTGATTTTAGCTAATTTTTTTAGATGTCTTCTTTAATTTATGTTGTTCGTTGCTCCTAAGTTTATATGCAACTTGTGTCAAAAAATATTCTTGTTTTAGATTTCCATCACCATCTATTATTACGTAAAAATAACTAGATACGGTAACGAAAAATTTGTGATGAATAGTACTTTTAAAGGTGAAGTGTAATTGTCATAGCATATAGGCATCCAAACGAGAATACATTTACAAAATCAGATCTAAATCATTTACCACAATCATCATTTACAAATTGGCTACCAAATAGAGTACACCAGCCATAACATCTACAATTAGCTTTTCTTTTACAACTCTCCCCCACATGGAAAAACAAATGGGACTGTCACCATTGTCATGAAGTGGTTGTAATTAGTATAGGATTATAGACAGGATTTCCCGACACCAAACTGTTGGGGTCAAATGCACCCAGATGATTTGTTCATGCAAAAAAGGTAGGAATCATTAGTGCGCTACAATGAGAAATTAGTAATGAAGTGAATGGCTCCAAGGGACAAAAGACAAATCTATCAATTGTGGATTTTCTGCGAGGAAGAAAAAGGTGTTTTTAATATGGATATATGTGTAAGATTTTTTTTTTTTTTTTTTTTAAGACACAGAGATTTTGTGAAATTGAGGTTTATATTTTATAAAAAAAAAAACTCAAATGGACTCGGTGGACACTAACAGACTAACTTAGTGTGCACCAGTTCGTAAGATATTAACTTCATATAGTGAATTCTACAAAGATATAGTGAACTTATATACAATATAGTAAATTTCATTAACGGAAAACATAATGTGAATTATATGCAATATAATAGAGGAATTAATTAAAATATTTTAACATACAGGAAGACCTAAGTTGTGTAGTATATCATGACACGTGTTCTAACATATGGAATGATTTAGTTTCTCCATGATATAATGAGTGTCTGAATGATATAGTGAGTTTCCGCTTGATATAGTGTGTGTTTGAATGATATAGTGAGTTTCTGCATGATATAGTGTGTTTCTAAATAATATAGTGAGTTTTTGTATGATATAGTGTGTGTCTGTATGATATAGTGAGTGTGTCTGAATAATATAGTAAGTTTTTCGCATAATGTAGTGGATTATCAATAATGATATGTTGTTTTGCCTGGTGCACACTAATATTAACGTGAACTGGGTCCATACAAGTCAGATTGTATATTTTAAGTTTTTTATTAGCTCATGTAATGTGGACATAAAATCTAAAAAGGATGGAGAGTCTTTTGTATTAAACATGTATATCAGATTCATCGTTTAAAAATCAAAGTGTTATCTTAGGTGATTTGTACTAAGTTTCAAATAATTATTATATTTTTAGAGTGGAATATGAATGACTTTTTCTTTTATTGTTTAGAGTAAAGTATACATGTACATCAGAACATGCCTACAACATCATAGTCAATTATAGTGTTTTTAGATAACATTAATAATTAACAGTTTCCATCTTGAATAAATTAAACCAATCGGAGTAGTTATAATAAAATAATAAATGGCACAAACTTACAAATTACAGGTTACTCACCTTCCCAAGTAACAAATTGAGTCAATTGATCAATATATTCAAAAGTCCACTTGCAAATGTAACAACTTCTACTTCATTAATTTAGAGGAAACTTTTCCATCTCAATTTATTTAGTCAACCGATGAGAAGAAGGAATCTTAATATGTAAGAAATTGGATTTCTCTTGTTTTAGTGTCGTCACCGTTCCTTTTCGTTTTCTAGTATGCAATAGAAGTATCATACAACAATCTTGAATCCTTAGATTTTATTCTTTTTAACCCAATAGGTGCATAATATTTGTAAAGGGTACATGTCACTCACATGAAGTGTATAATGAATAGCATCTCACCTCCATTTTTTGAATCCCTTTCAAAAAAATTATATTTAGACGAATTTTCTCTGAATTGCGCCTGCACAGAGTCATTCACCCATAATTCCAACAAAATTGTTGAAAAATGTGAATTTTATGACTTCAAATCAATCCTTATTAACTAATATTTCCGAACCTATAGGCATTAAACTTTATGAAATTATTTTTCCTAAAAAAAGTATAAAATGAGATGAAAAGAACATAAATGTAAAATTATAGAACAAAACAAGCTTAAAACTCGTACAAAATCCACAGTTTTAAAAAGAGTTGGTTTATTCCCCTAACAATTATGTAGATAACAAAATAAATTACAACATAAATTTTCATCTATCAAATACAATTACTAATGTTATCAACACAAGTTACACAACTCTTTGGTAAGATATTCTTAGTAGCATAATCCCACAAAAGGAATATACAATTTTATTAACCTTGCACATGGTCACTTCACTCAATATAGCCAAAAACCCAAATAATACAATTACGAACGACAAATATACTTCATTAGTCATTCCATAACTGAGACAATAATGACACATGAAAAAATTAAGATTACCTAACATGTAACAAACCTTCCAAATCCATCCATTCTTCTAAAATACTTTTTTTTTTTTCTCTTGACAACTATCTAAGATGTTACACTAAATATTTACATAATAATCACATTCACAAGTATATATATATAAAGTCCACAATTAAAAAATATAAATTAAATTCCCAAAAGCATGATCCTTGACCAAACAACCTTCAATAATTACACCCTAAACCCAAAACTAAATACCCAAAAAAAAAAAAAAAAAAAAACCAAAAGTCAAGAGTCAAAACTCGGTCGTTTTACCAAAACCCGGACCTGTACCAACTCGGTGCCGAGTCCGACTCAACCCACCACCCGATTCAAGAATCGCCTCCCAATCAATCTCCTCCCCAAGCCCATCCTCACTCTCTCTCCTCCCCTTCAACATCACCAATATCCGCCTCGCCTTCTCCTTCGCCCTCTCGCTTCCGCTCTCCTCCACCTCTTTTAGCACCTCCACCGCCCTCGCCTCCTTCGCAAGCGCCTTAAACCTCATACTCCCATGACTCAGCGCGTAGAGCGCGGCAACACAGTTCTCCCGAGTTGACTCGGACTCAAACTCGTCCTTTCCTTTTCTCAACAACCACACCAAATGCTCCACCGCATTTCCATCCAACATCGCCGCTTTACCCTCCGCACTCGCCGCTAGCTGATACAAAACAAGTAAGACTCTGCCTGCGATCGACTCCTTTTCCTGCCGCAACACCGCCAGAAGCGGCGGAACTGCGTTGAATTGCTTAACGAGTTTGACTCGGTTGCTATGATCAAGCGATAGATTATACAACGCTAACGCCGAGTCACTCCGAGTTCGCTCGGACTCGGACCTTAACAAGCAGTTTAACAATGGAGGTAAAGCGCCGAGAACGCCGATTGCTGTCCGATTCTTCTCTTCTAAGGAGAGAGAAAATATTAAACCTGCAGCATGTTCTTGCGTCTCTGGTAATCTTCCTTTCAACAAATTAATTACTGTTGGAACAATTCCTGACCTTACTATCTTAATTTTGTTTGGCTTCTCAAGCGACAGATTCACAAGCGCCGCAATTGCGTTTATCTGAACTTTCTCGTATCCAGAAAACAAAAGCGACGCAATCTCACGCAACATCGTCGGAGTACAAAGCGAAACCCGCGCATTCTCATCCGTTCTCGTCGCTTTCCTCAACTCAACCGCGCCTATCTCCTGATCGTACGGATCACTGCTCTTAAACTTCGCGATTAACTCCAATTCTTCCGTGAAATTAGGGTTATTCAAATTCATCGATTCGTCGGAAGAAATTAGGGTTTCCGACGACGATGTATGAAATGGAGACCAACACGCCGGCCGAGTCGTGAACGGTAGCGGCGTAAGCGGACTCACCGCAGCCGCAGCAATCACCGATTCCTCCGAACTCGTAGACGAGTCGAAGCGGTTAACTCGGTGAGTCAACTCGGTAACAGCATGAGAAAGGTCGAGGTCAGCCTTATCTTTAACAGAATCAATGAGAAACCTCTCTGAAGGACGAATCAAACCCTTACCACGACCACCATTTTCTCTCTCCTGATTTTCGATCATATCCTTGACGAGTCTTTCGACGGCGACTTTATCCACCTCTTGAGGTAAAGCGACGCCATTTTTAGCGCACCATGAAGGAATAGCTGAACGAAGAGCTAAATTGGGTATCTTGGTTGAGAAATCGGGTCGGGTACCATCAGGAAGATCGGGTGTAAAGTTGTGAAGTTCACAAATTTCAACGCAGAGACGGTCTAAGGTGTGACCCGACCCGACAACCACCGGGTCGGAGATTAAAGAGTTGCAGATAGGACAGATGTATTCAGGTGGAGGAGAGTTTTTGTTGTTGTTTTTGTTGAGTTTGGAAGAACGTGAAGGTGAGTTTCTGTAGAAAGAGAAATTTAATTTTAGGAATTTCCCATTTCCACCCACCATGATGGTATTATTTTATGGCATAGATAGATGGAGACTGTTTTTTATCAGGATTTTTTTGGAGAGGAGAGAGAAAGAAAGGGGGGAGTTGAGAGAATATTTGAAGGGTTTTAATAAATGGAGGTTGAAGAAGAAGAAGAGAAGAGAGGAGACTGAGTCCAAAAGAATAGAAGCTGAGGTAGAGTGATGAATGATTATGAGGGTCTGAGGTGACAGAACAGTTGGATGAGGACAGAGGACTGAGGACAGAGAAGAGTGGAAGCAACTAGTGTATTTTACAACAAGAGTTTTGCTTAATTAGGCTATGTTTAACTCTCAGTTTAATCATATAAGGGTATGTTTGACAAAACTAGCGGTTCGCTGTTGCACTAGCGTTAGTTATTGGGGGTAGTTACTAGCTGTTCACTAGTAGCTATTAGCGATTAATAATTAAAGTAGTTGTTTAATTAAAAGTGTTTGACAAAATTAGCTGTTGAAATTGTAAAAAGTTAATAAATGATATTTATTCAAATATGAATGAACTACAACAATTTCATATGTTTGTTCAATAAATTTAATATTTATTTTTCCAAATAACTTACATAAAAAGGAGCATTTAGAAGAAGATGTGATAACTCAATGGAGTATCACCCCAAATTGCTTGGTATTGTCCAGGTTCAAATTCTCATCTCAATAATATGTAAGGCATTTATTTCTAAGTTGTTTAACTTTATATCTAATCTTAAAATTAATGTGTCCTGCAAACTAATGCAGAAATTGATCTTCAAATCAATTAACTTTGTTGCATCTTTTGTCTTGTTTTGTACTGAGAGTAACATTTTGGTGCAAACTAGACCTCGTGTTTGGGTTGATAATCCAATAAAATAGTAATTGGTCCGTTTCTAAATTGTCTGGTGTTTATTACTCTAGGTGAGTGTGTTGGATACTTGCGTTGCTTGGAATAGTTGCTAAATTTGACCACATATGGTCAGGTCAAGTATTGGGGAAAGAGTTGACAGCGGATACTTAATCTTTGGTTCAGGATTGAGTACTTCATAAGGGACAACAAGAGTTCCATTTTTTTATAGGGCGGATGAGAAGGTATGAGCATGGTTTAATGATGATGTTATATGAATGATCCAGGTGGACTCAAGCCATCTTTGATACTTAATACTAAGACATTATTTTTTTGGACTGAATTAGGTTGAATTGAAGTGAACTGGAAAAAAAACTGTGAATTGAACTGAACTAAGTTAAGCTGAACAAAACTGAACAAAGCTAAATTGAAATTAACTAAAATGAATTGAACTGAAAATAAGTCCAAAAGAACAGGACCTAAGAACCAAAAACAACAAATTTTGATGTGAGAAATTTGATTGACGACGAAAACCTAGAATTATTGGAAATTTTATTAGTTTGTCATATTAGGTTCTGTTCTTTTGGACTTATTTTCAGTTTACTTTAATCCGATTTATCCCTGCAGTTCAGTTTATCTCTGTTCAATTCAGTTCAGCTTCATTCCATTCAGTTCAATATAGATTCTCTCATTCCAAAAAATGGACTCTTGGTACTCACTCCATTATGAAATATATACTCCGTGTGTTTCTTTTTATTTTTCCTATTTTGACTTTTACGTTTGTCAATGCACGTCTTTGACCTTAATTATTTTTCATCATATATTAATAAAAATTACAATGCTTAAATATTAATAAAGTACTCATAAAGACGAATCAAATAAAACCCCACATAATTGTTTTTTTTTTTTTATCATATGTTGATTATAATTAAAAAAATTCTCTTCAATTATGAATAGTGTTAAAATTATAACAAAAATTATTAAAAAGACTATCTAATTTTAATATACAAGTAGACATAATCACTAAATGGATTAAACTAGTCACCGAAATAAATTAACTTAGTCACTATTGGACTCATTCTCTTTTTAATATTGGGCTTACCATTGCCTAATTTCACTTTAAAAGTAGACGGTCTCTTACAAAACAAACTCAAATTCTAAATAACAAGAAAAAAGAGAACGAATGGAGTAATTGAAACACTTTTCTCAAAATGGAGGAAGTATAATGTTTTATTTTGTAAACTAACTTAAAATTGACTTGAGACTAAATATGAGTATGACCTATGTGTCCGAATGTTCGTCTTTTCCAATATCTCCACAATTTTCCTCGTCTTATTAGAAAATTAATATTATTATAGCCTTATAGAAAAATAGTCATACATTAATAGAGAAAATAATTTAGGGCTTATTCACTATTGTTTTTTGTTTTTAATTTTTAATTTTTTTAAAAAAAACAAAAATATGCAAACGAGAAAAAGTAGTTTTATAATATTCAGCTATTAATTTTCAATAAAACATTTTGATATAAATATAACTAATTTTTATATTGATAAAACTAACAATAGAAAATTGACAGTGATCTTGAACGGGCTCTTAATTGTAAGTTTTTGGAAAACTATAAGCTAGTCATAACTCATAATCATAAATTATGAATAGAAAACAAAAATGCTTAAGAAAACCCACTAACAAGGCAAGTGGACCAAAGTGTCATGGTCGTATCGAATTCTTTAGACTGGTTTGTCCAATTTTGAAACAAAATCAATGGATCATAATCAATGGATCATATCTAATTAAGCTCCGTCCGGCAAATACTCTTGGCCAGCTTAGCCCATTCCTAGCTTTAGTTATTTACATTTTATGTTGTTTTGATTTATTACATATAATATTAGGAACAGTTGGTCTTGTAAGAGACCGTCTACTTTTAATTTAAAAGTAGGCGCGGCCCAAGCCCAATATTAAGAAGAGAATAGATCATATTTCTTAATATAGTGACTACTTTAATCTATTTAGTGACCATTTTAATCTATTTAGTGACCAATTTAATCTATTCATTAATAACATTCTTTAATTCATTTAGTGACTGATTTAATCCATTTAGTGACTAGCTTAATCCATTTTGTAAGACTGACGGACTAATTTTAAAAATTGTTTGTTCTAATTCAAAATTTAGAAGGGAAATAAAAGAAGGAGAAGAGAATGGACGACTAGGATGGTGCAAGATACCTAAAAATAGTGTTAGGTTAGAGAGAAATTGAATGGGCTTCTTAGGAGAACGTAGGTTTGCATTGTCTAATTTTATATTAAAATTAGACCGTCTATCATAATAATTTGTGTATTAGGAATTGCAAATTGTTGACCCAAATTCTTATATGCGGCCGCCCATACAGAAAGTCATAGGTGTAGCGCGCGACACGTTGTCAATCCGTTAGCTCATTTTCAAATGGTCATATCTCACTCGTTTCTCATTGGAATCGAGCTTTTGACCAGGCGTTGGAAAGCTATCGAGCCAAATTTTCATCTCCAACTTGAATCTTCCCAAATAAGTGCGATGTGGGATATGACCTTTTGAAATTGACCCTTATGAACAAATGGAGTTACCCTTATAAACAGATAGAGTTACTCTTATGACCAAATGGAGTTACTTGTATGAGTATGTGGTTACTTTTGACAATAAACGGGTATCTCTCCATTTGGTCGTACAAGTAACTTCATTTGGTCATAAGAGTAACTCCATTTGTTCATAAGTGTTTGTGCATAAGGGTCAATTTCAAAAGGTCATATCTCACAGCACACTTACTATTTTTGGTAAGATTCAAGTTGAAGATGAAAATTTGGCTCGATATCTTTCCAACGCCTAGTCAAAAGCTCGATTCCGGTGAGAAACGAGTGAGATATGACCATTTAAAAATGAGCTGACGGGCTGAGAGGCTATCACGTGTGCGGTTGCACCTGTAATTTCGCGTGTGGCCGGCCACACACTAGACGCAGGGCCGGTCATGGGGCTGTGCAAACAGCCCCACCGCACAGGGCCCCCATTTCAACAGGGCCTCATATATTATTTCTTGCATTTATAAAGCAAAATACTTGCTTTGGCTTGCTGGTAATGCTACATGACTATTTGTTTTATGTCATAAGTTCGAATCCCACTATATGCAAATTCACAAAGTTTTTTTTTTCATTTTAACTTTTAAAAATTCATTTGGGTTTTGTGGTTGCGTTATTACCTTCTTCTTTCCAATATTTTAATTTCATATAAGTCATCTCTCTTCCTTATAAGCATATGTGTTTTCTTTTATGTAACATGTATAAATCATAATTCTACATAAAAGAAGAAAAGAAAAAGTATTTGTTCTTCCAATATATTTATTTCATATAGTTCATATATCTTCCTTATAAACATATATTTTTTTCCCATACTTTTATGTAACATGCACATATCATAATTTTATATATTCATCTATTTATTTTCCTAAATTGTTTGATTATTGGAGTTATTATAATAATAAGTTTTTGTTTGTCTATGATCGTTGTTGATAAGGTGAGAAAATGAGATAGCATTACTTCTCTTTTTTTTGTTTTTTTTTTTAAAAAACTATTTTTTTCCTATAAATTTTTTTTAAGGTCTTCTCTTTTTTATTTGGCTCAATCATAAATTATGAATTTTGTTCTTTTGTAATCACCATGTTATTCTATATGTAATTTTTTCACAATATGTATAATTCTATAAGGGAATTAGGACCTAATTTTAAAATTAGCACAGGGCCCCCAAATTGTTTAGGACGGCCCTGACTAGACGCACTGAATTATTAATCATTCTTTGTACAAAATATTCATTTCTACTATATACTTCTTTTATAAGCACCAAAACTACACAACAAAATTCCGTTTGAGATATATACAAAATTCTCTTATTTTTATTATGAAACTTTGCTGACTTTCGTTCTATGATCCTAAAGGGTGATTTATTATTAGTTTTTGGTGGAACTGCGAAAGTGTACTTTAATCTTTATTATATAGCTAGTTAGTATTTAAATGTCACATTAAAACATTTTCTTTGTGGAAAGGAATATGAAACTTTGTATCCACTTCGTATCCTGCTATCATATCGTCTTATCGGATCATTTGCCAAATCTACTCCTATAGTATGATCAAGAAACAAACTGATATCTCCCCAACGAAAGTTCTAACATTAACATTAAGTGTTGTTTTCTAATAATGTTCCGAAAATGCAACTCTTACTAAAGATTGTATTTTGTAACCTATAATTTTAAATCATTAGTAGTTGATAGTTGAAACATAATTCGAATCCGACATTTCTTAGCTAATAGAGATCCGAAACAACAAGCCATGAAAAAGAGAGTTCAATGTGTTAGTGCTAATCACACATGAGATCTGGTGCTTAGTGCTATATGATTCTTGAATGAAGGTCGTTGGATCCAAATGTATTTATACAACAAACTAGATAGTGTGACATGTTTGTGGAATTTAAGGCTTTATTGGTTGTCCAAGTTAACATTGATGTGAAACCAACCATTGTTAATTGTTTTGCTGAATCAGATTTTAGCTATTTCCTATTGTTGGGTTGTGCATCAATTATATGTTTAAAATGCTTTCTTTCATGTCCATTAATTGAGAAAGTCTCTATAAAACAACTTGCAGGTTAATTAATTCTAGTTATTCAATAATTGTTAGGGTTTTATTTTAAATACTGCAAGTGTACAGTGTCGTAGCACATACGGGTCGAACTCAGGGAGGTGCAAGAATAGTCATAACTTGATTCTAGATTATAAAATAGTTACACAATCAAAAAGTGAAGAATAAACTATGAACTAAGAATAAACTAATGATAAAATTAAACAACTTTGTGAATAAAATAATTAAAACACTAAGGTTAAGCATCACCACTAATATAGATTGATCAAACCATAACTCGCTTCCCAATTATTCAATTATAACTTAGGTGAGATTGACATTCCCTTATGACTTAACAATAGAGCACAGCTGCGAACCGAAACTAGATCCTAAGTCATTTATCAATACCTAAAGCTCACTTTCATGATAACAAAAGGCCTAACCAATGTGTACATCTCCCATTTTCATGACTCACATACACAATTAGAAGCATTAAGAGCCAACGTCAATAAAAACCCCAATTCCAATTCTCACCTATTCTCATGGAAGAATTTGAATTAATGACAAGGTGATCCTAACTAAGACCCAACTTTCGTTGATAATCTCAATTGAGAGAATGACAATTTAGCAATCAAACACACAATTCTAATCCATACTCCAACTTTCATTGACAATATAAATTAGGACTAAAATGAGATGCACAATTGACTACAATAACAACCTTGTCAAACCCTAAGTCTATAATTCAATGAAACGGGAATTAGAGCGACAATTTACATGATCAATTCATAATAGGGCTCAACTTAACCTTAGATAGAAAAACTACTCACTAATCATAGCATAGAAAACAATAAATAAAATCAAAGACATGATTAAGAAGATCAAAAGGAGAAGAAAGAGTAAAACTTATTGATAACGCTTGAATCGTAGAGAATTCCAAAATGCTTGATCAAGTTAATCTTCAAAATTCTCCAATGTTTCTCCAAAAACTGAATTTAAGGCTAAAACTAATAATAACGTGCGTAACTGCATAATAAGAAACATCTCCTATTTATATTTATCGAGAAAAAGGAACTAAAAAATAAAAACGCGAAAATAACATAATAAACCGCTGCCTACAAATCCGCGAGTCGCGCCCTGTGCCGCGAGTCGCGGTAAGCTTGCGGCGATCCACCGCGAGCTGCGCTCAAGACCGCGACTCGTGGTGAACCGAATCTTCACTTTTTCTTCCTTGGTCTCTTTGAACTTGTCTTCCAATGCAATTTGACCTTGTAGGAGGCCCAAATACCTCCCTTTTGCGACTCTACATCATCCATGGTGCTATAAGGCTTCTAAACGGACCACAATGTATACTTCTCTCGTTGTTTGACATTCTTCCTCAAATCCTATCACTTGGATACAAATCTCAACAAATCATACCATGATCTCCCTCAAAATGCACCAAAATAAGAACAAAATAAAGGGCTTAACAATAATGCATGTGTTCGTAAAGCTATATACGGTTTAAAAACAAGCAGTCTGAACTTCATCTAATTATTTAAGTAGCTTTTTCATTTGATGTCTTTTCTTATTTGTGCTCGATGACGGATTCAGTATCCTTGTATTGAGTGGGCCAAGCCTTTGGCTAAAAACATAAATTTCCTTCTTAATTTTTTTTTTAAAGCAACTCATAATATTAAATAAATATTAAAATCATGTAAATACTAAATAAATATCAAAATTATATATTTCAAAATAAAATAAGACTCCTATCATTTTTTAATGTTTCATTCACTTTCCTTTTAAATCAGATATCTTTATCTTACTCAGTTTTCTTATTCATACTTTCGCATGTTGTATTCCCTCTTTTACCCCCACCATAAATTGTAGGAACTAAAATTGATAGATTAATTGGAATAACTTGTCTGAATAGTCGTGACATGCATGAATAAACACTTCCCTAAAGTTGAATTTACCCCGTTACGTACACACAGACCCATGGCAACCAACATCCACGGTTACACGACCACTACTCCTCCGGTGTAGTACAAAGTTGCAGTTTGAGAATACTTTGAACAATGTCCAGATTAGATATAATATAGAGAATGTGTTTAGAATTTTGGAGAGAAGAATGATTTTTTTTTTCTGTGTCTCTTGAAAACTGATGAAGGCTCCAATTTGTAGAGGAAAAGCTAGAAGAAAAAACGGTAGCACAATCAATTAGGCGGAATTTAAGGGAAAACAAAAACATTAATAACGACGAGAATCAAGGATACTAGTTACGAAATCAGCAAAGATATGAATGTTGTTCGCAAAAAAAATAAAGTAACTGAACTAATAAGTCCCACCCGCCACCCGACCCGGCTCGACCGGCGCGCTTGTGGTGACTAGGTTCTTCCTACTCAACCTTCAACAAATGTATAAATAAGGAAATTCTATATAAGGAAGGGACAAAGTACTTTTTATTCTTTTGAAGCAACTTTTTGAAGTAGGAAAAACTACTAAACATATACTAACTCGAACAAAAATGCCCATATTAACTTAAATAATACTACCCTCAATAATCCGATCCTATTGAAGAAGGCCTTCGAAAATATGGAAATACTATATAAGAAATATACTATTAATTTTTCTTAATCATTTTTATAATTTAAATAATTTACTTCAACTTAGCATAAGAATAAAATACGTTAAGTAATCATATGATGAATAAGTACCAAATATGAAAAATAATTTGATAACTTGTTATTATTGGTGTATGTATTAAATGATTTAATTATTAACTAGCAAGTAGTTATTTTTGAAAATAAGATGTTAAGCTATGGTGTATAGCGAACAACACATGTGAGTATCCCACGTTGATAAAAGAAGAAAGATGAGTTTATGATGCAAGGGGTCTACTCTCCTTATTGCCATATAATTTTAAGATGAAACCTCCTATGTCTTTTGAAATAGACTCTCTTTTGTTATAATAAGTGTGGCCGAAGCCCATATCTCTATTATATAAGGGAAGGGAGGAGCAATGGTGTCCTCTTTTGAAACGCCTATTTTGCCCCCCTTCCCTTTCTAAATTACAAAAGGAATGTTAAAATCAAAATCGACACTTAAAGAAAACTAACGAAAATTAATTTACAACACTCACTCACAAATTACTTAAAAGAAGAAACTTTACAAATCACTCATACAATTGAGAAAATCACGTTATAAAAATCGCGCAAATCACTCAAATTATCAGGTTACTTTATTAAAACTTAAAATTAGCATATAAACTAAAACTAATAACCTAAAATGTCAATACATACAAAAACATTTACAAAAATTTACTTACAAATCACTATTCTGAAGAACCATTCACAATTAATGGTGGGGTCATGATTAAATATAGGTGTATTTGTAGTGAAATAAGAATTTAGAAATTAGACAAGGAAAAAAATTATTTACTTTTTTTTATAGTGTTTCCTATATATAATGAAACTTTTACATATATATGGACGTATTTTTTTCTATTATATAATAGTGATAGATTATCAAGGTAAAAAGGTTTATATAATATCATTCAAGAATTAAAGTACAACATATCTCTATTATATAAGGGAAGGGGGAAACTATGGTGTCCCCGAATGAAGAGACTATCTTACCCCCTTCCATTCTAAATTACAAATTCACTTACAAATTAAAGGGGCTTCAAATAAAAATATCAAAAATATAATTATAATAATCACTCACAAGTCAACTAAAATCATAAAATTGCGTAATTTACATTATGCAAATCACTAAAATGAGGAAACTTTACAAAAAGTTAAAAATTCACTTACAAACTACAACCTATGAAAAAATTGACTTGAAATCAAAGTGTCTACTTTCTTTACAATTTATGAAGTACTGTACTTAATTCAAAAATCAACTAAAAAATTATAATATTAGAAATCATAAATAAATTCAGAAAAATTTCTATTTTATTCATAGAATTTAACTTTGAAAAGTAAAAAAAAAAAACAAAAAGAATGGTGAGAGACTTAAGTGACATAAACTAAACCAATCAAATTTTGCAACTAAAAACAATTATACTTCGTATGTCTAATGTTCAAATTTTGACTCTTATGCCCAAAAAAATTGAGTTTTTGTTCGAAAAAAAAATTCAAGCACGCATCGCGTGCAAAAAATTCTAGTTTAACATAAGATCACTATTGAATGCATGCTTAGGACAATTTTCACATAAGATAACATCATGAGTCGAACTACCAATTCAAATTAACTTAAAACTTTAATGTTCGCTTGCCAAACTAACTATGCTAACAACTTTCAATTGTTAAACAACGGACCATGGTTTTCTCTCGGAAAGACCCCTGGAACCTCCCCTATATTTGTGATAAGTATGTACAAAAGCTTTTTTTCTCAAACCATTTCAAAGGTCTGTTTATTATATTTTTTGTTTTTTGATATTTTTGAAAACAATAAACAAACTTATAGAAACTAAGGTCTGTTCTCTTTGGCATAAAACAGCTGAACTGAATTGAACTGAACTGAAATGAATAGTGATATGTGACAGTAAAGTATTGTACAGAGCTGAACTGAACTGACCTGAATTGAACTGAAAATAAGTTTGGGAGAACAGGCCCTAAAGGTCCATTCGGTATTACTGTGATGCGTTTGTCTTATAATAAGCCGTCTATTTTTAAATTAAACTTAGACAATAGTAAGCCTAATATTAAAAAAAGAATTAGCCCAATAGTGACTAGGTTAATTTCTTTCGGTGACTAGTTTAATTCATTTAGTAGCTAGATCTAATTTTATATTTAAATTAGACTTTTTTTTAATAAGTTTTAGATTGTGGTTTTCTGTTTTTTGGTTTTTTGATTTTCAAAGTCATATATTCCTATAATGAATAACAATTTAGTCAAATTTATTGGAAACATGATTTTGAAAACTGACAACTAAAAAGTGAAAACAACTTTTTCTGGTTTTCTGTTTTGGGTTTTTAATTTTCAAAAAAGGGAAAACTAAAAACAAAAAACGATAACGAATCGGCCCTAAATTTTTTTTTTGCCAATTTTCCAAATGAGAATGATAAGTATAAAGGTATATATATAACTATAATTTGAAGTTCTATACGGCTATACACAACCTATATCTTATGGTCTTAAAACCAAAAACATATAATGACGGTGGTGTCGATAATATTGGTTTAATTTCTCTACTTTCTTAGTTATAGCTAGGGATGGTAATTAAGTCTGAATCAAATCCTATAGTCCGCTGCGATCCGAAGGAAAAATTCCGAGCCAACTCTGACAAAAAATAATCTGGATTCGACTCCGTTTAAAAAGTCTGATTCGAAGTAGGAGGAGGGTCGAAGTCGGATCTCATAAGGTAATCCGACTTGAAGTCAACTAATCTTTTTTTTTCTTATTTATGATAATGTATTGTTTTTGTATAACCTAACTTCGACTTTTAGCCAATTGTATTATATAAGATTTTTCCATTGAAGAAATTATTGTTAAAAATAATAGTAATATTTAGATTATTTGTACTATATAAGATTTCCATATGATAATTAGCAAAAATTATAATGATTAGATTATTGTATAATAGAAGACATATATTATAAAAAATGGACGAAAAAATAAGTCGGATCGGGTTCGGATTCGAATATTTTTATTTTAAGTCGGTTTGGAGTCGGATGTTCGGATTTGAAGTCCGATCAGAGTCAGATGTTTGAATTTTAAGTCGGATCAGGGTCGGGCTCAGATTTAAAATCTGACTCCTTGTATGGTTGGAGTCGGATTATATATAATCCGGTCCAAATCCAACGCGTTGCCGTCCTTAATTATATCATAGAAGTCTTGTTATTAATGGACAGTCGGAGTAAAAGTAAAAGTGGCTTCATCTATTATTGGGTTTCATTGGGGGCTAGACCAGAAAGGTGGAGAATCATGTGGATGGATTAAGATGGTATGCCTAGATATACCAAAAGGCTAACTTCTTTATTGAGGTAAGAATTGTTCGCCTTTTGTTTGATTTTGATGTTTCTTGTTGTATATCCTTTATTTGTCTTTGTTATCAAATATTCTTAATTCTAATAAGGAAAACGTGTTTTGATTCAAATCCTTTGTAAGTTGAAATACCTATGAGATTGTGATACTTACAATTGCAATGAATCCCTTTCTTGCTATTGCTTGGTTCATCTTATTGGAGGTATTATTCCTATTTAAAAAGAAAAGAAATAAAACGAGATATAGAATTTCTTAGCAATTTTCACATGTGAATAAATTCACACGGAATGATAAGTAATAAGCTACCACAATATTTAAAAGCATCACACAAGCCTTACAATTAATTCTTTTTGAAATGAAATCTCTTAGGTGGCGATTTTGAAAATCTCTTAGGCGATGCATAATAGACGACCACAGGAGTACTAATAATATGGGTCCAAATAATTCTAAACCATAAGATTTTTAGGATTATATCTATAAGATGACGACAAGAGATTCATGTATGGAGACTTGAGAGACCGTTCAATATATAATTTTTTTCATATATCATTTGCTAATAGCAAGTTTGAGGAAGCCCGTTTTAAACTAATCTTTTAGATTTTTTGATTTGGAGTGAAAAATTAAAAGTCACAATTCAAAAAGTTATCTTTAAAAGTAGTATAAGTTATTATAAATTCATAATCTTGCAATAGGTTAACATAAGCAATCTCATACAAGACCTTGTTAATAAATTATAACTAGTTATTAGGTTCGAGCTATGTCCCGAATAAGAAAAAATATCATTTATTAATATAATACTTTATAATAATAACACTAAATACAAGTTAGTCTGGTGGTTAAGACTTTAGTATATGTATTTGAGATCTCGGAATCAAACCTTATACTACGCAATTTAGACGCCTTTTAATATATTTAAACTAGTTATTAGGCCCGGGCTATGCCGCGGGTAAGAAAAAAATTTCATTTATTAATATAATACTTTATGATAATAACACTAAATACAACTTAGTCAAACGGTTAAGACTTTAGTAGATGTATTTGAGGTTTCGGGATCAAACCCCTATACTACGCAATTTTTAATTTTTTTTTATTATACATCGATTACCTGAAAAGAGAAAAATGAAAGAGTTATCCATGTGAAATAACGTTTAAGAAAGTAGAAACATAACCTTCAACACTATTACATAAAAACGTTTTCTTCTCATAAGACCTTTTACTTTTTAACCACCAATAAACCTCAAATGTCTGAAAATTATGATATTGGTAATTGTCTTGGTCATACTCCATAAGTTCAAAGTCATAAATCGTAATCACTAGGCAAATCAACAAGTTAGCTAAGTTAATTAAGAGTATATAATGTATGGTCAATATTTAGACACTCTACCGTAAGTTTTGACTATTGCTTATTAAGTTATTATTATTATTACGGTGAAATTTAGACCTTTCAAGTTTGAACTCATTTTAAATTATAAGCTAAGACCATATTCAGAGAAAATTCATGGTGATAGTTTTGTGGAAAATATTTTAGCACATATTGAGTTGGAGGCCCATTCAATATTAGAGTTGCTTGTTGACAACACAACTGGGTTACTGCTTAATGGGCCCTGACAAGTTTGACTCCAATCTCTTTTTTAATAAGGACCAGACATTTCTGTGAGTCCATCTTATATGCATGGCAGGCCTCATACACTCTACCCTGTATCAGGCCCATTAGTATGATATCCTTCTTACAGGGTGTGCTAAATACGGCACAAAAAAAGGCTAAATACAACACGTAATATTTTATAGAATTTAACCATGATTAATTTTACCTTTTTTATAATTTTTTAAAAAAATATGAGATACTTTTATAACTTCTTATTTATTCGTTGTACCTAACTACCCATTATAGTATAACAGTAGTACTCAAGATCACCAACACATAGCATATTACAATATTAGGTTGTCATCCTTTTTTTCTTTTCTGGATTACAAGAAAATAATAACAACAGTTTGATGAGTAATCAATTGTGTAATTTCAAATTTATTGTTCAACTATTCAAAGTATAGAAGAAGATCATTTTTTATCTTTTTCGAAGTAGGGGGTCATTTGTCATACATGATTCCCCTATGATGGGGTCATTTATCATAGATGACCCCTTAAAGGGTTCCTTTGTCATAGATGACCCCTAAAAGGGGATCATTTGTCCTGGATGACCCTCCTATCATGTTTAATATGATCATGACCCTTAGTCTTTTACTCTTTTTTGCTGTATATAGCACTTATGTTATTTTTTTTATTTTATTATTTTACTTTTCCTTTTTAAATTTAAATTGTGGTATATTTTGTAATATAGTTTGTTATGGGGGTAATTGGGATAATTTAAATGGATACCAAAAAGTCAATAATTGACATATAAAATAGAGCTACATATGTTTTCTATCATAAAAAATGCAGCTATTATTTTATGAGAAATTCCTCGCCAATTTTATTTGCTCTCCTATTTTATTGAACTGGACTCACGACATGTGAAATACACAAATAAAAAAGTAAATGGTAAAAAATAATATAAACTTTACTCATAAGCATAAAAGTATTAAATATACAAACTAAGCTATTTGTGGATAATATAAAAATCACATCTTCTCTTCCTCTGATCACTGCCCTATCTCCCTCTCTTTGGGCTTATCTCCTTCTTGTAAATCTACTCCATTTCGCTTTGAAAAAATGTGGTGCCAACGGAAGGATTTTGACACACTTATTAAAAAAACTTGGTGTCATAGATTTAATGGCTCATATATGTTTTGTCTAGTGCAAAAGTGTAAACAACTTAAAGCTAATATTAAAGTTTGGAATAAAACTCGATTTGGTAATATTTTCACACAACAACGTAAAGTTGATAAAGAGTTAGGCCAAGTTCAATCTCTATTACGTGCCGATGCTAGTAACGCTGGGCTCCAACGAAAGCAACAGCGTCTGCTAGACAAAAAACAGCAATTATATAGCTATCATCATAATTTTTGGAAGCAAAAATATAGGGGCCAACATCTCTCTTTAGGGGATCAAAATACTAAGTACTATCATGCGTTTGCATCGATCAGACGTAATCGTAATCAAATTAAATCCATTAAAGATGCCTCAGGTTCTTACATTTCTCACCCTGATGAGATCTCTCGCCTGCTTACCCAATCTTTCAAGGATAGGTTTACTTCCGATTCGCAATGTCAGTTTGGTAACCCTTTGGATTTCAATCTTATCTCTCCTATCATTACGGAGGAGGATAATTGCCTTCTTACAGGTCCGGTGACAGACGAAGAAGTTAAGAGTGTTGTTTTTGATTTAGCCCCAGATAAAGCGCCAGGTCCTGATGGTTTCCCTCCTTTTCTCTTTCAGAAATATTGGACTCTTGTTAGTCCGTCTGTTGTCCGGGCTATCAAAGCATTTTTTCATTCTGGGTATTTATTATCAGAGATTAACCATACTTTTTTTGCTCTCATCCCTAAAATTGAAAATCCGGAGGAAACTTCGCATTTCCGCCCAATAAGTTTATGTTCTACTATTTATAAAGGGATCGCCAAAATTCTTGCAAATCGATTAAAAGTTGTCCTAGGGCGGATTATTCATCCTCTCCAAGGGGCTTTTGTCCCTGACCGTCTTATCCAGGACAATATTCTAATAGCTCATGAAGTTTTTCATTCTTTCCGGAAAAAATCGGGCAAGGAAGGCTGGATTGCAATCAAGCTCGATATGGAAAAAGTTTATGATCGGTTGGAGTGGGGTTTCATTTTTGCTATGTTACACCATTTGGGATTCAGTCAAACTTGGGTTGATTGGATCCGAGCCTGTCTTTCCTCTGTCTCTTTCTCGGTATTAGCTAATGGTGTCCCTAGTAATAGATTCTTTCCTTCCCGTGGGATCCGTCAAGGTGACCCGCTGTCTCCTTATTTATTTATTTTATGTGCAAAATTGTTAGCCCGGCAACTTCATTATAATAGTGTCAATAATGGTAAATTGGTAGGAGTTGCAGTGGGCAATTCTGGAGGGAAAGTTCCTTTTCTAACTTTTGCTGATGATACTATGATTTTCGCTAAAGCAAATGTAGATAGTTGCAGGGCTATTCGTACTATTTTAGACAAGTATTGTATTATGTCCGGTCAGTTAGTTAATTATAGTAAATCAGCGTTTAAATGTATTGATAATGTTGTTCCAGCGGAGCGCGAGGAATTCAAGCACATGAATGTCTTACTCACATTCGTTAGAAAATTATCTAGGATGCCCTATTATTGATAGTCGAGTCACTAAGAAAACTTTCATGCCCATTGTGCATAATGTCCAGGCCCAACTCCCCAAATGGAAAGCTAACTCGCTCTCTCAGGCAGGAAGAGCTGTTCTCCTTCAAGCTAATCTGGCCTCGAAAGCAAATTATCAGATGCAGAGTTTTTTGCTGCCTCAAACCATTCTTTCCAAGCTAGATAGCAATTATCGCAATTTTTTTTGGAACAAAGCTTCCAACTCTAAAGCCCCAAATTTGATTGGGTGGGATCGCATCTGCTCCCCGAAGCAATCAGGTGGATTGGGTTTCAGAAAAGCTAGTGTGAACAATATGGCTAACCAAATGAAGTTGCTCTCGAAACTTCTTAGAAATGAAAATAATCTCTGGGTGGTGCTGGCCAAGAAGAAATACTGTAAAAATAAGGATTTTTTGTCTTGCAAAGTTCCTCCTACTGCTTCTTGGCAATGGAAAAAGCTAATGTCATTACGCTCGATTTTTAAATCTGGTCTCAGATGGCAAGTGGGTAATGGGAATACCATTAATTTCTGGCATGATAATTGGGTTTTCCCTCACTCTTTGAGTAAAATTATTCAACATCCCAGGATGAACAATTTGGCTAGGGTGAGTGAATTTATTTTGGAAGATAAGAAGTGGAATGTTCCGCTCTTAAGCTCCTTTCTTCCCCCAGATATTTGTCTTAAGATTTCCAATATTTTTATCCCCAGAAATAATGTTGAAGATGAGGTTTTTTGGGCCCCCTCCCCTGATGGCATCTATTCGGTCAAATCTGGGGCCCAATTGCTTATTAATCAGAAAGTTGGTGGTCACACCCCGGTTGAGTTTCAGTGGATTTGGAAGTCTAAGCTTTCTCCTAAAATTAAATTTTTTTTATGGAAAGCTTGTAATGATGGCCTTCCAACAAAGGCCAGGTTGGAGCAGATGCATGTTTACACTCCTTAGCAGTGTGAATTCTGCAATTGCCCGGTGGAAACTTCGTCGCACCTTTTCTTTCAATGCCAGGTTACTTTTGATATTCTGCATCAACTTGACGCAGACTATGGGTGTCCCCAAATTCCGTCTGCTGCGATTTTGGACTCTTTTAGAGCCAATTTGCAGGTTTGCGTAGACTCGTTAGGAATCTCGAAGACTTGTCAGTTAGCTGTTGTCTGGTGGTTTGTTTGGTTCACCCGGAACAAACTCATTTTTTCTCAAGAAGCTTTTAATGTCCGAAAAATCAACATTCTTGTTCACAAATTTATGGAGGAGTGGAATCATTGTGATGAGTCTAATTCTAGCCCTGAGCCTCGTTCTTTTTGTAAGCCTCTGGGGCACAATGCTATAGTTCGGCGGTGTGCAGTTTGGGTCCCCCCTCCTGAGGGTGTTTTTAAAGTTAATTTTGATGGATCCAAATATAGTGATGGGCGAGCCTCTTTTGGGTTTGTTATTCGGAATTACTTGGGTGATGCTATTCTTGCAGGTTGTAACTCGCTGCCCTCTGACTGTTCTATCGTTCAAGCGGAGGCTTTTGGTCTTTGGGAAGCTATCAAGGCTGCCCAATTTTGTAATCTGCCGTGGATCATCATAGAAGGCGATAATCTTTCGGTTATCAACGCATTTCTTAAATCTTGGAAGCCTCCTTGGGTCATCAATTCTTTATTGCAGGATGTTTGGTGTGATTTGGGTAAGTTTAACAGTGTGTCTATTTCTCATTGTTTCAGGGAAGCAAATAGGGTTGCAGATTTTATGGCTCATCAAGGTCATGCGGCTCAGAATCTCTGTTACAAGTTCCCGCCGTTTTCTGTTGATTTCTCTCTTGTCATCCGCAAGGATGTTTTAGGCTGTCCTCCTGATTAGGGGCCTGCTCCTAGTTTTTCTTTCCTTTACCCAAAAAAAAAAAAAAATTGTTACCTTCAGTTGCAATTAGTCGCTTCGGTTCCTAATTTTTTTTGATAATTTATTATTATTTAATAACTTATTATTATTTTATTTAATAAACTATTATTATAAATTTATTATTAGTTAAATAATTTTTTGTATTATAATAATTATTAAATATTAACATATTATATTATTAAAAACTATTATTTTCATCAACTAATGTTTATTATATTATATTATATTATATTATATTATATTATATTATATTGTATTATCTCGGTAACCTAAAGATCTTCTCTCTTTCCGTTTAAGTGCGTTTCCAAAAAATCTTCCCTCTTTTTCTTTATTCCTTATTTGGAATTTTTTTCCCCTTTTACCCTCTCATGTCCCTATAATATGGTCCACCATTATATTATTAATTCAATTTACTCTCTTTCTCTCTCCTGCTTTAACCCCTTTTTATTTGTTTATTTATCTTAGCCCCTTTCTCTCTCCTACTTTACCCACCCCACACCCTACACAAATGGATCCTCCTTGGTATCTGTAGGAAGTAGGAACGGTAACAAGGAAGATCTTTAGGAAACGGAGGGAGTATTGTATTGTATTGTATTGTATTGTATTGTATTGTATTGTATTGTATTGTATTGTATTGTATTGTATTGTATTGTATTGTATTGTATTGTATTGTATTGTATTGTATTGTATTGTATTGTATTGTATTGTATTGTATTGTATTGTATTGTATTGTATTGTATTGTATTGACTTGACATTGCTTTGTATTGATATTGCTATTACTATTACTATTATTTATTTATCAATTAATGATAGCTAAATTATTATCAAAACTATTAGTTATAATTTAATTTTGTTTTGTTCATTTCAGTTGCAATCAGTTCAAATCATTTTAGTTCAACTCAATTTTTTATATATGCCGACGACAGTCCCTTAGTTGTGTAAAATGGTATGGTGCTGCCAGAGGACAAATTATGTGATAACATACAACTAGAAACCTTAGAAAAAATGTTATTTTTATAATTTTTTAAATAATTTGATGTTTGAGATTTTTATTTTTGAAGCAAAATTTTCTAGTATAATAGACTTGGAAGTTGGGAGGGAGAGGTGGTAGCTCAGTGTCGTACCACTCAAAAATTCAGATTATTGTCCAGGGTTCGAATCCTATCCCAATAATATGTTGGGGCATTTACTTCTTCTAGGTTATTGTTTAACCCTGTACTTAGCATTTGAATTTTTTTTATAAGGCAAGGAAAAAGAATATTAGGAGACCCTGCGCACAAGGGGTGGTCCTAATATGTCGTTTACAATGATTAAGTGTAAAGCCGAATTTGTACAATCTTCAATGATAAAAGGTTCATCAATCAAATAATGATCGACATTTGCAATCCATCTGTCGCTTGTTTGCCTCTCTATAGATGTGATGAATGCTCATGTGATGGGAGAATGATGTTATAAGCTCCTGAACGTCTTTTATGATGTTGGCAATTTGCCAGGGTGGTATACATTTGCCTTAAATCGCGTTGATAACAAGTAGATTTTCTATGTAAAGATTTGTTATTCTGATTTGATAGCAAGGAAGATACTCTTTTGAAGTGTTGTTGCTTCAGCAATGAAGACCTGAGCCGTGCCAAGGTTGTATGCGCATGCTATGAGGAGACAAAATTTGAAAATTTCAGTCCCGACACCGGATGATACTCACGGGCCAAACCATGGCCAGGCCCGCCGTTGCCCAAAGCCCGCGGGATGAGCTAGTGTGCTCGGCCCGACTCATGCCTAGGTCTAACCGTTTGTTAGTGAAGGATCACACGCCACATTATGATGTTCGGTAAATTGATTGGAATTGGAGGCACACAGAAATTTTAGTTTCACATGTATATATGAGAAATTTAAAAGGTTATTTAAACCTGAGATAGAGGTTTTTAAATGTTAAGATGAAACCAAAGATAGGAGCTGAAAAGATGAATATTGACCAATATTAGTCTCTTGATTACTTTGTTTATACGAATTATACTGAATAGTTATAAGATGAAACTTTATTGAGCTTGTATATGTTGGACTATCCTCTTAACAAAGGCCTAATGCAAAATGAATAGGATATGAAGATTTTTTGGGAGTACAACCCAACAAAATTGATAACCCAAAAAATGGTTTAGAATTACTATGTCAGTAGACCGATTTATCATCAGAGGTTCTACTTTTTGTTTTTGTTTTTGTTTTTGAAAGTTGTTGCTGTAGGAAGAAGATCACCCGGTTCATCTCTAAGATGTACACAACAAAGTATCTCAAATCTTTAGTTGCATAATCGTTTTTTTTCCATAAAAAAAAAGTTACAACAATATATTTAGTTTCTATGACTATATAATATTGAAACTTTTATTACAAAATGATAATAATCCACAATATTTGTATCTATATATATATCTAAAGTAAAATCCTTGAGGCCACGTGTCGTTTAGTTAGCAATTTCAATCCCACGTGGCATGACGTGGCATGCTCCTTTGATCAGTATTCCTCGAAGCTCAATGAGAGTGTCCACGTGTCAAAGGAATCAAAGAATAATTCTTTCCCTTAATCACGCATATAATTGATTTGATATTGAATTAAATTTGGAAATCAGTAATTCGATATAATTAAGAAAACAATTATTAGTATATTAATGTGATTGACGTTAATTATGGTTACAATTACGTAATTAAAATCTTAAATTAATAAGCTTTTGGCCGAAATTTTTAGTTGTCATATTGGTATGTTCGAAAATTTTATTAGCAACTAAACATGGCAAGTAATTTAAATTATCAATCAATCTTAATTATTGCCTCCGTTAATGGTAATTGTCAATCAATCACTTAATTTAGATTAGTATCCGAAATTAATAAAAAATATTAACATGGTAATAAAATTAAGATATCAATCAATCATCATATTTATGCTAATTGTCAATCAACCATAATTTTAGGTGATTTATGACTTTAATTAGGCAATGAGTATCCTCAAATCTTTATGAATTTAAATCAGTACTAAATCATTGGCATTTTTGATTTAATTGATTGATATTACAACCGTATCTTAGGGGTAAGGGATCCAAAATATCAATCAAGTCAATCATATATATTTTTGGAATTAGAAAAAAAAATCAATTAAATATACAATATTACAAGTATAAATATAGACCATGTCTAACTCACCATTACTCCAAAACGTTCCTACTCCAAAATTATTCATTGAGTTATACGTATGCTTTGGATATTATAGAGTAGGGAGATCTTCTTTTCTTCAATATCATATGTATACAAAAGCCCATATTTTTAATTGGAGCACCAACTACACCACAATACCATAATAGTAACGCAAACAAAGTAGCAACAACGTAAGAGGCTAAAGAAAGAGTTACGGCTTAAGTTGATGATTCGAAGCTCATATGTACATGTTGTTGTGCTAATCATGTTTTTTTATGGTTTCTAAAGATTACATATATGGAACGTTTTTTTCCATGAGTGATGATGTACAAGTCATATTGGTGATCTATTAATAAGTGATGATATATAAACATTTCATATATGTTGGTGATGATGTACAAAAAAATCAGCTTATTTATTATGCTAATTTAACAATTGATACTAAAGTAAATTTAAATATGCATATCCAATCTAATTGATGATAATTAGGATCATATACTAAAGGTATATCAAGTAATTCATATTTTTGCTTTCTAATACTATATATGCTTTCTAATACTACGTACAAGTCATATCAAGTAACAGACAACATAACAATCAACTGCAGCAACAACAACAAACTGGTGCAGGGCGGCAGCCAGCCTGAGCGTCGACAACACCGGTGATGCAACACCAACAGCACCACACAGAACAATGTAGAGGAGAGATTATGTGAGGCATGCAATAGGAACTTAAAAACCAAAAAAGACATTTGAGGTTCCTCTCATATATTGTGGAGTTTCTAAAACCTTTGAAAGGTAGTAATGGAATTTTAGTTGAGCAAAGATTTAATATTTGATGGGTGATTCTTGATTTCGTTCAAAAGAGAACAACGTTAACACCATCATTTGCTAAAAAAAAAAATTAAATAAAATGAGGGGAACAGCTGAACAGGGGAGACGAAGACGAGTGGAAGAGGAGGAAGATTTGGGGTTCTTGGTTTTTGGTGATCTTATGGAAAATGATGATCAAGGTCTTTGATCTTATTTGATGGAGCATGATTTCTTGACAACAAGACCTTAATATGTCACAACTCATGACTTATGTGTAGATAGATCCACGGCAGAAAGAATAAAAAAATTGAATAGGTTTCCTTTTCTCATTTTTTTCCTAATTGGGGGAAAATTATATGTAATAAATTCATTTTAGATCAATAAAGTATATTTTGATTATGTTCCTCATAAGATGTAATTGTCTTTACGTTTTTAAGAAAGTTTTTCAATAAGTACTTCTATTTTGATTATATTATTTTGTTTGGCATGGGATATTATAAGGTTTTCAAGCTTTCTTTTAGGGCATGTTCTCTTCGGCATAAAACAACTGAATTGAACTGAACTGGTCTGAACTGAACTAATCTGAACTGAATTAAACATGCCCTTAATCACGCATATAATTGATTTGAAATTGAACTAAATTAGGAAATCAGTAAGATTCACAATCAAATTGCACGTTTAATTCAAAAAAAATAATGTCAATTAGTAGTATACATTGACGTCAATCACGCTTTGTAATTGATACGTAATCGATATAATTAAGGAAACAATTATTTAGGTTCCCAAATAAACCAGTCAGGCTAATATTAAGGAAACAATTAGTTATTATTGTGAGTAAATTACATAAATAAATAAATTCAATAAAAACCTTAATTATACATGGCCATAATCCGTACAATCATGCGTGTAATTGATATTGTACTTGCCACAATTAGGAAACAAGTATATTCCCTTCTTAATAATAGCCTATTATGCAGCTAATGTTAAGGAATTATTTTTGCTCATTCCGAATGAGAAGTTGTTCGACTTACAATTTTGCAACTATAAATAGGCATTATACTCTAGCTTTGTAGGAGTCATTCAAAGTACATATTACATAATTATATTATATTCTCTTCGGTGGTGTTATTCTATTATAAGTCAACCATACGATTGAAAGTGGGTTGCACCCAAAATTATAAGTCAACGGTACCAACTGATGAGCAATCTATATTTTTTTGTGCAAACTCATGAACAATCTATGATTATATAGCAAGCTATGATTAGGGATACAACAACTTATTAGTATTGTTTTTTCTAACATTTATATCTTAGTATGCTTTTATGTTCGTATTGCCCGTTTTATTATCATCATATTTATTTGTTGACTAATAAATAGCTCACTCAATTTTGTGTTCGTGATTATATGGTATTATTGTTATCATATTCCCATGCAATACTATTATTGCTTTAAAAAGGAATTCATTATATATATATATATATATATATATATATATATATATATATATTACTATAAATATGTCATCATTCACTGAAGTGAAAATCCATTCATACAAAATTATAGTTATAAATCCATGAAATATAACTTCTCAATTTCAATTTCAATTTCTAATTAATTCATAAAATAAATAAACTTAGTTGATCCATAGCAATGTAGGCATATGCATGTTCAATTCATCCCCAAAATTTTATAATTGATCCTCAAAACACAAATTTTTTATACTACAATATCCAATTCATATAAGGAAACTACCATAAGTAAGTTTTTTTATACTTTTTGGGCAGTGGGATAGAAAAAATCAAATTACAATATCTATGTACAATATGAAAATGAAAACGGTTTATGTTATAATCAGAAAATTAACGAATTAGAAGTTTTAGAATTGGTATATGTCAGTTGAAATCAAGTATAAAAAAAAAAATACCCTGCTTAACGATTTTGACAAAAAACCATTTTGATTTATAATATTAGTCACATAATAGAAATGCACTTTAACAATATTATAGAAAGGGACTTGAACAATTTAGGTAATAAATATTGGCACCATCATAAAAAGTTCGTTAAAAATCATATTAATCCTAAAATAAAAGTTAAAAAATGATATTACATCCATCTTTGTAAAAATTTAAATATAATGTTGAAACATCATTAATATTTGGCCAAAGTCATATATTGATTTGAAGAACTTTTTTTTCCGATTTCTCTAATTAACTTTGTTTATTGTTTTTTAATTGAAAGAAAGTTTCAAACAAAAAAACATTTCTAATTAGAATGTGAGTATTATTTGGTAGAACCAAGAAATGAAACATCCCTCTTTTAGTGATTTAAATTACATTAGAAATTATATATGTTTACATTCAGAAGTAGTTTTTGTTTTTGCCAATAATATCAATAAGTACTATACAAGTATCAGCTAGATTAACGTACATATGAATCATTTACTTTCTGCACACAAACAAAAACATCAAGGGATGAAAAAGAAATCAATTGATAAAATGGAAAAGTTTTAGATCACAACACAAAATCGAAATTTATCCTTGAATAACAACACTCTTAAAATTTAAAAGTTGAACTTTTATTTACCGCTTTATAGCATACTCTAACAATATTACAAAAAGAGTCATATATAATGAGCATCATTATAAAAATTTACATAAAAATCATATTACAGTCATCTTTTTCGAAAAGTGAAATAAAATTTTGAAATAGTATCATTAGCTGGCTTAACACCAAAATAAGAAATTCTTTTGCTCCACCACTATGTCATTCAATCTTTTATACGAATCAAAATTTAGTCCCCAAATTCTGCAATAATTATTTTTCTTAGACTGAAACGGGATTTCTTCTTTTAGACGCCATTGTAGGAAATCGTTCTATAAAGTATACTACGTCCATTCTTGAATAATTGTCATGTAAGGTTTGGACACACATATGAAGAGTATATAGTAGGGGTGTAGGTATTGTTGGCAAAAAGTGTACAAGTATAAACAAAAAAAAGTGATTGAGTAAGAAAGAGAACAGTGGAGGGCTCCACATCACATGAATATGAGAAGAATGTGTGAGAGAGATATAATTAGTGGAGGAATTTATATTAGATGGGTTCGGAGGTGTAAATTATCATATAATTAAGGGAAAAAGATAATTATTTATGAATGCATGAAAATTTGATGACCAATGGAGTCTGTGCAAACATATTATCACATAATGTTACTAATAGAATGAAAATATAATTGTAAGAATGAATGTTAAACATTTGCATATAGATACAAAATATCAAGATACGTGAAATAAGCAACATATTTGGTGTTTTCTAACAAATAGAAAAAACATAGTAACTGAAATCTATAACTGGAGAACATAACGAATAAAAAATGAAAAATCACATAATACACGATGACAAAAAAACATATTGTAACAAAGTCAAAAGCTGCTTTAAATAGAAGGATCCTTTCCACCATCAAAGTGTAAATACTATTAAGAGAAAAGATTATGAAAGGTGATAGGATTACTCTAAAGCAAAGGGAGCATTAAAAATTAATTCATATTAATTTTGAACGTGACATACAATGATACAAGACTATAAAACGGGTATATATAACGTTAATAATATGATGAGACTTTATGACAGGTCATTGAAGATTATCATTTTTGTGCAATCACTCCCTCAATTAAATTGTACAATCGGCCAAAATTTTCTAAATAGATAACGTTTGAAGAAAGTCCCCGTGCAAGTAGTGGTTGTCTGGTGGGTGGTGGTCAGTGGGTGACCTGGTGCATTGCAATGATGATGCAAGATTACAAGAGAAGAGAGGGTGAGTGGGCTGGGGAAAACGGGAGTGAAAGTGGTTGCATGATAGAGTGTAAGTAGTGATGCGAATTGTGATTTTGTATGAGCTTCTAAGTGAAGCAATGGGCACATCGAAGACTTTTTCTGTAAACCTTTTTAAAGAAAAATGGTTGGTCACATGTCCCACCATAATATTAGCTATATTAGTTACTGAACATATGGGTCGTAAGCCAATTTAATATATTCTTAATACACGATATGATTATAAAAAGGTTGCTTGGAATTTCAGGAATATAATGACGTATTATATAAAGGAAATAATATGATGAGACTTTTGTGACAGGTCATTGGTGATTCTCATTTGTGTGCAATCACTCCCTTAATTTATACAATATGCCAAAATTTTTCGTAAGATAACATCTGATGAAGTTCCCCGCCGCAAGCAGTGGTAGCCTGGTGGGTGGTGGCCAGTGGGTGGCCTGGTATAGTGCATGCGTGCAGCAGTGGTGCAAGACAACAAGAAAGAGGGGGAGAGCATGACTGTAGAATGCTGGAGTAGAAGTGGTTGCATGATTGAGTGTTAGTAGTGGTGTGAATTAAAATTTTATTTAAATGGGGAAAGCAAAGAAATTTTCAGTCAGATTTTCTAAAATATTGTTGCTCACGTGTTCCACCATAACATTAAATATATGACTATAATAACTTTAAATCACAAGTTAATATTCAGACTTCAATCATGTTCTTCTTCGTCGACTGCTAAGGAAGTAAGGGAGTTATCAGAATGGGTACTGAGTGTTGGTGATGGCAGAGCTGGAGGGTCCATTGATGGAGAAGTGGATATTGAAATCACTAAAGATATTTTTATAGACGGTGGAGATGACCCCATATCATCAATTGTCGACAACACATACCCTTCACTCACTGATCACCTCTGGGAAGCCAAATACTTCCAAGAAAGAGCAATTCTAGCTCCAACTAATGAAATAGTTAAGAAGGTAAATGATCTTGTGTTGTCCACAATTCCAGGTGATGAAAAAAATTACTTGAGTTGTGATGCAATTAGTAAAGATGAAGGGAACTTAGGGGTTCATGAAATATAATCTACTGAATTCCTAAACACAATAAAGTGTTCGGGCCTGCCAAATTATAGTATTAAGTTAAAAGTTGGTGCGCCGGTCATGTTGTTTCGTAATATTGATCAGACATCTGGATTGTGTAATGGCACGAGGCTGGTTATCAAGCATTTAGGCAATCAAGTGATTGAAGCTACCGTCATTTCAGGGAGTAATGTTGGTGACAAGGTATTCATCCCACGAATGACACTAACACGTCTGACTCAACAAAATTTCCTATCAGATTAAAGACGACGATTTCCTTTAACTCTGTGTTTTGCCAGGACTATAAACAAAAGTCAAGGACAATCATTATCGCACGTCGGGTTGTATTTACCAAGGCATGTTTTCAGTCATGGTCAGCTATATGTCGCTATTTCCCGAGTCACGAACAAAAAAGGACTTAAAATTTTTATTTGTGATAAAGAGAATAATATGTGCAAAACAATTACAAATGTTGTTTATAAGGTAGTGTTCCAAAATGTATAACTTCATACACATTTTTGTAATTTTTGTTATTATAACTTTTACTTATTGTTTCATTAGAAAATTTTTCGTCTATTATTCGTTTCATTGGAAAAAATTTCTTATTAAGCAAATCCTTTCCCGTGCATTTTTGCACAGGTCCATAAGCTAGTTATGGTATACTACCTCCGTTTCTTAATAAGTGCAACATTTTCCTTATTTGGAATAGTCACAATAAGTGCAACCAAGCTCAAAATGGTAAAAAAAAAGTTCAATATTATTACAAATATGCCACCAAAAGCAAGAGGGGGCCACAATTTTTTTGTTTCATCACTTGAATTTCTTACTTTATTGTGGTCCCAACTTTCTCTCTCTACATTCCTTGGTATTCCTCCACTTTCTCTATGTTGCACTTATTAAGAAACAGATGAAATATTTCGGAGGAGAATTATTAACTTTCTCACTAGGGGCGGGAGGGGTGAGGCATTAGGGCCGAAAATAGCTTGCCAAGGAGGAATAACAAATGAGTTGCTAGAGCCGAAAATGACGTGCATTAGAGTTCTTTCTAAAATCATATTATATATTTTTTAAAATGTAATATATATCGTTTTGGTTAATAGATTAAAATAATTAAACATTGCATCTAATAAGAAATAGAAGTTCGTAGTATGTTCTTCTAGAGTTATTTTAATATCACCTTCTCGGTTCTCAAAGTAGTGATAAACACTCATCATGAGCGGTTATCATGCCCACTTACAACCATATATTATTAAAAAAAGGTTGATGTGACACCTCTTTCAGAAAAAAATAGACCCATGTTTGTGGATTTGAAACCCTTGCTTGTTATTGTTAAACCAATCCGTGTTTAATTTGTGTGTTTGAAACCCATGTTTTTGTTAACTCAATCCCTATCTGTGAAAAAGTAAATATGTGATTTCTGTTATAAAACAAAAAATTGCATTGATTTGTGTATCCCATTCAGCTTCTCGTCCAAAAAAAGTACATTTGATTATTGATACAAATCCATGTTTGTGTAATTGAAACCCTTGTTATTGTTAAATCAACTACTATTTGTGTGTTCGAAACCTATATTTTTGTTAACTCAATCCCTATTTGTATAATTGTTAAATTCCTTAATATTATATTAAATTAGTTGTTAAATTATCACTTTATTTTTTTGTAATTGTTACGCATTTAGCCGAGTGAGCTCCGGTTCTCAAAGGCTTTAAAAGTTTTTCTTGCCAAAAGGCTTTCATCCAGGAATTTCTTGGTTTTCATTATTCCTTCAAAGTTCTCTCTCATGCGTGTCTCTGTCAACTTCCTTTTTATCCCAGGCACATATACTTTTATAGTGAAGGAACAAATGAAAAATGGACCCCAAAAGTTCACCTAAAATTATCTTAAAGTTGGAGGAACATGATGTTTCAAAGATAGAAGGAACCGTGCAACGAACTTACCATTTGAACTTGTCCTATGCTCCTATCTACTTACATTTGTATCTATAAGAATGCAATTCCTTTTGTCAATAAATTGTGCTAATACAGAAAAAAGGAAGGAAATGGGAAATTATCATTCCCATTTGCCAAGGGTGATTTTTTGTATTGGTTAGATGAATTGATCTATCGGACTGAAACTTCACACAGGTCAACCTGATTCGAATTAATAGGTTAGATACTTTGTGAGTAAGGGGGAAGGATAAGGGAAATCCTTACCCTCAAAGTGCCCCTAATGAAAATTGAACCCCCAACCACAAGGTTGGAAAGAACAATGCCAAACACTAGGCGAAGCTTACCTTGGTCCAAGGGTGAACATTTTTTTTGGGCCTCCTTTCAGGAAATCGTGGTAAGATGAATTTACTCTGGACTGCCCTCGCACAGGGCCACTCACCCAGAGACCCAACAAGTCCCAATCACCCCCCTTTGAATAAGATTCTTGTTGTATTATATATTTTTTAAATAAAATCTTGAAAATTTTAAATTATGCCTTGTGGCATAGGTTAGTAAGATTTTTTTCTATTAGAATCATCTCCATTTCTTTTTATCCATTTTCTATTCTTTTCATGTATTCCTAACCATTGATTAGGAAATAAATCACCCCTTTCTTTTAGAAAATTAAGAGGATTCCAATAATAAGACTTCACCAAGTAAATTAAGAGAATCTTTATAGTAGACCTGGGTGTACCATGCTCATGGTACACCAAAGGCTATTTTCAGCAAATGAGCAAAATGAGCAAATGAGCAAAATGAGCAAATGAGTAAAATGAGCAAATGAGTAAAATGAACAAATGAGTAAAATGAGCAAGCATTTCCACTCATTTAAGAAAATAATCACACTTTTACCCAAACGAGCAAACTTTGTCATTTGCTCATCATCTTCTTCCTCAATTTCAGATCTGAAAATTTCTTTTTTTTTTTTCGCAATTTTTAGATCTTCATTGTTGTGTTTGGAAGGAAGGAGGAGAGAGAGAACTATTGAAACAACAACAGAACAACAACAGATCAATTGAACAAATATACAACAATGAGCAAAACAACAAGAACAACACAAGTGAATAATGAGAGATTGAACAAATCGACAAATTTCAACTCGTTTCTTTTTCTTTCGCGAATTTCAGATCTGTCGACTTTCAAATCGTGGAATTTTAATCGCCTTATCATCATCATCTCGCGAATTTCAGATCGTGAAAGTTTTGATTTCTATATTTCCGGCGAGAAAGAAGAGTGAGAAAGAAGAGAGAAAGAACTGAGAGAAATGAGCCCTGAAACAACGACGACGACGACAAAATGACGAAGACTTGAACGGTCACCGCCGTCGTCGCACACCCCGTCGAAAATGAGCAGCGGCAGCCCGACAACATCACCTGAAAAAATGACAGTGAAAGCACGCGGAAGAGGAGAACACGTGGAAGAGGAAGAGGAGAAAGAGTACGCGAAATTACAAACATGCCCCAAAAGTTGTAATTTATTACAAAAATACTTGGTGTACCATGCTCATGGTACACCCGGCGCCGGGTGTACCATGAGTGCTCTCGTAAATTAACTAACTGACATTCAGTCGTCCACACACACCTAAATATATACAAAGCAAAAAAAATATTATGTTAGTGTTAATAACTCTCTAATTTGTACTCTTCTAAAAAGTAATTTCTCTTGTAAATGAGCAAAAACTTTACATTGGATGTAAACTTAGACGCAGTTACAACTGAATGTGCATCTTAATAAACTCCTAATTTAACCATATGATTAGAAAGAAAATACACCCTCAAATTACTCGAAATGTTAAACTTTAGAATCTTCAAGAGTTTACACAAGTTAGACATCACTTTTGGGGGGGCCGCCTGCCGGAGTGCCGGGTCAAATGAAAATGGAAAACCAAGCAAGGTTAAAAGAAGAGAGCTAACAAGTACGTTCATGCAATCTTTACAATTTAACCATATATTCTTGGGTCTATGAGGGAACATCATAGTTAGGCCTTTCCACCAAAAAGTTACTTCGATCGATGAAAATTTTCACTATTCACAGTAAATTGCATAGGAAAAGATGAGTTGTGTCGCATCATTTTAGACTTTTATGAAGGTTGGATTCGAGATGATTTGTATTAAGCTACGACAATAATAATACGAAAATTCGAAAATTCTTAGTCCTACTAAATACTTCGTTAAATTTCCACTGCCATATACTAAATAATACAAAAGTCATATGCTAAATAATACGAAAATCAAAGTATTGCACTTAAAAAAAATCCGAAAAAGTACTACATATGATCACCGTCACAACAATTTCGAAACCATTGATACGATTTTGTGAAACTATATAGAATGAATAAATAAATTTAAGACACAATTACCTTTTTATCCTTAGAACGGGATTTTCTAGTGTAGAATACTCCCTTAGGCGTTAAAATTTTTTCCCATTCGCTTTTTCACATTCTTGCACTACTAAAAAAGGCAAAAATACCATCTAAATTTTCTATTGACCAATGACGACACAATGCTTTTTTACCATGAATAGACGTATTTTAAAAATAAATTAAAAGTTGCTAGTTTCGAAGAACACATAAAAAGAACTCGGACGAGATCACACATGATAAAGTGTAAGCAAAAATATACCAACCATGAAAAGCTAATGTTGTAAAAGTATTTTGAGTGTTAAGATGGAGTATATCTTCAGAAAAAGACTTGGCATTGCTTCAAATCATATCTGCCTAGAATTTTTTTAGTGTATAAAAAACAATAAAAAAAGTGATGTAGAGGAGCTCAATCTTAAGTTTTAAAAACTATTGCCAATACTATGTAGATTAAACTAGCTACCACTAATCCGCATAATTCAAGACTAGTCTTACATGCATGCAAGGCGTGCGATGACGTGTGATAACAAATGAAGTAGAAAATAAAATTGGGTAGAAAAACTGTCTTTACATTTTATTTTCTCAAAAAACTAACATTCAGTTTAAATGTCCTACTTTTTCCCTTTTTTCATTCAAATAAAACAGTTGATTATCTTTTTTTTTTTCTTTTATTCCTTTTTCTATTTTTTGGTATCCCCATGTGTTGTCTTATATAATAGAGATAACTATAAAACTAGTGATTTACCATACTATAGTTTTAGCTTAGGTTAAATGAGAAAAAACACTTGGACAACTTCTTCATGCATCTAGCTACTTCTCGCTCTTCTTGGTTACTTATCCAAAACAAAAATGAAAAGATCGTAAGTTCGTAACATGCATGAACATAAGATATAATGATTTGATGAAAAATTAGGATCCAAAGACATTGATGATTCAACTCATATCATATGAGAACCATAAAATACTTATCCTAATTCTCACCATCATCTTATTATCTTTCCTAGCAAGATAGTAGCTAGTGTATGTAGGAGTATATTTTTAGTTCAAATGTCACGATCTTAAGTGGAAAAAAGATAATAGAAAACTCTAAAGTTACAAACTAGAATCATAAAATGAGTTGAAAATTTAGCAATAGCATTAGCCTTTTTTTTAATCTAATCATGCATGATCATATTTGATTTCATTCTTAGAGCTTCATGTTTGATTAGATTGGATGAACACTATGCTCATGATGGATTGATGATCGACAGCTCATTCATAATAGCTACGAATCATCAAAGATATAGAAATATTAGCTATTATGGTATGTAGAATCTAGCTATCATATATACATAATTCATGTGCATCTAGGTATGTCATAGATGCTGTCAATATTTCATGACATGATGCATGCATATACATCAATATCATATACTTCATTACTTCCACTCACAATTCTAACTTCTTTCAACATTAACCTAAACTTAATTAAGATATGTTTAACTAACTACAAAAATTCATCAAAAAGCATGAACCCTAACTCATAAACTTAAAAGCTTACAAAGCCAATCATCTACATACATATATGATATATGATATATGAACGATTATTATGCACATACAAATTATATACATCAATCCAAACAAACAAAAATACTCTTTATAATTCCAGAAAAAGGAGGATACATAGTACAAATCAAGAGTAAAATTGAAGAAAAAGAAAGAGCAATAGCAAGTTTATAAATACCCTATTAATAAAGAACTTGTCTTTCAAACCAACACCATAAAAAAGAGCATACAATTAATTAAAACATACTAATAATAATAATACAAGAAAAACTAAATCAAAAAAACTTGTGAAAAAAAGATTTAGATCTACCCAAAAAAACCAGCTAGGGCTTACAAACAATCGGACCAAGATGCTTGATTCCCCTTAAGCAACAATCAAGAGAGAGAAAGAAAGAGATCTAGAGAGAGAAAGATGAAGAAATTAAAGAAAGAAATTATATTAACCCTTTTTTCAACTTCTTCTTAATCTTCTTCTTTATCTTGAACAACTTCTTCTTAATCTTCTTCTTGTTTTGTTGCTTGAAATAGTAAGAATAATCATCATGTTGTTGTAGAGTTGTTGGTGCTTTTTTTGAGAAAAGGAGGTTTAAAGATAAGAAGAAGTAGAAGAAGAAAATAATGGTGGAAGAAATGATGAAGAAAGTTGAAAAGGAGAAGAAGAGGAGTGAGGGTGTAATGATGATGATGATGAAGAAGAGTCAGAGTGTTATTGTAGGGTAAGAAATAATAATATGATGAGTTTTTTGAAGAAGATGAGATGATGAACAACATCATCATTGTTTTTTGCTACTTAGTATTTTGATGCTTTTTTTTTTTTTTTTTTCTTTTCACACAATAGCTATTTCTCTCTCTAGCTAAAGAACCAACCTCATAGTAGTACTACCTAATGAAAGAGGCTAAGAAGAAAATTCCAAGCTTTGTTTGTGTGCTCTCACCATCATCATCATTTTCTTTCTCTCTCTGACTCTCACACATTCTCCTTGGGGAGAGAGGAGGGAATTATCATGGAGATAATTATGAAGGAGTGAGTCTTTTTGGTGGGGTATACTTTTGGTGTCAGATATTAGACACCCTCTTGTCCTAAAGTATGTGCCCTAATTATATTATTATTATAGTATTAGTATGTATTTTGTGAGGAAATATATAGTTTGATGTATTAATAGTATTAAATTAATAAGGTATTTGGTAAATGGTTGTTGGACTTGACTAATTTCATCAACTACTTATGTTGATTGTTTGTATTACTTGTTTGATGGTTTGTAATTTATACATATGTTTTTTGGTAAATTAAGTTGTTAATTATATGCTTAATACTTTTTTCGCTATTTGATCACATAAAAAACAAAATCCAAGTAATTAATTAGGACCCGTTCAGCATTACTGTAAGTTTTCAGTTTTTGGTTTTATAAATATAAAAGTCATATGTTATAAGGGGATAATAAACTTAAAATTAGTCAGACTTATATCAAACATGGCAATTATGAAAACTGACAACTAAAAACTAGAAACAAAAAAACGATAACGAATGAGCCCTTATTGTCTAGTAAACTATTACCTCCAGCTTCTAATAGACTTATTGTTTGATTTTTTTAAAGTTAGACCTTGAAAAAACTGAACATAAGTTTTGAACAATACAATATGATAATATATATATATATAGTCATATAGGGCCTTATTTTATTCTTCTCATCAATGTATACGTACATTTAGAGTACCATTAACTTTTTCTAATTCTTAATATACATACTTAAATATATTAACGATTATAGATGTATTTTAAAAACTGTGCAAAACGTAAATGGAGATTTTGTTAATAACAAATAGAGTAGTTGTTGAAATACGTCTTGAATTATTATCTGGCACTAGTTTTAACGAAGCACGAGAATCTCCACAGTCTGTGTGGATGTAGCTAATACGTATTGATAGTGAACCATGTTATATTTTTATGTCGATGGTTCTTTGGTTGCTATTGTCACAACATAGTATTAGGTAGCGAAGGATTTACTTGGTCTAATAACAAATTTTAGTATGTACAATGATACACTTCTCTTTAATTCTAAAAGGTTCCTGATGGATACAGTTAACTTGAACAATTATACAGCATTCATGGAAACTGCAATCCTTTTTCCAAATGTTCAAGTTCATTTTACTTGCAGTTTAAGAAGACTTCATAAAATCTTACATAAGACATTATAATTGAACACGCCCATAATTCTACATATATCCTACACGCACATATATCTTCTATATTTTTGTTATGTTTTAGTGTCTACGAAGTATTATTCATATACGTTTCACATGACTATATTATAACAATCTCTGGTGAGGTACAAATTAAAAGTTATGTACCAAAATAGTATGGCAAATATTTTGTCCATTAACTTCTATCGAAAGATTTACATTTTGAATTTATATCTTTCAACTTTTGGAGGATAGTTTACTAGCATACAAACTCTTCAAAGGAGCCAAAACTTGGGGTGTGACAGATCAATAGCTACGGAAATATAAACATGGAGTATGTTAGCTAGTCACTTTCAGAATATATCTGCAAATTGCACCCAAACTTGTGCCACGCCCACCACAAATGGTTCAGAAAATATAAGGAATTTCTAACTTTCGGTACTTGGGTTACTCATCAACATAAAATTCTATGAAAATAATCAGCAAAATATAAAACAAATGGGAACAAATCTAGAAAATGCCAATCTATCATTATAGACAACCTTTTATTATCTTATAAGACACTCCTTCAATACCAGATAAGGCCATTTATATATCACGAAACTTTTCTCATTGATAGATCAATGAAAAATCACTCAGCTTGCTGGTAATTATGACATGGGAAGTAGGCATCTAGCTCCCTCTCTAGTAACAAATGCAACTATATACCCTCGTGAACAAACCCTTTTTTTTTTTTTACATCGAGATTGTATTAAGTAAAGTGAAAGTACGACCTGATTCTAATACAACCAAACATAAAACATAGAGCAAACATAAATTAAAGTGAGCTTCATTGGATCTTACATACACTCTATGAAGAAAAAACAAACTAATACTTGTCCAATCCAAATGAAACCTGTCTTAAGTGATGGCGGGTGAGGTTGGGTCATATGTCTTGGTGAATAAAATCTGTATGAGATGAAACATGTGATATACGAAATCCAGACGATCTTCAGAAAAAGATTGTCGTATTTCATCTAATAGACCCGAATATCCACTAGATTATATATAAATCGCAAGTTTCTTGAAAAGAATAACATCATTTTCATGGGATTCTACTGATTTGACTAACAAGTAAGTCATGTCCTGTGGTGACTTCTGATCCTACTGCGAGAGTATCCAAAGTTTAGTCTCACTGGGCTGAAACTCAAATTCATGGAGGTCGTAACCTTTTCAAAAGCTAATTGGAGAGCCTCCCACAAGATGCATTTTTTAAATGTGATGACGCCTTAAGTCATCACGAGAACTTGGGTCGAATGAAATTGATGGAATTCGCCCAACGTACAATTGCAATACGTAACCTAGGAGATCGACGCATAATAGATCTAATGTAAGAACCTACTCTCATCCTATACCCAACACTCGAAACACTAAAGTTGGTGCATAAACTAAAGCACGTCCAGCTCTAGGAGCATTGGCTCTATTCATCAAGTTTCCTAGATCTTTCATTATCATAGGAAACCAAGAACCTTCAAATGCCCACCTATTACCACTAACTAATACCCAAGCACAAATATAAACAAATTGACAAGGATAATTGGATCCGGATAAACTTGAACTAAGGCTAAAACATAAAACAAACACTAAACAAACAAAAGAACCGAGCACCAGAACCATAATGCAATGCCTTCGACAAAATTTACTTAACTTAACAATCAAAGGCAAGAAACCACCTTGGTCTTGGGCAGTAAAACTTTGACAATGCCACCTCAGGGACGAGGAACACCAACAAACCCTATGGGACAACAAAACAGGAGGAGAAGGGGAGACTCGCAAAATCAAGGAAGGGGAGACTCACGAAACCGAGGGAGGGAGAAAAGGAAACTCGTGAAACCGAGGGAGGAGGAAGGGAAGACGCACAAAATCGAAGGATGAGGAAAGGAAGCAAGATTCAAGAAATCGGGGGAGGGGGAAAGGGAGACTCACGAAGCCGGGGAAGGGGAAAGGAAGGCTCGCGAAACAAGGCGAAGCAGGGGAAGGGCAACTACGGGGGAGAACCAAGGAAAGGGATAACTGAGGGGAACGACAATGGGAAAACAATCGGGGGAAATCTGGGACAGGAAGACTAAGATATTTGACAAAGAAGAGGACAAGAGGCAAGCTCGTCGGTACCTTGTGGAGCGAGCCTGCGGGGGGTTGTAGACGACTTTTAGGGTTTGCTTATAGGGGTGTATATATATATCCATGTATAGTTTGCAAGAATAAAGTAAAAGTCCTTGGATAATCAATATGATTATGGATGACAAATGTATATATAATCTCCTCCGCAAATATAGTTAAGTAAATTTATCGAGAAGTAAATTGCGCCATAAAATATGTGAGTTAGGACATTGCACTTTAGTTACTTAATTGGATGTTAAAACTTCTAATTTTATTGTCTTAGACAAGTTAAAATACTCACTCTATTCCAAAATATAGTTTGTGTTTCTTTTGCATGGTTTGTAATACGTATCTTTGACAATCAATATTTTTAGTTATATATTTATAAAAATTATAATAAGTTGTTATTATAAAACTATATATTGAAACGAATCTAACCAGATTTCACATAATTAGTATTTTTTGTATATATATATTTATGAAAATATTTGGTCAAATACTTTAAAGTTTAACCATAAAAATTAAACAAAAATTAACGGATGGTGCATAGTTTTGAGGAAAAACTTTCCTTTTTTTCTCTTTATGTACATTGTTTTTTTAAAGCAAAGATAGAATTGCATTCACTAATTTCAAGGAATTTATTTCATAGGTTTGTAAATAAAACATTTGATTTTTTTACTACCTACTTGCTAGAGTCTGATATTTTTTTTTAAAGTAAGAAGAAGGCGACCTAATCGAATTAGAATTCGCACAGGTCAACCCGGCTCGGGTTTGCAAGCAAGGTCTCTTGGAAATGGGGGGAATGATAAGGGGAAATTCCCATCCCCAAAGTACCTCTAATGAGATTTGATCCCACAACCTCAAAATTATGAAACTAAACTACTAGATCAAGCAATACTTGGTGCTAGAGGTCTGATATAATGTGCATTGTTGCTCACAAATTACAATTATTTCCTTCTTCTTTTCTTTTGAAATTATAGACATAAGTATACATATTAAAGAAAACCATCTAACACAATATATTTCTGGCATAATTGGATAGTCTAAGATGCGGCTGCAGAGTTGAAAACTTTCTTTTTTAGTGTCTCAATAATTCTCGTGTTTATGAATATATTAATTGCAGGAAAAGGCTGTATGTGACTGTATTTGCATGCTTTTATTAGAATATTGTTGGTACTTGGGAGTAGATTAGATGCTTTGCTGCTTTATTGGGTTTGGTTATGAACAACAAAGGAGAGGAATCATGGAACTTAGGAATGACAGAGGCATCCACATAAATTAAAATATAGATTCCAAAGTGAGAGATAAGCTAAGAAAGACTCTTTTTGGTTGTCCTGCAGAAGCTAGTTACATTATTGAAAGTTAACACAGATATATATACTTTCATCTAAATTGTCTAACCAATAAAATTTAATTTACCATGTAAAATACACCTTTGTAGCTGGGTTGAGGCTGACTGACCTGAGCGAGGTGTTGGTTCAGTATGATCCTTTTTCTTACCAACGGATCCTCAATAAAGGTCCAAAAAAAAATTATAGACTATAGTAGTACTAGCATCTGAAAACATCTCCAACTATCAATTATGTAAATAAAAATGGATTAAATGACGCTCGAGGTGTTCAATAACTGTCAAGAGATTTTTTTTTTAAGCACTAAAAGGTTTCTTATTGTTAAGGTGCTAATTTTAGGCCTTGTTCTATGCTTTCTCTCTAATATCCCTCTTCAACTTTTTTTTTTCTTTAATGGAATTCCAACTTGTTAAGGATGATAACTGATTCCAGGATCGATTGGAAAAGAGAGAGATGTTCTATCCCATTGAGTCATTCCTCACTCTCTTTTCCCTCTCTAATTGCTATAAAAATACAAACATTTCATAATAGTTCTGTTGTTGGTGATGAATGCAAACATTCCATAATAGTGCATACTGATACTGCAGTCTGCATATAGGCTATTGCCTTGCTATTTCACAAGTCACAGCTTACTCCCAGATAAAGGGCATCACTTATAATTAACAAACTTTCTTTGACTGCATATAAGAGTTATCTTGACTGGTAGAGTATCAAAATTATTCTTAACCCGATGATTGGAGTCTCAAGAATAGTTTACTATTCTATTATTGACTACCTAGATGATTATTGAGCTATTATAATTCATCACGAAAAGATATTGGAAAAAGGTAACAAATTGGGTGCCAAGGAAAGATTTGTTTTGAATTCGCATAGAAAATTCTCCTTAATCAATTATGTTTCATAGTTATAAATTGGAAAATAATATGGACGGTATATAAGAAGCTCGAAATGAATATATTTTTTTTAAAAAAACATTAATTGTATCGTTTCACCATTTATATAATTTGATTAGGAATTGTCTTTTTCACCAAGATAGTAAAATTGTGGGGTAAATATGATTGTTTGAAAAAATAAGTAAACTTAATTTGACATTTAAGGTTTGACCCTCATAAAGTTTACACACATGAAATTCAAAACTTTATTGATAAACTTTCTTAAATTGGTTTGCCAAAAAAGTCTTTTAGTGGGAAGAACACAAAGTGGGGGGGCATGTCAAAAAGGAAAAAGGAGAAAGAAAAGGTTGGAGGTTCCATATAAAAAGTCTTTTAACCTTATTACATAGAGATCCAAATCTTTTTATACATCAAAACAAAGTCTTAAACCTAAAGATGATCAAGAAAGCTCACCCAATTCTTTTGGGCATCATCACTTAAAATAAGAGTTATTTTTATTAAGAAAAGTGTCTCCTCGTCCCTATGGAATCCTGTAGCCTGATAATATCACATGGCCAATGTGCCAATTCATCTAATCTGTGTAATATTGCTTTTCTCTTTTGCAGGGGTTCCCACCAAAGATACACACAGAACTACAGAAGTATAGTATCTTATAGTTAAAGTGTATGCATTTGCATCACAGCAGAATAAATCTGTTCATTTGCTTGTAAATGTACCCTAACTTAGCTAGTTAGCATAACCAAAAGGTTTGGTCAAGGCCCAAGGGCCAAGGGTGATACTTGAAACTGTATTGATACAGATTTAGCTGGCTGAAAATGGCCAACTGTATACTTTTAGGGGACTAATAACTACCAATGCACTATATATGTTTATGTCTATAATCAAAATGAATCCTAGCCAAGTTGTATGTAACCAGATTCATTAACAAAAGTTATTTCGGCTTTGTTAGATCAAGGAACGAATAAGATATTTGATTGGGGTGATTAACATTAGCTTGATTCGCGGCTCGGTCCGACCCGGTTTTAGGCACATTATATTTTTCGACCCACGGTCGGGTCCGACCTGATTTTTTGGGCAAAAAGTCCGAGCTACGGGTGACCTAGATTTGAAAAATAGGTCAAATTTCGACCCGATCCGAAATATCGGGTTTTGGCCCGCGGCTTTGGCCCGAAACAGTCTACTTTTTATGGTCAAAGCCGTAGCAAAAGTTATTTCAGCTTTGTTGGATCAAGGAACGAATAAGCCCGAAATAACAAAAGTTATTTCTGCTTTGTTAGATCAAGGAACGAATAAGGTATTTGATAGAGGTGATTGAGATCGATTAGCCCGGTTCGCAGGCTCGGCCCGACCTGGTTTTGGGCACATTTTTCAACCCACGGTCGGGTCCGACCTAATTAAAAGCCAGCTTTTCAGCCAACCAAAAAGCCAATAACTAAACATTTTTTTCGGCCGTTTAACCAAATTGAAAAGCCAAAAGCCAATGAAAAAGCCATTTACCAAACATGACCAATATGTAAAAGTATATATCAAAACAAATCTAACAAGATGTCACATGACTATATTTATCCATACATACAAATCACAAAATACATTCAAAGGCAAAAGTAGTAGATAGTGCAAAAGTCAAAACGTGTCATGTATTTAATTTTAAAACAAAGGTACTATTTGTTTAGTCTTGGTAGGATAGCCATTGATTAGCTCTTAAATCATCTACATTTTTTTAAATATGTTCTAGCTAAGTGTATGTATTCCTCTCATTTTTTTTAAAAAGTTGGTAAGATGAAATACACTACTGAACTGACAACTCGCACAAGTATAATCAGTTAATTTTGCAGGTCAGACTCTTTGGAGGGAAGAGATGGTAAGAGTTACTCAAAGAGCCCCTAGTAAAATTTGATCCCATAATCTTGAAGTTATAAGGCAAAATCTTTATCACTAAGCCAAACTTTATATAGATCAATTGTAGTATTTGCCTCACATAAAATGTTCAACATCCGTGTGTAATTTAGTCAACATGATCTACTCTACTGGTAAGTGCGCAAAGAATTCCTGAACTCCTAAATGAAACTCTCTAGTGGAAAGAGTTATGATCAATCTTCATATATATATGCTTTATGTCACTAAAAACCCTAAATATCCCCTAAAAAACCCTATAATTGTTCCCCATGAATGTAGGCAAAGAGTTGTGGCGGCCACATGATATAAAACGATTGAAGTCGATTACCTGTTAGACTAGCTTTCCTGATTCTTGCATGGACACCTGAATTTTACTACGCGAGCGCAAGGTCCATAATCTATCCCTGCTCGATCCATATTTTACTAGTAACCCTATAGCAACGCTAATTAATTAAGAATCAAAGAATGCCAAGAAGTTATATCTTTTATTGAGATTCAAAGATCACTTGCGAATATTTCTTATATAAAAACTCATGCTCTCACAAAAGTAGCAAATCCCAACCTTCGTTTGGTGATTTTTTCATGTTTACACAAGCACCAGTCCTACAAAATGGAGTATGGACTCTTAAATCCAATTAAGAACTTTGGTCTCAGATTAGCATTGAAGGTAATAATTAGGAGTGGCCGTCAGGTTTGGTCGGGTCAAATTCAGGTCGATCTATTTACATAAACGGGTCAACATTTCCGAACCCGATTCGTTTACCTAAACAGGTGAGGATTTCCAACCCGAACCCGGCATGTTAATAAATTGGTTGATCTGAACCCGACCTGTTTAACCTTATTTTTTAAAAAAATTCTCCCGAGTTTCAGGAATAGGTGGACGAGTTCTCTATTGTGAAAATTACGTAAGAAAAAAAATATATATAATTAATTGGGGGCATTAAGCTCCAATAACTTTTGTCAATAATTTATTTAGTATTATTGTATGGTCTTCAGATACGGGTATAGGGACAAAAAAACGGTAAGATTTTGAAATTTTAGGGAATGGTACACGTACCATATTTAGGGGTGTAAGTTATTTGGTTAAAAACCGAAAACCAAACCAAACCAAACCAAATTAGTAATTTGGTTTGGTTTTTTTTGAAATTCGGTTTGGTTTGGATTAAAAAAAATAATTTGGTTTTTCGGTTTGGATCGGTTTTGGTTTTGGAAAACCGAAAAAACCGAAATTAAAAACTGGACCAAGCGACCAGCCCAACGCCCCAGCCCACTTAATGTCTTTTGAATCCTAAACTACTAACCTTCTAAAGACCTAAACTAAACCAGTAAAGAGTAAACCCTAACTCCTCCTCTCCACCTCCTCTCTTCTCCTCTCCTCTCCCTGACGGGCGACGGCTGCGACCTAAACTACAGATCCCCACGCGGCAGCGGCACGCCGCACACGACAGAACTTGAAGAGGTTGTGCACGCCATTTCCTCTTTCAGATCAGGTATTTTTTTGTTTATTCTTTTTATTATTAGTTACGAAAATATATCAATCTCTGTTTTTTTTGGTTTGGATTTTGAAAGATAAAAAAAATCGATTTGGTTTGGTTTGGTTTGTTTTTTGGTTTCATATTTTGGTTTGGTTTGGTTTGGATTGAGTCGAATTTCGGTTTGGAAATTTCAAAACCGAATTTATTTCGGTTTGGTTTGGTTTTGACCTAAAATCAAACCAAAAACCGAACTTACACCCCTAACCATAGTCCATACATGATCGTATCGTAACGGACATGGGTACGGGTACGAGTACGTGACCTAGAAGAAGTACTCGTGCTACATAGGCTGCAACAATGACTTGCATTTTCAATTATATGCATTATGCTCTATGAGTTTCTTCTCCCCACTTTATCTTTCTCACACCCTCTCTTTTCGTGAGTCTAGTTTTACCATTAATTTAAACGGGTAATGTGGGTTATATTCGGGTTGAAATTTTTAATTCAAACCTAACCCGTTTATTTTTCAGGTCGAATTTAGGTCGACCCATTTAGGGTCCGTTTGGTTGGAAATATTTTAGGTTTGAAAACGGATTGAGGTAACACACTCCCTTATTTTATGTTTATTTGGTTGGGTTATCCATTTTTTTCACTCCCTTACTAGCCCAATTTTGATTCCCCCATCTTGAAACCCTCCTCACACCACTGGAAACAAAAAGTAAGGGAGTCATTAGGCCAATGATTCCATTCCTACATCAAAACAAACAAGTGTCTAAAGTAACACATTCCATTTCCATTCCATCCTTTCATCCCATTCCATTCCCTTTCCATTCCTTATTTTGAACCAAACGACCCCTTAGTTAAATGAGTGAAAACTTCAATCCAAACCCGCTTATTTCGAGTCGGATTCGAATCGAATTCACAAATTGGGTCAACTTGCAATAATAATAATCCATCTAATATTTAACGAAAAATGAGTGCACCCTGTGAGAGAATAGAGAAAAGTAGCGACTAATGAACAGTTCTAAGGAAAAGCATATGAATCCAAAGTTCATAAAATTTCTGACTTAAGAAAAAAGCATAAACATTGTGGATCCAAAATTCATTAAAATTCCTGTCTATAATCATTACATATGAGAAAGTTTTGCTGTGGTCAGTCCTCAATCCTCATCACCATCTTTCTCAAAATATAAACCACACGTCGAAACAAAAGACAACAGCTTTGAAATCCAACATCAAGAGGCTACCACATTGGCACATTCCCATGCCTCAAAATCAATAATCCTAGTGATTTTCAAGTCCTCCATTTTCTAATTATTTGCTACAACTAACTTGCTACGTAAATATTACTTGGAAGTTGAAAGATCATTTGACTATGGAAAAATTGTTTTCACTAGCATTAGTAGTAGTTTTGATATCTAAAAAAACTTAGGAATGAGGTTGGTGAGTGGTGACTATCTACTTCCTCCAATTTCTGGAATAATTTAAACATGTTTTTTTTTTTGGGTTCAAAATCAACGCCGCTTCACTAACTTATTTGACTACCTTGTAGTACATGTGATTATTTACTTTATGTTAAATTTAGAAACAATACGAAACGGGTCTGGGTGATCCGAATAAGGAGGAGGGAGATTTGGTCCACTTTGTAAGTTCAAAGGAGATTCCATACTAAAACTAATTGGTGATGGTAGGACTAATCCTCTACCTTATAAAATATAACAAAATCTCTTCTTTCTCCCATATGAGACACTTATAAGTGGACTTTTAGTGGGTTTCAATATTTTATAATTGAGTTCTTTTGTAATTGTTAGTTGTTTTTATGATAGAAAACTTTTAAGCATAACAACCAAAAACCGATAACAAAAAAAGTTCCAAGATTTTTTTAATAAAGGTTGAGAAATCAATTTACCAAAAATACTTTTTGAATATTTGACCACCACAAAAACCAAAAAAAGTATCAACTGAAAAGCTGGAGAAAGTTTATGTATAAAACAAGGTCATATCTCAAAATTTATCTTTACAAACATAATTAATTACTAAGGGCTCGTTCGTTATTGTTTTTTGTTTTCAGTTTTCTTGGAAACTAAAAATCTAAAACAAGAAACCAGAAAAAGTGATTTTCACTTTTTAGTTGCCAGTTTTCAAAATCATTATGTTCCTAATAAATTTGACTAATTTTTTATTCATTATAAGACCTATATATATGACTTTGAAAATCAAAAAACCAAAAAACAGAAAACTATCGTAATTACCGAACGGGTCCTAAGTCATAACATTTGATAGTATTTTGAACATTTTTAAAAAAATATGATTCTACATATCAATACAAAATTAAATGTCACTTTAAGATTATAGAGTAATTTAAATTAAGCAATACAATGTCTAGCACCAATTTGCATAACCAATAATTTAACTAACTTCTTAATATGCATAATTTCTGAAATATTAAAACATATTATATCAAAATGTATTTTTTTTTTTGATATATCCATCTTTTTTGAAAAGCATACGAGTAATGCATAATGATAATTATTCAGCACATACAAGCAATATTTTTGTTGTTCTTATCAGATCTGTAAAAATTTTGAACATAAAGGGTAAACTCCTCTACTCAAATATTTATAATGTTTTGTTTATATCTTCAAAATATAATCATCATTTTTTTGATCCATATGAGCCACAAAGGCGGTATAAAGTACAAAGAGTATTTTCCTCTATTTTCAGTTTTACATTGTTTAGTTGGCAAAAGAGTGTAAAATCATTTTTTCTTGGCGTAAAATTACTCTCATAATGATGGAAAACCATTTTTTTTTCAAAATGAAAGGAAAACTGTTTTCCTGATCTATGTTGTATACTCCTCTCACAACCTCCTTACCTTCCTTTCATTTCATCATTTTTCTTATATGAAACCAAACAACGGAAAACTAATTTTGAAATTGTGTTTTCCATTATAAATTACTAGTTTTGAAGCCCGTGCGTTGTACGGGTTGTTTTTTATATACATTTTTTGTAATTTTTTGTTAACATTATTGATTTTGTGTTACTGTAAAATGAGATTTTTCAACACGATTTTCTTTACATACTTCATCTGTTAACTATCTATTTAGACCAATCAACTTTTAGTAAAAAAAAAACAATTATAATTGTCAATATTACCTTTACTTTATGTTAATAAAATCATCATTAATTATTCATCAAATTGCCTCATAAAGTTGCGCTTACTTTAGTAAGGATTTACTTATCCCCTACACTTGTTAATTAAAGGAGTACCTCTATGCTAATCTACACTTTTTTTTATTTTCTTAAAAATCATGCCCAAACCCATTATTGTAGTAGAAAAAGAATTGATAAAATATTTGTCAGTATACCCATGTTTTAAAATTATCTTTAATATCTTTAATTATCTATTAATAAAGTTTATAAAAAGTTGATATAAAGTTAGTATTGCAATGGTTGTTTCCATCTCTAAATAAGTGAAGGCATGTTGACCGGTATTGTCAACTAACATATCAGTATATCACTCTGATAAAAGTTTAAAAATAAAATAAAGTAGATATTGAGTGGCCACAAATGCAAAGAAGCTATCATTGAAAATGTTGGCTACTTTAGTAGATTTGCAGCAGTTCATTAGATGTTTTTTTTTTTTGACAGGAAGCAGTTCATTAGATGTTATCGTATAGTTTAGGCAAATCTCAAGAATCAAGTTTTTTTATTTTATTTTGTGATTTTATATGTGAATCATAGCCGTAGAGTGAATATACAGTATAGTAGTACTTATAATAGATTCCTAGTTATAATAGATCCCTAAAAGATAATATTTTTTGGTTTTTGTCATAGCCATAGAGTGAATAAACTCTTATCTCTTAAACTCTAAATTTTATTATCTCTCCAACTCTAAATTTTATTATCTCTAAATTAATAAGATGATGTGGCAATCCTAGGTAGCGCGCTCTATGCTCCCGAAAAGTTCCTCTTTTATATATATATATTGATGATTTTGCATGAAAATCATTTTACAGTAAAAATATTTTACGCCCTACTGAATGAAGCCTAAACATTGCTACACGTTGTTGATAGGGTGTACTTTAATGCATGAGTTATGTCCTATGGGCTAATGAGAGTTTATAGCGAAGCCATCAAGCGGTCAAAGCCCAGAAGACGAACATAAAATTATTCTTCATAAATTGTTCTCCCTTTATCTCTTTAATCCAAAACAAAAACAAAGCAAAAAAGAAAAAATCGGTTCTTTCGCGCGAAACAAATGTTGTGCTGGCGAAATATAGCCGTTCTCTCCCCATTTTCTCTCAGGACTTTTATCGAACACCTTCCTTACTACAAACCCAACACCTTAAATCTCACTGCAAAAACGCGCAAATCTTTCGCTACTTCATCATCCCTTAAATCTTCTCACTTCGAAACCCTAAATCTTCAACAGAAAGATCAGATTTCTCTATACGTTGATGCTCTTCTTCAATGGAATCAGGTTCTTTTTTTTTTTCTCTATCCTCTAATTATCTTCTTCACGACATCGCTGAATCCAATTTTTACGATTTTTTACGATTGAATTATGTTTGTGTTGCAGAAGATGAATTTAACTGCTGTTACGGAGAAGAGCGAAGTGATGGAACGTCACATTGAAGATTCGCTTGCAATTCTCTCGCCTATGAATGAATCTTACTCTTCAAATTGTGGTTCTTTGTGTGAAAATATCAATGTTGTTGATGTAGGAAGTGGTGCTGGTCTTCCGGGATTGATTTTAGCCATTGCTTGTCCAGGTATCGAATTTCGACACGATTTTGCTTCTTCTTTTTTCATGAATTTCGAGGAAAATTACGAGTTTGTAAATTGAATTTGTTTAGAGATTAGATTTTACTTTCTCCATTTTAGGCCGACTTTTAGCAGACTATATTATTGCTTTAAATTTGTTAGTATGTTTTCCAAATCTTTCGATTTTACGATTATCTGAAACGCAGGGAGTAATGTCAAGAGTGTATGGTGGATGATTTCCTGTATGCCTTGTGAATCAGTTTGTTACTTAAGAGTTAGATCGTGGATTGCCTGTTGTATTTTAGTTTATGAGAATCATCACAGTGCAACATATGAACAAATGTTGTATTAACGCAGACAATTGTACAAATATTTTCTAGGGGGAAATATATGCTTTCGAATTATGCGGCGTATTTAGATGCAATGCGAGCTAGTTTGTACTTATAGATGATAACTTGTTCAAGTATTAATTTTATGTCTAGAGGTGGCATTCTGAAATGAGTTGTGCAAGGTCATGAATCATTGTGACTTTTTAAAGTACCACTTCTATCATTATAAGTCGAACTAACAATCTATTAATAAAATAAGATGTCAATCTATCGGATTAAGTAAATATTGGTTGTTTTATAATAAAAATTATATGAGATGGAGAATTATACCTTGGAATGATTACGACATTTGTAAGATTGCAAGACTTACATTTAGGAACTCCTTGAAAAATGTCAACCTTTTTGAGACAACGATGACATGCTTCATATACGATATTGTCAACATGTTCAAGATGACAAGTTGACATGCATTGGCAATAACTCGACAATATTGTACCTCCAAGATGATTCAAAGTTATTTATTCATGTATAGGTTTATGTTAGAATGAAAATGCGTAGAAAAGTACTCCTCCATGATTGCAGGAGGATCGTCGATGTCCTTAGTACTTTACCTTGTCAAGTCAGAAATTCTTTTTCTTAGTAGCCGTAATAAACAATCTAAGTCCTGCACAAGCTTGTGAGTGAGGAGATCATTGTTAGTTGTTGTGATTGAAGATGGATAATCCTGAACCATAAAAGTGAAGAAGTCGTCCTATAGGGCACTTGATCCAGTTGGTTGCCAGTATTCCAAGATGGTTGCGAATAATCTCCACAATGATGATGACATCTTACAAAAGATGCTTCTAAAAGACACTCACGGATGCTTTCATCAATCATCACTCTCAATTAGACGAGCTTTGAATGTTGGTTGTGTGACACCATTGACTGTTCTTAGATGTTCGAATGATTGGGGACCTTGCACGTGGTTGAGCAATAATGTCAGGTTGTAGATTTATGTCCTTCAAATGGAGAAGCTACGTATAGTTTTCCTATGTTGCCACTCACATGTGGACTTAAGTCACCTGTAATACTCCCCTGTAAAGATATCTTCTTGCACCTCTATTATTTCATTCGTCATGAAGAACTGAGTCGAGTTTCTTGGGTCGTCTAATACGTCTGAGAGTAGGCTATTGCTTTCGAATCTCACTTGACTCATATTTGGCATATGCATCTCCAAACAGTCTAGAGCTGAACACATCTGAGTTAAAGGGAATTTATATATTTTTCAAAAAGTTTCGGGTGCACAAATCCATCTCACATCCACGTATTGTGCAATCTCATCACTATTCTCAACTTCTATGGATACTCTACCTGAACCCTTATGTATATATTTGTAGAGATATTTGACACACTTAATGCTGCTGCATATCTCTATATTGATGTGACAAACGTACATCAAGAGCAAAAATGGATTGTCGGGAACTACTCATCGGTTGTTTACTTCTATCCAAGAATATTGATGTAATGGTAAGTATGGACGATCTTGGCGGCGACGGTATAGAGGATATGACGCATTTCCTTGCATTGTTGCATTAATAAATGACTTAAGGGAATGATTTCTTACAACTTCCATGTTTCACGCATGGAGAATCCTCTCAACACCACATGGACCATGAATCATGTGTTTAAGAACAATCTTGTACAATTTCGGTTCTTGTTGTTCATATGGTATTTCTCTGACAATTATATCATACATTCGGAGTGGTTAGCTTGTCGGTTTGGTAGAGGATCTACAACATATGTACATGCGGAAGACACCTCTTTTGGAATTCAACTACATATACATAAGCAACCACCTTCCCAAGGTTCCCCTTTTTTAAAGAACATCTTTTTTCAACAATGAAACACCCTTGTTAGTAAATCTGGTCGATCATTTGAAACTTGTCTAGACAATAGTTTCGATTATATTTCTGACAAGATGGATTACATATCATTTTCTGAAATATATTTGGCTTGCCAAACTTCTGTACCAAAGCCAAAATAATAATTCTAAGAAGAAAGCTTGCGAGCCAAGGCGTAATAGATTTCTAACAATGTTAAACAAGTGAATCCTCCAAACATAAGAAACACTAAGGATAATGAGAGTAAACAAACCACTAATTAATTAACACACATTGGAAGGCAAAACCCCTTTTAATTAGTTAAGCACGGACACAAAGCCTACCAAATAAGGTAAGTACCACACACAGCCCAAGCTTAGGTTTTGTCATTTCAAGAACAATAATAAACAAAGCTGGAGTTTCCATTTGAATCCAAGCCAAAGTTCATCACGCATCATATCAATTGCAAACATATTGACGTCATCTGCATTTGTATCAACTATGCAAACCGATACTAGATTTTGATTTATTTTGACAGGACGTTTTTTTAGTTGTTCATGTGTAATTTTTTTATATTTTTTATACTTTGATTTCATATCGTGACTTATTTATAGGTTGGAATGTCACGCTCCTAGAGTCTCTGAACAAACGTTGCTTATTCTTGGAGCATGCAATCAATGTAACTGGTGTGTCCAATGTGCAAATTGTCCGTGATAGGGCTGAGGTACTATTCTGTAATTTCTTAGGATGCTTCACATTTTCATACTATGGACATGTTTAATTGATTGATTTCCTTCTTAAATTGCAAACTAAATTTCGCTGGTTATAGGGCAGAATTTTGGACAAACATCGGAGTATAGAGAGTCATTTGATATAGCTGTGGCCAGGGCTGTTGCAGAACTGAGGGTGTTAGGTGATAAATAGACCCCTTATTATAGTTTCGAAGTATGATTGAGCTCTTCATATCTTCTCACTAAATGTTTTTTTTCTTGCTGATCAGCTGAGTATTGTATTCCTTTGGTTCGCGTGGGTGGTCTCTTTGTAGCTGCTAAAGGTCATGATCCTCAGGTAATCCGGTACCTCTTCTGCACTAATGGCTCTATAAGTTACATTATATTTTAGTTTCTCTGTTTCATGATATGGAGTGTAGTAGCTCTTATGGAAGTGAGCTCATATAAAACTATGTTCTCTAACTTTGCAGAATTTTCTTTATGTAAAAGTATTGCCTTATTCAATCACATAGCTTGGGCTCCTAGAATATGGAACTCCTGGTCCTGGGGATTTCTAGTTGATTGTACAGAAAGGCCCAATGAATTGGGATTTCCCTATTGGGCCAGGTCATTTTGGGGCAAGCGGATCATTTATGGTAAAAAGGATAAGCAGCATATGATGTTTTTGTGGTGTATTATTTGACAAGTTTATGTTAGCAATACTGAAATATTAGGAGTTCGTAACTAACAGCTGGTGGTGTTAGACGAGATTGTTTACTTCCAGTATAGCAAGTGTCTAATAGGTTCACAGCTATGGCCTATGGGCACTGGAAGTTCAGATGTATGGCTGTCGTTACTGGATATCGGGAAGAAGGGACTGAGCATCATGAAAGGGGAAAGGAAAATTGTTTGCTTCTCTATTTCAGTAAATTGTAGGCACGGGGGCTTGGGTGACTATAGTAAACTTTGTTTGTTTAGTCTTATGTTGCTTTAGAAGAAGATAGTGGAGAGATTGTAGCCTTATAGTTAAGTTGTTATTAGCTTGTAGAAGATAGTTTGTTAGAGTAGAAGATAGTTTGCTAGAGTAGAAGCTCTATAAATAAGACGAATCAGTGAGAGAGAAATTATGTTGAATTATTGCGAGAAATTAGTGGTCTTAGCTTGAGAGAGTGCCAAATCTCTCGAAAGATTAGCAAAGTTGTCATTGGTAATTAATCACCTTGATTAAGATTAGTTCGGTAATACCTTAATGTCATGCACTAACCTAAGCCACCCATTTGCTTCACATATGCAAGGCGCAAAAAAGGGAAGGGCAGTATTGGAATTCCACCTGAAGTCAGCTAGAGAAAGATTAGTGAGAGAATGGTGATGTGGTGAATGCTGACGTGGAGAATAACGTTGGGGAATTTGTTAGGGGTCAGATGGCAGCAGGAATTTAACTGGAATGCACGAGGTAGTGACAGAAAATATCTAGGTAGACCTATAAATAAAGGGGAGGGAATTTTGTAGGGATTATCTTGGAAATTGAAATTAATCATTTGTAATCATTGGAGTATTCTAGCTACTCGAAAGCTGAGAAACCTTTTGCCTTGTGCACTGAAATACAAGTTCTAATCTTTCCTCTCCAATCTTGTTGTTTTCTTCTCACTGTGACTAACCTTTTTGAGCAGCAGACTAACCTCAGTCTATAACACTTGTTTTCTTCTGAATTCTTGTTCTTCCTCAATCTCTCATTTTCTGTCCATAATCTCCCTGTTTTGTTCCCTTAGCTAAGTGAATTAGTTGCATACACTTTTATGAGGAAAAAGCAACCAGAACATAATAAAATACGTACCTCAATTATCATTTATTGATTTACGAATAGAATATATTGAATTATGATTTATAAATATAAAATAAAGCAATGCTTTGCAAATATGACCTGTGAGTTGTGACTATATTAGCTGAATAATTACCGGCTCACCTTGCAATGAGAACTCGGGATGAAAAGACAATGTTCATCATCTGCCTTTTCACGACCTAGGTACCCACTACCCAACCCTGAGATATGGCATAAGCATTGATTTACCTCTGCAAATCCTTAAATATGCTTAATTTGCATAACTAAAGTAGATATTGGAGTTCCTTGTTAGTCTTCCACTTTTTAAAAATAGAGCCTTAAATCTCATGCCATTAAATATGGCTTCCCTTCTTGTAGAGTTGCCCTTTTTTTTGACATTGTTTCTTTCACCGTGTAATACCAGACAAAACGAACTTCTGTACAATTTACTATGTAAAAATTTGCTACTAAGATAATCTCCACTGGTCAATTTTGAGCTTTGTTTTTGAGAAATATCTGAATGATATGAAAATGTCAATCACGTTATGGTAATGGGTTAAGTAACTGCCTAATTTTTTTTCTTCTTTTCTCCACCCTTTTGGATGATTTGCATCTTCCCATAGTTGAACAACTACTTTTTCACAATTATGTTGGCTTTTCTTTTTCATAATGGCTTCTTTTACAAGACTGAGAAATAAAATTGGCTATGTGTAATACCAGACAAACTGAACTTCTGTACCAATTTGCTATTGGGATAATCTCCACTTGTCAATTTTGAGCTTTGTTTTTGAGAAATATCTAAATGATATGAAAATCTCATTCACTCAATTGTAATGGGTTGAATAACTGCCTAATTTTTTTCTGTTTGTGTCTACCCTTTTGGATGATTTACATCTTCCCGTAGTTGTACACCTAGTTTTCCAGAATTATATCTTTGTAAGTTGGCCCTTTTCTTTTTCATAATGGCTTCTTTTATAAGACTGGGAAATAAAATTGGCTAACTGTGAATACTTACATATGCAAGAAAGGATAATCGCATTTGCCTTATGTTCATGAATGAGGACTTAAACCCTAAATTTCCAAAAGCAGAGGTAACGCCATGTAATAGACTGATACAAAGGAGGGGAATTGTAGGTATGTTAGTTAAGGTTAGCTTGAGAATAAGTTAGAGAGTAGTGGCGTAAGAAACTCTATAAATAGAATAGATTGGGAAGAGAGAAATTATGCAGGAAATCTTGGAGTGTTTAGTGGTTTAGTTTTGGGAGAGAAACAAGCCTCTCGGAAGCTTGTTACAATCTTTATTTTACTGTCAATTTTCATATTATCAATCAAATATCAGTTTAGTCCTTGATCTTCTTCTTTAAACTGCTTTAGAGATGCCACTTCATTACACACCAATACTGCAATATTCTGTATTAATACTCTCACACATGAACTTTATTAACAGTTAGTTATGATCATTAGATGACTACCTATATAGTGTGATCAATTGGTGCTCAACTCTAGTCAAGTTAAAAGAACATAGACATATGTGAAATATCGATTGTTTGATTAATTCCAGTAATTGACATGAATAGAGCAAACAAACACTGCAAGAGGCTATAGAAGAGCATTAAATTTAAGACTTGCTCACATCAATTGTCTGTGGTCAGTGACATTCTGCTTGTGGCCTTGTAGCAAGATATCTTCTTTCCAATGGTCCTACATCTAGGTAGCATGGAGACGACAGAAACAAGGAAACCTCATGTCCCAACCACTTCCGAGATTCATTAGCACATTAAACTGGCGTTTTGAGAATGGAGATGTTATGGCAACAGAGAAACCTTAGTTTCCAACCGTGATCTGTGCTTCATAGCCCTACATCCTACTCAACAAAGTCCCCTGTCATCTTGCTTTTCTCTCTCTATCTCTCTCTGTTATCTGGCTCCTGCTTTTCAATGCCCTTCTGTTTCGATTAATAAGGATGGCCATTTCAATTCATTATTCTTTTGCAAGCAGTTATTTGATGACATAACATCCGAATCGAGAAGGATTTTGGTTTTGCTGCTATGTTTTTGTCTGCTGGTTGTCTCCATCTCAGATATGCTAAGATTATTTTCAACCTTATCTGCATAGTGTAAAATATAAATTTTTTAAGAATGTTTATTTAACTGTAGTTGAAGTTTGACTTTCTATTTGAGACATTACTCATTATCAAACCATCATCCTGGTTCCAGATGGCAAAAAAAGTTTCAATATTGAATGAAGTTGTTGGTTTTTGTGTACTTGTTTATACTAGGTTTGCTCCAGCAATTAGAAAGTTGGTACTTTTTTGACTTTGGAGTTCGGATACATCCAAATCTGAAAGGAGACATATTTTAAGATAAGAGAGTTCCAGTAAATAGGTGTGCATGACAAATGTTAAATTTACTTTCATGGCCACCTCCCAACAAAAAGTGCCATGTTAGCATACATAATGACAATTGACAGTGATATACTATGCTATTACAATATTACATTTGAACAATTCGATCCTTTAGTTTTTCCTTTGTGTTTGGGGGGGAGTTGAGTTTGCAATTCTTTCAACACGACAGTTGTACGAGTATGACATGCTAATCAATGAGCTTATGCCACAAAAGAAATTGTCCCTTCCCTTGTGTACTTTTAGCTCTTAGTATTAGATTTAACAAATGATAAGGACATGCTTTTGTAGGAATAATATCTCTTGATTATCAACTGATTGTTACTTTTGCTACTTCTGAGCAGGAGGAAATTCTAAATGCTAAAAGAGCAGTAAATCTGTTGGGTGCTTCTCTTTTGCATCAGCATTTAGGTATTTTTTCCTGGATTTGATCATGTTCTGTATAAAATTGTTGCTTATCGTCATTCTTTCTGACTACAAAGATTATTTATGATATATTTTGGTACATAAAAAATTAAATTGATAAACTATGAACTAAGTAGGTTTAGCCTTCTCTACTTTTGTGCTTATCACTAGTCCCACCACAACTCTATTACTCTTATCATAGAGTAAGTAAATTTCACTAATAGGAAAGAGACTAGTATAGCAGATTAGCAAAGAGCAAGGCTAGAGAAAATCACAACTCAGGTCATATATGTCAATAGTGGTGGTTACAACATTACCTCTTATATATGTTAGAGTAGGTCGACGTTGCTTGGCCAACATATAACTCTCATCTCTCTATGTCATGCTTCCATAGTTCCATAAGTACTCCTTGATTTCCCGCCTGTCTAGTTCGTAGTTAGGGTATACTGATTTCTTAATGAATCTCTCCATGATGTAGAATATTACCCCTGTACCTTTGAAGAGGTTCTCAACTTGGGAAAGGTAACGGGATTGGATGTGTTCAGCCTACCCTGCCACAACATAGAGGTTGTTTAATTGACCATTGATTTGATATGCAACGATTGTTTGCTATTTCAAAATAAACAAGCATCACATATATTCTTAACGAGCCCTTTTTTATTTAGTCCATTATGATTCAAAATGTGAAGAGTAATCTTTGGTTTCTCAGTTGAACGTATGATGTGTGCCGCTTGGATCCAACTTCAAAAATTGTAACTGTGTTGGAAATTGTCACGAAGCATTCGCTTTTTAAGCAAGACATTATTTGATTTACAAAGGAAATGAGATCAGGGTCAAATGAACATCATTAAGATTAAAACTGTATTTGATGGGGGACAATATTGCCAATGTTCTTTTACCTGCATCGCATGACACTCATCAACCATATTTTGGCCTCACTTTGCACCATCAATATTATCATGCCACATATTGCCTTGATGACTGTCTCATTATTCTGCATTTACTGAGATGCAAGCATCTGTCTACAGAAACTATGTTCACTATAAATTAAGCAAATGTATATTGCTTATGCATGGAGAACTTCTATTAATCTTTCTTAGACTGAAATGACGCAATCTTTAATTGTTTTTTGCTATTTAGTGGAATCACACGGCCCCTATGGACAGCGGACTGCTATCGTATGTCTTAAAGATCGTGCTACTCCTCGAAAGTATCCCCGCACTCCAGGTACACCAGCGAAAATGCCATTATGAGTGATCCAGATGAATGACTGCTATTGTTTCTAGCTACTATAATCAGCTGGCATGCATCTATTGAAATTCTCGGAGATTTGGTGTTGCACATATTGCATGATGTATATCAAATAGAAATATAGTATTTGTTGTGCAAAGTTTTCAGGCAAGCATCCATGTATTTACTATCTACGACTCAGATACTAGAAAGTCCATAATGTTGCAAATCATATGCAACCTAGCGACTTGCCTCTTTTCACCTTTTTTTTTAAAAATGATTATTGAATTTTTTTAGGCGAGCTAGATATTGGAAATCTGGAGGAGCTATTATCTTCTTCAACCATATTGCATAATGTAGACTAGAATCACTAGATAGTGGATCAGAACTCACATATTGCTTGGAACAGGAGTTGCTTCTATTTGGTCTTAGAAACTCATCATAGTGATACAATTTATCATACAAATACTGGTTAAGAGCATGAATACTCATGAGGACAACCTATGTCCCCATTCTTATAGTGTTTCTCTCTCCTTACACCTCACTTTCTCTTTTCTTCTTATTACATCCTCTTTTCTTCTTACTACATCCTCTTTTCTGTAAGGATTTACTTTATCTTTTTTCCCAACCATAAGGATCCTCATTACTTTTTCTCTCCAATCATAAACATACCCCCCACGAAGGAAAACAGATTTTTATTGCTTTGGATCCACCATATTTGTTGAGTTGGAATTAGGCCTTGTTCTTTTGGACTTGTTTTTAGTTCATTTCAGTTCAGCAGTTCAGTTTCTCCTAGTTCAGTTTAGTTCAGTTCACTTCAGTTTAGTTTCTCCCAGTTCAAACCAAAGAACGTGGACTTAAAAAAGAAGATAGAAATAGATTCACAAAACATCTACTTTTTTGCACATTGGCCGAGTAATTCAATCCTCTATATTTGGAGGATTCTCTTCCAATTCCCCTCCATCCTCGTTAAATAAGGATCCTCATACATTTCCCCCATTCATGAGTAACTTCTTATAGAGGAGAGAGAGAGTGCTATGAGGATGATAAATTGGTAATTCCTCATGGATGGTGGTGCTCTAAAGCAAATGTTAGAATTGTTTCCCTATGAGGTAAGGCAAGTGTTGTATTGTGATGCATGAGTGTTCATAGCAACATTTCAAGCAGCATTATCGTTTATGAAGGTCTCTTGCAAAATGTTTGATATTGTACTCGAACAATAATATAACATACCATACATTTTGAAGTTAAACTTTGATGGTTAGTTCTATCCTTATAATATATTGGTGAATATCAAAATTAAAATCATGAGAGTACTTCAGACTACAAATTATATCGTTTTTTATCTGTAAAGAAAGTTTGACCTTGAAAGTGCAAGTGCTTGTAAGCAGAGGGCATTGTTTCGTGATTGTAGTAAAAGTTGAGACTTATAGAGCGCGCTCATTTCACCTTAGTGAACGTGTTATCACTTATTCTATCTGAACTTATCTGTTGACTGTTCATTCATTCTGAACTTATTCGAATTTATGTTTTGTGAATGTGTTTTTTTTTTTTAACTTATTGTATCTAGACTTATTTGAACTTATTGGAACTTATTGTACAAGGTTTTGGAACTTACTGAAATTAATGAAAACTTATCTAAACTTATTTAAACTTAATAGACCTAAAACTGTTATCTTTACATTAATATAGCCAGCCACAGGTGAAAAGAGCGTAATAATATTATAGTAATTGGCCATGTTTGGTAAATGGCTTTTTCATTGGCTTTTGACTTTTCAATTTGGTCAAACATTCAAAAAAAAGTGTGGTTATTGACTTTTTAGTTGGCTGAAAAGCTGGTTTTTAGGCCGAATTGAAAAAGCTGCTTGGAGCAGCTTTTTGGATTGGTTGTTGGCCCACAAACTCATAAATAAACAACCAACAGCCACAAGTAATTTCACCAAACACTTTTGCAAACAACTGGCTTAAACAACCAACTTAGAAAGCTAATACATACCGCCATTGTTCTAAGCCACTCAAACAAGCCAACTAAACTAGCTAAATGCCAACAACCAACATTCGATTGCCAAACAACCTATATAGAGTATAAACTACTTGGACTCACGTACTCACGTTAACTAAAGTAGTGTAAAGCATATTAGTTGGCTTTAGAGGGCTGCTGAGAAGTGCGCCTCAGCCTGTGCAATAAATTTCTGTAATCCGCTATTGCATCTGGTGCCAACTTAGCACATTACTGATCATTCATAAGCGCAATTATCATCCCACTTCTGTTAATTATTGGGTCACTTTTTCTCTTCTGTTTATGTGCTCAAAACAATTGGACAACATACTTTTCGTTTGGATATTGAACATAATACAATTATACAGAACTTCATTGATTTACTGTAAAGTTCATCTGGAAATTTAAACATTCCTTTCCTTCTTGTCTGTAAGTCTTTTTATTGGCTGGTTTGCAACTTGCAAGTGCACGAGGCCTTATCAGAGTATTATTTATTTGAAGAACTATGGCTGTGTTTTCTTTTTTTCAACCGGGCGGTTGGTGGGGGGGGGGGGGTGGGGGTGGTGGTGGGGGTGGTGGTTTACATTTTATTCAGCCGGACTTCGGTGCAATTGTTAAGCTCATCTGGGTTAACTGTGGAACAAACTGGTTGACATTGGTATATGTGGGTTGTGTCACGTAAATGTGAAAACTGAAGAACTTCAATTGAACGACATTAGGTACTACTAAAGATGTTCGCGTCAAAGGGGAATAGTAAACTGATTAGTGATACTGTTATACAGATAATGATATGTGAACTACCCTTTTAGGATAATAATCTTAAATTTTGTATTTCCAAGAAGATGAACTATTAGAGCCAAACATCTACGGGGCCACCTGCTGGAAAGGGTGTCCCTTATAATAAATGGGTTTGAAGTGCTAGCAAAGCTGCATATTTTATTGATTGATCATAGCTTTTAATTGATGGCAAGTCATCCCAATGGAGACAAGGTGAGGCCAACTTAAAAACTTAGCTTATTATTGGATATAACATATGATGGACAAGGCTTTTATTGGACAAGGTTAATATTAGGCCAAAATTGTAATCGAATAGTAGTTTTAGACAAAGGTAAAAGTAAAATTATGTATGGTGCGGAATTTTACATTTCTCATTTCTCTCTCTTATAACATGTCGTTATCAACCTGTTATCGACCTGCAAACTGCAAATTTCGGCCCGGTTTTGATAAGGTGATGTCTATTACCCCGACCTGCTATTTATCCGCACCAAGCCGTTCTATAATTAGGTCTAACTCTATTTGATTGTTTTGTATATAGTATATTGAGAGTATTGGTAAATTGTTAGCCACCTAACAGGAGCAAAGTGGAGAAAAAAGCTATCATTTCCCTTGCCCTTTACTTTTTAGCTCCTTTAGTCCCTTAAACAAAGGAAAAAAATTGTCATTTTAGCTAACTTTTATGTAGCTGACCATCACCTGTTTAGAGTTTTTCATCATATAACATCAATTTGTTTATCCAAGTGACACCACTTTCGACCCGACTCTAGGGCATCATTGTCATATTACAAGTGAAATGTAATGTTCTTTTTTCCCTCTTTTCCCCCCAATAATGGCCTTAAAATCTGTATGTTTAGCCATAAAAACCTCCCAAGTTAAACCAAAAGAGCAGGACGCAACATGTTTCCTTAAATGGGAATAAAGTAGACGACTGTTATACTCTGCTGTGAAGCAATTAATGTCCACACTTGTACTATAATATCATCGTTTATTGATACGTTTATGACATCAAAAGTTCACTTTGATTACCTGCAATTTGTGAAACTATAATATTAATCATCTAAACGATACTAATCTATAAGGTAATATGCTTACTGAGCACATATGATGGCTTACTTAGAAACCAATACCTGCCACACTCGAATATCACAATCTAAACTTCCACTATAGAGAAGATAACTCGAAAATGATGTGCTATCATGTGGGCAATAAGCATCAGCTGCTGCAGTCAAGCACTTGACTGGACCCTGGTGCCCTTCTAACACTGTCAAACAAGAGTAGTTTCTCCCAACCCTTCTCCAAACTCTTACAGTTTTATCAGCTGAACCACTGAAAACCAAGTCATCAACTGCAGCCAAGCACAATATGGCTTTGGTATGGCCTCGTAAAGCTCCTAGAAGTTCCATGCTGTCATCATGGCTGCTCTTTTCCCACACTAATATTGATCTATCACATGCCCCAGAGTACAATAAAAATCCATCAGGACTAAGCGCCAAGGCGTTTATCCCTGAATTGTGCTTCTCCAGTGTGTTAACCAGAGTGTGCCTCTTGTCTCCCGGAAGTTTCTTCCATACTTTGATTTTCTTATCTGCAGATCCTGTGTAAACATCTCCATCATAAGACACTGCAACTGCATTTATAGCATCATCATGTGCATTTTTAATCGACTCCAAACATTTGAAGTCGGATGTTTGCCAGACTTTAAGTGTTCTATCCCATGAAACAGAATAGAGCAGGGACTGATCTCTTGATAAGGCTAGTGCAGAGACTGTGTCAACATGATGTACCCATGTACATTTTTTATGCCTTCGAATTTCAACTTGATTGTTTGGATTTAAAAGTTTTACAGTCCGATCACCAAGAGTGGGTAGAGTAGCTATTTTTTCATATTTTATGTTCTTATGCGGGTCTTGGGTTTTTATCTTCCATACTCTAATTTTGCAGTCCTGGTGTGCAGTGAAGAGCTGGTTAGCTAAAACAACCAGAGACTTCACTGCACCTTTTCCAACTGCCACCACATTATTAGCTATAATCTCATCATCATCTTCGTAGCTGTGGGGGTTGCGTTTCCATAATCTGATTTCATTATCGGAGGACCCCGTGTATAGGAATTTTCCAGCCAAAGTAAGAGAGAATATGTAGGAGCTATGTCCTGTGAGAGTTGTTAAGCAGTGGCTTAGAGTGCTGGAAAGATGGTTTTGTTGATTGGGATGCGATGTAAGGGTTCGAACTTTTGGAAGGCTTGGGAGAGAGGAGAAGGAAGCTGACCTTGAATCATAATGGTCACCCTCAGTATCATCAGTTGAGTAAAAACGTGAAGAATGACATGATGAGGTCTGCATTTTAATGCATACAGAAGAAATTAAGGCAGAGGTTGTGAGCAGAGATGGTATGAGTTTGTCTATTTTCTATAGCTAAAAAGGTGAGAGGAATAAATGATTGAGTTCTTGAGAAGAAAAGGTTTGAACTTCAGTAGGCTAAAAAGAATGGGAAGAATAGATGTGCTGATAGAGAGGATGCCTTATATAGAGGTGCAATTCTTTGAGTGGAGGGCTCCTGGATTTGCTGGTTTTGACCTATGACTGTGAAATTTGATCAAATACTTAAAATAAAAAAGTCTTGATAAAGTTTAACCCATTCCTGAGTGTAAATTCTTGGATCCCCTCTCGAGTATTTATTCTGAATACCTTTACACTGGAACGATTTTAAGTAATTTCAGGCCGATAATAAAAGTTCGGCTTAAGTTTCCCTTGAGATTGGACTAAATTCCTTTCTCATAGAGATGTGTATGTCACCCCTCCTAAAGTTTGTCTTCTTATTGGGAGATGAAAAAGTCATCTACCATTAGATATGTTTTACAAATACGTAGTTGTATATTTATACTTGGCATGGTTTTAGTATTTGTTTTTCTCAGTACTTTTGAGCAGATTATCCATATTGTTATATTGTTATCTGACCTCTGCCGGCTAATTAACTTTTGTATTTTGTTCTGTGCTGTCTAAATATGATTGGTTTGTACATATATATTAGTTGCTAAACCAAGATTATGACCTTGGTAATTGGATAGGAATTTGATAATCGACACTTTGATTGGGGTAGTTGAAACCAATGGTTATTAGAGGAATCTAATCTTCAGTCAGATATACTCTTTACCTTTTTGTGTATTAGCAAAGTGTTAGTATTATAATCATTCTAATCAGGTGTATTAATTATGAGTTCCTGACCTGAATATTATACATCTGCTATTTATATTTAGATAAGTAGGTAAGATCCCTAGTCTAGATAAAATATGGTTAGGAAAGCAATGTGATACTGGAAAATTACGTCCAATGCATTAAAAGATTGGAGAACCAAGAACATTGAACTTGTAACTAGTGATGTGTTATAGATATATATTGATTTCAACGTCAACTGTAGATCAATTTCCTTGAAAATTGTGGATGGTTCATCTTTGATGGAGTTCAATGAAAATGAAAAGGAGCTTCTAGGCCTTAACCTTGAGTTGGTCCATTTCAGCAATTTCTTGTCAACTCATGGTTCTCATTTTAGTAATGATAAAAACTATGAGTTGTCAAATGACGCACTATAATTTTCTAGTAATGCCTAAATACGTATAAAATATTGTATTTGACATAAAATGGGACATAAAATGACATGGAGAGAGTGGTATTAGATACTACGAGGAAATCCAAGTTTATAACTATGATATGCAAATAATAACACATTTTATCAATCCTCTAAATTTCTGAATGCGACAAAGTATTTAGTTTTCTAAAGTATCTTCGTGATATGCATAATTGGCATGTGAATTATAAAGTGCGCAACCTTCCCGTTGGTATTTCTACGTTTGTCTAGCACACTCCGAGTGTCGCTACCGATCACTGCGTTATCTAAATGTGGTATTAGTTATTAATGAAAAGTTATAAAGAGAAACACGTTTAGAGTTGTATTACTATGAATATTACATGAGACTTTCCTTGTTAAATTACATGTGAATTCATGATACTTACCGTACAAACCGTTTGTTTAATAGGTTAAACTAAATTTAAAATCAGCTATGTTCTTCTAACTCAAGACACATTACATGGAATGATGGAATTGAGAAGATATTTTCAAGTCTAGTAGATGCCAAAGATGGCAGAGAGATACTTTCTTAACCACTTCATGTGTACTATTAAGACCTTTTTGGAATTAGTTATTGAAACAAATAGTTTGTGATCTTAGTTGCACTTGCATCTCTTTTCTTTTGGAGGACTTTATTTCCCAATTGTTTAGATTTAAATCTCCCCCTTTATCCTAAGCCCAAGGAAGTCCTTACCACTCTTGAAAGTGGACGAACAACCCATGTTTAGGTGCAATTTAACATTTTGAAGTTCAAAACTGCTTTTTCTTTTATTTAGCTGTTAACCGTTGATTATGGGCATGTTCACTTCGGCATAAAACAGCTGAATTGAACTAAACTGAATTGAATTGTACTGAACTAAACTAAATTGAACTGAAATGAACAGTGATATGTGAGAGTAAAAGTATTGTCAAGAGCTGAACTGAACTGAACTGGTCTGAACTGATATGAACTGAACTGCATTGAACTGAACTTAACTTAACTAAAAATAAGCTAGGGAGAACAGGCCCTATATCATATCCCTAAACAATGGATCATACTTTCTTTTTTTTATATACTTGCATTATTTATTTATTTTCCTAAAATGAAACTTGCATATTACTTCTATCATTTTCTGAATCTGTAATGTGTTTTGTTTATCTCTCTCTCCTAACCTATGTTAGTATGGTATCGCTTTTTATTTCTCTCTAATCTATGTGTCTTCTCTTTCGAATAATTATGCCCATGCTATATTAATGCAAGTATTAGAAAAACGGAGGAAATACTATTTGTTCTTAAAAAGTGATTTAGAAGTATTATTTTCTCCAACTCCCGTTCATAAAATCAACACCATTTGTCGATATGATGTCTACTCTCTGTTGGAAGTTTGGAACCTCGAATTTAAAGAGGGGAAAAGGAGGCCCCTTCAATTTAATGCTATAGGTTCTATAATCCCCCACTCAAGTTCTGTCTAACAAAAGTATATCTTCATGATCATACTAACATGGATACATGTAAAGCACTCCTATATCCTTTCCTGTAATAGATGTAGCTGTTTTTTGTTGTTTTCTTAAATTTTGAACTAAAATGCCCATTAATTAGTATTCTAGTTTAACAGATAATTTTAGATAGTGATTATATTAGTGGTTATAAAGTACACTCAAAAATAGCAAGTAAAATTAACTCTAGGAGTATTAGAAAATTAGACAAGGCCGAAAGCAGCAGCCTTTGTCTCTTATAATTGTGGTCGGTACAAAATCAATTCTATAGCTTAATAGGTTATCAATTTTCCATCTTTCTTTGATTTCTATTGGTAACTGTGCTTTGTCCTTTGTTTGATTGTTAATGAAATTGATGAAATGTTTTTTTTTCTGTACCAATGCAGAGCAAATAGGGTATAGTATGGTAGTGGTCCAAACAGCAACTTTTGTTAAGCCTTCTCTCTCTTTTTTTCCCAGCCTATAGTATGTGTCTGATTACGTTCTATGTCTGCATTTCTTTAAGATTGAATATGCAATGAGATGTTGTTAGAAAGTTCCAAGATTTTAGCACTTTGATTTATAAATTAAGGTTAGAAGGACCCTTTACCAATAATATCTGTAGCTTCTGGTTATTCCTTATAAATGGTTCTTTGGTGGACTTGGAGCAAATGTTGTAAATGAGGTAACTTTCTTGTATATTTTTATGCTCCCTCTATCCTATAGCTAAGTTAGAATATAGGAAAACCGAGTAATAAGTTAACATACTACTCTTGACAAAGTTTATATCGTATTCTCTTGTATCGTGATCTGTACCTTTTAACTCAACTTTTTTCTCTCTACTTTTTCTTCCTCGTCTTTTAAATGGATGGATTTTTTCTTGAAAGAATTTCTTAGAGAAAACCTTTTTTACCAAACGGTCAGGTGTCTAACAAGAGCGAAACATAATAGTGGAGCGTGGAGCGCTGGCTACGCCGGAGCTGGCCAACAATAGTTCAAATTCCTTAATTGCCCCCATAGACTCATTGTTGGTTGTGTGATACTTAACCAAACTGTTCCTTAAAAGAAGTTCATAGTTTGGCATGAATGCGACAATGTCCTTAGATTAGGCCTTATGAGCCCTAGGTGGAATCGACCCATGTGATTTGTAGAGTTGTAGTATCATAGATGATAGACCTATTTTATTTCAAGGTCTTGTCATTCCCTCCTTTTATTCTATGTTTCACAAGATCACTGTTTTTTGTGCAATTTTTTCACCAATCATAATAGTGCCGTCATCTTCACCTCACCTGATTCAGTCTCAGTTGGTTTTGGCCGTTGGAAAGAGATAAATATCAACCGTTGAGGCGTCTTTTGAGCTGCTAGATTATGTTTCTCAGTGTGACATCTGTACCACTTAATATAGTATAGTAGGAAGTTCTCTACTTGAAAGTCTAATGTCCACAACTAGAGAAGAGAAAGCTGATATAGCATCTGATTTCCTTTCTGCTTTTATGTGGTAAACACTGCTGTTGCATGTTCTTATGGTTCATTAATTTGAGGAAAGAGTAAAAACAGATGGAGAATGTTCTGACTTCTGCCCAACTATGAGTGAGTTTCTAGTTGCACTTTTAAGCCCATAAACTAGTATCAATTGGTTTTGATTGCAACTTTCTGCTGTTAATTGTGTGGGACTGACAGACATGAGCCATATATATTGGAGTTCTGGAGTACTAACAATGAAAGTTATAAGCCAGCTCGCTTAGTTAAATGGTCTCGTGGGGTTGTTTCTGAAAAATAGGATAGAATCTCATTTACATAACTGTGCTATGTGGCTTTGGCTCTTTTGGCTTACCACCAAAAGTATCATCTTCTGTTCTAAATAAGGGTGATAACCTATGTTGTTTAGATTCTTCATTTTACCAGAAGTACCTGTGTCGGATCCTCGACACTCGCATATGAGTGAGACACTTGGACACTTCATTTTGGGTTCAAAAACTGAAAAGTTCCATAAAATAGCTGAGTTCGACACTTGGACACATATACGTATCAGACATGGGTACTCGAATCCAAGCCGCATAGGTGATAACATGTTGAGTTTATCTTTTAAGGTTCCTCGTAATACTTATATATCTAAGTCTGAACTAAATCTTTTATTCTATTAATCCGAGTAAAGACTTTCGAAGTCCGGATTGAGTATTACTTGTCGTGTAACATTCAAATATACATCAACCTTAATTAACATTAATAATGACGAGTAAGCTAAATTTTTATGGTCTGATTCACGTAATGTAAAGTAATGGCAACTTGAAAACAGTCCATCGTTTCCATGTTAATTACTCCACTCAAGCACACACTTTAGATTGTGGAAATTGGGTGTTGAGTAGCTTTTGCCTCTCAAGGAACATATTTGCTTCAACTTACCATTGTTGTCGTGGTTATAATGTGATCTGGGTTAACGCACATGGCATTAAAGCTTTAATTCTGCTGCTACTCTATCTTGCCAAAGCATTTTCCTATTAGAATTCCTATATTTGGAGTTATTTGAGGCTCTCTTATTACTTTATAGAAAATAAAGCATTTAATTTTAGGTGCGTTCTCTTCATTTGAACTTATTTAATAAAATATTAAACTTAATCTTTATCCGGATTGACCTGATCGTCCTTAAAATTCACTTTACTAGTCCACTTTAATATTAATAAAACACATTCATCGATGTTTTAGCTCTTGAAGATGGAAATGAGAGAACTTATAATTAGAAGTCAAACATTTATAGAAAGTATACTTGATAACATTATAATCCGTTTACTAATGAGTAATGACATATCCCCCTCATTTTTTGGTACTACTTTATAAACTTATGGTACGTATTTAGATTCTTTAGGTACACCACCATAGTACAATGAAATGACATGCTTATCTTTTAGCTTATAGCGAAAGGATTTCCAATTTATTGTTGCTTACTTACATATATATGATTATTGCCCCTTCTTTTAAATTGAGAGAAATTGAACTAAGCTAAATTAAACCAAATTAAATTAAAATTGAACTGAAGTGAACTGAGAGAAACTGAATTGCAAAGAGTAATTGAACTAAAACTGAACTGAATTGTAAATAAGTCAAAAAGAACATGACTTATATGAAACCTTATCCTCCTACCTTGTAAGTTGTAACACACGGCAAAGTGTTAACTTTCCATAATACAAACTAAGAGCAGAGTGGTGATGCCTCTACATCTAGCATTGGGTAGACCTCATACAATAACTGTCCTAACTAAACAATTTTAGATTATGTTATTATGAAATATTAAATAGCATTATCGAAAAAAATTGATGATAATTCTGATACAAAACGTTCTGGTCATAAAAAAGTTAAAACATATATCCATTTTATGTGAAATATTGTCACTAAGAAGCAATAACAAGTATATTCCTTTGATGGTAAAAAGAATCAAGGGCAACACTATAGTAAAAAGAATCAAGGGCAACACTATAGACGTCTAACTAGTACCATTCCAAATAAGTTTACCGATTAAGCTAATTGAAAGCCAAAACAATGGATATAAAGTAAGGAGTGCTCACAAAGGTTATCAATTTTTCGAATACGGTCAGATGAATCCGACGGAAATCATCCTCACGACTACAAGGGATCGTTAGATTGTCTCTCCAGCAAGGCTGTATTTTCCAGCGATATAAGCGGGAGATGTTCCACATTGCAAGATTTGTTTGACGATCGTAGTTTTTATGAAGGAATTTTTTGTTTGATTCAACTTATGTATTTGTTTGATTCGATTGCTTATGTAGATGTCGTATGACTTTTTATTAATGAATTAATTTTACTATTCAAAAAAAAAAAAAAAAAAGTAAGGAGTGCTACTATAAATGTTATGATAGCCTAAAAAACAAACTTCTTTCGTATATATATGAAAATGAAATATTGAAATTTTCAGTCTTTAAAACTAGTATTGAGCCAATATTTTATCTAGTGATACATTTATAAATTTATAAAAGTTGATATTTTGAATATATAAATTAAAAAAAATCCTACAAGATTTCATATATTTCAGGATAATATTAACTTTGATAGATGTTTTTCTAAAATGATCAAATGACTAGAAATTTATCTAAATGCTTAGATTTTGATAAGTTTTATCTTCTTTTTTTTCTTTTCCTTTTGCTCGTCATTTCCCGTGTTTTACTATCTAAAGTTTTGACATATTTTCATTTAATTTACTAACCTTGTTATTTCAGCTCATTAGATCATTTTGAGAACTCTAGTTAGATCAATGCTGAGTATTTCAAAGAAGGAAAAACATATTTGATGGACTCACATGTTAGAAGTAGAGGAATGATAAAACACTCATTGTGAACGGTCAATATGTCCACTCACAATATTTTTTATTTTTTCAAAAAATTACTTTTATTTTAAAAAAAATCATGACTAAATAAAAATATAAAAAGACAACTTTTTGTCAAAAAGTAAACATGTGATCTCTGACATAAAGCAAAAAATTGCATGGATTTGCGTGTCTGTTAGCTTTGGTCCCAAAAAAGTACATTTACTTATCTATAAGAACCCATGTATGTGCGTTCGAAACCCTGATTATTGATAAATTAACCACTGTTTATGTGTTTGAAAACCTTGTTTATGTTAAATCAATCCCTGTTTGTGTATGTAAATATATTAAAATGACAATATTGTCCCTATTAAATATGTAATCTCTACCAAATAGCAAAAATCTGCATTGATTTGCGTGCCCCATTTAGTTTTTGTCCCCAAAAGTACAATTGGTTATCTATAAGAAATCCTCTTTGTATGTTTGAAACTCTAGTTATTGATAATACACTTATTATTATTACATCAATCCTTATATATTTGTGTGAGTGGCCAAAATGAGCGTTTTATCACCACTCCTAGAAGTAGGTGTGTCATTCATAAAGATAAAAATATGAGAATCACTCCATGTGCTGATACAATCATGATTTGATTTCTTTACACAATTGCTGGAACTTCTTTTCTTTAGTAGCTTGTATGCTTGTGTAGATTTGGCCAAGTTTTACCTTTCTTGAGATGGTGCTTCATATCTTCTTTCACCTGGATTCTATATCTGGAAGTAAAATCTAAGACTTCATGTCAGGTTGCCACGTCCAACCCTTCCCCCATACCTTTGCAGCCCACCAATTATCAATGAGTCCGGATCCTCTAGAATACTTTGCTGTCGTTTTTACTATATTTTGTATAAATTCGCTTAAATGTCACTGAAAGCTGGTATGTTTTTGCTATGGCGTCAATGGATCATAATGTTATCAAGTACTACTTTTTCTCCAGCTTCATTTGTTCACTTAAAATAGATTATAACTCATCTTACCTTATGATGATTCTTATGTGATACAATTGTATGATAAGATACTAAGATATAGATAACTTATGATATAATACAAGTACACACTTTCTTTTCACCGTGTTTTCTGATTTCTATTTAAGCAAAATATAGTTATATAGTTTCTTGTTATATTCGTCTCGACATCTTTTTTTTTTTTGATATCAACTTTCATAATTTTTACTTATAGGAAATTGTATATACTAATGAGTAATGATTTAAGCTATGTATGCGTCCATAGAAGCGTATCAAGTATTATGAAACAAAGTAACTACAATAAAAGCTAGTGTATTGTAGGATGACTTTTTACAGATGATGTGATATTTTACGCATAAAAACATGAGTGCGTCTTAGGTATAACATTTTACACTAAAATTTATTATGTAACATGCATGATGACATATACTCCAACTAGGAGGACATGGGATATACAAATAATGACATGAATCTCATGTCATTTAGACATTTATTTCATGTCACTTGAGATCTTTTTCCAAAAATAATTGGTGATTTGTGGGTCGTTACACCATAATTTATGGTGTAACAATTACCCCTATAAATTTGTGTTAAAATATTGAGACGAAATAACCATATATTATATGCTGCTCCGAGATTATAGGGTTATTCTATCCTCAATGTAGGAAAGGTTATAGGAATGGAGAAATAATTTTATGAAAAACTAATGTATGTTGTACAAATGATCCAATTAATTGGACGGTCTAAAAGTTCCAACTCCCAGGCCAACAAGTAACAACAAAGTAATTTTTGGCTCATTCCTCAAGTTCAATATTGTTGAAGGCCAAATTTCCATATTCTATCTGATGCGCAAGTGGGGAGTGCCATGGTGCACATGTACATGTACACATAGAAACAAGAATATGATTAATTAAACTAAATGTTAATGATGGATCGTGTTTATATTAAAGTAGTATGTTCTTTTGGAAATAAACAAGTCACAAATCTGGTATAATTAGATAGATAAAAACTTGTAAATACTTGTCTTAAGGCATCATAATTATATTCTTTTGTCACAAAATAACAAACTAACAATAATACCATATTGTTTCTACTTTAGGGTATAGTGGGAAGTTGAGTGTAATTGGTAGGCACATTTTTTTCTAGGAAAAGACGTAGTGCAACTTGCCGAGGATTGCACCCTATTTTGTTCTTTGTTCATTGATTTACTTTTTGGGATAATAAGCAGACAAATATCTGTTTGAAACCTCAATGTATCTATAAAGGAATGACAAAATTAACATGAAATTTGACAGCCTGCATGAAATCAATCTGGAGACGAAAATAATTCTCTAGAAAATGATCATGACTAGACGCTCATCGCTTAATTTGATGGTTGACTGAGCGGGTAGGACATAGATATAAGCATATAGCAAGGTGACTCATCGTTTGATAAGGTGGTACTTGTTGGTATACATCTCAAGTGCTACATCGGATAGATAAAGAGTTATCTAATTTATAAAAGTTCACTAACTATATTAGTATGAGGTCTTTAGGAAGAAGGTCAAAACAAATTTGTGCGGGATAAGTCCAAAGCGGACAAAATCATACTAATGGTGGACTCATGGGCCCTACAAATGGTATCGGAGCCGACGGTTCGGCTGAGAGAACCCGCATACAATGGTGGACCATATGTGTGGCTTGCTGGTGTACACAGGGTGTAGTGCGATGTAGATCTAGGGTGTAGGTGCAAGTCTTTGGTGGTATTTTGTGTGGTTCTTGAAGATGGGTGACTCCGGTAATACATGGACATGCGATTGTAGAGCAGGAATATGTCAGGGTTTCAACCTAGAAGCACGGAGCGGAAACATATTGGTTGCAGGCATAGCTCGGAAGCATGGTGCATGAAATCTAAAGACGTGTGGAAGACTCTCTGTGTGACCTCGCGATGGAAATTTGTGTTTGGTGCATTGTGTTGAAAAGTCTTCCTAATATTATGGTGGTCAGGCGGCATGTTCCGCATTTGGCGACGGTACAAGATGATTAGACGGATTATCGCTGGAAGGGAGGCTTGTGGTTCTTGGTCTAAGGGGAGGATTGTTTAATATACATCTCAAATCCCACATCAGAGAGATAAAGAGCTACCTAGCTAATTTATAAAAGTTCACTAACTACATTAGTATAAAGCCTTTTGGGAATGAGCCCAACAACAATCCTTACAGGTTAGGCCTAAAGCGAACAACATTATACTAATGATGCAGCTCTAGGTTGACTCGTAGCCCTACACCTATGGTGATGGAAGTGGCTCCCAGATTATTTGAAACTATGGGGGTGTTCTTTTACTCTTTTTTCTTTTTGTGAAAGATAAATTCCATTAATTGCAAATATACAACATCTATACTGAATATTGAACATAACCAAGTAAAATATTGCTTAATCAATTTTAAATATTCTTTGCTTAAACTATAAGAGCTTTCAACCATAAATTTAATAAGGCGATCCAAAAGATGTATTATGCATGTAACTTTCTACAAGGATCTCGATTTAGTAGACAATTAGCCTATTACAAAGGAATAACGAAGCCTAATTGTATTGCAGTCACGTGTTTACTTGTTTAGGCGATTGCTTGTGAGCTTACATTAATATGAGAAGATGACTTTAAAATTAGATTAACCCGAGAAAAAAAAAAGAGAGGGGAAAGCGATACTCCAGACTCCAGAGTATGCTATTTGGACAATGAATGACCTTATCTAGAAAATCACAACTAAACAATTTAGACAAAATAGAATTGTGCATCATGTGTTACATTGCCAAGGTCCAAGAATGGGGTTATATGGTCTTATAGAGACCTTGAAAGAAACTTCTATGAGGAAGGACTTTCATTTTCAGCCCAAAGAAATCAGAAACTTGTGATATTATTTGGGCTTGCACTCATGTTCCACAATTCCACATGCATAGAATATAATACACCCCACCTAAGACTTATTGTTTATGTTGATGTAGAGAACATGGAACAATATAGCTTCTAGAGTAGAGAATTGTATTTCGACGCCATTGTATTTTGACTGTTCAGTTGGCGTTGGTAGACCAAAGCTTCAACTGCCGCCAACCATAGTCCTAAATCATCCTCATATATCGGATCGGACCAATGGCTTCTAGTCTTCTAGATATACGTAATACATGATGTGCTCTGAACCCTACTTGTTTCTTTTGTTACCTTTGAAGATTTTAAAAGTCATTGTTTCTGGTTCTCAAAGACTATTTCGATTTTTCCAATTGCTTATTTTAATTGTCTTACTTTTTTTTTTTTAAAGAAAATTAGTTAGGAAGAAATCTTTTGCTCAACCATCGGAAAGGGTCTTCAATAAGAGGTCCATTATTACAAGTCAGATACTTTTGGTTCTCTTTTAACCTGAAGCAAATGCTTGGTGTGTGTAGAACGCAAACAAACGGGGACATCAGTGAATCTCATGCAGAGTAATCCACGTGGATAGAGTATAAAGCATGTGAACCTCACATGTTTTTTTTAATTATTTGTCCTTTTAATTGTATAAAATATAAAATAGAAAAGATGATTGACATGTGAAATCATTCCAAGAAACAAGTAGCATTTGGCTAACCAATGTGGGTTTGTAACTTAAAATAGAGTTAGCTAAAATCTAAGTGACACTCTTAGACAATTTTCTTAAAATGGAGTTAGCTAAAATCTAAGTGACGTTCATAGTCAATTTTCATTTTGGTCAACTATTAAAGTTGCTTTTATCTTCCAAGATAAAAATAGTGAATAGTACCCGTTATTAGTTTATACTTCATTCGTTTTTTAAATTGTTACGCTTTCTTTTTTTTGACCATTTCTATTTAATTGTTATCCTTTCATTTTTTCTCCTTATATAGTAACATATCACATCATTATACTTCCTCCGTTTCAAAATAGATGGGACATTGTGATTAAAACGGACTCCTAGGCAAAATTTCATAAGTATGTTTAGGTAGTATAATTAATTCTAGTGGTCCCTGTGAAAAGGAGGGAGAAACCTCTCCCCCAAACCTGCCCACCGGAAACCACCCCCCTACCTGCCCACCGGAAAACCACCCTCCCCCAAACTCGCCCACCGGCCATCCACCACAACACCTCCACCACCGGTCACCACCATCACTACCGAAAAACTTAAAAACAACCCCCACCCGAAAAACTCAAAAACAACCACCACCACTCAAAAACAACCACCACCACCCGAAAAACTCAAAAACAACCTCCTCCAACATCATTTCTCTTCCTCTTTTCCTCTTCTTCTTCTAACAACAACAACAACAACAACAATGGCGAAAAACAATACCCTTTCTCATCTTACTTTACCGAAAACAAATCCGAGTTAAAACAACAACAATCGCCGAATTTCAACAACGTTTTCACTCCACAAGGTTCTTCTACTCCCTCGAAACTCGGGTCATTAGATAAAATCCGGAAGAATTTATCGGAGTTTCGCCGTCGATCGTCGGTTTCTAGCCGGAATCTCCTCCTACTTTTCAGCGAAATGTCGGAAACCCTAACCCTAACATTGTCGGGCAGAATCTGTTGAGAATTTGCCGGCGAATGTGTTTGGGAGGGAGATGAAGGAGAAAGAGGGGAAGAAAGGGAAAGAAGGCGGTGGCAAGGTCGAGGTGGTAGTGGTGGCGTTGGGTCGCATCTGGTGTCGAGTTGGTGGTAGTGTCGGGTTAGTAGTGACGGTGGTGGTCTCAGAGAGGAGAGAAAGGGTGGTGGCTAAGAGAGAGGGGTGGGTTGAGTTGAGGAGAGAGAGAGATGGTGGTGGCTAAGAGAAGGGGTGGTTGAGTTGAGGAGAGAGAGATGGGTTGGTGGCCTGGTGGCTATGAGAAAGGGGTGGGGTGGGTCAATAAAAAATGGTGGGAATTGTTAGTTTTAGGTTAGGATTAATCAGATTATTAGAGGTAGATTAATGTACATAACAAAGTTAGTAAGGGTAAAATGGTAAAATTATAAGGCAAAAGTTACTAAATAAGGAAAAAAATAACAATGTATCATCTATTTTGAAACACCCCAAAATAGACAATGTCCCATCTATTTTGAAACGGAGGAAGTATAAACTTTTCTACCTTATATACTCCATCACCCATTTTATTAATCCACCCAAAATCTTTTCACCTACCTTATTTTCTCTTTCCACAATATCTTAATGATTCTTTACATTTCTCAAAAACCAAATATCCTTTTGTGTACTTTTTTCATGTTGTTTTTGCAGAATTCCCTTGGTTTCTCCTCAAAATGGAGTGTAATATATAATTAATTGTCAATGGGGGCTATAGAAGATAAATAACTGTCGTTCAATATCACTCTTCCAGGACAGATACTCCCTCCGTCCCATAATATAAGTCTTGTTTCCTTATAAGGTGTCCCACAATATAAGTCTTATTTATGTTTTCAGTCAATAATTATGCCCAAGATACCCTCATGTAATTAAGTTAATTTCCAAAATGTCTTCATAACTTCAACTTCCAATACACTATTATTAATGGCAAAATGAAATTTCTTACTCCATTGAACTCCTCTCCACATTAAACCATGCAAAATCAATATTCAGTTTATATTTTTTGTTAAAAAGAAAAAAACTAAGATAGTGTTTCCCAATAAAACAAAATCCCACTTTACCTCCCGTGTAAAAACGTAACAATCCGACTTGCGTGGACCCGGTTCACACTATAAATAGTGTGGACCAGGTCCAGGCACGTGACATGTTATATCACTTTAACATACACTACATCATTTTAACATACACTATATCACTTTAACATACACTATATCACTTTAACATACACTATATTACTTTAACACACCCTATATCACTTTAACATACACTATATCACTTTTAACATACACTATATCACTTTAACACACACTATATCACTTTAACATACACTATATCATTGTAACATACACTATATCATTGTAACATATACTATATCATTGTAACACACACTATATCATTTTAACACACACTATATCACTTTAACATACACTATATCACTGTAACATACACTATATCCTTTTAATATACACTATATCATTTTAACATACACTATATCACTGTAACATACACTATATCATATCAATATACACTATCATAAACTCACGTGATATGGATCGGGTGCACACTAATTAGTGTGCACCGGGTTCATATTAGTTTTTTTAAAAACAGAATCAGAAGTTATTATATTCTCAGACGGATCGGAAGGAGTAATATAATACAAATATACATTATTGACAAAAATGGAAAGGAAGAATATCAACTTCCAGGAAACATCTTATACTTTGAAAAGCTTTACGTTTGTAAGTTACCTAGTTCTGTATGTATTAGCTCTCTATGACAACTCCTACGCGCAAGATCATCCACTCGTGCCAAAACTTTAGAATCAAAAGCATATAACAGCGGTCCAAGCAAGGTATTCAACACGGTGGAAATATTCTTCATTTCCCACCGTCATACGACATTATATATATACACACAACATTTCATCAAAACATTTAAGCAATCACAATTTCAGGAAGCCTTTAAATCTCAAAACAATCTCTTCTTTCTTCTTAAAGCTTAACAAATTAAAACAATCTCTTCTTGTTTCTTCATAGTTTTAAGATTTTACAAGTATAAATAAAAATGGCATCAGGAAACACAAATTATGAGAGTTCATGGGCAGATCAGTGGGACCCACAACCAGCTTATGTAAGCCATGAAAATGAAAGCAAAAACAAGAAGAAGAATAATGAATCAGGAGGAGGTGCAAAGAAGAAAGTTGAAGAAGGGCTTACCAAAACTAAAGAAGTTGCTTCTACTAGTTTCAAGAAGGTCAAACAGGGTACTTCTATGGGTATCAGTTGGATCAAAGACAAGTATCATAAGACCACCCAAAAACATTAAATCATCATATTATAAACTTCTTTTTATTTCATGTTATGTAATTATTTCATTTGATTCATGATTTATATCTTAGGTTGATGATTATTATGGGTATCTGTATATCTTATCCGATCTGATTTGATTTGATTTGCTTTGGTTTGTTAATCAAGCAAATTTTTTTGTAATTGACTATTGAATCGTTTCTTTCTCTTTATTTTCTTGAATATACTCCACTTATCTTTTGATCATATTTTCCCGCACGACTTCATTAGTGTATGTTTGTGACTTTTCATGATTTTCTTGTGATCATTTCACACTTGTTTATGATTAGCTGATTATTGTAATTGTTAATTTTTAGATTTATATGAAATGGGCCTGGGTAACCCAATAAAGAGGATGAGAGTTTGACCCACTTACAAGCTAGGAGGTTCCATCTTAAAACCAATTAATGAGATGAGGAATAACTCCTCATCTTATAAATACCTGCCTGCTGATGATTGCCAAAAACAACAAGTCTGGCTTTGAACCCGCTCCACAGAACCATCAGAATGATATATCATCCTATAAACCTACTTACAACCAAGTAAATTCTTATCATAGTTGCGAGGTACCAACTCCCATGTGTCATTTTTAATCAAAGCATTATATTCATCTAACATAGCTTGACGCCAACGCGAGTTTTTAGAAGCTTGTTTAAAATTAGTAGGTTCAGACTCTACAATTTCAGTGTTGAGGTTCATTAAGACACGAGGCTTAGACACACCATCCTTAAGACGGGTAACCATGGGATGACGATTACGGCCAGGACTGAGAGCAGGAGAGGACGTGGGCGAAGATGCAGAATTGTGGGAGGGGGAGGACGCAATAGCCTCGCCCATACTCGGGCTTGAGCCAGCAGACGGGGGGGGGGGGGGGGACTGCCCAGCAAGCAATTAATGATAACTCCTCATCTTAAAACCAATTAATGATAGGAGGTTCCACTTACAAGCTAACTGGAAATGTTAGAGCAATAATCCTCTTAGGGGCTGGACATCCTGTTGAGGTAAATCTTTATCCAGTAGCAATCAAATACCAGTCTAGACGAACCCCTCGCAACCCGGGCTCTGATACCATGTTAATTTTTAGATATATATGAAAATGGGTCTGGGTAACCCAATAAGGAAGAGGAGAGTTTGGCCCACTTACAAGTTAGAAGGTTCCATCCTAAAACCAATTGGTGATAGGAGGAGTAACTCCTCATCTTATAAAGTGGTTTATTATCTCCTCTTTCTCCAATGTGGGACACTCACAAGTGGACTTTCAATGGGTTTCAACAGTAATAATTCATCAGAATTTTGTTAACGTAAGAAATATAAGCGGTCGTTTGGTTAAAGTTGGGAAGTATAGCTTCCCTTGAATTTGCATTGCCCATGAAATTTCATTTTTCATTTTTTAAGAAGTATAATTTTTTTGTTTACTTGAACATGGGAAATTCTATTTCCCATGGGAATTTCCACTTACCGAGTAGGACCTAGGTAAGTTATTTCCTCCATTTTGTAGGAAATAGAACTTCCTAGGAAGTTCTACTTCCCATGCTTTTGTCAACCAAACAACAACACATATACCTACTTCCTAGGAATTCTAATTTCCTATGTATTTGAAGGTTAACCAAACAAGCTCTAAATATTAGGAAACTTCCTTGCGAGAGAAACACCTGATGTGTCGCTACTCGCTAACAATGATGACATGTAAAGCAGAATAACTAAATGGTTGACGGCTTGACGCACTATTTGAGATATACTCTAAGAAACAAAAAGGATGAAAACTAGAGAGAAAATATTCCATTGATTCTTATAAATCAAAATATCAAAATAAGGAATTATTACAATTTGAGTATTTACACTATCTTATATTATAACAGAATACTAACAAGCTTAACGAGTTGTTTAGGGAATAACAAAAAGTACCTGAAATTGGACTATAGCTTATTACATCTTATATCAGTTTTATTACATAAGCTAATTCTGAATTTGTCATATGATCAGTAGCTCAAGAATCAACAATCCAAATAGATGAAGAATTGTTACCTGCAAAATGAGCAAATGAGCCAGAATTATTGGAAGATTTCCTAATAATTTGCTTGCCTTTGATGGATTTCAGAAAATCTTGAAACATAGACTGCAGCATTATAGTGTCACCTTATTAGCCGCAATAGAACGACTATTAATATTTTGAGCAGCACCAAAATCCAAAGGATTATCTTCCATAGGTTCAACAACAATATTTGCAGCAACTCTGGTTGAATGATGAGTTTGATTGTTGTACTTCTTGGTATACAGGTCAGGAAATCCAACCAGCTTAAAAATTGAGCTTTAACACGTCATTTCCTTTACAATACTCACACTTCAAGTTAATTTTCTCCACTGCATCAGCTTGAAAATCATTTATTTTCTTCAAGCATTGACAAGTACACTTCGAAACCATACCACAAGTGCAATATGGAAATTCCTTAAATTCTACAATTAATCCCAAAACTTCTTCATTTTGCCAAACCATGTTAGTATTGACAAAATTTCTTGTTTCAATTTCTCCAATTTCTTTTTAATCTGATAAACCTATGGTCCAATTGAAAATGTGAAATTTTCACCAATTTCATGTTCCATTGAATTCACAGTCCAACAAGTCACCAAATAATCCTATCTTCTCTATTGATTGTAATTTTTATCAGACAATTCAGGTTGTGGAATTGAACCGTCAAGAAAACCTTTGCAACTAAAGCTCCCATAATTTTCTTCTTCCAGGCAACAAAAATGTCGTTCGAATTCAAACAAACAACTACTAATTTGTTTTTTGTTTGATCAGAACTAGAAATATAAAAAGGATCACTACAGGAATTACTCACATTACTGTTCGAATTTTCTCCAGTAATTGACGTTTCAGCATCAACTTCCACCATTGTTGAATAACTTGAAGATTTTCAAAGGAGATTTCGATAAGATTCAAAGAAATTCAGAGAATTTCAACAAAATTTAGAGATTTCAACAAAATTCAAGTAAATAAATAGAAATAGATTGAAGAAATATAGAATCAAAAAAGAAATTTCTCCCGATTATATTCTCAAATTAAAATTCAGCGGAATGTAACCCGCTCTGATACCATGAGAAACAAAAAGGATGAAAATCGGAGAGAAAATATCTCACTTTAGGAAATGATTCTTAGAAATTAGAATATCAAAAATGAGAAATTATTACAACTTGATTATTTATACTATCTTTTGTTATAATAGAATACTAACAAGCTTACTAACTTGTTTAGGAAATAACAGAAAGCGTAAGGAACTCAAGTTTAACTACAGTTTATTAGAGCTTATATAAGCTTTATAACATAAGCTTCATACCAATTTGTAAATGATTTCAACAAAATTTAAAATTAGGAAAATGATATACTCCTATTTAGCCAAATTCAATTAGATTATACAATATCAATACTTAAGTTAACACAAAAGCATGAAATTCACTATTAACAAGAAATGGAAAAATATAAGACATCCATCTCTAACATACGTCAACATCATTCACCCCATCTTTTCCAAATCTTTCATACTTCATTTTGTCCTATCATGCTTCAGCTGCCATAATCAACGATGTATTTGTAACTTCATTTGTGTGTGTTGAACTTAAATTTCTCTTTTTTATTTTGAAACTCTTTTGTACTTGAATACATTCATGATTAAATGGAAAAAAAATTTGGAGACAATAATTGGTGTTCTAATATTGATTCTCAAAGTACAATGAAAATACAAATAAGAGTAGTGAAGGCCAACATACACATAATTAACTTTTGTCCCACATCGACGGCTGCGGGATGTCATGTCCTTATATAGAAATGACTTGTACAATAAATTATAGGTTGTATACCATTTAAGTGAGTAGAATTCAGCTATATGTTTGGATGATGTGTAAACATTGAAGATCTCAATTTTTTGGACTGAAATATGTGACTAATTGCACACTATTACTTCGAAACTAATTCTACAATCAATGCAATTTTTAGGTATGAGAGAGGTAGAGAGGAAAAAAAAAATGGGTCATGTGATTGGAAAGAGAGAGAAGAAAAGCAAAAATAAAAAGTGTTGCAAGTAATTAATTATTTCCTTTTTAGGAAAGTGTTGCGGGTAAAAGAAAAAGGAGGAAGTAACATTATTGTGGGGACAATGATTTTCCCAAATTTGACAATTTTTTTATAGGGAAAAGCTATATGCAGCCCGAAGGGCTGTATATAAGAAGCTAAAAATGGAAATAAGTTGCATTAATTGATCATTTATTACATCGGTTGATGTAAAAATTTTCCATAAATTCACAACTTATTTCCATTTCAAGTGTATTTGTTGCAACGGAAGCGATTAATAAAGCAATAAGCTCAAGAAAGCGAATAATGAACACACAAGATTTAACGAGGTTCACTATCAATTTGATAGCTACGTCTTCAAGGCAGGGAAAAACGATGATTTCACTATGAACGAGACGATTATAATTACAATAGGCAAGATTCAATTGAATGGATTTCCAATTGAATCTCAAAGACTCTCTCTAATCTCCTCTATTGTGTTTATTCTAATCTCTCTCTCTCTCTCTCTCTAATATTTGTGGTAAAAAGCCCTAAATATGATATAACATATTTATATGAAGTCTAGAATACAAGTTGTAAGATATCGAGTAAAAACCCGATCGAAAATCGCCTTCGCGTGCTGGCCCGCGTCGCACCCCCCGACGAACGTCGCACCTCGCGACCAAGCACGCAGCAGCGAGAGCAGGCGAGGATGCGCGCTGCGTCGCACCTCGCGACTCAGCTCGTCCCACTGAATGAACGAAGATGCTGCTGGGCTCGCGATGCACCTCGCGACCATTGTCGCGGCTCTTGACCCAGCTCGCAAGTCACGAACTCACATTATTTATGTGTTATATGCAACCCTAACGGCCCGTTTGGTAGTTGGTCATAAATGATGGTAATGGGAATGAATTTGTGTGTAAATTTGTGAAAAATATCATTGTTCATTCCCATGGTAATGCTAATTTGTCCTAAAGTGTCCACTTTCCTTCTTGAATTTTCATTCCCATCCAATACCACCTTGTAGGGTGGTAATGAGTGGTAATGAAAATTGCTTTCCCTTGGAGACAAAAACACAAGTTTAGGGGTAAGATTGCTTTCCCATGGAGAAAAAATGCATCCCCATGGAGATTTTAAGGGTGCTTCCCTAATAAAATTACACTTGAAATTCATTCCTATTACCACAATTTATTAACGATTACCAAACGGGCCGTAAAGGTTGCATATAACATAATCTTTTTTATAATCACCTTAATCTTTTTACCCCACGTACAAAACTCTCTTTCCACCATATTCTTGCACAAACCCATTATCAACTCCATATTTAATTCTACATCATATATTACCTAGTTCACACTTACAAATGTAAGGAAAGCTAAGGAATATCCGCAAAAAACCTCCCGCTTCTCTCTCTAAACAAACAAAACCCTCCTAACCCTAACCCTACAAACCCGCCTTTTCTACTAGGCTCGCCGGAGGCTGGCTGTTTAGCCTCGTCTCCGGCGAGCTTAGGCCTCTGATTCTTCTCATCGTCTCCATCTTCCCCTGTTCGTCGTGGGTTTCTGTTCCGCGAGTTTCCCCCCTCCCCTGTTTTTCCCGGTTTCGGGCTGTTTTTTTGGTGGTGTGGTAGTGGCGGTCGGTCCGCCGTAGTCGTCGTAGTCGTTGCGTCGAACGACGTTAGTTGTCGTCGTTCCCCAGTCCGTCGTCGGTTTTGTTGTCCGAGCGATTCCCCCCTCCCCTGTTCGGTAAGGCCCCATTCCTTTTTCTCCCGTTCGTGTTTGTCTAGTCATCCCTCTGTCTTCCAACCCCCGTTTTGGCTCGTCTGCGTGGCCAACCCAGCTTCCCTGGTCAAGCGTCTCCCCTTCCCGGTCCCCCTCTAAAGGTCGTTTAGGCTAAGTTCCCCCTTCCCCGTCCCCTGGTTAGGTTTTAGGTGTAGTCGCGTCTCCCTTTCCCGTCCCCCCACTAGTGTAGTTGGAGTTAGTTTAGTTCGCGTGCCAAGGAAGCGTACGGTGCAGTGTTTTTGTCGGCGTGGCTATGTGTCGGGTGGTAGTTTCTGTTTTCTTTACTTTCATGATTGTTTGTTTCCGTTCTGTTGCTTGTCGGTCTTCTGGCTTTGGGATTGTCACTTTGGATCTTCGGATCTGTCAGTGGGGCGACGTTCACCAATCTAACTCGCCCCAAATTCTCGTGATGACTTCATGTGTCATCACACCTAAAAAACGCATCTTGTGGGAGGCCCCCCAACTTGATTTGGGGCACGTTAAGACCTCCACCTCGTTTTTCGGGTTTCAGTCTAATGTGACTGAATTTCGAATACCCTCGCAGTAGGGTTTGAAGTCACTTTCAAACGTGACTTCTTTGTTCGTCGAATCAGGCGAATCCCAGGAGGCTCATCAAGGACCTTGGGATTTAGTGTCTAGTGGACCTTGGGATCTACTAGCAGTTGTACGGCAATCTCTTTATGAAGATCGGCAGAGTTGTGTACTTCAACAGATTTCCTCTCATATCCTCCTTCACTCCTCATCGCTCATGACACACTTTATTCGGATTGGACTTTTACTTGTTCGTGTTTATGTTAAGTCGTTTGTACGAGTTAGTGTCGTTTTCCATAGTGTTAGTTGTTTCTTGTTTTTGTTTCGTTTGGTAATATTACCGTTAGGTTGTACTCCAACTTTTCATTAATGCAAATTTCCTTGTTGTCAAAAAAAAAAAAAAAAAAAAAAAAAGCTCCATATTTAATTATTCATTTCGGCCTTTCAAGCAACAATAATGAGTAGAGTATAAAAGAACCAAGATAGTATCTACTCTACTAATTATCCATTTCATACCCAACTCTGAAGCCAATATCAAACAATCTACATTAAACTATCACAGATAACTTAGTGCAAGGACTGATAAATTCTAAGAAATGCACTTGTTATGCCACCAAATATGCAAAGTGTTGACCCTTTTGAAAATATTTCTCCAAATGACAAATCTCAGCCTCTAACAGCTACTTTAACTTACATCTAAATGTATACCCAGAAAATAAAATAAAAAATATGACTTTTGTAGGTCTTCTTAAAGCAGGCTACAACAAAAATAACTATAATACTTACGGTCTATTTGGTAGTTGGTCATAAATAATAGTAATGGGAATGAATTTGTGTGTAAATTTGTGAAAAATATCATTGTCCATTCTCATGGTAATGCTAATTTATCCTAAAGTGTCCACTTTCCTTCTTGAATTTTCATTCACATCCAATATCACCTTGTAGGTGGTAATGAGTGGTAATGAAAACTGTTTCCCCTTGGAGATGAAAATATAAGTTTAGGGGTGAGATTGCTTGTCTATGGAGAAAAAATGCTTCCCTATGAAGATTTTAAGGATCCTTCCCTAATAAAATTACACTTAAAATTCATTCCTATTACCACAATTTATTAGCAACTACCAAATGAGCGGTTAAAGTTTTGTCTCAAAGACCACATGATCTTAGGTGCGGTAGAAATAAAAATTGATCTTAGGTGTGACATGATATTGGATTCAAGCAAGTTTTATGTTGTTGGTCACAACTCACAACAAGATGTACTTGAGACAAAAAAAATTGTTGTGAGAAACATGCACAAGTTTGTAAACCAAAACGAATCGTGGTTAGTAAGCTTAGCTTGCAGTAGAATTAATAGACGTTAGAGCAAATTACTCAGAACCAGCAACTCAGCAAGCTCCATAATGCAACAAACTACCCAAAAAAACCCCTCTTCACCATAAGATAGCATCAAAATTGATCAATTCTATGAAATTCGAGTATAAATCAGTTGCTAATTGAGAAACTTTCACACGTGCCCTAACTTCGAGACCTCAAAAATCTTCTATTGCTAATTAACAAAAAAAAAACATGAATTTAGCTTCTGATATTACTATTAGGAATATTAGGTATGATAATTCCAAAAAAAAAAAACAAAAGAAAAAAAAACCTTCAACTCCAATCCATTAATTCGATCTTTGTTTGCACCTGCCAATTAGTTTGGCTACCTTATTGATGACTTTCAGTATGAGGCAATATCAAAATGTATTTGAGCCATTTCTAGTATTTTAGAAGGGTTCATTATTATGCGACTAGTAGTAACTTTCTGATCTGGATAGATTGGCATTTCAGCTCCCCTGTGTCATGAGACAAAGCTTATTGGTGGTTCTCCTTGTACCGTGAGACGGGATATATTGGTTCTCCTTGTCACGTGAGACGAGGTTTGGTTCTCCTTGCGCTATGAGACATGTGTTTAATGTGTTGTGAGCGTGGTTTTGCTCAAAAAAACTAGTATTTGAAGTGAGCTCGACTTTGCTCAAGAAAAAGCCAATATATGGTGTGAGCGTGATTTGCTCGAGAAAAACATAAACAATAAACACTACAATTACAAAAAGACTGATGATACTGTTTTGTTAAAATATGCGGTGGGTTCGAAAAAGAATGGTGTTCTCATCAAGAGAAAAAAATAACGGGTCCGAAAAAAATGGTGTTCCCGTCAGTTCATATGTTTAATTTGATTTTCCTTAATTTTTTTGTTTCTCCAATCGTAACGTTCGTGTTACTGTCGTTACGATTGCGGGAGGGTATTAGGAATATTAGGTATAATAAAAATATGATAATAACGTTAGGATATATTATTATTTTGGGATATTTCCAATAAGTATTTGATTAGTATTAGAAATAATATATCTTTTAGAGATAGTTTTCTAGTAGAAGTCCCTTGTTACTCTTATATATATTGTACTAATAGTTCAAATCGAGATCGAAAAAAGGATATTTCAATGACGAAGATGAGAGAAAATAAATAGTATTATAAGAGAGAAAATGAAGAAAAATAACTAAATTGGTAAGTGTGAAAGAATCGATAGGAAGGAGGCAAGGTTGTGGGCTAGCAGGGGCGAGGGAGGAGACGGGGTGGCAAGGGAGGAAGGAGGAGAGAGATAGAGGAGGGAGAGAATAAAATGGGTGAAAAAAAATTAACCAATTGATCAGGTCACCCATTTATTTCGACCACCATTGTCAAAGGGTGCATAAAGTTGGAATTGAACAATAATAGATTAAAATTAGGATTGTTTTTGTTAGAAGGACATAATTAAAACTGTTCTTTTCAAGTTCACCTTTTGAGACTCTTTATTGTAGAAAAGGGACCAATTAAGCCTACTTTTCTTCTCGTAATCTTTGAAGGAAGATTAAGATACGATGAAGCAAATAAGTCTAATTAGCACTTTGAGTTTTCTAAACCTTAAAATTTTTAACTTTAGTGTTGGGTATATGGTAGTATATGAAGCTCATGGAGGTGTATGGGTGTGGAGATGAGGTTGCGTAGAAGAAAAACGTCATTTGGGACATAAGGCCAACTTTGAATGGACATATCTTTCAATCTATAAATGATTTTGAGGTGATTCAAAGTGGAGGTGATAGCTTGTTCCGAGAGCTTTCCAATGATAGGTCATACGTCCAATTCCGGTGAGAAACGAGAAAGTTATGACGATTTTACGAAGAACTGACAAAACTGACGGGTTCTGTCCGCCCGCGGGTTGTCGAGCGCGGCCGCGGGTGTCGAACCGCAAACCTATTTTTTCCGGTTTTTGGTATTAATGAGGGTATAAATAAACCCTAATTATGTTTATTCATTATTCTCATCTTTAAACACATAGTTTGAGAAGAGAAAGCTTTAGAGAGAGTCTTGAGTGCTTTTGTAATCTCTATCAAACATTCATCGATTCCTAGTGCAGATTCGTGGTTTTTCTCCCAGTTCTTGGGTTTCCACGTAAAATTTCTGGTGTGTTCTTTCCTGCTTTTTATTTGATATTCTATTATTGTTTGCTATTATTCTTAGATTGATAGTCAATAGAACTTACAAGTGGTATCAAGAGCTAGGTTTGATTATTGTCTAGATCTAGAATAATTAACAATGGAGGATTCAAAGATTAGAATTGAGAAGTTTGATGGGACAGATTTTGGATATTGGAAGATGCAAATAGAGGACATCTTATATCAGAAAAATCTGTATCAACCTTTGTCTGAAAAGCCTGCTGAGATGGAGGAGGCTAAGTGGAAAGTACTGGACAGACAGGCACTAGCGGTGGTGCGTTTGACATTGGCTCGGACTGTGGCGTTCAATGTCAAGGATATCAAAACAACGGCTGGATTGATCAAAGCACTGTCAGATATGTATGAAAAGCCCTCTGCAATGAATAAGGTATATCTGATGCGCCGTTTGTTTGGTTTAGAGATGAATAATGGTAGTTCTGCTGCTGAACATATTAATGAATTTAATTCATTAATAAGTCAGTTATCTTCGGTTAATATTGCCTTTGAGGATGAAGTGAAAGCCCTAATTTTGTTGTCCTCTTTACCTACTGCTTGGGAAACTGTTGTAACTGCTGTTAGTAATTCCTCTGGTAAAGAGAAATTGGTTTATGATGTTGTCCGTGATCTGATTTTGAGTGAGAGCATTCGAAGGAAGGAGAGTGGAGAATCATCTGGAGCATACAGTGCAGAAGGTAGAGGGAGGGGAAAAGGGAGGAACTTTCAGGGAAAATCGGAGTCAAAGGGGGATCGGAGTAAGTCAAAAGGCAGGGCTAGTGTTACTTGCTGGGGGTGTGGTAATGAAGGACATTTAAAGAGAGATTGTCCTAGGAAAGAGAATGGGAAAGGGAAGAAGAAGGTTCAAGAAAGTGATGATGAAGAAGATGCATCAACTAACTTGATTTCGGAGTACGATTCCATGCTTTGATGGTAAGCATGGATGATCAGAAGAGTTGGTTGGGTGCTCGGGATCATGGGTCTTGGATTCGGGTTCTTCATCATTCCTCACCATGCAGGAGTTGTTTCGGAATTTCAAATCCGGAAAACTTGAAAAGGTCTACCTTGCGGATGGCAAGGCATGGAAGTCATGGGGAAAGGTGATGTGAGTGTGAAACTCACTCATGGTGGCTCGTTGGAGTTGAAGAATGTCAAGTTTATCCCAAGGTTGAAGAAAACTTGATATCGTAGCCCAACTTGCTACATCGGGTTACAAGGTTGTGTTTGATGGTGGTTCTTGGAAATTGTCAAGGGAGCAATGATCATAGCTCGTGGGACAAGGACTGGAACACTTTACACCATGGGGAGCACAGTGAAGGGGTCCGGGATTGGGATGAGAACTTCATGTAAGGTGTCGTTTGGTCGGAAAACTATCGATAGTGGGCTAAGGGATGAGAACCGTGGTGAAGCGGTATCCCGTGGCAAATTGACCGGTAAGCGAACAAGGTGAAGGCGGCACACAAGCATGATGTGCCGGAAATCCTAAGTGGAACAAAGGGTGTATTGTTCGAGTGGGAGCAATGTGAGTTTGCTTATAGAACAATGAGAAGCTTCTTTGGCTTAGGTGGTAATTGGTTTTATTGAAGTTTGATGAGACTTCAATGTGCTTCTTTGGTTGGAGAGGAAGTGATTGTCTTCTTTTTGTAGAGGAAGGGATCTTCATTTGGTTGTGTTGCTCTAAGGTGATCCGACCTCCGGGGTAGGAGGGTGTGTAGGTTCATGGAGTGATGGTGCAATGATTTGGAGTTTAGTGATTAAGAATCAAAGTCGGTGTAGACTTTGATATTTTTTTATTGGAGTTGGTGCAAACTTCAATATTATTTTCCTTGGTGTAGAGGAGATGTGTTGTCATGGGATGCTTGATGTATGTCATGGTTTGGACACGACTCGAGATTGCTTTTGCAGTGGGAGTTGTGTGTAGGAAGATGAATGAGAGGATGATGAAGGTATGAAGTTTTCTTCACTTACACCTATCTCCAAGTGGGAGATTGTTGGGTATATGGTAGTATATGAAGCTCATGGAGGTGTATGGGTGTGGAGATGAGGTTGCGTAGAAGAAAAACGTCATTTGGGACATAAGGCCAACTTTGAATGGACATATCTTTCAATCTATAAATGATTTTGAGGTGATTCAAAGTGGAGGTGATAGCTTGTTCCGAGAGCTTTCCAACGATAGGTCATATGTCCAATTCCGATGAGAAACGAGAAAGTTATGACGATTTTACGAAGAACTGACAAAACTGACGGGGTTCTGTCCGCCCGCGGGTTGTCGAGCGCGGCCGCGGGGTGTCGAGCCGCAAATCCTATTTTTTCCGGTTTTTTGTTATTAATGAGGGTATAAATAGAAGCCTAATTATGTTTATTCATTATTCTTCATCTTTAAACACATAGTTTGAGAAAGAGAAAGCTTTAGAGAGATCTCTTGGGTGCTTTTGTAATCTCTATCAAACATTCATCGATTCCTAGTGCAGATTCGTGGTTTTTCTCCCAGTTCTTGGGTTTTCACGTAAAATTTCTGGTGTGTTCTTTCCTGCTTTCTTATTTGATATTCTATTATTGTTTGCTATTATTCTTAGATTGATAGTCAATAGAACTTACATTTAGATTTTTTACCCTTACATATTATCAAAGGATATAATCTATTTGGTATAAATAGTTTATCTGTTCGGGCTGTCGGGCATGGATGTTTTTAATTTAACATCTTGTTTGGGTTACGAGTCTTATATTCTTAATTTTATGACATGAAAAAAAAAAAATTAGTTGAATTTAGCCCATTCATAGCAAAAAGTTCAAGATTGACAGAAACAAAAAAAATGCCTTCCAGATGAGTGAATGTGAGTGCTCAATGTGTTAGCTAAGAGGCATTTTCCCCACATATAAAAAAGAACACAAGTTAAGAGGCATTTAGAAATCTATTTTTTGAACAGTCTACGTAGGAGACTTTAATTAAAATGCCTTAATTTATACGAGTACATAGCTTTTATAATATTTTATTATTTAAAGGCGGCGAAAAGGATTAGCAGCACAACATCAAACAGAAGCAGATGCAACTTCGATTACTTGTATCAACGGTTAAGTTTAACCAAAGTCGAAAGGGAAAGATAAGGATTAGTAAAAGGTTTATTTTTGCACTTCTTCAATTTTTATTTCTTAACAGCATCAAATAAGGGTGAAGAATTTTTCTACAAAGTTAATAGACTGGTTAGGAGTTGATTTTTTTTTTTTTTCTTATAGAAGTATGTAACGTTTGTCGAAGATGAAGATTTGCATTTCATATGCAATGACATCATCTACTCCTAATTAAAGAATAATAATTTCCTAAAAAAAATAAAAATAAAGAACAATCATACTTTTACATAATAATTAATTAGGGGTCTGGACGATGCATCAGATGGTTATAAGTAATTACATTAGGTGTAATATAATTAATTATAATATTACAAAGATTTACTCATGTTAGATTCAATCAAAGTAAACAAAAAAATGAGGGAAAAATGTGTGAGAGAAATGAAAAAGGTGGGACTTGGGAGTACATAAGGTTGTGGTGTTGGTGGCCAAGGTTTTCTTTTTTATTAGGAAAGAAAACTTAGGAGAATCACCGTTAAACCTAAAACATCCTTATGGATGATAAGTGAAAAATCAATATTGAAAGGAGGGAAGGAGTACAGAAGAGAAGGACACGAGTGACCTCTATGCGCCATAAATCAGCCGCTCGGCTGGCCTCCCGAAAAACATGATCAGGAACCGAAGAGAATCTGCTTAAATATGTACCTGCATCACATACAATATTGTTAATTTCCCAAGGGATGCTTCACACTTTCTTAATCGAGTTAATAACCGCCAGGTTATCGCCTTCAATAAGGATGTTCGAATGTTCGAAATATATACCCAAAGAAAGAGCCCCTCTAATTCCCTCCTGAAGACCCCAAGCTTTAGCTTGGAGAATTAAGGGCAGGAACCAATAGCTTGGGCACCAGCTAAAAGAACCTGGCTATCCGCATTCCGAATAACGAACCCAAAAGCAGCACTTCCATCACTAAGTTTAGAACCATCAAAATTTAATTTGAAGAAACCTGAGGGGGGGGGGGAATAGCCTTTGGGACGAGCCGCAAGGCTCGATTCAGCGGGCCTCTAGCACTAACGATGGGATCGGAAGCAACCGAGTCTACACACATTGACTTGAGTCAATTGTTGGAAAATTTAGAAATGAGACCAGCCGCTTAAATTTGAGAGACAGCCTCATTTCTAAAGATTAGATTATTCCTGCAAAACCAAACAAACCACCATCCAATGACAAACAAAGATAACTCATTTTTAGCCAGCAGCTTATTACTCCGAATAAGGAGACCAGTAAAAGAGAGACTAGTCATGGACAATAATAAACAAGCAGGGAGGGGAGGGCATCCATGATAGCTATGAAAATGAGAAAATGTATCTCTAGCAAAAGGGTAATGAAAGCATAAATAGGCCGCAAATTCTAAGTGAAAATTACAAAGAACACATTCCTGGGGAAGGAAAATATGACTTTTCTCCAATCGAGACTTGGTGGGGAGTCGATCATTACAGACCTTCCACAGAAAATTCTTAACCTTGGGAGGAACACTACAGACCTTCCACAGAAAATTCTTAACCTTGGGAGGAACACGAAGTTTCCAAATCCAATCAAATGGAACTTTAGAATCACGCTCATGAGCAAGACCCTGGGCTAACAGAGCTCCCGACTTAACCGAGTAGATCCCATCCGCATATAGGCCTCAGACAAGGGAATCCGATTGATTTTTGAGACCAAAGCTTGGGGAAGGAATGACTCTAATTTTGGCTGGTCGGTTCCACGAACCACCCGAGATATATTAAAAAATTGCAGACTCACAGATGTCGGGACAACCAAATCCTTGAGAGGATATTGGAAAATCCAATTATCAAACCAAAAGCTTATATGGGTACCATCACCCACTTACCATCTCAATCCTTTGCAAAAGATAGGAATATAATTTATTTAGTATTAAAAAATGTCCATATGAAAGGCGTATCGCGTACCTAACAAAATAACCTAACTATTCCTCCTAACTAATGTAGTCGGGCAAGTAAGGGTCGAATCTCAAGAGACTAACTGATTCAAAGTAGTTAAATTGACTCTAATTAATACTAAACAAGTAATCAAAATAAGTGATGATGAACTAATCTAATTAACTAAAGAAAATGAAATTATCAAGAGTGATGAATCAAGAACTAAAGACATCTAGGTTTAAGTATCCCTACTAACACGAATTAATGCCACAAACAATCCCTTTTCCCTTATTATAATTAACTAATAGATAACTTAGGATGGAAACGCCCTAATAATACTAAGGATTTCTTTCTATCAATCAATAGCTTCCCTAACAATGCAATCATGCCTATTTTTATGGAGTCGTGCAAATTAAAGACTTTAGACATAGCATCCTAACATCCTAATAAATTCCATCAACTACTTTCGTGATGATTTCCTTTATCTTAAATTAGGGTTGTAGATTTGATTAAGATTCAACTTTCGTTGCAAAATTAATCACATTCAATATATACTATTTCTATTGATAATTAAAGCCAACCCTAAAACAAATGAATCATAAATTAATCAAGGTTTGGAAATTGGGAATTAAACATGTATCAATTCATGTTAGGGTTCAACCTAACCCTAGAATAGAAAACTACTCACACATGATGATTGAACAAACAAACTAAAGATTAAAACAAAGCATGATTAACAATAATAATAATAGAATAGAGAAGAGAAAATAGTACTTGAATTAATTGATGAAATTGCAAACTTGAATGTCGAAAAACAAAGACTTGAGGAAAATGATGGAGAATGTTGATGAAACGTGAAGAACCGAGGAAGAAAAACCAAAAATCACGTGATTTCTCTCCTCAAAAAGTCCCCCTCTTCAATTTCTATCCAAAACCTATTTATATCTATCAAAATACCAGGAGTTCGACTAGGATTTGGATTCCTAGAACACTCTAAAACTAGAATTACGTAATATTTAAATTGGAGACCGCCATTGCCTTACGGTAAGCTTGAAAAGACCGCCGCCAAAGAGTGGCGGTTTATGCTGTTTTTTTTTTTTGTTCTCTTGATAGCAAAAAGTCTAATTTGTAGCTTCTCAGACCCGGTAATTAATGGTTACTAACACCATGTTGCAATAGGTCTTCAAAATCATTGCAGGATAGAGCTATCAATCCATCTGAATGCTCCACAATCATCCAAGCTTTCGTGCAAATTCTAATCAACTCCAATAAACGTCGTCATAATCCTACAAAAACAAAACAAACACACCCGAGAAGAGCAATAGCGAAAAGTAAAGAATACTAGCTCTAAAAGATTAGATATATGGGGAAAATATGATGGAAACACACAAATATATCACATAAAAATGAGTATATAAACATGGTATCACCATATTGGTTAAATATTATAGGTATACTAAGTCTTTACATACCTATAATCATGTCAAAAATATGAATCAAGTAACTCTCCCTTTTTTATCCAAATTAGAATGAATGAGGTGACTTACCAGCAAAAGAAGCAGCAAACTGAAAGAAAAAGGGAGGGGGGAGGAAAGATGAAGGAATCAACAAAGTTGTTAAGAAAGGTACAAAGTAGAGGAAGTATTAGTCCACATCGATAGATTATCATGAGATGGGAGCTAACAAGATCTAAGAGAACTTTACTCTTGAACAATTTATTCAAGATTTCTTATGGGTCTGGTAATATTATATATAAGGCTTACTAAGGTATGAACTTAAAATATGACATTGGTTTAAATCCTTGGACTGATTTTGTCATTTGCTCGGTTGGATTCAAATACTTGAGCATCTCAAGTCAAGCTATTAAAGCAAATCTAGCTCGATTCTAGTCGAATTTTGAGTCAAGCAGGGGTTTGCAAGCTTAACGAGTATTGAGCACGAGTTGAGTAGGCCTTTTCTCACAATGGACTCGCTCGATTAGCATCCCTATGTGAGTCTCATGTGCCAAAATATTACTTCGTCTATCCCACAACATAATTGTTGTTTTCCTTTTCAAGTGTCCCAAAAAAATATTTCAATTTCAAATATAAACAAGTAACACCTCGTGCAAGCCTATAGCCAAAATTCTTGTCTTCTGAATGAACTTTGCCTTGGGTCACGAGCTCATCCATTGGCTTAACAAGCAAACAAGAGGATGAAAATATTACGGGGTTTTGAAAGTAGACCTAAATAAGGCCTATAATCGTCTTAGACAGTATTTCGTGCTTGCAATCTTGCAAGTTGTGTGTTTAACTTGCAAGTGGATTGATTGGTTCTATCAATCTATTTCAACTGTCTCCTTCTCCATCCTGGTTAATGGGGATTCTCCACACCCTTCTCGCTGCATGTTGGTCTCTGCCCGAGAGACCCACTACCCCCCTTCTTATTCATCCTATGCATTGAGGTGCTTGTTTGTTGCCTCTACAAAGCTCAATCTTCGTCCGGGGAATCAGGCTAGTCGTCGGGCTCTAAAGATTACCCACTTATTTTTTTTGCGGATGACACCCTACTCTTTTTCCCAAGCTACCCCTTAGGTGTGCCGAAACCTTTTGACTATCGTTGATGAGTTTTGTCAGCTCTCCAGACAAATTGGTTAGTTTTGAGAATTCTTATGTTAAGTTTAGTAGGACACTCCTTCCACCTTCATTCGTCAGATGTGTAAACCTTTGGGTATCTCGAGCATAGATCGAGAGAGTGGACTTGTATCTTGGCAATCACATAGAATTCGATGAAAGAAATAATCGCACGCGATTAGGAGGAACTGGTTGATAAAATTAGCAAAAAGGTAGCTTCGTGGCAGTTTTCTAGCCTCTGGGCTGCAGGTAAGCTCATCCTTATTAACTCCATTTTACTAGCATTGGCTCCCACATTATGATAGTTTACCTTCTTTGCCAAAGGATCATTAAGAGAGCCTCGTTGTGCCTCTAGCGGTGCGGTGGGGAAGATGTCGGGAGAAGCGACCCACCTACTAGCGAAAACAAGAGCCATTAGAAAAACACAAGCATGATGGATGTCTTGATATGTGTTGTTTATCCAAAGTCGATATGGTTATTGCGCTTTCCTACTGATCGTGAAGGCCAACGAGGTTTTTCTTTCCTTAGGTGGTTTATGAATAGGGTACCAAACCTTCTGCCACTTTCTTCATCTTTCCCCTAAGCCTTGTGCCTCACTGATTTTCAGCATGCTTTGTAGATTCCTCACTGAGGGAAAGGCGTAATGGAAATTACTCTCTTTAAACAAGTCTGGCACACTTATGCCCATCAGCATACTCTTATTAGCCGTGTGATTTGAGCCTCCTATGGTAATGATTTGATAATCCCTCTGACCAACCTCCTCTCTTAGTTGCAAATCTCATATATATGGAGTTCCTCGTGGCAGGCAAGTAGGTTTGATAATCTGATAGCTCTGGATGTCTTAGTCACTCACCTCCTTTCTCATGCTTGCCTAAATAGGAATATCCTATCACACACGAAGAACATGGAGTACTCGATCAATTCCAGCTTGATCATGGGTAGAAGCATCAATCGAGTCACTTTTGGAAAACTTTTTGGTAGTCAAATCTCTTGTCAAAGTGGAAAAGATTTGGTGAAAGCTGATGAACCGAGTAATTCCAACAACCTCGACCTTGATTAAAAGGGGTGTTCTAGTGGACTATTGTGCAAGATGTGTGGCGTTGCAAATGTGCCCCCAAACACAACTTACACGATTGCATTTTCAGTTAGCACAATTGGAAAGCTTCATCCCTTGGTTAGTGCTATTACAATTAACTTGAGTCCATAGGATGTGCGGTTCGATTCTCTTTGCAGCCGCTTTCTATGAGTTTTTGCTTTCCTTGTTTTTCTTTTTGTCTTTAAGTTTTCTTTTTCTTTTCTTTTTTGATTTTAAATGAATGCCTTTTTGTTTCACTAAGCTGAAGATCTACTTCCTTTTCTAATTTCTTTTTGTTTGACATCTATTGTCTTAATTAGTTTCATCTCCAACTCTTAGTTTATAAGCATCGATTAATCTATCACACATTTTTAAAAATTGTTTGATTAGTTTTCAAACAAATACAACAATTTGACTATATTATGCACTTTTTAGATACTAAGTTTGACCAAGTAAAAAAAATTTAATTATGTAATATGTTGAACTTGTTGATCTCTATGTATACTTTTAAGTATAAACTATCATACATTTTAGTAAAGTTAAGTATTAAGAAATGAATAGTCAAATTTGTTATTTAAGAGTATAAAGTCAAATAGCTAGATATGTTAAAAAGATAGATGAAGTATTAAAATATATTACAAGAAAAGTATTTTATAATAATTGATGTATCGAGTTTAAAGTTTTATCTTTGTCATCTAAAAACTCAATTTCTCATTCTCAATATGTTTCACGAAATTACTGTTCAATTTCTTTAGTATGTTCCTAGATGGTTTTGTTAGGACCTCCCAAATTCAAAATCTTGGATCCGTCCCTAAGCTTAAGCCCAGAATGTGCTACTAAATATGGGTTCGTAATTTTTTAAAATATTTGTTTAGTCATGTAGGTAGTTGTACCCAGTCAATACAAGAGCCCAGGGGCCAGGAGTAGTCCAATTCATTTTCGTGTTATGGGCACTTTAGTGTCATGGAAACAACATTATGTTCCATGGTTCCTCTCCTAACCCACTTCAAGGCATCAAACTCACTGAGGAAAATAGCAAATAGCAAATGGAGTACATCAGTATGAGGTTGGGACAATCCTTCGACGGTGCAATCCCAATTAGCTATCAACAAATTTCAAAAGATGCAGGGTCTTATGGCAAGTCTTTGGTTGAATCACCAATTGTTTAATGGTGCTCGCTGTATATTTGCAAGTCTTTGGGCCCAACATCAGTTTTATGCACTCCATCCAAGGTGCATATGGTCTGGAAATTCAGACCAACCAACCCCAATGGCCAAGTGTCCCAATAATAAAACTAAGTAAAGCTAGTTTTACTATTTGTTAGACCAACTAAAAACTAGACCATTGTACATGCTCTAAGGTTTATTCCAGGAACATTGTTATGTTGACAGACTCTCTAAATGCCATTCGTGCTATCTCGTCGCTGAGCCAAACTATAATAAAACACTATGTCATTGCAATTAGCATAGCATGGCAGGCTCTGGATTTAGATTTTGTTTCAATTTCTAAAGTTAACACTTGACAGGGATGCAATTAAGGAGGTCCATGATCTAGCTAGAGTCCGGATCCTCTAGAGTTTCAGTGAAACTGTACATGGTAGAGTTATATTTGAGCCATACATTTTAAAATCAAGGACTCATATTGGTGGAAGGGAAAGATTTAGGGGTGGATTTTAATGAGATAAAATAAGGGAGATTTTGGAAAGAAAATATACGAGAAACATTGATTTTTTATTCAATGGTTGATATTGCTCAAGCAGTGAAGCTCTACCATATAGAGTTATTTTAAAACTGTAGAGGATCCAAACACGATCTAGCTAATCTCCCCTGTTAGGACTAGGCCTTAATTCTTCCCCCTTCTTTTCGCTTGATCCATTGTAAAAATAAACTAAATGAATATATTAAGGAGTAAGTGTTACTGTGTTAGCCATATAACCTAACCCATTATTTATGACTATCTCTTGTTTGGGAATATAAATAGTCACAAAAGTTGTGAAGAACTAGACGAATTTCAACCTTATCTCTATTATATAAGTCAGGTGGAGCAATGATGTCCCTTTTGAATTTACATATTCACCCCTCCACAGTATAAAACCATTACACTCATAAACTTACCGAAAAAAATTCAACCAAATCTCTATGAAACTCAATCAACTCATATAATTGTCAATCACATAAACTTGAAAATAAAAAAGATTCAATCAAATTAAATTTAGATCCAATCAACTAAAAAAATTCGTGATCAAGAACTTACTAAAAATTAATAGCACAAACAATAAAAACAATGGCATTCTCATTACACAGACAACTCATATACAAAGTTAATCAAAAATACAAACTCCAAAAAAAATTTAGTTTTTTCATTACTTGAATATGCAATTTTATCACTTATAGTTACTGTAAAAATATTTTTAGATACTATTTATAAGTATTTAAATATTTCTTACTCACCAAATGAAGGTGAACGTAGATACCTACTTTCATAATTTTATGTTTCATTTCTTTTAATACCGAGTAATAGTTATACCTAAAATGTTTATTACTAGAGTGTAAGCAGTCCTCCCACATGATTTTTCTAACTAAAATTTTTGACATCTATAAAAATATCTCAAATGTTATAATGTTGTTTTTTTACTAGAGAAAAAAAGTGATGTGATTGATTAAAATATTTGTATAGCATCCTTCATATTTCTTCCTTAACAAAATAGATGTTACACTTTATAAATATGGTTGTAACAAAATAGATGTTACATTTCTTTTTTGGGCAACAATCTCTCTATCTGTGTCCTATCACATACATCTCCTTTTTTTTTCTTTCTCTTTATCTCTTTTTTCTTCAAAAAATTGCCTATAAAAATATGTGTTGAAAAGTGTAACATCTATTTTATTACGAGGGAGTAGTTGATGTGGGGCCACGGGCCCATACTATAATGTCTCTTGCTTTCCTATCCACCAGATGACATCCACTAGTGTCCAACAACAAACAACACAGGGTCATCATTTGTCGACATTCGTCTCATAGGAATTGTTTTTGTTTAATTTTTGGAAGAAGGCTTGACGCCATAAGTAGACAGTAGACTGCACTGCAACCATTGATTTTAGTTTAGAGGGGAGTCAGCCACATACAAGAGATTTATTATGATGGAGCCACTAACAAATTTACACGAGTACTCTGAATTCTACCTAAAATAAATGTGAAAGATAATTGCTACTAAAAACAATAGGAAAATATATTAAGATTAATTTTTATTTAAACACGTAGTATTATTAGCTGTTAAATATGGCAAGCTTAATGCAGCCTAAATATGTGACAATATGTGTCATTATTCATCTGTACTTTTTTTCTAAATCTTGCATATGTATGTTTATTTCAACCAGCGGCAACCGAAAAATTAAGTTTCAGGTCCAATAAGTTTATATAAATTCATATAAGTTCAAATAAGTTTAGATAAGTTGCAATAAGGTCCAATCAGAGCAATAAGTTTCAATCAGGTCTAATAAGTTCCAATCAGGTGCAATAAGTTCCAATCAGGTGCAATATGTTCCAATCAGGTCTAATAAGGTTCAATAAGTTCCAATTAGGTCTAATCAGGTCCAATAAGGTCCAAATAGTCAATGTTCAATAAACGTTTGTATTATTGTCCATTATTTTATTATTCATAATTTCATATCACTGTTAGCTGATTATGTTATTATTAGAATTTTAATTAAAGTACCACAATGATTATATATTATACTTGTATTAGTGTCTGTTATTTTATTAAATATTTGTATTATTATCTATTATTTTATTATTCATATTACTATTAGCTGATTATGTTAGTATTAGAATTTTTTTATTAAAGTACCACAATATATAGTATTATACTTGTATTATTGTCTATTACTTCTATTTGATTATTCATATTGCTATTAGCTGATTATATAACTATTAAATAATATTATAATCATGGTCAGATAATTAAGGTTAACAATAATAATCATTATAATTACAATATTTTGCAATTTGTCTTTAAATAAGGAGTTAATGCATTCTACTACCTTCAAGTAAATGAAAGTGGAGTGAGAATTTTTCATATGTGTCAATTTTAATTGGTTAGAAATAAATGTTAATCAACTTTTGATTTTCTACTAGTGCTTTATAAAATCAAAACAAGACTATTAGATATATTAGTGGTGAAAGTTATGTATAGACAAATATATATATAGTAAGTTTTTTTTTGTTAAATTAATTATCATAAGAGATAATTAATAATAATTATTTTTTAAAAGGACGAATTTTAATAATTATTACTTCATAATAAATTTTGAGGGGTAGTATTTACGGGGTCATATTTATGTTATTAATGGTCAATTTTTTTTGTCTAATAAGGTCAAATAAGTTTCAATCAGGTCCAATAAGGTCTAACAAGTTTCAATTAGGGCCAATAAGGTCTAATAAGTTTCAATAAGGTTAGTAAGTTCCAATCAGATCCAATAAATTCCAATCAGGTTTAATCAGGTCTAATAAGTTGAATCAGGTTTAATAAGTTCCAATAAGTTCAGTTCAGGTTCAATAAGTTTAGTTCAGATAAGTTCAGGGTCAATATAATAAGTTGAAGAAAACGCACACTAAGTATACAAGTACACAATATCATGTAAGAGAATAAGTAAGTTGACTTTTTTTTTATAAGGAGAATTCTCTTACAAGACGGGGACACATTGGGGATTTTTCTTGTAAGAGATGAAAACCCCCTGTCATGAGGGTGAAAGGAGGATCTAACAACCACTAACTCACCTTAAGTCTAATAACATCCAACCTTGATCTTCGAATAAGTAAGTTAACTCACCTTAAGTCTAATAACATCCAAATGTGTAATACACATATACCTACAACATAACTCATGTCGACCATAAACTTAGGGGCCTTTGGTTCATATAGTGGTATGTATTTGGAATCAGGAATGAAACCAATGTGGTATAGGTTTGAAACTTGATACCTAATACCACGTGTTTGGTTTTATTTGAAAATGTATTTTTTTCTTCTATTTGATACCTTGAGGTATTGGTATGAGCCATACCCACCTACCCCCTTGGGTTTCTAAACCCCATACCTTATGGGTTTGAGATATTGGTTTTAAATCATTCAATTTTGTAAACAAACACTAGGTATGAGTTTTCACTAGTAGAATAAATGGTATTTGCTGCGGTGATATTGCTGCGGTTTTACCTATACGCAGCAATATAACACGCAAAAGAAAAAATAAAAATTGACAATATTGCTGCGGTTCCCGCCCAAAATCGCAGCAATATTGTCTAACGAATACTTTTTAAAATAAAGTGGGACCTTGAACAACTAATATTGCTGCGTTTTCCACGTAGGACCGCAGCAATATATTAAAAAAATATTTTTTTAATATATTGTTGCGGTCCTACATGGAAACCGCAGTAATATTAGGCTCCTCACATATGTATACTCACACTCTCTCACTTAGTCCTGCTTCTCGACATTCCGCCCCAAACCAAACCCTATACTCCCTCCCTCACTTCACGCCTCCCTCACTCCCTCACTAAACCCTAAAACAAAAAACAAATCTGACCTCTCTCCTCTCCTCAATCACTCACTCCTGCGGCCATCCTTCGTCCTTCTTCGTCGTTGCTCTCCATCAACCGTGCATCTTCGTCGTCACCGTTCTTCCTCCTTTCAGATCTATCTTCTTCGTCGACCGTTCAACACTCGAAGATTGGTTTTTGGTCTCGTCGGCTCGAAGACTGGTTTCTCGTCGGCTCGAAGACTGGTTTTTGGTTTTGTCGGCTCAATACTCCGTCGTCGATTTTTTTTTCCTTGGTTCGTGAGTGGTTTCTCGTTTTTTTGAGATCTGTTCGTCAGTGGTTTCTCTTTTTTTTAGATATGTTCGTGCATGGTGTTTCTTATTTTTTTTTCGTTTTTTTAGATCTGTTAAGTCCTTCCTCTCCTGTTGTTGCCAAATTGCTTCTCGTCTTTTAGTTTTTCTCGTCGATGATCCGCACGGTGGTGACAGCGGTGGTTTAATATCTGCACGGTGGTCGTTCTTATTTTTATTTTTCTGTATTTTTATTTTTCTGTATTTTTATTTTCTGTATATTTATTTTATGTATTTTTATTTTATGTATATTTTAGGATGATTTAATACAGTGAAATACGAGTAATACAGAAAAGATAAAGTATTTAAAAGATGTGTATGTTTATGAACCATTAAGGACCTATGATTCTGTATTTTTGATTTATTTTAGTTGAAATACGAGTTGTCTTGAGTAACCTTTGTTTAGATTATGCTTATGCATTTATGCAGGGTAAATGTTATTAGTAGTATTTTAGCTGGTTGATCTGATATAATGTTTTAGTTACTTTTAGTTTTTATTGCATTTTAAGTACTTTTAACATTGAAAATTTTAATTTTTAAAAAAAAAAAAATTTTAAAAAAATGAACCTATTGCTGCGGTTTTGGGCCCAAAATCGCAGCAATATGTGTACTTTTTTAATATTAAAAAAATGCATATTGCTGCGGTTTGGCCTAAAAACACATACCTCATACCAAAATCATATGAAACAAACGCCCCCTAATAGATTAATAGATGTAAGACTAGGTGAAAATAAAAATATCCACAAAATCAAAGTTATTTTAAAATAGATCAAAACTTTAAATTAACCACACTTCAACTTACATAAATTCAAAAGAACAAGATCTCAAATGCATGATAGAATACCCACTAAAATATCTTTAAAAAAGTACATGAAAAAATTCACCTATAACTCATCAATTGTTCAGTTGGTCTTGTAAGAGACCACATACTTTTAATTTAAAATTAGGCACGGCACAAACCCAATATTAAGAAGAGAACATCCCACTTTTTTTCAATATTGTGACTAATTTAATCTATTTAGGGACCATCGTAATCTATTTCGTGACCAGTTTAATTGATTTTAGTAATTATATTTTGTATCCCATCATGACTCGTTTAATCCATTTAGTGACTAATTAATCCGTTTCGTAAGACTACCGAGTTATTTTTAGAAATTGGTCTGTTGTACTTCGAGAGAAAACAAAGAAAAGAGGAAAGAAGAGATACCTAAAATAGTGTTAGGTTAGAGTGAAATGCAATGGGTTTAGGTTCTTCTAATTTTATGTTAAAATCAGACAGTCTATTCTAATAATTTGTGTTAATTGTTTTTTAAATCATTCAAATTTGAAATATTTTCTCAAACTAATCCTAATCCAAACTACTTTAATTCTTTTTTTTAAAAGTAACATTAATTCATTGATTCAAAGTCATACGACATCTACAATAAAAGTCAAAACTAAACAAATACATATCAAATGAAATAAATACAATTCTAATATGATAAAACCACGATCGTTGAGTAGATCTAACACTTTTGAAAACCCTTGTCTTTCATATCGCTGTCTGATGCAGCCTTCTGCAAGGGGGTCTATCGATCTTTTGTAGTTTTAAAGTAGAACCGGATTCAATTCAAGTGATTGTAAACGAAGTCTTGACATATGTTGAAATTCCGCACAAATTTCGATCAATAAATCAACATCTTGAAATACACACACACCCAAAAACAAATTCTCTAAACTCTCACATGGAGAGAGATAAAACCCAATATATAGGTAGACATAACCCAATATATGGGTAGAAAAACTCTCCATTAGAGAGAGACTAAAATTTATTAGAAACATAAACATAAAAAACTAGTAATAAAACGAGAAAAGGGGCTTACCACCGCCCAAAAGGGTGGTGGTAGCCCCTAGGTTGAAAACTACGATTTTGTGGGAGAGGAGAGAGAAGAGAGAAAAAGGAGGAGAGAGGAGGCGGCAACTACTTTAAGGGTATGTTATCCCCAGCTTATTTTCAGTTCAGTTCAATTCAGTTCGGTTCAGTTTAGTTCAGTTCAATTCAGTTCATGTCAGGTCAGGTCAGTTCAGTTCAGATCAGTTCAGCTCTTGACAATACTTTTTCTCTCACATATCACTATTTATTTCAGTTTAGTTCAGTTCAGTTCAGATCAGTTCAGTTCAGTTCAAATCAGTTCAGATCAGTTAAGATCAGTTCAGTTCAGATCAGATCAGTTCAGTTCAGTCTAGCTATTTTATGCCGAAGAGAACAGGCCCTAATTCTTATCTATCATAAAGTATTGAATTGAAAACAACAAAAGTAAAAAAATTAGGGATAAAAGTGAGGATTATTTATGTTAATTATCTTCACTTATCATTTTGTTTAGGGATATTCCATTTGGTACCATTGAATTTTTGGCTTTTCCATTTGGTACCACTGTTATTTTAAAATTCCACAAGATACCACTCTAATTTAATATTAATCTTTATCATACCATTTTTTAAGCAAAATGTTAGTTAATGGTTGAACAAGAATACGGTTTTGTTTGGGTTTGCATGTTTCTATTTATAGTTGCAAAAATTTAATAAATTAAGATTTTAGGGTGTCGTTTTAACCCTTAAATCTCTATTTTTCAGTCAAAATTTTCATAAAAATGATCTAATATTCTATGTCTTTTTATTGTCAAATATGACCTCAACTTTGACCTTAACGACTAAAACGATTACTAAAACCTTAACGCAAATTAAAACATGTAAATCGAAGTAAAACTCTAGCCTATTCTAACTTAAATTAACACTTTACTTAGTTGCATGCTACAATAGATTATAAAATCAAATTATAGTGGTACCATGTAGAATATCTGAAAAATAGTGGTACCAAATGAAAAAGCCAAAAGCACAATGGTACCAAATGGAATATCCCTTTTGTTTATGATTTAATTATATTACTTATCTTTATGTTAAATAGTATTAACAAAATAGACTATTTCAAAAACAAGTGCTACAATTTCGGTTGAATAAGAACGTTACGAGTAGCCACGTATAATACCCACCTCATCATCATCCACCAAGAGTCCAAAAATGTCCTCGTATCTTCAATTATAAAACCCAAAACCTCACTCTCTTCTTCACTCCATTATTGCCACTCTTTCTCTCTCCTCTCCTTTTTTTTTTCATCTCTATTTTACTGAATTTCTTCTACTGTTTTTTTAAAAAATGTCGATGCCAATTCCTTCTCGCCAGTTATTCATTGATGGAGAGTGGAGAGAACCCATCAAGAAAAATCGCATCCCTATTATCAACCCATCTAATGAGGAGATCATCGGTTAGAACTTTTTTTTTTCTCCTAAAATGAAATATTTTGAATTAGAAAGAATTATGATTGTAAGGTAAATAGCAGGATCATTATTATAATAGCGAATGGGTCAATTAGCGATTTTTTTATTATGAACTGGAGTAACTCTATAATGAAGTTATTGTAAAACCACGTTTTTATAGTGAAGCATTCTATGTTAAAGGGATTGTTTTTTAACGTTAGAGATGATGGGTTTAAACATGACCTGATAAATTATTGTAAGATCGTCTTATATTAAATTTTACTCTGGAAGAAATTGTGGAACTCGTATAAATTATGGTAGGATGGTCTTATATTAAATTTTACACTTGAAGAAATTGTGTAACTTGTATAAATTATGGTAAGATGATCTTATATTAAATTTTACGATTCATGAAAATGTGGTTATAGGTGATATTCCGGCGGGCAGTTCCGAGGATATAGAGGTTGCGGTGGCGGCCGCTCGAAGAGCCCTCAAGAGGAATAAGGGAAGAGAGTGGGCTGCTACATCTGGAGCTCATCGTGCCAGATATTTGCGTGCTATTGCAGCTAAAGTATTGAGACTCTTTTGTCCTACATCTTTTTTTTTTTTACATAATTCAATTATTATGATGTTGTTTGGTGATGATAATGTTGTATTTGTTGAATAATAATTGATGTTTTTTTATTGGGGAGTGGGGGGTGGAAGGTTTTGGCAATATATGCATGTTGAAGTTTAATTTGAGGGATTTTTTTATAAGGGAGTAGTGTCAGAATTGGGAAAACTCCTAGGTTGGGTTGTAATGTAATCCTTCCGTCTCTGAATGTATAATTGAGGAGAGGGAATGAGTAGTTATGATTTGGGGTTGGGTCAAGTGGTGAGTTTCCTATCTTCCATAGCGAAGTTTAGGGGTCCATTCCTACCCTCAAGCATCTGCTTGGAATTTAAGGGACAGGGGATTGGGGTGTTTGGCTTGTAATCGGCCTTTGAGTTGGGTTTTGTGGGAGGGCAGCTTAGAGGATTTCTATTTTTCTTTTTATAAAAAGTTACTCCATGGCGGGTAAGGTAATTTTATTGAGAAAAGAGGGAGAAAAATAGGTGTGATGAGAATTAAGAGTTGAAAGGTAGCTGGTAGTTTTATAGTATTATTGTTGGATGTGATCGCCACTCGAGAAAAGGAAATGGATAAAGTAGTTTTTTGACATCCGATAGTGGCAAAATTGGTAATGTATTTTGAGATGAAGGTAGTCTTAATTTCATGCTTCAGTGTTCAAATGGAGGGCTAATGAATTATCTGCAGCAAATGTTGTGTTTAAAACTTAAATGGTTACTTTCCAGAGTTCAGTTTTGTTGGGTTGTATGTGGAAGTGCGGAACCAAACCTAGATAATATTAGCATCTTATATTCTTATTCTTGACATTTGACACTCTTTTCCCTCTCTCTATCAGCCTATCTGGGCGGCGAATTGGGTAGCTTTACCCACTGTTTGTCTATTTGATCATATATACCAGTCTTAATAATGGGGCCAAACCGCACGATCTTCGAGTAAGGAGGTGATTTGAGATCATTCAATTTTATGAAAGAGTATATAGGGTAACACATTTTGCCCGATTCCCAGTTCGATATTACACTTTAAGATTTAGCACCATCGTGCAATACTGAAGATAGGAGCAACACTTTCTTTGCCTATACACTATACAAACTAATTGTGGGAAGTACAATTCATATGTATGCCTTTTGAATCATCAGTCTAGCAGTCAGACTGTCAGAGAGTAATGTATGATAGTATACATGTGAGTATGTGATCTAAAGTCATCGAGGGGGACTGGGGTGGTGGTGATAGAATGGTGTAGTTATAGTTGTGATTCCTCTGAAAGGTAAACGTGGTACTTTCTAATCCTCTTGTGAAGAGATTTGATAGATTGGGTTTGCAATATATCTACTTAGAGAAGACGGAGCTATTTAGGAAGTGAATCTGAAAGAAGTATTTTTAAATTTGACCTTAACAGTCAATTAAGAAGAGAAGGTTGCTGTTTAAATGCTGAAATATGATACACTTATCTCTTTGTTTTTCTGGTTATTACTTTCTGTCCTTGATTGGCTTTGCTCTATGTTACCTACACTTGGGTACTCGTGTTGAAGTGGGTACGTGTCCAAATGTGCGACTCGGGAAACTCATGAAAAGTTCCATGATTTTGGCTCAAAGTAAGTGTTGAAGGCTTCTGCTAGGAATTACCCACAGCTCTAGATCAATTAGTTAATATTAACAGAAATTATGGTCACCAGATAGATATTGTATTGAATTATTGATTTACCAAAGAAGTGAACCAATTACAATCACACTCATTCGAGAGGAATGTGAGCTCTCCCAGCCTATTTCCTTACACTTTTCTGAATACCTTTCTCCTTCTCCTACTCTCTTTATTTATAGATCCTAGAGTGGATTCTAGAATGTCAGCTACATTCCCTCTAGAGAGATATTTCTCTAACAGATATTTCTCTAACCAACTCCCTGAATTTCCGCACCCACTAGAGTGACAGTAACTAACCCTCTGCCAGCTCATTCTTGCCAGCTCACTCTACATTTCAGTATTCTTCCCCCTAGACCTCCTGGTGTATGTAAACCTGATAGGTGGCCTGGCACGTGATGTAGCATTACCCCCTTCCCACACAGCCACCTTGTCCTCAAGGTGGAAAGAAGGAAACAAAGTGAGGAGAGAAGTGTAATCCTCCCATGTAGCCTCAAAATCAGGGAGAGCCTTCCATTTAATCAGGACTTCTATGTCAGATTGTGGGGCAGAAGCGCTAGGTCTCACGCCAAGAACGGCCTCTGGTACAGCTTCCATAACCAAATCAGCAGACAGTTGAGGAGGGAGGGTGAGTGGAGTGATGTAGGACCCTACTGCTGGCTTTAGAAGTGAAATATGAAATACATTATGGACCTTAGAGTGGGGGGGAAGTTGCAGCTTATAAGCCACTTGACCAATCCGTTGTATGACTTCGTAAGGTCCATAATATCTGGGAGCAAGCTTCTCATTGACTCTTCTAGCCAGAGAGTTTTGTCGGTAAGGTTGAAGCTTTAAGTACACATAATCTCCAACCTGAAACTCCAATTCTCGACAGTGTGTATTCTCTTGAGCTGTCATCCTTTGCTGAGCACGAATCAGATGGCTTTTTAAATCATCTAATATTGCATCTCTCTCCAGGAGAGTATCTTCCAGTGATTGCAGAGCACTGCTGTACCTTTCATACTTCAATAGTTGAGGAGGGTCTCGACCATAGAGGGCCTTGAAGGGCGTGCAGTTAGTAGAGGAGTGGGTTGAAGTATTGTACCAATACTCAGCCCAAGAGAGCCAAGTAGCCCATCTGCTAGGAGTGCCCTGGATAAAACACCGCAGGTACGTTTCTAAACATTTGTTCACAACCTCCGTCTGGCCATCCGACTGAGGATGATACGCAGTGCTCCTGTGTAACGACGTGCCTTGAAGTTTAAACAACTCTTTCCAAAATAAGCTCATGAAAATCCGGTCCCTATCTGTGACGATGGTGGTGGGAAACCCATGTAATCGGACTATCTCCTTCATGAAAGTCATAGCAACTGTGTAAGCCGTATAGGGGTGCTTCAAGCCGATGAAGTGACCATATTTAGTCAATCGATCCACCACCACAAGGACCGAATTCACTCCTTTTGACATAGGAAGGCCCTCTACAAAATCCATGGAAATGTCTTCCCAGACCAATGTAGGAATTGGAAGGGGTTGGAGGAGCCCCGCTGGTTGAAGGGTACTGTGTTTTTGCTGTTGGCAGGTCGCACAAGCTTGAACATATGAGGTGATGATCTTTCGCATACCCCGCCAGTACCATTCATGTGCCAGTCTTTTGTATGTTTTGAACTCCCCTGAGTGACCCCCCACAGGCGAGGCATGATATTCATTGAGAAGAGTGGGAATGAGGGACGAGTTGTGGGGGATAACAAGTCGGCCTTTGTACCGCAATTGGCCTTGCTCCAAGTAATACCCTTTTGGTACTGCTTTCTGATCCTGCAGGTCCTTAGTGAGCTGCATAATGAAGGTATCCTGCTGTATTTCTCTGAATAACTCCTCCCATTGAACTGTGCAGGTGGCTATAGCTGAATTAAGACTGAGATCTTCTTGAAACTCTCGTGATAAAGCATCTGCCACTTTGTTGGAGGTGCCAGTCCGGTATGTTATATCAAAATCATACCCCAGGAGCTTGCTAACCCATCTCTGGTATTCAGACCCCACTTCACGTTGTTCCATGAGGAACTTCAAGCTTTGTTGATCCGTTTTAACCACAAACTTCCTCCCCAAAAGATAATGCCGCCATTTAAGAACGGCTAACACAATTGCCATGAGTTCTTTTTCGTATATAGACTTTAGCCTCGCTCTTGAGCCCAAGATTTTGCTAAAGAACGCAATCGGATGTCCCCCCTGACTGAGGACAGCACCTAACCCGTACCCTGAAGCATCCGTTTCCACCTCAAAAACCTTAGTGAAATCCGGCATTGTTAAAATTGGAGCTTGTGTCATTGCTTGTTTCAGGGCATTGAAAGCTGTTGTGGCCTCGGAACTCCACCCATAGTTGTCCTTCTTCAATTGTTCGGTGAGTGGGTGGGCTATTTGAGCATAGCCTTTAATAAACTTTCTGTAGTACCCGGTGAGACCTAGGAACCCCCTGAGTTCTTTGAGGTTCTGAGGTATAGGCCACTGGAGCATTGCAGCAACCTTACTATTATCCACTGCTACCCCTTTGCTGGAAATCACATGCCCAAGGTATGCCACTTCTTGTTGCCCAAAATCGCATTTCTTCCCATTAGCGTACAGCCTGTGTTGAGCCAATAAACCCAACACTTGTTCCAGGTGTTGCACATGTGTCTCAAAGTCTTGGCTATAAACCAAGATATCATCAAAAAATACCAACACAAATCTCCTAAGAAAAGGTCTGAAAACATCGTTCATCAAGGATTGAAATGTAGCCGGTGCATTGGTTAAGCCAAAGGGCATGACTAACCATTCATAATGACCCTCATGAGTCCTAAAGGCTGTTTTAGGGATGTCAGTAGGTTTCATCCTTATTTGATGATACCCAGATTTGAGGTCTAATTTTGTGAACACCTTAGCACCATGTAATTCATCCAGTAATTCATCAATAATGGGAATGGGATATTTGTCCGGAACTGTTACCTTGTTTAATGCTCTGTAGTCGACACAAAATCGCCACGAGCCATCCTTTTTCTTCACCAATAAAACCGGGCTCGAGAAAGGGCTGTGGGAAGGTTGAATGATCTTGGCTTGCAACATATCTCTGATGAGCTGCTCGACTTCATCCTTCTGTGCTTGGGGAAAACGGTATGGCCGAATACTAACTGGATCAGCCCCCTCTTTAAGTGTTATGGAGTGCTCATGACCTCTCTCCGGAGGTAAACCGGCCGACATTCGAAAAACTTGCTGGTACTTGCTGCATACTCCCTTCAAAAACTCAGGAATTTTCATCATAAATTCCTCCTCCTGTTCTGTCTGCCCTTCCAACAGGTTACATTCCACTAATACCCCCTGCTTCTCTTTTTTTAAGGTTCTAATCATGGCCTTTAATGAAATTTTGCTCCGTCCCAAACTCGGATCCCCCTTGAGGATGACCGTTTTGCCCCCCACTTGAAACTTCAATGTCTGGGTCTTCCAATTAGTAGACATGGTGCCAAGCTTCTCCAGCCACTGTATGCCAAATATAAGATCAGAATTTCCGAGCTTCAATGGCAAGAAATCCTCCACTACTGTGATCCCTTGTACTTCAATTATTACACCCTTACACTCACCCTGCCCGTGTACGGCTTCTCCGGTACCCAACGCCACCCCGAAAGATTTTGTCGGGAAGAGAGGAATTTTGAGTGCCGCCACTGTATCGGTGGAGATAAAATTATGGGTGGCTCCTGGATCCACCATTATGACCACCTCGTGTCCGTTAATGTGCCCGTCATTTTTAATGTTTTAGGGCTTGTAATACCCATGACAGAGTTGAGAGAAATCTCTGGCTGAACTTCGTTTTTTTCCTCATCTTTATGCTCTATGGCGTTATGTTCCACCGCCATCTCCACCGTGACGTCATCGTCATCCTCCCCGATGAGCAATACACTCAACTCTTTTTTTCTGTATTTGTGCCCAGGGTTCCATTTGTCATCACATCTATAACATAATCCCCTTTCTTTTCTGAGTTGGACCTCCTTCTCACTTAATTTTCTTATTTCTGAAATGGGCCTGGCTATGGGCATGGATGACCCTGTTTGGGAGCCTGCAGTTGACCAACTCCCTTGATAAGAGTTGGGCCCTTTTTTCGTGTTTAGCCCACCACCCTCCTTATGAGATGCTACTGAATTGTAAGCAAAAAGCCCTGTACCACCCTTGTAAGTGGAACGGGTGGGTCCCCCTGTTGGATCTTGGCCCATTTCAACTTATCTTCCACTTTTAATGCTAGGTCCATTGCCTGGTCCAAGGATTTAGGCCCATGTAACCTAACTTCAGCCCTAACCTCTGGTTTGAGCCCTTTTATGAAGTTGCCTTTGGCGATTTCTTCTAGCACCCTCACCAAAGGAGCGACCAACTCAATAAACCGTCGCCGGTATTCCTGAACCGTCCCTTCTTGCGTGAGATCTAGCCACTGCTCGTATAGGCTTCCGGTGGCGGTCGTCCGGAACTGCCGGAGGAGCATCAACTTCAGTTCCTCCCAGTGAACCATTGGCATCCTTGTACTTTCCCACTGAAACCATAACAACGCATCACCTTCGAGCGCCACCACCGCTGCTTCCACCTTGTCTTCTTCGTCCAGGTGGTGGAATTTGAAGTATCGTTCAGCCCTTAGTATCCAACCATCGGGATTTGTGCCATCAAACGTGGGCAGATCCAGTTTCCTATAACGCCAACTCGCCCTTCCCGGACCTCCGTGAACACCCCCACCAGAATCTCGGCCTCCCTCACCGCCGTCTCCCAGGAATTGGCTTCCCCTTTCTCTACTCCAGTTGAACTCACCACCACCCCCTCCCCCATTCTCGCCATGGGGTTCTCTGTTCATGTGTCGCACACTCTCCACTGTGCCTCGGATTTCACTCTGAAACTTCTCTTGATCCTGCTTCAGTTGAGCCACCATGGAGTCATGTTGTTCGCGACCCTGGTCAATTCTTCCTCCCTGTTGGTTGGTGGTTTCCCTGAGATCCTCTTTGAATTGAGAGGTCATCCTCTCCAAATTCACGGCCAACTGTTGGACTCTCCGGGCGACATCAGAAACTGCATTTGTGACATCTTCAGTGATGGTAGCTTTTAATGATACCACCTCTGCCTCCAGATGATCAAGCCTCTGAGAATGTGCTCCACCCACCATTCTTCCCGGTAATGAATCTCACCGCTCTGATACCAAGTTGCTAGGAATTACCCACAGCTCTAGATCAATTAGTTAATATTAACAGAAATTATGGTCACCAGATAGATATTGTATTGATTTACCAAAGAAGTGAACCAATTACAATCACACTCATTCGAGAGGAATGTGAGCTCTCCCAGCCTATTTCCTTACACTTTTCTGAATACCTTTCTCCTTCTCCTACTCTCTTTATTTATAGATCCTAGAGTGGATTCTAGAATGTCAGCTACATTCCCTCTGGACAGATATTTCTCTAACAGATATTTCTCTAACCAACTCCCTGAATTTCCGCACCCACTAGAGTGACAGTAACTAACCCTCTGCCAGCTCATTCTTGCCAGCTCACTCTACATTTCAGTATTCTTCCCCCTAGACCTCCTGGTGTATGTAAACCTGATAGGTGGCCTGGCACGTGATGTAGCAGCTTCAATACCCATGTTGGTGTGTCAAGGAGTTGACACGGGTATTTGAGGTCAAATGAAGAGTCCAAGTAATATAGGATTTGCTCTAAGTGAACCATTGTGTCCATGTAAATTTTGTTACCAGATTTGAGAAGATACAAAGTTCTTTTAGGCCCTATCAATGATGAGTTTTACCTGAGTGAATCATTGTCCATGGCGTTGAAGTGAATGTATACTTGTGAAATGTATGACCTGATTTGAGAAGGTACAGGTGTTCTTGGGTCTGAAGTTCTGATTGTGTTTGATAAGCAATGAATTGTGTTTGTGTATGCAATCATCTACTGGATATCTGCTCCCTTAGTGCGTACTAGGACTGTCTTAATAAAATAATTGATTTCATTACCAAAAATATAAGTTTACAAGCTAAACAGTTACAATTCTAACAGAACAATCACCTTAACCGAACTAGCAGCACTAAACTAAATTGGAAATCATTATGACTAGGTCCCCACCTTCTAGGAAAGGTTGAACCTAGTCACTCTTGATTGGAAGTAAAGCGCTTACTAGAAGGATCTTAGTTCATGAGTTGCTCTATAAACAACTATAAGTCTATATAACAATCACCTCATACACTGTCTCATAACTCTTACGTGACTCGTTAAAGATAACATCATTTCTCTGAAGCCAAATCAAGTAGAAAGCTTCAGTAAAAAATAACATAAGCAAAAGCTTGCTCTACCTGAAGATATTCTTTCAGCCTTCAACACATTTTTCCGGCTCAACCTCCAGTCTCGTACATTGTTGTTAGGAAGCTCTAACACTTGTACCTAATTTGTATCATTTCTTTATACAAAGCTCTTTTTAGTAAAAGAACTTTAAGAACATTAACCTTTTTGTGACCTTTTTTTGTAAATCACCGCCTAAGCTTCAAAATGACCTAATATGACCTTGAATTGATCATCAAATTGCCTTTTAAGGATGATTACCGCCATTAATAGTGATTTTGTAGCAACATGGTGATCAATTAAAAAGCAGTGATCTATTAAGAAAGAAGTCATAAAAGATTGGTGTTTATAAGCAACTAGCTTCTTGACCCACACGATGTACGAGTTTTATGTTAATCTAATTTTTTTTTCGTTTCCTAATGGTGGTAAAGCAATATATGGGGTGGTGAGAAGGTTACTAATCACGGTGTTGAAAAGGGGCGAGAAAAAATTGTGACATATGCTAGGCGATTGTGTTCTAATAATCCTAAATTGATACAATATTAATTTGTATTTTTCTTGTTACAAGCTGCTTTTCTTCATATGCAATAATATTTAAGGAAAAAAAACTCTAAGATGACTCATTAAGATTGAACCAAATTAAGTTTTCTTGGGAACTAAATTTATTCCCTCAGTCCCTCCGTTTCTTAAGGATGAGATGAAATATATCTTGCAATTCTACCCTCCTTTATTGTGGTTTCTACAAAAAAAAATATACAAAAAGGTTAATTTAGGTATTTGGTTAAGGAATTGGCGTGTTCCTTGGGGTTGTTGTTAAACTTAGTATAGATTTTATAAGGTACTTATCTATTCCGAATTTAGTTATAAAAAGGGAGTTGCTGATAAAATTTCCTAGCTGCTACAATTATGTTACTGGCTAAGTAAGAGTGCTTCTTTGAACATTCGCTTAGTGTGAATTTTGGAAATTAGACATATAAACAAGGACTCAGTGTTGAACTCGGAAGCGTAACTAAGACCCATTTTGAAATTTCTTTCATTTTTGGTGTAATTTGACGTGTTCAAGTGTAAGTTTGGATATGCTTCTTCATGATTGAGGTGTATCTTGGGTTGAAACGTTGAATTCATAAGACACAAGAATGGGTTTATTTCTTTGGTCAAATACATATCTGATTCTGACTTTTTCATTTCAGGTGACAGAAAGAAAAGATCATTTTGTTAAACTTGAAACGATTGATTCTGGGAAACCGTTTGATGAAGCAGTGTTGGATATTGTGAGCTGATGGTTTGAATATTCTCTTTTTGCTTCCTTTCTCTGCATTAGTTCTGAGTTCCGTGCTTTGGTTCTCATGTTATAGGATGATGTGGCCACATGTTTTGAATATTTTGCCGGTCAAGCAGAAGCCATGGACGCTAAACAAAAAGCTCCCGTCACCCTTCCAATGGAGAGATTCAAAAGTCATGTTCTCAGGCAGCCCATTGGTGTTGTTGGATTGATTACCCCATGGTAATTCCTTTCACCTGAACCTAACCTAACCTTCTTTTTAAGGAGGTTGGGGAAAAAAGTGATAAAAGGAGACAAGAGTTTGGAAAGAATGCCAGAACATACTTTCATGTTTCATACTAGATTTTATCATTTGATATTTGATTTTGTTGAAGTACATATTTTTAGTGGTTTATGTGAATGTATTATCTTGATAGACAAATGAGAGAAGGTAGGCTATCCGCTATAGCCTATGACGGTATAACCTACAAGGCATAAGCTAGAGCTTTATACAGAATTATAGACTCAGAGATATTTAGGTGATTGGTTGGGAGACAGACTTGTTAGATATCAAATGGTTTTGAGAAAGTAGATGGAAGGGAAGTTAGTTTCTTGATGATAGCTTAGATTGCTTGGATAGTCCACCCCACCCGCATCACCTCCCCTGCCCCTCGACTTTCTTGCTTTTATGCTCTTTGTTTGTTGTGCAGACTGGAATATCTTCCTTCCCTCTAAATATTATGTTATTGGGATTTGGGCTTAGCTAGAAGTGTTAGACAACTGTCCTATCCGAAGTTCAATCTAGAAAAAGGCTATTTATAGAATATTTGCATGTATATGGCTCAAAATGAAGCATAAGTGTATTATTTTAAAATGTCGATATATGGCTCAAAATGAAGCATAAGTGTATTATTTTGGAGTGTCAACTATTGTATATCTATCATGGATACTGCACGAGAAATTAAGAGATTAAGTAACCTAGTCCAAGTGCAATGTTTTTACTGTTACTGCCTTACTGATGATCTTTTCTCCATTGAAGGAATTACCCACTTCTAATGGCTACATGGAAAATTGCTCCAGCTCTTGCTGCTGGGTGTACAGCTGTACTGAAGCCATCAGAGTTGGCATCTATGTATGTCTCATATCAAAGCCAAGAAACTGCTCCTTCTATGCGACAGTCTATGCTTATCTCAGATAATTGTTCTTTCTATTTTTTGGTTTCAGAACTTGCCTAGAATTTGGAGAAGTTTGCAATGAAGTGGGACTTCCTCCGGGGGTGTTGAATATTGTGACTGGATTGGGTCCAGATGCCGGTGCACCGCTAGCAGCTCATCCTGATGTTGACAAGGTTTTACCCTGCACTGTGTGCTTTAGTTGTACATTCTAAAAAGTTTGAGATTCATATTGTATTGTAGGTGACTGTTATTTTAATTAATTAGGTTGCATTTACTGGAAGTAGTGCCACTGGCAGCAAAGTGATGGCTTCAGCTGCTCAATTGGTTAAGGTGAGTCACAACACAACTAGTTAGTGAAGTAGTAGTTATTCTAAATCTTCACTTTTTATGATATGTGTGCCACTGTTTTTAATATTTAACTTGATTGCAGCCTGTTACATTGGAACTTGGAGGTAAAAGTCCTATTATCGTGTTCGAAGATGTTGATATTGATCAAGGTTAGTTGGATCAGACAAAATGTATTGCTTTGGTTTCTTGTAAATCTTTTCTTAGCAAATCAACTTCTTTCTGATTGTTATTTGTCAGAGAAGCTCTTTCAGTTTGATACTGTGACATGTTGAAATATGCAATTGTGCAGTTGTTGAATGGACCATGTTTGGCTGTTTCTGGACAAATGGTCAAATATGCAGTGCAACATCCAGACTGCTTGTGCATGTGAGCATCTACATACCATAGAGTTCTGCAAGCAATTTAATGAATTAAAAGTAATTACTGATTTTTTTTAATATAAATGTCTACTAAGAAATATCCTTTTCTGGTTTTGTACTATTCGTTTTAAAAATCATTTTCAGGAAAGTATTGCAGCTGAATTTATTGATAGGCTTGTAAAGTGGACCAAAAACATTAAGATATCTGATCCATTTGAGGAAGGCTGTCGACTTGGCCCTGTTATTAGTAAGGGGCAGGTATAAGAAAATCTTTCCTAATCTCTAGCTTTTACATTTTGTTGAGAACCAGAACCATCTAATGCTTACTTCATTTGCTTCAGTACGATAAAATTATGAAGTTCATATCAACAGCAAAGAGTGAGGGGGCAACTATCTTGTGTGGAGGTTCCCGTCCTGAGGTAATTTTAGTGCATCTTTTTTGTTACTATACCAGTGAGTTATTTGGTGAACCAAATCAAAGTGAATAAGTATATGTGGGGTTGATAAACATTTTGACCAAGTCGATATGCTTATTTAAAGTTTGGCAAAGAGCAGATTGAAGTAGCATAGTTTTAATAGTAAAATTATCTTTTGTGCTTTAAAATTGCTAATCGTAAACTGCCTATTAGAGAATCTGTTAATGCTATCTTTTGTTAAAACTTGCTAATTACTAACTGATAATGACTACTGTGTTTTGCTATGAGCTAACTGTGAACTACTAAAGCCAAACAAGGCCTGGATTTTTTAATGTCTCTGTTGCAGCATTTGAAGAAAGGGTATTTCATCGAACCAACTATTATAAGTGATATCTCCACATCCATGCAAATATGGAGGGAAGAAGTTTTTGGCCCTGTCTTATGTGTTAAAACATTTAGTTCTGAAGATGAAGCTCTTGATTTGGCAAATGATACTGAGTAAGTTTTACTAACATCGTTTCCGCCTCCTTGAACCCAATCTTTCGTATGCTTAAAAAACTTCTTATGTTCATCATGGTCTGTGATTCCTAGGTATGGTTTAGCTTCTGCTGTGTTTTCAAAAGACCTTGAAAGGTGTGAAAGGGTATCGAAGGTGAGGATTGTTTCGCCAATCAACAAATCCATACTTTCGACACTCCACATAATTGATTAAATGCTTTTCGCTTTGTCAAACTCAGCAAGTTTTTATCTCTATTTCTCGCAGCTTTTGGAATCTGGAGCCGTGTGGGTTAATTGCTCACAACCATGCTTTGTTCATGCTCCATGGGGAGGCATCAAGCGTAGTGGTTTTGGACGTGAGCTTGGGGAATGGTGAGTCCATTCTAACTATTCTCATCCCTATACACAATTACAAGTTGCAACTACATTAAATTTATTTCTCATCACTACGCTTCCTCATTTGAGAGATTGTATCAAGAACCTAGCACGAGACAGTAGTGTTCAAAAGACTATGTAGTCCTTCCAAATTAATATACATTTTCAGGATATCCTGAAAACGTTGTCAGGTTACTTCATATAGTAATGGCTTAAGATCAAATAACCCAATATGCCACTAAAAATAAGTGATGGGGAAATGATAGAAAGACCTAACTACTTTAGAGGATCATTGTAAAAGCAGGCATGTTCTTGATTACGAGAGCTGGGACCAAACACTTAAGGGTAATAGGGTATATGCTTGGATTGAGGGTAATGTATTAAAGGAGTAAGGGAGACAAAATGAAGAAAACGAGTTATGACGCTGATCGATGCATTTCCCCAACATTATAGGGGGAAGGATCTATGATTTAAACATTTCCTTAAGGTTCAATATGAACCCTGAGGATCTATGACGCTATGTTTAGGTTTAAAGATAATCAAGCTGAGAAGTATGCGTGTTAGAAAGAGGAACCCTGTAAGTTTTAAACCCTTGAAAAGGCTGCAGGGAGAACTAATTAAGTACTACCTGTATAGTAGACATTGTTGCCATTAGTTTGATAGTTTCTTTCAAATAACGATAATTCATGTAGCTGTAGTCCTAAATTGAGCACAAAGCACAGCAAATTATTTTGCATAGTGTGCCTTGAGAAAGTAAATTATTGTCGTTAGTTAACCAGAAACAATAACAATATTTGTTCATTGTTCCCGCAACCATGCTCGTTCCTGAATGCGTACTGTGTATACTTTCTACAGGGGTATCGAGAATTACTTGAACATCAAGCAGGTCACGTCGGATATTTCTAACGAACCATGGGGATGGTACAAGTCTCCTTAAAGCTACTCTCCTATAAGAAACTTTGCACGAATGCTGCCGTTGTAAAGTGAACAGTGGATAAGTTAAGGATCCAGTTTAGTTCTTGAATATATGTGATTGAATAAAGGTGGTTTGATGTTGGAGTAGGATTAGCAAAATGATTCAGACAATTGAGTTTGACCATGAAATCCTTGTTTTTCTTCTAGATTCATGGCATATTAAACTTGTTTGCTATTTTTATTTGCGGATTATCATCTCCTATAGGCAGGTTACTGAAATTGTGCCATTTCTACCGGTTAGGCGGTTACCATGTGCTGTGTTTAGATAGTAGGATTTCATTTGAAATTCTGGAATTGATCAAATCTAGTGTTTGGGTGACTTAGAATTTGAAATCTAGAATTCGACCCAAATTCCAAACCATGACGAACAAGCTCATTATTGTAAGGATTTCAAATTATGAATTAAATAGTGTCATTTCAAATTCTCAACCATAGTTTACGCCTCACACACTCATCTTCCTCGACACTCTCTCTCTCCTCTATCATATCCATCATCTTCCTCAACACTCGCTCTCTCCTCAACCATGTCTATCATCTTCCTCAACACTCTTTCTCCTCTGCTATATCCACATTATTCGAGAAATAAACTCGACTTTTAGCTAGACTCACCTTTTTTACCCGACGCATTGCAAAATCGATCCAAACAATCATGAATAACATTCTCTTGATCTAAAGAAGCCTCCGCAAATAAAATGATATCATCCGCAAAGAACAAGTTCGATAACAACGGGCCTCCTCGACTTGCTCGTATTGGTTTCCACTTATTGTCTATGATAGCTGCTTCAATTGTTTGGTAAAGTCGTTCCATGCACATGACAAAAAGATAGAGTGACAAGGGATCACCTTGTCTCACCCCCTTATTGGCTTAAAGTTCCCAGAAGGTTCACCATTCTATAACACCTTTAAATCCGTTGTAGTTATACAGTCCATGATGATGTCAATTAGGAGAATATGTAAGTTCATTTGAGATAGAGTTTCTCTAATAAATGACCATTTAAGACGATCATATGCCTTTTCGAAATCAATCTTCAAAGCCATAAAACCCTTAGTCCCTTGTTTCCATCTCATCGTATGAATCACCTCTTGCACTATAACAATATTGTCCGTTATTTGCCTACCCGGTACTAAACTCGCCTGAGTATTCGATATATGGATGGGTAAGATTGATTTGAGTCTGTTAATTACCACTTTCGTAATAGTTTTGTAGCTCACATTATATAGCCTAATAGGTCAAAATTCAGCTGCTTTCTCCGGATTTTGGACTTTTGGAATGAGTACTATATGCGTGCTATTGATGTCTTTCGAATTCCTTTGCCCTGCAACATTTGTAGCACCATATCATATACCTTGTCAACTACCAAAGCCCATTTTTTTTGATAAAATATGGCTTGATATCCATCCGGGCCGGGTAGGGATGGCAATGGGTCCAGAACCCTACCCAGACCCATCCAGACCCTACCCTAAAATTAGGGTATGGGTCTTAATTTTTTGGACCCTATGGGTAAGGGTAGGGTATGGGTCTTGGTCCTATCGGGTAGGGTATGGGTCCACTCCTCAAATACCCAGACCCTACCCATAAACCCATCTAAATAAAATAGTATATTTTTTATTTTTTAAAATTAAAATAAATATAGATATAAACATAACCTTCCAACTTCTAGCAGACTTCCTATAAATTAAATTCTTGACCCTCCCTCACTTACTAGCCGCAAATCTCACATCTATCAGACTCATAGTCTCTCTCTTGCACTACTCTCATTCTCTTGCTCTACTCTCCGTCTCTCACTCTCCACCGACGAACTAATGATGTAAAAGTGTAGAACTAATTGCTTGTGATGTTTTTTTTAGAAATGAAATAGAAGTGTAGAACTAGTAGAAGCTAATTGCAAAATTAATATATAAAAGTGTGCTTAATGATTATATATACATGTGATAATGTACGTGGATTTTTTTTTTTGTGTTGGACCCATATTAGAACCTAGACCCTACCCATACCCTATAGGACCCTACGGGTATGGGTACGTGTCCTAAAAAATTTTACCCAAGGGTCGGGTATGGGTCTACATCCAAAAATTAAGGTATGGGTATGGGTCTAGCCTTACCCTACCTAGACCATGCCCATTGCCATCCCTAGGGCCAAGGGCACAAAGTGATCCCAATTGCTGAATCACATCATCTATCTCGAATCTGGCAAACGATTTTGATAGTTGATTCCAGTCCTTCATTGCTAACTCTGGAAAAACATCTTGAGGGATGTCTGCATTTCCCGTTGATGGCTCATCCATGAAAAGGTTTGCAAAATAATCTACCACCTGATTTTTGACTTCTTTATCGGTAATCCATCTGCCTTCATGATCATTAATGGTTGTGATATTATTTCTCCAACGTCTAATAATGGTACTTAGGTGAAAAAAAAGTGGTTTACCTTTCACCATTCTTAAGCCAATCACTTCGAGATTTTTGAAACCAAAGAGTTTCTTCTCTTTCCAAAATTTCATCGAGGAAGCTCATCTTACACCCCTGACCAGGATCTAATTTGTGTACTTCAAGAATGTAAGTGTTACTACTTTCTGTAATTTTCCTAGCCACACACTCAACCAAAAGAGATCTGCATTAAAATGTAGAAAAGAATAAAGGATAAGTAGTTGTGTGTCAAATAGACGACAACCGTGATAGTAGACTACGTAGCAACTAATCCCTTGATTACGACCATTTCAAGCGTTTTCACGAGGGTATACTCGATTCCGTTTTTAATAGGACTATCTTATTGTGTGGAGTATGAATGTGTGATGTAGGAAATTAAATGGCATCAAATTTTGGAAAGAGTTTAGACTCCAGCTTGATAAGTCCCTTATCAATTTTTAGTGAAAGAGATTTTTGGATGCCTGCTAATCTTGCCAACAAATGACGTTTTTGATACAAAAATGTTGCCAAAGATTTCTTTATCCCAACTTTGTAGTCTTTTAGCAACATCCTGCAACGGTGGTCCAAGGGACTCATCCTTCTTCCAACTTTGTAGTCTTTTAGCAAGATCCTGCAACGGTGGTCCAAGGGACCATCCTTCTTCTAATTCTCGTGAAGAAAACTATCAAAATATGAGGAGGGTGTTGTGAGAAAAGATATATAGAAAGAATGTTACTGAAAGAAATTTATCAGAAGAGTATTGTATATAAATTCAGTATCTTCACTCCATACAAATGGTGGTATTTATAGATGTAAAATTTTACTGTGTATTCTACATAAATCAACAATTGCTGCAAACCGGCAAGAAAATTACCTGACATGCATTGAAAGCACGCAGGAAAGATGGACTTCACACATATGTGAATAGTGGATTTCACACATATGTAAACAGTGGAATTGTTCATTCCACTGTTTCTCAACACTCCCCCTTGAATGTTCACTTATAAGTCATAATAGACGTTGTCTCATTCAAAATCTTTGTTGGAAAAAATCCTGTGGGAAAAATCCATAACTAGGGAAAGAGTACAACTATTATGTATCCTTATATGCTTAAAATCAACTGTCTCAATAAAAACCTTGTCAGGAAAAACCCGTGGGATAAAAACCTGATCGAAGGGAAAAAGAGTGCAGCGCATATAATACTCCCCCTGAATTAGCATACATCAGAAGATGACGCATTCCAATTTTTCGGACTAATTCTTCAAATTTCTTCGCCGGAAGGGATTTGGTGAATAAATCTGCAAGATTCTCACATGATTGGATTTGTCGAATGTTGATCGTCCCTTCCTTTTGGAGGTCATGAGTGAAGAAGAGCTTTGGTGATAAATGTTTAGTTCTGTCTCCTTTGATGTACCCTTCGCTTACTTGGGTGATGCATGCAGTATTGTCTTCGTAGATGATAGTTGGATTTGTTGTTATTGTTTCCATCCCGCATTCTTCTTGGATATTCTTGATCATTGACCTTAGCCATACACATTCCCTTCCAGCTTCATAAAGAGCAATTAATTCTGCATGATTTGATGATGTGGCCGTCAAAGTCTGCTTGTAGATTTCCAAGATATTGCAGTACCTCCATAAGTGAATACATATCCGGATTGAGACTTAGCCTTTTGTGGGTCTGAAGGTAGCCAGCATCTGCATATCCAATGAGTGACGCATTGGTCTTGACTGATAGAATAATCCGAGATCTTGTGTTCCTCGAAGATAACGTAATAAGTGTCTGACTCCATTCCAATGTCTCTTGGTTGGTGCATTGCTGTATCTAGCTAACAAGTTTACTGAAAAAGCTATGTCAGGTCGAGTATTGTTAGCCAAGTACATTAAAGCACCAATTGCACTTAGATATGGTACTTCAGGACCAAGAATCTCTCGTTTCTTCTCGTGGTCTGAATGGATCATCTTTCTCATTCAGGGAACGCACTACCATTGGAGAACTTATTGGGTGGGCTTTGTCCATGAAAAAACGTTTCAGGATTTTTTCTGTATAGTTTGATTGATGGACAAAAATCCCATTTCTTAGATGTTCCATTTGCAGGCCAAGGCAAAATTTTGTCTTCCCGAGATCTTTCATCTCAAATTCTTTCATCAAGTATTTTGCAGTCGCTTCAAGTTCTCTAGGAGTTCCGATAATGTTCAAATCATCGACATATACAGCAATGATCGCGAATCCTGATTTAGATCGCTTAATGAAAACACAGGGACTGATTTGATTATTTTTGAATCCTTCTTTCAATAGGTATTCACTAAGACGATTATACCACATTCTTCCAGATTGTTTTAACCCATAGAGTGATTTTCTCAATTTTATTGAAAACATCTCTTTGGGCATGCAATTTTCTGGTAGTTTTAGTCCTTCAGGAACTTTCATATAAATATCTGTGTCAAGTGAGCCATACAAATATGCGGTCACTACATCCATCAATCTCATTTGCAATCCTTTCGAAACTGATAAACTTACCAGAAATCTTAGTGTAGTTGCATCGACTACTGGAGAATATGTCTCATCATAATCAATCCCTGGCATTTGCGAGAAGCCTTGGGCTACTAATCTTGCCTTATATCTAGTAACCTCATTTTTCTCACGAATACCCATTTGTACCCAACTGGTTTTACACCTTTTGGTATTTGGGTTATTTGACCGAATACTTCACGTTTTTCAAGTGATCTCAATTCTGCTTGAATTGCCTCTTTCCATTTTGGCCAATCTTTTCTACGGCGACATTCATCAACTGTATTTGGCTCTACATCATTTTCATCGTATGTCATTTCAACCGCTATCGAGTAAGCAAAAATTTCATTCAAGACAACATCTTTTCGATTCCATTGTCTCTTTGTAGAAACATAATTAATTGAAGTTTCATTGTTGTCTAGCTTTCATGTTCCTTTTCTTCTGGAACACGTTTCTCTTCATTTTGTTTTCTTATCATCATGCTCTGTTGGGAGATTTATATTAATTTCGTTCGTTGTCTCCCCTTGCCTTTTCATTTTTCTCGGTTTTAAATCTTTAGAACCGGGTGGTCTGCCACGTTTTCGACGTGCTATTGACTCATTTTCAATTGCCTTATTGTCATTAGGAATTTCAATCCGTTCCGGAGCATTCGCAGCAGGTACATGTGACTTTGTCACTTTCTTAGAATCTGTGAATGCATCTGGCAATTGGTTTGCAATACTTTGCAGATGAACAATTTTCTTGACTTCTTGTTCACATGAATTTGTTCTCGGGTCCAGAAACGACATTTGCGATGCGTTCCATGTAATTTCCGATTTTATATTTTGTGGGTCCACTTTCTCTCCCCCTAAGGAGGGAATACCGACTCATTAAAATGACAGTCGGCAAATCGAGCCGTAAATAGATCACCAGTTGTTGGCTCTAAATATTTGATAATTGATGGAGATTCAAATCCAACATATATTCCCATCCTTCTTTGTGGACCCATTTTAGTACGTTGGGGCGGAGCAATAGGTACATGTACAGCGCACCCAAAAATTCTCAAATGTGAGATATTCGGTTCTCGACCAGATACTAATTGTAATGGTGAGAATTTGTGATAGGCTGTCGGCCTTAATCTTATCAATGTTGCCGCATGTAATATAGCATGACCCCAAGTAGTAGATGGCAATTTTGACCTCATTATTAATGGTCTTGCAATTAATTGTAGTCTTTTGATTAATGATTCAGCAAGACCATTTTGTGTATGTACATGAGGTACAGGGTGCTCAACAATAATCCCAATAGACATGCAATAGTCATTAAATGTTTGGGATGTAAATTCCCCAGCATTGTCTAATCTTATTTTCTTTATTGTATGATCTGGGAATTGAGTTCTTAATCGAATTATTTGAGCCAAAATTTTGCAAATGCAACATTTCTGCTTGACAGAAGGCTCACATGTGACCATCGAGTAGAGGCATCAATTAATACCATGAAATAACGAAATGGTCCACATGCAGGATGAATAGGCCCACAAATATCTCCTTGAATTCTTTCTAAAAACATTGGAGATTCAGTGGCAATCTTATTTATAGATGGTCTGATTATCAATTTGCCAAGTGAGCATGCAGAGCATGTTAATTCATTTGACCGAGAACTTTGACATTCTTTATAGAGTGTCCATTTGAGTTTTCAATGATTCTATGCATCATTCCTGTGCCAGGATGGCCTAATCGGTCATGCCATAAATGATTTTCTATTATCTAACTTCTGGTTAGATATCATATTAATTTCAATCGGACGTATATCTATGCGATATAGTCCCGAGGAAATTGCTGGCAATTTTTCATAGATGTATTTCTTGCCGTTTTCTCTGCCGTTAGGCATATGAATTCCTCTTTGTTCACCGTCATTGTTTCCAAATGGTAACCATTCTGACGTACATCTTTGAAACTTATGAGGTTCCTTCGAGATTTACTCGAATATAATGCGTCATTAATTATCAATTTTGTCCCATTTGGAAATATAATGCAAGCTTTTCCAGAGCCTTCAATTAGCTTGGCTGTCCCAGAAATTGTACTAACATTTGCTTGGAATATTGTAAGTTTTGAAAAATACTCTTTATTTTTCAATATGGTGTGTGTTGTCCCACTGTCCAGGAGACATTGTTCTTTGGTTCCAACTTCTGATGAATTCATATCTTCATAAATAATAAATATGATTAGTATAAGAAAAATACTATTTTTATTAATAATAAAGGAACAAATACATGAAAGTGGATATTGAAGCAGTTAAATAAACTAAGCACATTAATCGATTGTGATCTAAACAAACTTATTTTCTAACTTCAGCATCATCCATAAAAAAATCTGAAACATCAAGGCTGGGCATGGATGTAGTGGCTTCATTAACAAAGTTTGCTTCAGCATTTTTTCCTTTGTTTTTTATTGAAGCTTGATATAGATCTACCAAATGTTTGGCAGTACGACATGTGCGGCCCCAGTGCCCAGTCATGCCACATCTATGGCAAGTATCATTTCCTTTATAGGACGTCTGCCTCTGATTTCCAGATGATTGTCCCCAATTTTTATCAGAATGTTTAAAATTATTATTTCTTGGGGAAAATCGGCCTCTTCCACGTCCACGCCCTCGGCCACGGTAATTACCACGTCCTCTCCCACGACCGTTGTAATTACCGCGTCCACCACTATGTATAGCATTTGCTTCTGGTGGATTAGAGCTTTCTATTGCATTTATCTCATGAGTGGCTGAAGACCCCGTAGGTCTAAGATTATGATTTTTCAGCAAAAGATCATTATTTTGTTCAGCCACAAGTAGTACTGAGATTAGCTCAGAGTACTTTTTGAAAGCTCTGAACCTGTATTGTTCTGCCAATATGATATTAGAGGCGTGGAAAGTGGAGAGCGTTTTGTTTATCATTTGCTCTTCTGTGATGGGATGATCACAATATCTTAACAATGATACAATTCTAAACAATGTTGAATTGTAATCACTGACCGTTTTAAAATCCTGGAACCTCAGATTGGTCCAGTCATAATGTGCCTTTGGGAGAAGCACATTTTTGTGATGCCCATATCTTTCATTTAGGCTATCCCATAGTTCTTTTGGATCATCCACAAGTAGATATTCACTTTTTAAACTTTCATGTAAATGATGTCTTAGGAGGACTAAGGCTTTTGCCTTTTCTTGTACAGTCGCAATTTTAACTGATGCGGCTGTTGTAGTTGCATCCCCTTGTTGGGTTGTCACATCTTTAATTGTATGTTCCAGTCCTTGGGCCTTTAAATTCATTTGGGCGTCCACCGTCCATTCTAAAAACTTTTGCCCAGATAGATCTAGTATGTTAAATTGTCTTTTCACTAGATCTCCCATTCTTTTGACTACAAATAGGTAAATATTTGAAATTAGTAATGATGATAAATCACATATATATATTATCTCCCCCTGATTTATATCATTTTATTATAGATAAATAATACAAACAAAAAAAACTAAAAATAGCGTACAACAATAATGAAGCAAAAAAAACAAGAAAATACCAAAAATAGAAACAAAATACAACAAGTGAATAAACAAAAAAAAACTTCCTAAAATGCACTTAAAGACAAAAAAATTGATATTCATGTGCATTTTTCGCCATTCTTCCGGGGGAATTTTTTTTTTGTCTCCTATTTATGTATTAGGAGATATATCATTAATGCCATGAGGAGGAAAAAGAAACCGGCTATAAGAAATAAGTAGAGTTTTATTTTCCTAAAATCCTCTTCAAAAGAGGAAGATGAGGGTGGAGGACGGTTGTTGTTAGTGTGAAACATGGTGGCTGGAAGGTTGAGGAAGAAGATAAAAAAAATTGTGGGTTTAGAGAAAAAAAATTGGAAGAAGATAAGGGATGTGTGGTGAAAATGGGGATGGTAATCCGCTTTTATAGAGGGTTATCCCTAACTGTGCAGTTCATATACAGTTAAAAAATATACAACGCAATAAAATTCTAATATTGACAAATATATTAGAGCATGCTAGTAAATTGGTAATATAATATATGTAACTATAAATGCAAAAAAAGTAAGATTAGAGACAATAATATATAATAATGTTCTGAATGCTTGTTCCCTGCATACATACACATTATTGCACATATAAGACATAATAATCTATCATTTCACTAGGCCGTCCATATAGGTGGCAATAAAAAAATTAACCTGTCCATATAGGCGGTTTAAGAGCAAATAAAATAACGTAAATAAAATGTCCTTGCCCTCCATGAAGGTGGCGTTAAAATTATTTGTTTTCTGCGTTAGTAGTATGGTGACGTTTACTACTAGTTTCTTCCTGTTCATCTCTATCTCTTTTATTACTGGGCGGAGGTTGATTTTCAGCTGGTTGTATAGGAGGGTTATTATTGGTGTTGGGAACAGGGGTTTGTGGGTTTTCTCTGGTAGAGTATTTGTCCGTGTTACGGTTACTGGGTCGGGGCTGTATTACAGTTCCCTCGTGGGTTGGTAGTGAATGGCACATTGTTTCGCTCTATCCAAAATATAAACCCGAGACAGAGACATTGTGTAAAACAATGTTAATCCCGTTACTTTGTTGGTCCTATTCGGTAGTTAAAGGGTTGGGCTTGGAGAAAAATTTAAACTTAAAACACAAAATGGATGTAAAGATTTTAAAGATAACTTAAAAAAAATTTCGGTACAACACTCGTGCTGATAACGTGTTGTGAGAAAAGATATATAGAAAGAATGTTACTGAAAGAAATTTATCAGAAGAGTATTGTATATAAATTCAGTATCTTCACTCCATACAAATGGTGGTATTTATAGATGTAAAATTTTACTGTGTATTCTACATAAATCAACAATTGCTGCAAACCGGCAAGAAAATTACCTGACATGCATTGAAAGCACGCAGGAAAGATGGACTTCACACATATGTGAATAGTGGACTTCACACATATGTAAACAGTGGAATTGTTCATTCCACTGTTTCTATTCCACTGTTTCTCAACAGAGGGAATATTTTACCCACACATGACTCATGTACTACTACTCCCGAGAACGTATACTCCCATATCCGGTATGGAGAAACTTTTTTACTTGATATGATTAGATGTAGTCCAGATATGATTTAATAGCTAACTGATATGATAAAATATTATTATGATATGATATAAGATTTCAACTAACAAGCCCCCAAAAAAAATATGAAAAACAAAAAAATTATAACTTTTTAATATTATTTTTGTCATAAAAATTACATAAATGTCATGGTATTGGCCCATATCCTGTATGGGAATATCATTGCTCTACTACTCCCCCATCTACATATACTTGCTACATTTTCCCCCACAGTTTCCAAGATGTTTTTCACTTCAAAAATTATAAAATCTGATATTATGAATCTACATATTGAGAGACTCATACCACACATGATGTCAAAGTTAAAAGTTTGCTTTTACAAAAAGAAAATGTAGCAAGTAAATATAAGCAGAATGAGTGTTTCTTGGAGATTTATCCTTCCAAATTTTTATTAATTTACTCATTTCTTTAAGACACATTTGTCAGGGCACTAGTTTGAATCTTAATATAATTATCAATAAGCAAAAATTACATAAAACATGTGTGAAATGCAATCATTGCGCGCATCTCAAGATTGATTAATTGATATCCTTGATGGCTTGATGAGAGTGACATACCATATGTTACTACTATAAAATACAAATAATATCCCTGTCAATTACTACTATTCAATTACACTTCTTTCGCTCTTTCTTTCCCTTCGAAATACTCTTCAACTTTTCAGCAAATTTCAAGTGATTTTCTTCAACAATAAAAATGGCGATCCCAATACCTCATCGTCAGCTATTCATTGATGGCGAATGGAAAGAACCCATGAAGAAGAATCGCATTCCAGTCATCAATCCTTCCACTGAAGAGATCATCGGTTAGTTCACTTCCTTTGTAAAAAACTAAAACTCATTTTACTTAATGAATTACTCCGGAGAAAAATTCGAACTTGTCTTTTCATTTGTAGTTTATTATGATCTTACTTATCATGTTTATCAGCTATATAGTTTTGGATCAGATGCTGAAAGAATTTTTATCTGATTTTGTGGGGAATGGGATTTACTGATTGATGATGGAGTGATTTTTGGCTATTTGAACTGTGATTTTATTGTTTTGGGGGTTGAAAATTGCATTTTTTGAATAGGGTATTTTGTATTTGTCAACTTTTTAGATTTTTCAAAAATCTTCTAGTATTTGGTGGAATATTTACTATGTTGGATTTAGGATTGAATGGTGATTGTATGGTTTTAGGGGTTTTGAAGCTATGTCTGAGAATTTGTTGTTTGAAGATTGAATTTAATGAACTGGGTATCCATCAAAATGTGGTTTTGTAGGTGATATTCCGGCGGCCACTGCTGAAGATGTGGATATTGCAGTGATTGCAGCTCGAAGAGCCCTTAAGAGGAACAATGGGGAAGAGTGGGCATCTGCTTCTGGAGCTCATCGAGCTAAGTACTTACGTGCTATCGCTGCGAAGGTATGGGTTTTAGTGGCTTAGTTGATCTGATTTGGTGATCTGGTCTTGTCTTGACTCGTTTGTGTTGTTGGACATTGCCTGTTTTTTAGGAGACTGACTGAAGGTGATGTCCATATTACATGCTAAATTTCAGTCTGGTAATTTCACTCGAGCGAAATGAGGTGATAAACATAAAGGCTTTATTTCACAAAATTAGCTTAAAAGGTTGGGTGAATCATGAAAAGTGAGCTTAAAGTTAAGATGCTACTAGCTGAAAACTAAAAGTTAATTAACTAAGTGGCTGTACTAGTATTGTTTGGTAAATTTAGGTCCTGGACTAGCTGAAAATTGTAAAAGGACTTCAAATCATGATCATATTTTAAATGATATTAATAACGATTTTGGGCAAGGAGAAAATCACAAAGAAGAACATATATGAATTAGCTAGCTGAAATCGAAATAAGCTAGTGGGAGTAACTTATTCATTTATCTCGATGTAGCTAGTTTAATATATTCACACCTCTAAAACAATAATTACCTGCAAGCTCCAACTAGCTTATTGTCTATAAGCTGACAAAAATTGCTTGCAAAACACAACTGTAGTTTCCAGTGTCAAAATTTGTTAATAGGATTGGTAGAATTCTAGCCACTTTTTTTCTTTGTTTTCTAAAATCTTTACCCCATCGACCCCCCCATAAACCTCATTGTTGGGATTTGTGTTTCCTTTTGGGGAATATGTCCAATTACTTGTATATTCTAGCTACCTATCTTCTGCTGGATTTTTGTGTTGTTGGGATCTCCCCCCTAACCCATTACCATATAGAGTAATGTTGCTTTCCTAATTTGGAATTGACATAAAAGGAAATTGCAACTAATTTGGAAGGCAGGAAGAATGTGATTAAGTGTGTAGTTGGTGTAGACTTGAGGCTTTATCCCTGTACATGTCTGATTCTGTCTTTGCATTCAGGTAACAGAAAGAAAAGATCAGTTTGCAAAACTTGAAGCCAGGGACTGTGGGAAACCTCTGGATGAAGCAGCATGGGACATCGTAAGTTAAGATATAGTATTGTCTTTCTTTCTCCCTTGACTCTGATTTTTCGTGGTTAATATTCAAGGAGTTTGTTCTCATGTCCAGGATGATGTTGCTGCATGTTTCGAATACTATGCTGATCAAGCAGAAGCCCTTGATGCTAAACAAAAGGCTCCAATTGCCCTTCCTATGGAGACATTCAAATGTCATGTGCTCAGGCAGCCTATTGGTGTGGTTGGGTTAATTTCTCCATGGTAAGTTTGAACCTCAGCTTGATAGACAAATGAAAGAAGGGATGGGCTATTGCATGATTTTTTTTTTGTTGGCATCCCATGCATATAAATTTGTATTAAAGAAGGAAATTTTGTAAAACTCAAATTTAAAAATGAAGATGAATGAATAACTTTAAAGTTTAAGTGTTTAACAAACTATTTCAGGATACATTGTGGCATTTCATTTCTTGATGCCCTGATCAGCTAGATATGTGGATATGTATCTCTTTGTAACTAAATGCGATGCTTACTGTTGCTAATCTTCTTCTCTGTTAGGAATTACCCACTTCTAATGGCTACGTGGAAAGTTGCTCCAGCTCTGGCCGCTGGTTGTGCAGCTATACTTAAACCGTCAGAATTGGCATCTGTGTATGTTTCTGTTAAAGGCTCACGCAGACCTCTTCTTTCTAAGCAACACTGACACTCCTGTCGTATGAAAACATTACCCCTTGATTTCTCATTTCAGGACGTGTCTAGAATTGGCTGATGTGTGCAGAGAAGTGGGACTGCCTCCTGGCGTGTTTAATGTTTTGACAGGATTAGGTCCAGAAGCTGGTGGCCCATTAGCATGTCATCCTGATGTTGACAAGGTTCATCCTTGTCCTCTTTGTATTACATTCTGAGTTCAGTTACTTAGCTTTTTGAATGTTGAACATGCAGCGAGCTTCTCCTTCTGAATTCATGTCAATCACATTTCTTCTGGATAGGTTGCATTTACTGGGAGTACTGCTACTGGTAGCAAGGTTATGTCTTCAGCTGCCCAAATGGTCAAGGTGTGTGATGGCATGCTTAGTCAATAGTTGTTTTATGCAATCTTATTTTTCATTTGTTTGATAACATTACTTCTAAACATGAACTGCAGCCCGTAACATTAGAACTTGGAGGGAAAAGTCCTATTATTGTGTTTGATGATGTTGAATTGGATAAAGGTTAGTTGCTTCCAGAACAGGCAACATCAGTGCTTTACATTCAGTAAATCTTTGATCGAACATCTTGTGACTGATCAAATTTTCATATAAATGGAACTAGCTGCTGAATGGGCTGTTTTTGGCTGCTTTTGGACAAATGGTCAAATCTGCAGTGCAACCTCTAGACTGATTGTGCATGTGAGCATCCACTTTCCACGGAGCAATTCCTGAAATTTGATGACTTGATTATTCTTGTGGAAACTGTAAATGTAAGGGTCCTCTCCTATTTTAAATTTTTATCAATTATTTCAGGAAAGCATTGCAGCTGAATTTTTGGATAGACTTGTAAAATGGTGCAAAAACATAAAAATTTCTGACCCATTTGAGGACGGGTGCCGGCTTGGTCCTGTTGTCAGCAAGGGACAGGTATGATAAATCTTTCTTTTGCTTTTATGTGTTAATGATTCTGAACACAGCCATCTAATGCTTTACTTGTGTGTCAGTACGAAAAAATTCTGAAGTTCATTTCAACAGCAAAGAATGAGGGTGCAACTATTTTATGTGGAGGTTCCCGTCCTGAGGTAAAACTAAAGTATATATATGTGACAAAACACTAATGTGGTTTCTGAAAGTCTATAACCTTTTTTTTCCCCCATGGAACTCTGCAGCATTTGAAGAAAGGATATTTTATTGAACCAACAATTATAAGTGATGTCTCCACGTCCATGCAAATATGGAAGGAGGAAGTTTTTGGCCCTGTCTTATGTGTTAAAACATTTAGTTCCGATGACGAGGCCATTGAATTGGCAAATGACAGCCAGTAAGGCTATCTTATATTCTTATCATAAAACTCTTCTGTCTTCCCATTCTATATATATGATCATCTTATTTTGATGGTTCTTTACAGGTTTGGTTTAGGTGCTGCTGTGCTATCCAAGGATCTTCAAAGATGTGAGAAAGTGACAAAGGTGAGAATCATTGGACTTGTTTGAAGCTTAAACAGTGAGACAAACCTAAATTTCTTTGCAGCTAATTTATGTTTATATTCAGGCACTGGAAGCTGGAATTGTTTGGGTTAACTGCTCACAACCATGCTTTTGCCAAGCTCCATGGGGAGGCATTAAGCGTAGTGGTTTTGGACGTGAGCTTGGGGAATGGTGAGTCCATAATCTGATTTTTTCACAGCTATACCTCGCTTCCTATTTCCCAGAAATCCTAATCTTCAAACTATATACAATCTTTTTAGCTCTGAAGTTCTCATGTAATTGCATCTAAATGTTCCACTGTTAGAAATTGAGGAGATATAACATTAATATTGACACAAAACATATCACCCAAAACAGTAAGTTGGCAGCTTCTTTACAGAGGAGAGACTTGCTCCTTCCTGCTAACATAATGCTGAATAACATGATGCTGTAACTTTTTAATAAGTAGCGATCCTCATGGCTAAGGCATTAAAAGCTTAATGCATTTGTAATCACTAGTCACACTGTATCCTATCATCCAATACTAGCAATTTATAATGAGTAAAGACCCAAATAGGTCAATACAAGTAAAGTGATTGCACTAAAGAATGGGAAAACTTTGAAAAGAACCAGAACTAGGAAATGAGGATGAAAGGGATTGAAGCAAGGAAGAACATAAGAGAAGAATAAAGGGGTCAGATTAGAGGAGAGAGAGTTTAGAGTGAGAAACCAAGTGTGTTATATTTCTTTCATTGTTATCCAACGATATCAGTTCTCTCTCCTCGTAACTTCCTTTTTTGTACAATACTGAATACTACTTTCCTTGATCTCAGATTCTCTAAAATCAGCGATTGAGAATGCATGAACTGGGTGAATAGGGAGGTTCTTGGAATTTATTTTATTTCTAGCTTAGGAGTCCTGATTTGTAGATAGAAAATGGAGTGTGAAATTCAGAGAATCCTAATACAATTTCCTTACAAAGTTTGTCAATGTCTACTAAAATTAATCACTACTAGAGTACAATATAGTGCATTTATACTCGCATATTCTTCAAATTACTTTAGGCATTACTCACTATTGTGCTGTTTCTGCTATCTGAAATTAGATCTTTTTCAGCATCGCATGATATTTATTTTTCAATTAATGGAGGATCCATTAAGACTTGAAAGGGCCTTCACAGTAGCACAATTTTGTTTTGGGTTGACCAAATAATATACTCCAAAGTTTTGATCAAGAATATTTCATTGCTTTCAATGATTGATGTTGTCTGGTTAGAAGTAATAATTCAAAGAGACTATATGTTATTGTAAATAGATACCTTGAAAGACAAATGAGAGAGAATAAAGAAGGTGTTTACATTCTGTATGGTAAGTGGTAATAAATTACAGTAATGGTGATTAATTTGCATATGATTTTGTAAAATAAGAATATTTATGGTGATGCAACTCCATCTCAAACATGTGCTTTTCTCCATAAATTTCTTTATCACTTTACATGTGGTACTTCAATTGCAAATAGGATTAGTTTAGGTTAGCCAAACATTTTCAGAATACTGGCATGAGACTTTCCTTGCAAAATTACATATCAACCGAGTAGCCCTTGCGAGATTCTATCCTTCTTGATGCGTATACACTTTGTCTGCAGGGGTCTCGACAATTACTTGAATATCAAACAGGTGACCGAGTATATTTCCGACGAGCCATGGGGATGGTACAAGTCTCCCTCAAAACTGTGAGGAAATGCCTCAAGGTCCTACTGAAGTGACAAGCATGATATGCAGACATTTAACCTGTCACTCAGAGACATCGAGGAACTTGTCATGATTTAAAGAGAGAGCTTAGTGATAGTTTGAATAAAAGGGGTTGAATTTGAAGTGTATGCAGGTTTATTATTATGTGTGTGCACCATTGTATCCTGGGATTTCCTTATCAGCAGTGTAGACATTTTCTCTCTTTTGAGAAGTAAGTGTAGACGTGATCCTTTCTTTAATAGACATACCATTTTTATTATTGTGTGTTCATTATTGACCGATAGAGTATAATCTATTCGTTGGGCCTCGACCATCAGCTTAAGTTTTTGGTTGAGTTGGTTCTTTGACATGGTATCAAGAGCCAGCGTGACAAAAAGGTCACGGGTTTGAATCTCATCCACCCTCCTTTCTCAGTGGAATATTTAGCGCCAGGTATGAGGGAGACTTGTACTGCATCCACACTTCAATCCCAAATGGCTCTTGCGTGAGGGGACGTGATAGAGTATAATCTATTCCTTGGGCCTCAACCATCAGCTTAAGCTTTTGGTTGAGTTGGTCCTTTGACAATTATGGTTTGCAACATTGTGGTCCTTGTCGTTGATAAGGTTCATTTGGAGTTTTTTTGAGTTGTCTAATTTATTTGCAAATCTTTAACCCAACAAGGAGAATTTGTCATAATTTTTTTTACGCGAATCAGAGATTATTATTCAAATTACTTTTTTTCAAAAAAAACTATCGTATAGAAAAATTTTGGTTGAAAATTAGCTTATAAAGTGGAATTTGTTTCAAACCCCTTCTTGTAGCTAGATTTTATGGCGTTAACTCTTTTTAATGTTGACCCATTTACGTTATGTGTCATGTTTCATCCACATATTCTTTGATAAACCCTTTTTCCTCAATGCATTTCTCTAACACCCCCTTTCTTCTTTTGTTTTTTAATTGAGAGAGAACCCTTTGTTGGAATAAAGATGCAAAAAAGAGAAAGCCATTGCCTAAGCGTGTTGTAAATCAGTTGGTCACTGGGTTAGCATGACAAAGTCTTATCTTATGTTGATCTTTAGCTATTAGCATAGTTAAATGATACTCTTTTACTCCTTTTCTTTCATATGTTGTGAATAAACATAAGAGAATAGAGAGAATAGTGTTGTCCATCTTATTCCATATAATCCGATATATATATATATATATATATAGAAGTGAGTTCATATGAGAATGCATACTTATATGAGAAATGAGAATGAATTTTACACGCTATAACTCTTATGAATAAGTAATGTAACTCTAATGAAAAAGTGATGTAACTCCAAAAACAAAATATTTGAATTTTCAAAATACAAAAAAACAAAAAAAAAATTGAATTCAAAATTTTTAAGAGGGATATAACTCTAATGAATAAGTGTTGTAATTCTAAACCAATCGTGTGGTTGAGATTCATTCTCATTTCTCATGTAAGGAGCATTCTCATGTGATCTCGCCTCTATATATATATATATATATATATATATATATATATATATATATATATATATATAATACAATAGTTAGGGTTTTACTTGAAGAACAAAACTTTAGAATATTCCGGATATATTAACGGGGTATATTATGGGCATCCATATTATATTTCATAACATCATACAATTTTTCCTCCTTTATTAAGCTTTATTTTGTGCTAGATACCTTCATGAATACTGTTATATGTAGGTTAATATACCTTTGATGAGGGGGGTTTTAATCTCTTCAATTCAATGTAGTTTTAATTATTATCAATGAGGGAGGTTGCATGGGTTGCTTTGGATTCTCTCCTGGTGAATGAGACTTTCTCTCTCTTAAGTCACCTATATATGTGTGTGTCATCTTGGAGAGTTGATGTAGACTTTTTCCACTACTTCTTTCTTCTCTTCATTCTTCTATCTTTTGGGCATAAGTTTATGTGGTTCGAACCTCTCACCCAAAAGCGCCTTTATGTGAGAATGGTGTATAAACTTTAGGGTATTAAATTCAAATAATAGATCCAAAAAATAAATTAAAATTGACGAGCTTCACAATAATTGTCCATCATATTACACTCAGATGTATAGAACACAATTTATTCAGAAGAAAATGGGGAATCTCTCTGAATTCTAAACTAACAAAAAAAAATCCACTTAAATTCTTATACATTTATAGCGATCGCTTCGGATACTACAAAATCGTTACATTTAGAACATTCACATTATCAGACAATAGTCACAACACGAACACAAAGGATACACATACTCCACGGTCCACACTAGAGCTGTCAAAAAATGACATGATCTGATAACCTGACCCGAACCTGTAATGACCTGTAACTGACTTGCACCTGAAATTTTGGTAAAACAGGTCACCTGTAGCCTGACCTGTACCCGAAGCAACAATAACTTACACCTGCTCTTGACCCGATACTCTATGACCTGAACCTGAACCGATACCCGTCCAAAAAAAGACCGATGACTGAAATGATCCAACCTGACAACGATATGAATTCGATTCGACACCTGACCTGATTAGGACCTGAAACTCATTATAATTCGATGTAACCTGTCATTAACCCGACCTGTTGCTACCCGTAACCTGATTTTAATAGACATGTTGCAACACGGTACATTATTTTACCTGACTTGTTGCTACATGTTACCCAATTTTACCCGAATTGTTGATTGTTGATAACTCGACTTGTCCTTGATTTCACCACATAGTAACATAAATCATAAACTAACACCACTATAAAAAAGGCATATAACTAGATGAACTATTCAAGCATTGATTTTCAATGAAATCTTAAATAATAATACAAATTTGAAGCAACATCACACTAAATTCATGACCCGTTCCATGCTTGAAGCGGCCCGAAAGTGACCTGAAATCAAGTATGGTACAACCCGATAACTACCAATCTCAACCCGACTCGAACCCGACCGAAATCGTTATTGTCCTGACCTGATAAGTATCCGACCCACGCATGACCTGAACCTCAAAGCACTTGCTACAAACCTGCTATAAACCCGACCCGACACCACATAATCTCGAAAGATGACCTGTCCAGAAATTGACCGCGCCGAACCCGACCGAACCTGAAAGAAGAAATGAACTGAGACAGACCTGGCCCAATTATGATCGTTCCCGACCTGCACCGACTTGTTTGATTGATAATATATTAGATGTTCAGTTCACATATGGCTTCATACAATTATAATCGACATATACCAACAACCCTTGGGTTCAATAGTATAGCTTCATCTCCCATATGAGAGACTAATGTTCAAATCTTGGTGGAAGCAAAATTTTAATATTGTTGGGGGTTGGGGGAGGGAGTTTGAATATTGTTGAGCCTGTGAGTGCATGACCATGTGCGAGGACAGCGAGATGAAATTCATCTTACCACATTCCCGGAAAGGAAAAAAAAATATAGTCGGCATATTCATACGTCAATGTGTGGTATATCCTCTCTCGCAACTCCCAAGTCCCAAGCAAGATTTAGATTACTACGCACCCGCACCTGAATCTAACACTGCGAAACTGCGCACCTTCATTCCTCCAGCTAATCTCTCTCTTTATGTGTAAATTAATCAACAATCTACCCCATATATCTACACTATAGATCTTCTTTATCCTCACTCTTACATCCTACTCCAACTCTCTTTCTCCTCCTTCCAGTTCCACTTAATTGGGCATACTTGTTTTCTGGGTAATTCATTCTTCTTTTGATTGAATCGCGCAATTTAAGATACACCCATTTCAAGGAAAGGGCACATTGTGATCCATTCAAGAGTTCAAAATCTCGTCTTAACTTGAAAATTCAAGTCTTTTGTTGGTGAATTTCCTTTGAGTTGCTAGAATTTCAACAATGGGAAACTCAGATGAGAAGGTTGTTGCTGTGATCATGGTGGGTGGACCCACTAAAGGTATAAAATTTCTTCTTTCTAATTCAGGGTTTGATTGAATTGTATATAAATCTCATGTATTTTTAGTGTACAATTCAAAGAATCCGTTTTTAGATTTTGATTGAGTTTTTTTTTCATATTTGAATGTGGGTGATTTTGTTTGCTTAGAAAGTGAGCAGGAAAAATTTGAAGTAATATGATGTTTTGTATATAATATAGGTACTCGATTCAGGCCATTGTCTCTGAATATACCAAAGCCACTTTTTCCTTTAGCTGGACAACCTATGGTTCACCATCCAATTTCTGCTTGTAAGAGGGTATATTCTTTCACCAATTTCACAATATATACTTTTGTGATTTTATCTGGGTATCTTTGTTTATGGAATATTGTTATATGATTCAGCACTAATATTTGATATATAATTTTTGTTTAATGATAGATTCCAAATCTGGCACAAATCTACTTGGTTGGTTTCTATGAGGAACGTGAATTTGCATTATATGTATCTTCCATATCTAATGAGCTTAGAGTTCCTGTCAGGTGAATACTTCTGCTCTCCTACTGTGTCAGTTTGATTTTCGGCTTATCGAAATTCGGAGCCTAATATGGATTCATTTTTTCATTGTGGTTTAGATACTTGAGGGAAGACAAACCTCATGGTTCTGCTGGTGGCCTTTACAATTTCAGGGATATAATTATGGAAGACAGTCCGGTTCTTAACCTACCCATCTTACGTTTTCGTGATTGATGATAATTGAATGATGTTTTGCTCTTTTATTTGTTGGCTGCTGATAGATTAGTCTGTGTGATTCTACATATGTGTTAAACTATTGAAGCTCACAATGTGATTGCCGTTTGTCTGTCTTGCAGTCCCAAATATTCTTGCTAAATTGTGATGTTTGCTGTAGCTTTCCTTTACCAGAGATGCTCGGTAATTTACTATTATTGTCGCACTCTATCTAATCTTAACTCATCATCTTGTGTCTCTGAGAATTTATAAGTCCATTTCTTCATTTCTGATCTTCAGAGGCTCACAGAAAGTATGGAGGAATGGGAACTATATTAGTGAGCAAGGTTGGTCAGCCATCTATGTGAACCTTATTATTTTCTCATCTTTCTGTTTTGCTTTTTTCTTTATACATTATCATGTATTTTTTTTTGTTTTGGTAAGTTGAGGTTTCAAAAGGTGTACTTGTCAGGTTTCTGCAGAATCCGCCAGCCAGTTTGGTGAATTGGTTGCTGATCCTGTCACCAATGAGGTTTTGCATTACACTGAGAGACCAGAAACTTTTGTATGTGGGATGTCTTAAGCTTGACTCATATTCTTGTTTTTAATGCAACTAGCTGCAGCTATACATCATTAATCAGTCACAGTTTAGCATCTATTTGCGTACTGATTTGATTTGTTCTTATATGGTTGTACCTTGCAGGTTAGTGATAGAATAAATTGTGGGGTCTATGTTTTTACGCCAGATATATTTGCAGCCATTCAAGGTGTCTCAAAACATCGGAAAGATTCAGGTGAATTAAGCTGTATTACCACATTCATTCACTTCTCAGTCCTGTCCTAGGCGTCTGACTTTACGCTGTATCACACTTCTGTACTATGTAATGACCAGTATATTCTGCAAAATGATATGAGATCATCTGCTATTTTAATAGTCACCAAGCCTTGGCTTGGGATAAATTGTTTTATGTTTCGTGTAAAACGTCACATGCATGCACATTTGAAGATTTGCTTGGAAATGTGATAGCAAATGGTCCTCTTTTATCATACTTAGGGCGCCTTGAATGTATACTATGCAATGTCACGTGTTTCAGATAGAAATAGCGAAGTTCTTTTGCATACTTGCATTTTCTTGAGAACTTTGAAGTTTCTTCATGATACTTACAAGTTACATCAAATGAAGTCTTAGGTAGGATTTGCAATGAGTCTGTTAAGAATTAAGCAAACTTAGATAGGATATAACCAGCATTATAGGAATAAACTTTAAAGAAGGATAATAGGCCAAAGTTAAGTTGGATTGATTGAAATCAATGTACTTCCAACAATCGCAACTACTAACCTTTCGAGAGGATTAGGGCTCTCCGAGCTAAACCAGATACTAGAAGATATTTTTCTAATTGCCTACAATCTCTGCTTCTGGCATTATTTATACTGCCGATAAACTTAGCTTTCTCTCACTATAGCTAACAGTATTCCTTTTCTTTCCTATACATTTCTGCATAATCTTTTTAGCCTATCATTGTGCTTTTTCCAATCAGTTATGCATGCATGTTAATCCCTTTCTCTTTCTTCTTCTTCCTTTTGTGATAAGTGATCAACAAGGGTGGGGAAGTTTGAGATTGTGCATATGGAGTTATGGACTCAAGATGCTATGTCAACAAGGACTTCCCATTTGTAGGTTGAAAGATCTAAAGGGGATAAGGGGGGCCACTCAGTTTATGATGCTATAACAGCTGTATAATACTCCCTCAGTCCTCAAATAAACATCCTATTAGAATTGATAAAGCATTCTACTAATTCTTTTAATGGAAGTGTAGGCTTTTGGTAACTAGTGTAAAAATTTAAAAATAAAATGTTTGTAGGGGAGGGGTCCCACATCACATGAGATATGGAAAGAGAGTTGTGAGAGACTCATAGAGATAAAATTAGTTGGGGGTCCACATCACATAGGTTGAGTGTGTACATCTTCTTTCTAGGATAACAGGAAGTTTATTTGTGTTGCCCAAGAAGTTTATACGAGGATGGAGGGAGTATTATTGACCCATGATATCTAGGATGTAAAAGAATAATGATGGGTCATACAATATCTTCAGGTGATGGTGTTTTGAATTTTGTAAAGGAAATTCAATGCATAAACTTAGAGAGACTTAGGATAATGGTTGTGTCCTAAAGTCATAAACTTAGAGAGACTTAGGATATCAAGGGAGAAGGGCCAAAGTTGTGTTCTAAAGGTTGTCATAAGTGTTAACTGCTTACAAAATATCCTGTTGTATGATTCATGGATAACTTGAAGTAGGAATTGGAGTGTGTGTCAATATTATATTAGTCAAGTTTTTGAACCTCTTGCAAGTCCCGCAAAGAATGGATAATATAGTTAAATATACATATGTAAAAAAATACTCGCCCCGTCCCAAAATATAGTTCTCATTTCTATTTTGGGAGTCAAATCTTAAAATCTTTGACCAAATATTCTCATTAATGTATACAAGAAAACATATTCATGTGGGGTCTTGGTGGATTCGTCTCAACTTGTACATTCATAATATCAATTTTTTATATTTTTTACTAATACAAAATAGAAGATATAATAGGTCAAAGATACGTCTCGGAGACTGTGCAAAAAGAAATGGGAACTATATTTTGGGATGGAGGGAGTAGGATAATGGCAAGCAAATTATGTGATTAGAAACGGAAGGTCTTAGGAAAGGAAACAGGGGATTAAAACTAGTGATACGTGGAACGTGGAACGTACGACCGTACTATAATCTGGTTCGTTCGTTCCCAATCACGGAACAAACATCCAGATTGCTGCTGTTCGCCGACCAGATTGCAGGTTCTTGCGTCCCATATTTCTTCTTCCTCTGTTGCAAAAACTCCTTGCAATTGAACATAATTTCAGATCTAGGGTTTCGTCCAACAAAGGAACATAATTGAGGTACTCTTGGACAGCTACAACTCAAAAAATCTTGGGGTCTTTAGTCATATGAATGATGCAAACATGTTTGCTGCTTTTAAATTCAGTTCTTCTTTTGTTTTTACTATTTGGGGATAAAAGGTTTGGATGCTTGGAAATGAAGGGTTTCGAATGCTTGGAAATGTTTAATCGTGTGACTGGGGAATTGGGAAGAGGAGAAGATGAAGTGACCCCTCGTTCAAAAAAATATAAAAATACTCCACTTTTGGCTTCTTTTTTATTTATGAGTCCAACTTTAATTGCAGTAGTTACTCGAGCTTTATTTGTAGTTTTTACTTTTTATTACTTCAACTTTATGATTATGATTTAATACTCCAGCTTTACTTTTCTTCTAGGCCATCGGGAAAAGAGTATTGGCCTTGGGAAGTGGTAATTATATTGGCAAGAGGTTTATATCTAATAGTGATATTATAATAATAATAATATTATTATTAATAATAAAGAAAAGAATTAAGACAACATTCTCGATTCACTAAGGGGTAGCATACCGCATATCCTTTTCAGTAATATCGAATCCCGTCCCTTGTATCAATGATTAAAACCTTGAGAGACGTGAGTGTGGAGTGGGAAAGTCTTATGATTTGGCATACAAAGCTAACAATGCCAAAATTAGGGGATGTTGGAATTAAAAAGATCCACTTGGTGTGGGAAGCATAATTGCAAAGAAAAGGAGTTATATCATTCAATGTGAGATGAGGTTTCTAAAGCTGATAATTATGTCTCCTAGAGAAAATTTGGGACCTAAGGAGCTGTACTGATGTTCTTGGGGTAAAAGAGACTTCCTTCCAAACTTCCTTTTAGCCCTGTCGAAGAACTCACATGTATGATTCGTCGCTATAAAGTGGGGTGTATTAGGAATGTTTGGGTCCCATATCATCCTTGACTCATATAAACCCGAAGATCAAGGAAGCTATTGGGAGACTCAGGATAATTGGTGTACTTGATTGAGTGTCTTTTAATCAGTGTTAGTGTTAGTTAGTGTTAGAATTAGTGTACTTGATTCAGTGCCTATTCACAATGTTTTCTCATGATGATTGAAACTTGAAAATTGAACTCATTACACCCATTCCATAAAGTATGTTCCATACATCTTTAAAGTATAGTAAAACACAAATTGCAAAATAAAAGACCCAGCCCAAAATAATAATTAAAAAGCCTTCTTAAAAAATCCCTAAGTTTTTCACTTTGGACTTTGGACTTTTGGAGGGTATGGTGAAAATTCTGGCGCAGCTAAAAAATTTTGAGGTGGAATGTTGAAAAGTCCAAAGCTTCAAAAATAATATTGAAGAAATTGAAAGGTGAGTCCAAATCTGAAAATATTTAGACTCGGAAATTTGGTCCTGACTCCAGTCCAAATTTTTCTCAGTCCAATCCAGTCTGAAAATATTTAGACTCGGAAATTTGGTCTGACTCCAGTCCAAATTTTTCTGAGTCCAATCCAGTCTGATGAGTTTTGACTGGACTGTTTGCAGTACACTCACATCCCTAAGGACTTGAAGTACATAATGTAATTTTATCCAGAGAACTAGTCTGTCTTGAGATCTGTTTTTCTTATGGGAAAGATGGCTAGTGGTCTTATTTGATGGTGTTGTTTGTTACTGATTGGTATTACTAGCATCTGATTCTGAGTTCTCCCTTGCAGCTAATCTGAGACGTGTATCCAGCTTTGAAGCCCTTCAATCTGCTACAAAGTATTATTCTCCTCCTTGTCCTTGTCTTGTTTAAATTGTACAGTTACATGTACCAGTCAAATTCTTGGTTTGTGACTGTTCTATTGGAGTATTATTCTACTTGAAATTTGATGGCTTTACTTGGACCGGAGGCCTTTGACAATCTCACAGAGTCACTGCCTGCCTGAAGCATCTTAAATTGCTATCACCACTGATACTTGGAATTCACGATTGGAATAGGGACTAAATCCCAACCTATGGAACTTAAGGAAAATACTGGACTTCGGTAGTAAATAGATGTCCATAATAAACCTTTCCTAGCCCTTTATTGTGCTACAGGCAGTCAAAAAATTTATGTGTATTTGTGGGATAATGTCGTGTAAACTTTTGGAATGACAATTTTACCATAACTGCTGGTATCTGCTTCTTTCATCAATGATGCAGCTGTAAAATCTGGCTTTGTTGCTAGCCGACTGATGTACTGGAAACTGATACCTTTTCCAGCAAGCATAATTTGGTTCACTTCTAGATTGTGGCTGAGTATGCCTTAAATTAGAAAAAGTAATCTGGTATATATGATACAAATTGGTAGTTTTGTTGAGCTCATGGTCTGTTGGTAGGCAGTAATAAATGGTGGTAGTGGTAATGAATTTTAGTGTAACTTTATAAGGAGATTTTCATGTCAATATCAGTGCTAATGCTTGTCCACCCTTGAACTTTTCTTTTGTTCCATAAATTTTCATTACCATTCATGACAACTTTGAAAGGTGATATTAAGTGGTATTGGAAAATTATGAAGAAAAACTCATGTTTGGAAAAAAAAAAATATTACCGAAGATCGAAGGACGCCAGCATGGAACTTTTTCCTACTAAATAACACTACAAAATTTGTATCCATTTCATTCATTGATTTCCACCTACCAAACGGACCATTAGGGTATATTTAGTGGCAGTTTGGTATATAGGAAATTATGTAGGCAATAGAAATTCCCATGATTTTCTGATTTGGGTAGTTTTGGTTGACAGGAAGTGGAGAAAATGGGGGGCAATGAAAATTCATTGGGAAATTGAAATTCCCACAAAATGTGGGAATTTATACCAAAACCTAAAATCACTATTTCTTATTAAGTCATCCTCAAAAGCTAATCTCATTGTTGTGTGGATGAGCTCAATGTAGTTTTGAGGTATCTCTATTTGAAATTGTAAGGCTTATGGAAGTCGGATTGGTTTTCAATTATAACCATATATGCCGGTCATATAGATGTCTGATTCTGTACTTAAAGGTAAACCAGTTAATTTATACTCCATCAAAGACGAACATAAAAGTCATGTATACAGAAAACATTTTCCCATTAACGAAATAGTAGTATATTTTGATTGGATTTTCCACTATTTCCCCCCGCCCCCAACTTAAATGAAGTGACACGGATAGGGTAAGAATGACACAAGTATTACAGACTTTTAGTACAATTAGGTGAAATGACTTAAATCCTCTTATTTACTGTGAAGTAGCATATGCCATATGGTCATTGCTTGATATCTATTCTAGTGTTGTTGATATAAATGTCAAGAAGACGATTATTCTGGACAGAGTTCTTCTTATTTGAGCCTGTGTAACTATACTTTGACATTCGCTTCATGAATATTTGACTGCTAGTCCAACAAGTTTGCTGTACTAAAGAGACCTTCCTTATATCACAGGAGTCTGCCCTCAGATTTCGTGAGACTAGACCAAGATATCTTAACACCTCTTGCTGGGAAGAAGCAATTTTATACATACGAGACCATGGACTTCTGGGAACAAATCAAAACGCCTGGGTAAGGTGGATCCAAATGAATATCGACTTGATGGCTTATGTTTCTTTTTCCCAACATTTCTAGTTGATGATAATTGCAGAATGTCTCTGAAATGTTCTGGTCTCTATCTCCACCAATTCCGCTTTACTTCCCCTCATCTTTTGGCAAGTGGTGATGGCACAAAAGGCGCAACCATAATTGGCGATGTTTTCATTCATCCGTCAGCTAAGATACATCCCACAGCTAAGGTATAACTCATATTTATGTTTGATGAGTAGTCTAATGGTAGAGCATGTTTGAGCGCTGCATTCTTAACTCTAAAGCTGGTTTCTTCCGGATGACGACAGATTGGTCCAAATGTTTCAATCTCTGCAAATGCTCGTGTTGGTGCTGGTGCGAGGCTTATCAACTGTATTGTTCTAGATGACGTTGAAATCAAGGTGATATATAATCAGTTTAAAATATATATAATGTGTATGTTCTACTGCTACATGTAAATTGACGTGTGAATTTTGATATTAAATTCTACAGGAAAATGCAGTTGTTATTCATTCTATTGTTGGGTGGAAGTCGTCAATTGGGAAATGGTCCCGTGTCCAGGTGAGTGATATAATTATGTAGTTCATATATATGTATGAATGAATTAGTAATCTTTTTCACTTGAATAGCAGAATGTAGCAAAAGTAAAAATCAGTCTGAAAAAAATCTTTGTTGCGAATATCTCAAGATTAGCAACTATAAGTAGAATTTTGGAGTTGATCTGACATACTATTTAATCTGAACCTTTGGGAATTTCTCCTAGAAAATTTAAACGTTTGAAATCAAGGGCCAAGATTAAAGGTGGTTATTGGACAAGGTAGCCCAATGGTTAAAGGGTTAGGGTCAATTTTACAGGGCTTTTGTGGTTTATTGGACAGGGTCATTATTGGATAGGGCCTTTATAGGGTCAACAAAGAAACCCAATAATTTTAAAAAATAAAATAAGTTTTGTAAAAACAATTACATATTCGGATTCGCATTCATTTATACTTACTTTTGGCTCGTTTTGTTCCTTGTTTTTCTTGCTCGTTTACCGACCCGCCCATTATCGCCCGCTATAAGCCCTCTACCCATTTGGCCCGACCCGCTACCGACCCTTTATGAGGCGACCCTCTTATGACCCGCACTGACCCTGACCCGACCCGTCCAATAACCAGGTCTAGCCAAGATAAACATTACAATGATTCTTTTGAAGAACAATTTCTAGAATTCTGGATTTCCGGTGTGTGAGAATGATGCATTATTTGTTGCTTCTGTATAGGCGGAAGGAGAATACAGTGCCAAACTTGGAATAACAATTCTTGGTACTTGTTTTTTCAGCATATCCTCATTCTTTCTCTCTTTTGTGCGTCGTTCGTTATCTAACTATTATATGCTTTTTGGATGCAGGGGAATCTGTAATTGTAGAAGATGAAGTGGTGGTTATCAAGAGTATTGTGCTTCCGAACAAGACGCTTAACGTTAGTGTCCAAGAGGAGATCATATTGTAGCCAATATATTTTTACCTCCATGAAGACCTCTTTCTGTCGATTATCTATCTTGTTGTTCTCCGGTGTGTTTATTTGATTTACGCTATAAGTCAATTTTCAACATATTACACTGTCGGTGCATAAATGTATTATTGTATATGAATAATTGTATAGCTTTTTCCAAAGAGAATAAATGAAATTGATCTCGTCTTTTACTTGATCAAAGTTTTACCTATTTGTCTTTGTATGATGTATTAGAAAATGGATGAGTCTTCCAAGCTTTATTTGAGCCTATTAGAAAATAGTTAAATCTCCTTGGAGTAAGTATTTGAGTAGTATTGGGAATAAAATATCATTCCATACATATTGTATTGCAGTTGAACATGGCAGATTTCAGGGATCTTCCAAAAGATATTATTTGGAAAATCGCAGTTGAGCATCTTGATAATCGAGAAGATTTAGTAAGTTTTGGATCGGTTTAATCTTCGTGGAGATATGGAACGAAGGATTTGAATTTATGTCCATCAAAAACACACAACTTTCATGGTTGATGCTGGCTAATTCACCCACCAATTCATACCGCCGATTTTACAGACGAAGGGCATGGTTCGTAACATCGATCTAACTTGATTTGACGACTACGTTGACGAGCAACGTAGGCATTTTTGTTCAAAGGGATGGCTGATTGGTGCGAGTAGGAAACATGCTCTTATCTCATTTTTTGATCCTTTACTGGTAGTGCCATCAAACCAAGTCATCCCCTCCTTGAGTTTTTAGACGGATCGGAGATATATGGTGTGATACAGATTATTTCTCCAGTTTTGCAGATTTGTATTCTCTACTAGGCCAAAGCCAGGTGATGATTTCAAGGTTGCCATGGTGTCACACAGCTAAACATATCGCTTTTTGGAGATCCAGCCAACAACGGTGGATTGAACCTAATGTATAGATCGTTCCATATTGAAGACGTGTGTTTTTTTAGGGGAGAATTTTATTCTATTGATCATTATACTCAAGTAATAGCCTTTGGAAGCGAAATACCAAAGAAACCAAGAATCGTTACAAATTTAAGAGATGATGGTTTTATACCCTATTTACCTCATAGGTTTTACATAGTGATATTAGAAAGTACACAGACACTATCGGTGATACATTGATACACAGGTAACACGTTAAGTTCCAAGGGTACTAGACTACTAGTAACAAGTATTGGAATACTCGATCTTGTCAATTGTTTGAATTGGATGTTGACACTGGTGAAACTAGACAAGTTAAGAATATAGGTAATCGGGCTACTCGTAACAAGTATTCCCACCAAGAGATCAGTTTTTAGCAAGAGAACATCCTCCATAAATATTCGTGAACCCTCATCATCTTCGGTCCATCCATTGGTCCTAACCCAATCCCGCTTCCTCTTCACCAAGGGAGCAACACCGGGGTCTTGAATACTTATATCTTAATAAGTGAAAGGTAGAGGATTATTTGAAAGTGAAAAATACATGTTATATAAATCCGAGTTAGACTGTACATTCATTGCCTCTTAGTAGGAAACTCTTGCACCATTGGATCCTATGAACATAATGTTCAACAGAAGCCATAGGTATTAGTACATTCACATTTAAGGCATAATTGATATTGTAGAAATAAATTTCATATTGGTATGAACAATACCCTAACGGTCCGTTTGGTAGTTGGTTATAAATGGTGGTAATGGGAATGAATTTGTGTGTAAATTTGTGAAAAATATCATTGTCCATTCCCATGGTAATGCTAATTTATCCTAAAGTGTCCACTTTCCTTCTTGAATTTTCATTCCCATCCAATACCACCTTGTAGGTGGTAATGAGTGGTAATGAAAATTGCTTCCCCTTGGAGACAAAAACACAAGTTTAGGAGTGAGATTGCTACTCATGGAGAAAAAATGCTTCCCTATGGAGATTTTGAGGATGCTTCCCTAATAAAATTACACTTAAAATTCATTCCCATTACCGCAATTTATTAACGTCTACCAAACGGGCCATTAGAAACCATGAGTCATGACCATCACAAAAATTAAGAGTTGTGAGTCCCGGTTGGCTAGACAAGATCACATTGCTGAGCCTTACCGGGAAACTCATTTATTGACACAAAAAAGAAAAATTGTAATAGGTAATGTCTAACAATATATGCCTTTTGTTATGCAAATTGTATTCACCATTAGCAGCAAAATGTGGCATGTACAACTTGCTCACTTAGATGGATGGTACTATCGACTACAGTATGATACTATATATTTTTTAAAAGCTAAGATGAAGAGGGTTCGTTAGAGGGGAGATAAGAGGAAATCCTCAAATGAGCTCATAAGGTTTGATCCATAGACTGCAAAGATTCGAGATAACACAGTATGATACTATGTGGGTCATTCTTTTAGTGAATAATAGGAAGAACAGTACCAAGCAAGACTTGGCCTTGTGCTAAAGGTTTGGCGTGATGACTTCAAGGTCATGGGATCAAACCTCACTAGGAGCTCTTTGAGGTTGAGGTTTCCTTCAGCATCACTTCCCTTTTAAGGAGTCTGACCTGCAAACCTGACTGGTTAAATCTGAGCGAGATATCAGTTCAGTATGGTCCTTCATCTTACCTGTCTAAGAAGAAAGTAATCGTTATACAACTAATATTACACATATTTTGTGTTCATATATATGTTCAAGTTGATTACATATTTTGTGTTCATATATGTTCAAGTTGATTGAATGTGTTGTTGAATTTTACATAGATACCAAGTTATATTTGTTTGTGATTTTCATATTCTATTTTTTGCCTAATTTGCTATCGTATTATGCATGAAGTTGAAATCTTTGTTGGTTGTATGATTTAGCATAGTCTACACCATATAACAATAGTAGCAACTAGTTTAATTTAGGCATGTAAAGACTGTTTTAAGTTCAAACGAAAATATAACTTGTATTAGTTTTATTTACACATCTATGTGTTTGAATTGATTAGGGGTTACTTCTATTTCATAATGCATATGTTTAATCATTATAAGCTGCAAAATGCTCTGTAGTTGTTAGATTAATTTAGAATCGATTTTGGCCTATTTCAATGTGTATTAAAATTAAAATAATATCTATTAGAATTCACTAAAATAATTATAGCTTTTTACCCTTCATTTCTATGTACTTCCTCCGTTTCAAAATAGATGGTACATTGTGATTAAAACGGACTCCTAGGCAAAATTTCATAAGTATGTTTAAGTAGTATAAAGGGAGGTAGATTAATTTTAGTGGTCCCATTTGAAGAGGAGGGAGAAAGAAAAAGTTGGGACCACATGTATTAATTAAGTAAAATGGTAAAAGTGTAATGCAAAAGTTACTCAATAAGGAAAAAAAAACAATGTATCATCTATTTTGAAACACCCATAAATAAACAATGTATCATCTATTTTGAAACGGAGGAAGTATATTGATTTTTTCTAATTTGGATACCCTTCTTCCGTTTTTTCTTAGGGTAAGATAATTTTTATTCATTAAAAGTCATACAACATTTTCAATCAATATTAAGGAAATTAATATGAAACACAACCTAACATAATGAAATAAAATTGCTCTACAATATAATTATAATAATAATGTCTGAAAACCCAAACACACTATGGAAAACAACACAACCCAACCAGCACATTTTACCAATCTACATTTGTGCTTTGAGTGAGCATTTTTTGGCATTAAGAGAAAGGGGGATTTTTATGTATCTTCTCACATGAGAATATGATAAGAGAGAAGTGGACTACTTCATAACAGAGTCAAAGTTACAATATAGTGTTAGTGTAATTTTTATTGTGTAGAGTTAGATGGGCAAAATTTGGCCCATCTGCGAGAAGTACCTACAAGAGGAACATAGACGTTGCAATTCTCTTGTTTCAATTCTTTGCAACAGACATTGGAACATGGACATACAGATATAGGGATATACTGATATTCGCATTAAACAGTAGTATACTACCCCCTGCACAGGAACCATCCTTTAAGCCATCCTCTACCAGAAACCTAGCTCATGGACGTTCAAGGCTAGAATGCAGCCTTCGAATTCTCAGTTAACCAAGACATGGACATTGGACGGGCACATGACATATGTGCAAATCAATCATATACTCAAATTATCTAATGGGAATTTTGACAACAAATTCATCTACAATGTTGAGTTTCTTCCCCAATACTAACCACATAATTCTTTCGCCCTTGTCTTTCCTATGAACAAAATAAACAAGGTATGTTCACACCTTCCTAATTTTATGTCATGTGTGGTGGGGTGCATTGAGAAAATGCATCCACCATCAAGCTATCTTCTGCCCATCTTGTTTTGGCCTTTGAAAGAGGAAGACGGGCAAAATCTGTGTCGCAATTCAATTTCTAAGCAACGAACATCTTCTGAGGTTAGATTAAATCATCAGGAAACCTGCTCTACTGACTTCCCAGCTACTTCGGAGTACCAAGATTGCCATGCTTCTACATAATGGTCAAAGAGGTCTTTTAAAGCTGCAAATTATCACGAACACACTTGAATTAGAGACGGAAAAAGCTTCACAGTAAAACCACAAGTTTTTCTATGTACTTGATTTATTTAGATGGTGCCAAAGCTAAAGCCAGATATCATTCACATTGTACCTTGATTGTGATATTGAGGGCGAAAAGTTGATGAAAGGCTTTCCAAGTCATGTACTCGGTTTGTGTTTTTCTGCTCAGTAATACCTACTTTTGCCACTGTGACCGGAGCAAAGGGACCATACTGGTAGCTTCTTGGTCTTGGGTTTTGCTCAGTATAAAATTCACTTTCGACGTTCTCTGTTTTTACCTTCATCTTCAGCTGCTTTGCTTCCTCTCCAGCTGAAAAGTCCATCTTGTTCCTTTTAAAACTGATGTTAGTAACATCAGTTCCAAATGTCCTTTTCTTAGACTCCGTGGGCATAGGTATGCTAGTTAGAGTGTTCTCCCTCCCTTCTCTCAGCCCCAGCCACCTGAAGGCTGGCTTCCTGGTCTCTGTTTGATGAGTCTGCTTTTCATTCAACAAAGTACTTCAGAATATTTTTTCTCTGATGATGCTTCATTAAGACATCAATTAAACTAGTATAGTATAATATACACAAATCATTCCATGTACAGGAGAAATCCACCAAATTCAAATTAGATTATGCATAATTTTAATAAGAACGAGAGCTTATAAGGTGTATTTGCCAAAGAAGTATTGGATCTTACCTTTTCAATAAGTTGCATGGAGGATAATACGTTGGCAATGTCATACAATCTTCTGACTTTTGCTGCATTATATTATGAAAGAAGAGTTAGTTACTGAGAATGTCTAGTGCTGACTGCTAACAATGAAACTAGAGTGAGAAGAGTTACCCTTACTTCTCATTACTGTTGAGTTGTGACCATCACCAAGCAAGATCTTTGCGGCTTCATCCAAGGAAATCAGATCAACCTAAATTCAAAAGCATCAGAAATAATATTTCAAGGAAGGAGGAAGAAGTGAACAACTTTCGGCAGTTATCATTACATTAGAGCATATGAAAAGCTTGACGAAGTTTTGTGTTAGAAGCCCCAAAGACTTCTCCCTTCTATTGTCTGCGAAAATATTATGAAAGCGATACATAAATTAGTCCAATATATCACACGTTGATCCCTATTCACAGAATTTGATGCCATATAAGAAGCATAATAAACAATTAACTGATTAAAACACAGCTTGAACCAAACAAATTACCAGGCTTGGAACTAGCACTGCTGTTTGGTACGTCAGGCTGGCTTCCGGTATCAGGATTAGAATTTGCATCCTCCTCATAATCAAACACTTGAAACTACAAGACATGATGCATTCATTAGCCATTTATTATGGCACCTATAAATTCACAAAATTGATATCAAACATTCAAACCCCAACATAAACTCACCTTCATTCTGCTACATCCACCAGAAGAACCGAAATTCTCCCTCATACCTTCTTCCTAATAGACCGAATACAACAATAAAACACATGATAAGCAACAAAGATTCGCGCCTTTTTCGAGGGTTTAATGATGTTTGTTTGAATTAAATTTACTATCTTTGTTACCTTTAGCGCGGCAAGAGCCTTGGGAATTCCTTTAAAACCTTTCCATGTATACTGATTCTTTGCCTTCCTTGCTAGCACCTATATTACAATTAACACACCATCTATGATTATAAGGTAAATACTAACTCAAACCGCGCAATTCTCAACTTCTTATTCGATGAAAAAGAAACAGATTGTGTCTTTCTTCATACTCACGATTACTAATTAATAATAAAGAACACAATCTTTAATAGCAAAATCTCTACTTCAAATCACTCCTTTACCAAATGGTCAAAATTAATAATTGCTAAATTGATTTTCAAACAGACCGTTATAATTACATCAAGGGTACCAAATATATTAACAAAAAAAGAGTAAACTTGCAAATTATACTTTCTTGAACACAAAGATTCATAAGAAAATTAAAAAGAAGGGAAATCAAATCTTACCCCAACACTTTCGAGCACGTTTACAATATCATAGATCCGACGTCTTTCAACTCCTGCAAAAATCACATCAAAAAAAGATAAATTAAATGAATTAACCCTCATAATAGATGAATTACTCGTAGCAAAATTTCAAAAAAAAAAATGTCAGATCTAGTTTTATCATACCCAATTTATTGGCAGCATCATCGAGGCCAATAGATTCAACCCCATCTCGATTATACAAGCTCAAGAAACTGCAAATAATCACACCCAAAATCACAAAAATTAGCTCCAAATTTTCAGTTCAAGAAAACCCAGAAAAAGAGGGAAACTCCATGAACGCCGCCAAAAAAAAAAAAGTAAAAAAAATAAAAAAAGTAAAAAAATTGAAGATAAACCCAGAGGAGAGAGAAAGTACTTGGAGCACAAAAGACCCAAAGATTTCTGCTTTCGACTGTAACCATGGTGTCTAGATCCAGAAGCGTCTGTAGCTGATGGTGGTGACGTCGCCATTAATGGATTTTCCGTCGCTTTTTCTCTACCAATCAAACAAACCCAGAAAAATTCAAGGAAAGCCCAGAAAAATTGAAGAGAAACCCAGAAAAATCGAAGAAAAACCCAGAAAAATCGAAGAAAAACCCAGAAAGAGAGTGAAAGGGATAGAGAGAGAAAGTGGGGGTAAAAGGACCGTTGAAATTAGGGATTGGCGGGGTGAGTAGAATTGGGGAAGAAATAGGGGTCATTAAAAAACACACTAAAACAGTGTTTTCGTTAATTTTTTTGGGGTTTTTTTTTTTAAACTTCAAAAAAAGCGGGAATTTGAATTTACGTTAAGATGGGGCCCACAGGATATTTGTGTAAATGACGTTTATTACCCCTGTGAAAAAGTGTGAATGTGTTTGAGCTTGTGGTTTAACTGAGGGCATTTTGGTCATTTTGTTGGGGTAAGGGTGAATCTTTTTTGTATGGAATTGTTCATTAAATGATTATTCTGTCACGTGGGTTGTTGATAGAGGGCACGATGCGCTTTAGTAATTTTTTTAACCTTTCCCGCTTTTGTTTCAAATTGCAGAGGTTTAAGGAGGGATTTGTTTAAATTAATGGACTTTATTATATGAATTTTTTGATGTTATGGAATCTCGGAAGTGTCAACTTTGGTAATGTACTAATGTGTGTCATATCATCATATGTGCTATAAAGTCGCAATTTAAAACTTGTGTTGTGGTAAACGTATTAATTGCACTAATAGTTGTGGACGTGGTCGTCAATTCATTTTTACTTTAATATAAAATCCATGCACACCTCATATCAAATATTGCTAATGGTTTCCCATCATTTTTTTTATAATCAAACTAGTTTTTAGACCTGAGTTATGTACTGGATACTTGTATTTTTCATCTATTAATGATTCAATTTTAAAATGATTACATCATATATCACTTGGTGTGATCGTAAATGTATCTTAATTCCTAGTAGTAAGTCATGGACAATGCTACATTTACCCGGTGAGCAGAGTGGTAGATGAGGGTGTGCAAGGTAGGGGTGTTCAATGTCAGATATCGGATCAGATCCAGTCCGAAAATTCGGATATCCGAAAATTTCGGATCGGGGAAATTGCGATCCGAATCCGATCCGAAATTTTCGGATATCCGAACTTTTCGGATATCCGAACTTTTCGTATATCCGAACTTTTCGGATCGGATCATCGGGTTTACGGATCGGGTCCGTTGAAATTTTTGAAAAATCCCGATCCGTATCCGATCCGAAAACTCGAAATTTTTTCCGCATACCCGATCCGAAATATCCGAAATCTTAAAATCGGATCGGATATCCGAAATTTCGGATCGGCGGATTTTCGGATCGGATATTTTTGCACACCCCTAGTGCAAGGAGCCCAACAGCACATGGCTCCCAAAATATATTATTTTGAAAATTTTACTTTATATTTGAAGAAATCACCCTTGTTTTCCAGCCTTGATAAATTTGTCAATGATTTATCTTTAGATTTTCAACTTTCCATCTTTAGAACTCTAACCTTTCGTCTTTATTTTCTATAGATTTAGGGGCCCAATTTCCATGTTAGAACCGGGGCCCCAAAATCTTCAAGACGGCCCTGCCGGTGAGTAGTTAACCCAGTAGAAATAGAAAAACAAAAAACTATTAAGACTGATGAGTTGGATTCCACTATTTATTTAGTTCTATTTGTAGTGGATTTTTGACCCACTAGATAGATAAAGTTTTTTCCATAAGTCATGGGGTCGATTCAAGACGTCATTATGAAATGGAGTAAGAGGATGATTGCAAAAAAATAAATGAAATGAAATAGGAAAAATAAATTTTATGGCTAGGCATTGACAGCCACATTGCTAATTACAACACAAATTTATATTTTGTAAAAACATGCATGAATCACTAAAAGATGTTAGATAAGATGGTGAATTTTTGAAAATCCTTACCTGAGGTTAGGGGTTCGGGTCCATGCTTCAACGTATATGTATTTTTACATAACGATATTGGTTAATAGACATACATGTAGCAAAATCCAAGTGGCAGAAGGAGGGTGTCACATGGCGCATAGACATTGTTATGCACACCTTTTAATATATTTGTATAGTTTAACTCATTTTACTTTCATAAGAAATTAAATATCCACATCTAAGAGGCTAAGATTTAGTCATGTTTAGGGATATTAATCGAGCTGAGCAGCTCGCAAGCAACTTGAATTCGATTGGTATGTATTAGACCAATACTTGACTCGAGTTGGCTGAACTCGAACTCGATTCGAAAACCTTAACGAATACGAGTTGAGCATGAACATGCTCGACTGGATAAGCTTGCGAGCATCTCGATAATTTTTAATTTATATATTTTTTCTATGAATTTATTTTATTTAATATACAAAAAGTACCCATATTAGCTAAATATTACAAGTAGAAAAACAAAGTCCTTCCATAACTATAATGTCGAAAATATGAACCACATAATTCTCTTTTTATTTAAATTAGAATAAAATCAGGTGAATTGATGACAAAATGGGCAACATATCGAAATTATATATATATATATATATATATATATATATATATATATATATATATAAAGGATGAATGGAGCAACAAAACCGTGGGAAAGGTACAAAGTGGGAAAACATTAGTCCTTATTGATGGATTATTAGAGATCAAAACCATCAAGGTTTATAAAACACTACTCCTATCTAAGTATTTTATTCAAGCTAAGTCTTATATGGAACTAGTGTACTACTACTGTATACTCTTATTAAAGTGTGAACTTAAAAGATGATATTGGTTTGAATATGTGGACTGACTTTGTCATTATTGGCTCGGCCGGGTCGAATACTCAAGCCTCTCACGCTAAAGTCGAGCAAACCAAGCTTGAATTGAGCAATCAAATCGAGTTATTCGAGCAAACCGACCTCCCGTCTAGTTTCAATTTGAGCTACACCAACTCTTAACGAGCAAGACTCGAACAATTTCCGAGTCGTTTTGAGCATACCTCTACTTATAATCAATTTGCTCGATTAGCACCTTAATCATGTTATGGTCGCTCAATCAGCATTACTTTCTATCTCCATTTTTCTTCTCCGTCTTTGAACTTTTATATTATCAAAATTATTTTTATCATATGTCATGTGATGCTGCTCAGGACTATGAAAAGGGGAAAAGCAACTAAGGCACCATACACACATCATTCAACAAAGAGAACATACACGCAAACTAGAAGATGTTTTAAGATAAGTAGGTTGGACTATTGAACATATTTATGAAAAGAAGTCCTCAATTACAAAGTTTTGAATTGCATATGGATTTTAATGATACAAAGTTCAAGCATCAATAATGCATATAACTGAACTAGACTAATTCACATTGTAAATTGAGTAGAGAAATAAATGTAAAAGAACATTTGGTTATTGTTCAACGTGTTATTGTTGCTCAAAATGTCTTCGTATCTTAAAACTAGGACTGGCAATGAGTTGAGACAGCTCGCGAGCTACCCGAACTCCACTCGGTCAAATTAAAGCTCGGTCAAAGCTCGACTCGAGTGAGCTCGACTCGAGCTCGAACTCGACTCGACAGGTTAACGAGTCGAGTCGAGCAACTCAATACTCGACTCGAGAAACTCGTGAGATACTCGATAAAATTTTATATATATATATATTTTTAATTTTTTAAGAAATTTGAACTTTATATTTTTTCTATAAAAATACTTGTACTTCTCTTTTTAAAAAAATTTAAAAAAAGTGTATAGAATGACCAAAAAGCAAAGTAAAGAATTTCCTCTATAAAAAACAGAACTATATCAAATGACCAAAAAGCTTGAAACGAGTTCGAGTTTGAGCTTGAAACAAGTTCGAGTTCGAGTTCGAGTTTAGGTTTCGAGTTCGAGTTCGAGCTTGACAATTTGAAACTCGCGAGTTTTCGAGTCGAGTCGAGTTTGAGTATGAGTTTTTGAGTTCGAGTCGAGTTTAGTCAAACTCGAGCTCGACTCGCATCATTGCCAGCCCTACTTAAACCCTTGTAATGGCAGTTACTTAGGGAGAAACCTCTATTAGTTGCTACCAAGTCGATCTTCATTCTTTCTTTCAACTGCTTTGATGATAAGTTTGGAATGAGTTTGACTATCATATAAAAGCATGCCTTCAATGTTATCCCGAGATTGGGTCAATATTTTATTGAGTACAGTACCAATCTTGAGACTCAAATAAATCACCAGCTTAACCTTTTAGTTGAGTTTTTCTGTAATATGAAATCAGAACTAGTGTGACAAGATGATTACGAATTTGAATCTAATATACCCATCTATTGCTAACTGAATTACATAACACTTGGTATAAGGGGGTCTATGCTGCATCCACACTTCAAAGCAATTAGGTTATCATATAAGGGAGTGTGATAGAATACATAACCAAACTTGGTGCTTCAATCTTGGGTTTATCCTTTGTCCATGGTACTAGAGTTGACAATCTTGGCCCATCATGTGTTCTAAAAAGGGAGGGCCCAACAACTCTAAAAAGCGTAAGATGGAAGGATCAAAGATGTGTTTGAAGCAAGCAAGCCCAACAGATTCGAGACAATAGAGGGTTTTCTAACAATGACGTTGTGAGTTATACATATTGTAAGATTAAAGGTGAATCACATGTGAGAGGGATTGTTAAGATTACAATTCACATGTGAATTGAGACAATAGAGAGAAAATGACTAACATATAAAATTAGTGGGCTACTCCACCTATTAATGACCAATTGATTTTAGAATGAATCTTTACTAAGCTTATACATAGTCAAACTTTTCCTCTAGTGTGGGCTTATATTAGGCTCGATGTACTTTATGAGTTCTGATTCTTAAACATGATTTTAGATCGATAGTGCTCTTTGAGGGCATTTAAAGATTGTATCATTTGTATGTAATGATTTTCATATACTTCATTTATTTCTGAATACTCATAACGTTCTCTATATCAGAAAGTTCTCTATTATTTACAATGTTGATATTTTTGGCAATTTTTTTTTATTTCTTCTAGTAAACGATGGTCCTTTTATAACTCTCTTATGATTCATGCATCTTCTTGGTCTTTGTGTACATTTCAAACCTTTCGAGTATAAAAAATGGAGGAAGTAGTTAACGACTTTTACCTTTTTAATATATAAATGATGACTTTCGAAATAATGAGGACTTCCATAATTCATTGTCGATCAAATTGACGTTCATGCGCATGGCATTGTGTATTGATTGAGGATGATTGGGTAAAGCAGCACAGCACTGTAGCTTAATCTCAACCTATGGCTATAAGCATGTACTTAGTCTCATTCTGATCTTTTGGACCTCATATATATTCTTTTTAGTGCATTTACCATTTCATGTATTCATGTTTCACTAATTTCAGCTATACATTCATTAAACAAAAAATTCACAAATAAGCTGAACATTTTTTCAATTTTAATAATTTAGCTCACACTCTCATCTTAGAACCAAACTATTCAACTTCAATTTCATCGATGCATATAGAAATTAAATAGTAATTTGCATTTATAGTTAATCAACATCAACTTGAGAAACCCATATTCACTAATTGCAAACTAAAGATTAAAATTTTACAGGTTGTTTACAGTTGATCGAGCAGCTACTATTTGGATGGACTTCTGAGTCCACTGCGCTCATGTAAGACAATGGCGTATAATTAGAATATAAAAAAGAAATATATAGGGTTAACAATGGGATTTAATTAAAGTTTGGTTACTAGATATATAAAACAAAATTACGGGATTATGAATGAGAATTACTATGGTTCATCACATGTCACATACTCGCTAAGGCTATGTTAGTTCACCTGAAAATTTCTGATCTGAACTTGTCTAATTTGATATGATCTGAACTTATCTGATCTGATCTGAACTTATCTGATCTGATCTGAACTTATTTTTTCTGATCTGATTTGATTACAAGATCTTATCTTTTAGATTTTTTTCAATATATAAGAAAAAAATATAGTCATGTGGGGTCTTGTTTGATTCGTCTCAATGAGTAATTTATTAATATTCAATTATTATAATTTTTACTAATATGTAATGAAAGATATTTAATAGTAATAATGATTTTTAAATATAAGCATGATCTGAACTGATCCGAACTTATTTTTTCTGATCTGATCTGATTAGATCTGAAATAAGCAAAAATAAGGTGAACTGGACATAGTCTAAATGTCAATTCCAAACAATACATTTTTTCTTGATGGAATAATTCATAGCATTACAGAGACCAAATAATTAATTTTAGAAACAAAAGGTGATGATCTATCTAAGGTACATAAAACTTTTTAGATTGTCCTCTCTAAAATCTACACAAAAGGTCTAACTACGAACTTCATAATTCCTCAACCCTCTCGGGTCTTCCAACTTTTTGCTAGCACGAGGATTCAATTTCGGGACAATTTAATTTGGGAAGTGCATTGGCTAAGGTATTTCACATCATCAAACAAAAGGTAACAAAGTCATAGAGCAATAATTAGGTTTTATTTCTTTTTCATCTTAATAAAATAAGTTTCATGAGAGATAAATTTTAATAAACTATAATAAGTTTGGATTAACATGACAACAACCATATACTTCCTCCGTTCTGTTTAAATGAAACGTTTGTTTTTTCACGCGACCCAACACGCTTCTTTAACCATTAATACTTTTAGTTGTGCACACGTAAAAAATATAGTTTTGCGGCATGCATCGAGACGGATCTAACAAGATCCTACTGCATTATATTTTTCTTTATATAATGGCGATAAATTGAAGTCAAAATTGATCAATGAATTATGTCATTTAATCCAATGTTTCATTTAAAACCGAACGGAGGAAGTATAAGAGTTGTCCAAATTATTTTTACATACTATATATGGGGCTTGGTTCATGGGCACCCACATAAAGCCCGTAGAAAATAAATCATATTGACGATGCGGAATCGTCCTAGATAAGTTAAGCCCACTTAATTGGGCTGATCCCTCTTGCCAGCTTGAGCACGACCACATTAACTTAGCCCAGCCAATCTACCCAGGCCCCAGGTACATCTGTGCTCCACTTTTGATCAAGATGCTTTGAGTATCCCCGCGCTTATTCAACCCCCCCAAATCAATAGTAAGAAATGTACTCCTTTCGCTTCATTTTAATTGTTACATTTTGATATTTATACTATTTATAAATTTCACTTTGACCATCATTTGTGATTTATACGCGGATAAAAATATAGTCATGTGGCATAACATGTATTTTATTAATATGTACTTTTTATAATTTTTACAAATACAAAACTAAAGATATATGTCCTTAAGTTTTGCATTGACATGCTGCATGCATGAAAAATATAAGTGTGTATATTAAAATAAAACGGATGAAATAATATTTATGTGACATTTTTACTAATCAATTGGGTCATAACTCATTACTCACAAGTTTGCGTGTGATATTCTCAATTAAATTCATAAGAAATTAATAATTATACATGCCCGTTAAAATTTGTCATGCTTGCATAATGAAATGATGCCTTACTTGCCATTTGCCAACCATTTGGTCCCATGCAAAATTTTAAGTCATATCTTATATAGGTTGACTATAAATCAAGAATGTCTTGATCTAGTAGTTAAAATTGAGGTGTTATAAACAATAGGTTATATGTTCGAATTCCTCTCCTCTTCTTTGTACTTTGTACTGCTTTTATGGCTCATATGGATCAAAAACTATAATTTAACTATAAATAGTTTGACGTGAAATTAGTTAAAAAGTATCAATTTCAAAAAAGAAATTATATGAAAGGCAATACCATTTTCATCATCATTATAAGATCTGATTTTTTTTTTTTTAGGGGAAACAAGTAGAGCATAAACTCTGATGAGTTACTATAATAGTAAAGGCTTTTATTTGTTAAAGGTACTCATAAATACTGCAAAGACGAAAATAGATCGGATCTTCATAATTAGCAACCTAATTAAAAAGGCTTTTAATTTTCAAAGGTAGAAATACTAAAGGGCGAATAGAGATCATCGGTCAGGCTGGCCTTTGGTAAAAAAAAAAAGTGACTTGTTTCAGACCAAAGACTCGGACCGGGTCGGATTAAGCCTCTGTCCAAACCTCTTATATTTTAACGTACCCAGCGTGATGCCTTGGGTCAATTACAATAAGCAAATATATTATTATTCTTAAAATTTATAATTCATTTGTTACTTTTTGTATTTTTTTTTCCAGTGGGGAATTAAAATATTGATGTTATGACGTCATAAGTAAAAAAACCCTTAAAGGTTTGAGTTTGAAAATAATAGTTTAAAAGAAACTGGGGTAAGAGGATATGTCATCAATAGTCTTTTGGTAGTACCGTAATAACGATGTTAGAGATCTAAATAATTGTTTAAGTTTTTTTTAATTAAATGCAATTATCATAAGACTTTATCATATTTTATTTGAAACATAAAGTTGTAGTGTATTAATTGCTAAACTCTCACTTCTCATTTTTAAGGTCATATGTTCAATACCTTGTAATTACACAATATTTATGAATTTGCTACTGCAGTATTAGTAGCTTTAATAGGCAAGGAATATTTATGAATAGAATTGGTAGATGATGAACTAAGAATGTATAGACCTTTGTGTTTAGATCCTATAGCTAGAATTTTGGAAGAAAGATTGTTATCATAGAAAACACACTTGTTTGCATAGAATCTGACTTTAATATTAGAATGAGCTGTCAATTTTCCTATGGAAAGCAGATTATGTTTAAAAGTAGGCACATACAACACATCTTCAAGAATCAAATCATCATTAATCTTCACACTACCAATTTCAGTCACATAAGAACAACTTCCATCAGGAAGTCCAATTTCCACCATATTATGTAACTTCTTTTTATGCACAAGAATACTATCATCAAAAACCATGTGGTCAGTTGCACCTGAGTCCACAATCCACATACTAAAACATAAAGCTGAATTAGAATTAGTACCTGCATAGTTAGCATATGAACATCCAGGACTATTGGAAGATTCTCCAACAACCTGCTTCCCTTTCATAGCTTTCATAACTTCTTGTATTATTGATTGCATCATCATTGAATCAGAAGTACCAACACCTTCATGGGACTGAGAAGGACCAGCTATGTTATGTTCAAGAGGGTTATCATCAATGTAATCTGATGTATCAACAGATACATGTGCAACAAGCTTCCCATTGCCAGACTTTTTAATAAACCAATCTGGATATCCTTTAAGCTTGAAACAGATATCCTTAGTATGGCCATGTTTCTTGCAATAGTCACAGTATTTGTCATGCTTGTCTTTCTTCCAATCTTTCTTATATTTGTCCCTAACATAATGAGACTGTTTTTGAACTGCAAAAGCATTCATCTCATGACTTCCTGGTCCAGCATTCAATCCACTAACCTCCTTCTGTTTCTCCATTTGCTGAGCTAGATAGAATGCCCTACTAAGAGAAGGTAGAGGATCCATAGCCAAAATACTACTAATAGCATTATCAAATCCACTGTTCAAACCTAGCAAGAATTGCATCAATTTTTCTTCTGATTCAAAATCAGATACTCGCTTCAAGAAATTGCAGCTACATTTGGATAGAATGCCACATGTGCATGAAGGAAAGCTTCTCAAATTTTGTAGTTCATCCCAACACCTCTTCAATTTTCCATAATAGTTCATAATAGTTTGATTCTCTTGTCTGAGATTATCTAACTCACGTTTCAATTGATAAATCTGTGGTCCATTACATTGACCATAGCACTCACAAATCTCACGCCACAATTGAGCAGAAGATTCAACAAAAGTGAAATTCTCACCAATTTCTTCACTCATAGAATTTACTAACCAACATGTTAGTAAATAATCACATCTCATCCAACGATTGTAATCTTTATCAGATTCATCAGGTTTAGGAATACTTCCATCAAGAAATCCTAATTTGTTTTTAGCAATCAAAGCTCTCTTAACATTTCGTTTCCAGCTAATGAAATTAGTTCCAGTAAGATTTACAGCAACAAGCTTGTTCACAGTTTGATCTGAACTAGTTATGAAATAAGGATCATTGTAAGCAACACTTACATTGTGATTATTCGAAGAATTCAAAGAATTCTGTTGCTCTTCAGATTTTTCACCAGATGTTTGTATAATCTCCACCATTGTTGCAAGAATTTGAAGAATTCAAAGATTAATCAATTTAATTGATGTAAAGAAATCAATTGATTTTAAGCGGAAAATGATTGAGCAATTAATCGAACTTGCTCTGATACCATGAGAATCAGAGAATTCTTACTGGAGTTTTAGAGAGATAAATGGTGAGACAGATTTCATAGAGAGAGAAGAATGAGAGGTATTTCTTATTACTGAAATGAACTGAGCAAACATCTTTTTATACTCTAGATACAATAGAGAAAGAGAGAGAATCAGTTAGAAGAAGTAACAAACTTCTTATTATTGTTACAACCGAAATAACAGAAAACTAACTAACTAGTCTTTATTCTTCATAGTTCATCATCCATATAAAATAATGTTGAGATTATCACCAACATCCCCGTCTCAGACAATTATATCCATCTTCACTTTTGGCAAGTAATAAAGAAAAGGGCATTTAATACATATAAGTCTATTTTGTTGGTAGTATTCAATCAGTTGGTTTATAAGTCTATTTTGTTGGTGACTCTAAAGCATATGCATTCCCTAAAGGCAAATTAAACACGTAAACACCATTGTACGCATGTGATTATGTTGAAGCTATGATGTATAGTGCACATCATATGTGAGTGTTCAACATTGATTAAATAAGAGAGATGAGTTCACTTTATAATGCAAAGGGTTACTTCCCTTATAGCCATATGGTTTTAAGGTGGAACCTCCTTTGTGTTGTGAAGTGGACTCTCTCTCCTTGTGATGGGTGCGGCCCAGACCCATATTTAACATACCATTATCATGGTTCAAAGAGACTAAGAGAGTCACTAATTAATTTTCATGAAAAATGAATAAAACCATGCATAAAGAAGATATATGAGTTCGGGGTGAATTTTTTACCTATTTAATAAAGCATCTTATTGATCAAAACATAAAACAGAATATATTACAAGAAGGATGATGCCTCTGATTATTGATTAAACAGAAAACATAGAAAATATTGTCTAAAGAGTAGTTGAATATCCATATCCAACTTCACCTCTCTAGCCAAGAATAGAAACTTAAGAGACCATCTACATCCTTCATAATACAGATATTCATACACATTATACAGTAAGGTGCATGATTAATGACTCCATATTAAGGAGCTTATTGAGCTGATTATGCGCAAACAAAAAACTGATACAACTGATCAGGAACACAGGAGCCGGAGCAGCACTGTTCAGGTGTTTTAGGAGAACACATGTCGCCTGATGGATCACAGTCCTCATTTGCTCCCATCATTTTATGCCTTAAGTCTGATATCATTGCCTTCTCAACTTGTTTAAGTTCTATCAATGCTTTCATTTTTGCCTGCAGCAGTCCTTCACCCACTTTTGCTCTCCTTGTGGGGGGTTGAATTTTTGCATCAGGCATTGCCATAGCTGTAAAAAACAAAGTGACCATATCTAAGATCAAATCGCTACCTATGTATGTCAATCAGCGCGTCAAGTTCGTGTCAATGATTATAGTTAGGCCAAAATTTATGTCATTAAATGTAACTTTACCTAAATATTATGTATTCTATAAACCCGATTTAAAGCGCAAAGGCTATACATACACTGGGTGAATGTGGGTCACACATACACTAGATGTATGTATTACTACTAAAATGTATATTGTTATTAAATATATTACAAACTTAGAATGTTTCGACAGATAATTTTGTTTTGAATGTTTTGTTTTTTTTATCTTTGTTTAAAAATCTATTTTATGAATTTTTTTTGTTTAGATTTACATGAATTCTTTGTTTAAAACTTAAAAAAAGGAATTGTAATTTTTTCTTTAGATTATTCATATATTAGCTTCATCTTATTCATCTTCACCATTTTTCTACTATTGATTTCTACTAAATTTTCATGTCGTTTTCAATTATTTAATTTATTTGTAGAAAAATAATGTTATATTTTCATCCATGCCATGTAATAAAATTCCATTCGAAATATAGTATTTCAATTGTCTATGTATTATATGTGTAATTTCAAATATCGTAAAATAAAACAAAACAAGTTCAAATGATTGTTTTGTAATTTTGTTAGTAATAGTATATATTTTAGTAGTTACACATACATCCAGTGTATGTGTGACCTACATACACTGAGTGTATGTTTATCATCTCTCTGTTAAAAGTTTTGTCTAATTGTTTTTATCATTCAATCTTGGAAAATGTGAGCTAATAAAGTTGTTAGACATATTAGTAGTAAACAAGATAGGAAGGAGATAAGTTAATATAAACATTAATAAAAGTATTACTTCATATTAATATTTTTTTTTTTGCGATAATATATGATATAAATCTCAAAGATATTTTCCAAAACGGAAAGGTACAGGGTTTTGGCGGAAAATTGATGCATATATTTTCATAAATTCACAATTTATTTTTATTTTAAGTAGTACATGTCTTATTTGCATATAATTATAGCATGACCCTTATTTTTAACATAGAAAAAACTTAAATAAACAATTTATCGTTGAGAAACAAACCTGATGCAGTGAGCACAAATAATGCGACCACAGCAAGTTTGAAGTAAGACGACATGCTTGAGAGATGTTTTTGAAGGAACTTTCTGAGTGATGATTCTAAGAATTAGCACTGCTAGTACTTGCTTAATTATCTTATTTTATTTGCTTCATTACTTGATGCCAATGATCCTTTTTATAGCAAATTTCTACCCATATCTCTGTCATTAACGCATCGTTTCTTGCACATTGGCCAATATATAGCATTGATTAAGAGTTTGTTTGATTAACTTTCAAATGCATGTGAAATTAGAATTTCTAAGAAACAAACATATGTGTAATTGTTTGATTGGCAAAAATATGGGAAGTAGAACTTCTTAGGAAGTTCTTTTTCGTACAAAATAGAGGAAATAACTTACCTATGCCCCTCTAGGCCCTAGGTAAGTGAGAATTTCCATGAGAAGTAGAATTTCTCATGTTCGTCAACCAAACAAAAAAAGTACTTCAAAGAAAATAAAATTTTATGGGCAATGCAAATTCATGAAAAGTTATACTTCCCAACTTCAACCAAACGAGCCCTAATTATTGTTAACATAAGTTAGTAAGTGGGAGATGGACCACAAATATTTACAATATTTTTAAAAAAATGCTCGACTACGGCTATGTTCAGTTCACCTTATTTTTGCTTATTTCAGATCTAATCAGATCAGATCAGATCAGAAAAAATAAGTTCAGATCAGATCAGTTCAGATTATGCTTATATTTAAAAATCATTATGTTGTGCATGTAATATGTTATGATGTTTTGATGATGAAAATTAATATAATATGTTATAGTATGAAAGTATGTAACAGTTGAAACAGATGCATGAAGAAAGGAATTAATAAATGAAGACTTTGAAGAAAAGAAGAATCAAGATTGAAGTCAAGTTTATATGTTCCTTAGAATAGTTACTTTGTGTAAAAATGTAATAGGCTTGAATTAGGTGATATACTATGTGCTAAATATAGAAATATAAAATTAGTATAATTATTATTTTCTTAGAGTTAAGAAAATAAATAATTGTATTAATATTATATGTCTATATATATAAAATAAGATAAAAGATTTTCATAAAAAATGTTTTAGTAAAAGAATTTTATAAAAAACGTGGTTTTAGAAAAATATTTTTAAACAACGTGTTTTAGAAAATAATTTATGAAAACGTGTTTTAGAAAAGAATTTTAGTAAACAACGTAATTTGGTTTTCAAAAAGGATTTGGAAAATATTTTTTGATAAAAACAGAATTTTAGTTGAAAAGAAAATCTAATAAGAAAAAACTTATCTTTTTGAGATTAAAGATAAAGATAGAAAAAGATAAAGTTTGTTTTTCTAAAAAGAGAGTTTTATCCCTTAAATTAAGGATTAAAAGATAAAGATATTTTTGAAGGATTTTCGTCCAAACCAAGTCTTATAAAAGGGATTCATATATTCACTTTTAGATCTCACGTTTTCAGAGAGAAAAATCGGAGATATTAAGAGCTGAAAACTATTTCCTTCGCACAGAGTATAGCACTGTTTGAGTCAGATTCAAGTAACGAATATACGAGTGTAATTGTCCTCTAAATTGCTTGACTAAGAAGCACACAATTGAGGGTCGTTTTCTTTCTGTAATTTCACCATTATAGAGAGTTCAACACTTAGAGTTAAGTGTTGGGAGTATTACTAGGGTTAGTAGTGAGGGAATCTATTGTATAAGAGTTTGATATTTTAGGATTCAAAGAAATAAAAGAGTTTTTGTTTCTTGTGGACGTAGATCTCAGAGGTGAGATTGAACCACGTTATATCTTGAGTTTGAGTATTGATTTAATATAGTTTAGTTTTTAATTTTTCGCAAAAACTCAAAACAGAAATTTTCGAGCGTTTCACACAGTGTCTGGCACTGTGCGATAACAAAAGTTTTGCGAAAATCGATCAAATTTCGTCACTCAATTCAACCCCCCCTTCTTGAGTGTCACCTTGGGTTCTAACACATTATATCTTTCATTACATATTAGTAAAAATTATAATAATTGAATATTAATAAAGTACTCATTGAGACGAATCAAACAAGACCCCGCATGACTATATTTTTTCTTATATATTGAGAAAAATCTAAAAGATAAGATCTTGTAATCAGAAAAAATAAGTTCAGATCAGATCAGATCAGAAAAAATAAGTTCAGATCAGATCAGATAAGTTCAGATCAGAAAATTTCAGGTGAACTAAACATAGCCTACATCCCTATTTGTCAATTAACGGATATCTATTAGATGTTAGCTGAATTGTATTAGCTGATAGCTATATATTAACTGATTGTATTAGCTATTTATATAAAAGTATTTGGTAAGTAGCTGATTGAGACATTATTGTGTAAAATGACTAATAAGGACATGTGCATAATTTACTATTGTATCTTTTATTATTTATTAATGTAATTTTTAACAATTTTAGGACATAAATGTGATTTCTCCACCAAGTCCCAAGCTCTAATGTTTAAAAGCATCTCCCCCAACTTTTTCAAAAAGAGTTTTTTCGGCTTAATAAACTAATTTAAATTTTTTTTTACCAAACACTCAAATTAGAGAATTGATTAGTTATATACTCTCATATGAACTTAAACCTCTAAATTTACTCCAAACATCTTTTTACCAAACAAGGCCTACGTGTAATGAAGTGATTAGCAGGTTATTAGAAGAAAATCTCACACTACAATTTCAACTATAGCCACCGGTACTGGTTATGGTGTCAACTTTTGTTTATCTAAAACCAATCTTAACTCTTTGAGTGGTCTCTTTCCAAACATGCTGGATTATTGGTTGAGTGTCATGTATTTCATTTAACTTACTTTAGTTAGCTAGCAGTTTTATTATTTTTAAAAACGATTTAGAAAGAGACTTTTAAAACTTTGGACCACTCTACCTTGTCCTTATGAGCCTGCTTAAGATCGGCCATTCAAAAATTAAGAGCCTTCAAAAATAAATCAGGCCATAAGTGGAACGATTTTTTAACTAGAATAATTCAAATTTTTGGCCGTTCGTTCGCAATAATACAAACTTTTAAGTATCATGTAATATAACAAACTTTATACCAAAATTTCTAAAGTAGGTCAATATAACTTGTAATCCGTATATTAGGTTTTTTTTTAAAAGGAAAAGCTATATGCGGCCTTAAAGACGGTATATAAGAAGATAAAAATGAAAATAAGTTGCATTAATTGATCATTTATTACATCAATTGATGCAAAATTTTTCCATAAATTCACAACTTATTTCCATTTTAAGTAATGTATTTATGTCTTATATACAACCCTAAGGACTGCATATAGCATAACTTTTTTTTTTTTTTTAAAAACGGAAAATCGCTCTCCCCTCCCCTCACCCAACCAATTGAAACCACCCCTGCTCCCTCCCCATCCTGCCCACCGGAGAACCCCCCTCCCCCCTAACCCCCATCTTCTTCCTTCACCCACCAACCGGCAACCGCCATCACCCCCATGAACCCCACCTACCATAACCACCCTTTTTCCTCATCCTTTATATCCTTCTTTAAATCGTTTTCAGCCTTTACCTTGTCATTATGAGCCTGCTTAAGATCGGCATCAAGCTTTTTGTAGTCCACCATCTTCAAAGTGGTATTACTTGATGTAGGAGTTGGGTCAAAATCTATAGGATCATCCATGCACATAATCAGCCTAAGTAACACAACAGGTCATTTAGTCTGGTAAACCCAGATTGTAGCTGTATGCCATCTAGGATGCGCCTCCCACTATCCACTCTCTTCCACACACTCTCTTCTTCTTTTCTCACTGATTGCTCAACAAGCCCAAACTAAGCTAAATATGCATATTCGCAGAAAATCTCACAAACTCTAAAACTCACAAAATTAAGGAAAAATTATTTTAATATGTTAAACCTTTGCGCGTTCTTCTTAAAATAAGTTAACTTTTAATAAACTATGAATAAGTTAATCTTGTATCTAATTTTGCTATAAATGAGTTTAATCACAATGTCATCCTATTAAAATGTGACACATATCACAATTTCAACGTCATTAACTCGTTTACAACAAAAATATATACAAGGTTAACTTATTCTAAGACTAGTCTTATATGCACGCGATGCGTACGTTAATTCAAAACTTGTTATTATATACTTCATCCGTATTATAGTTATGATTACTCTTAAAATGTGAATGATCAATAGTTAGATGAATTTAGATATATTAATTCACTAATGTAAAAATTTAACAAAGCTTGTGAGTGATTTTTAATATTATTTTTTTGTAAATGAATCTAAATATATTAATTCTTACGATTTACTGAACATAGAACATTACACATACTTTTATGTTCAATAATGAACTACATACCTGATTAACTGTAAAGTATCCGCAAGAATGTCATATTTGAGAATGTCGTGAAGCTCCAATCTATGAAGAAAACTGATTTTTTTCAGTTTGGAGTTTGTTTTTGTAATTGTATTTATGTTACGGAAAAATTATTTTGAGATTGAATTTGAATTGTTTATGTAATGAAAATGCCATGCATTTTTTTGTTATTGTGTGTGGTATAATGTTTGGTAAGTTCTTGATTATGAATCTTTTTTATTGGCAAGTTTATGTAATTGAGCTTTTATATGAGTTGATTGAGTTTAATAAAGATTTGATTGATTTTTTTTGGCAAGTTTATGTGAAAAATTTCCAATATTTTTATTGTAGAGGCAATTAAGTAAATTTTAAGGAGGACATCGTTGCTCCTCCTTTGTCTTCTATAATAGAGATAATCAAAAGATTGACTTAGTTTGAGAAGATCAACCAGATGTTGACAAATTAAAAACAATTTTTCCTAATATTAAACTATTGAAATTTCTATTTTTTTTAGAGAGAAAACAAGGGTTTTTCTCAGCGTTAAAAGAGGAAGGTGTAAGAGGATTAATACCCAGGTAAATCAAGGTTAAGAATCCAACAAGAAATGGTTCCCCATGAGGTGTTGATTGCGAGATTTGGAAGTATAAGGCCGATCAATAAATTTTTAAAATCCAATCAATAAAATTTTGAAAACTAATCAATAAAATAACAACACGTGTCATAGTAAGTGCCATAGTCAACTTGTTTAGCTCCTACAACAAGTTAAAATTGATATTGACCTATTGGAGAAATTTTTCAAAAAAATTGATATATTACATATATAATAATCAAAGTTTTGTATTACTGCTAGCGAAAGGCCAAAAGTTTGTATTATTATAATTAAGATTTTTTGTCCGAAACTACCTCTAACTTTCAAGTTTTTGCGAGAAACTACCTTATAAAAAAAATTGTTGTCCCAAACTACCTTACTTTTACCATTTTGTTGTTGACAGCTACCTTATGTAGATTTTCGGCGTTGATTTTTGTTTTTTCGATTTGTTTAGTGTCACGTTATATCACTTGATCTCTTAAAATCCTTTTTTTAATTTTCCCCACCCTAATTTCCCATTTCTCTATATACACGCGCGCTCTCTCTCTTATATCTTTGTGACACTTTGTACCACCAACCCACCATTAAATGCCTGTTCTACTTAAAACTAAATTAAAATTGAAACAATCACCCACCTTAATGAACTTCTCAGTCTCCTCGAATCTCAAGCAATTTCTACAAGGGTAATTTTGTTTTTTTAATAATTTTGAACTGAAAAAACAAAATTCAACGCCGAAAACCGGCATAAGGTAGCCGTCAACAACAAAAATTGTAAAAGTAAAATTGTTTAGGACAACAATTCTTTTATAAAGTAATTTATCGCAAACCCAAAAGTTAAAAATAGTATGTGACAAAAAAATTATAATTAAATAATCCTAATTAAACTGATAGCACAAGAATTTCCTTCAAAGTTTGCCATGGATTAACGCAGAGGTGACCGTTGGGGACCTAGCTTGCAGAAGTCACCTGATTCACATGGTAATTTGCGTGACGGGGCTTTGGAGTTTGAAGAAATAATAATGAGTAATGACTTTTATTTCGTACGTGGGTAGTTCATAGTTGGATAGGCATCCTAGACATACATGCCGTGGGTCCCTTGGCCCTTCTCGTATCTAATACACCTTTACTCCGTACTTTAGTGGATTTATATTATTCAATCAATACTCTTCGATTGGTGATGAACGTCTGAACGATCCTACATTTGCATTTTGTACTTAGAAAAAGAAATTCAATATTATCCAAACTTTTTCTCGGGTGTTTCTTCACCTTAAAAATAGAGAGACGAGAAAGCTTGGAGGAGGAGAAAATGATGAAAGAGAAAGCTAAAAAGACAAAGAGAAAAAAAGAGGGAAGAAATCCCCCCAAGATTATCCGAGAAACCCTAGATATAATCCGGATTATGGCTTCGATGAGGAGATTGATTTTAGCCTGCTCTCTCCTATAATATCTGATGTAGAAAATGCTTTTCTAGTAGCTTGTGTTTCTCCTGATGAAATCAAAGTTGCTTTTTTTGACCTTACTCCGGATAAATCACCTGGCTGATGGATTTCATCCTTTCTTCTTTCAAAAGTACTGGACCTTAGTTGGTAACTCAGTTATAAGAGCGGTGAAGGCCTTTTTTGACTCTGGGAACATTTTGAAGGAAATTAATCATAAATTCCTTGCCCTTATCCCTAAAATTGAGAATCCTTCTTCCGCTAATCATTTTAGACCTATTAGCCTCTATTCGACCATTTACAAAGTTATCTCTAAAGTAATTACCAATCGTTTAAAATCAGGTAAAATCATCCACCCCCTTCAGGGTGCTTTTGTTCCTGATCATTTTATTCAAGATAACGTCTTAATTAAACTTGATATGAAAAAAAAAGCTTATGATCGGTTAGAATGGAGCTATATCCTAACCACTCTTAAAAAGTTGGATTTTTGTTCTAAATGGGTAAATTGGATTAATTATTGTTGTATCTCCACCCCGTCCTTTTCGGTGCTAATCAATGGTATTCCGGGTGAGCGTTTTACTCCGTCAAGGGGTATTAGACAAGCGATCCCCTCTCTCCTTATCTCTTTATTCTTTGCGCCGAGCTTCTTGCTAGGCAGCTCTCAGCAGCAAATGCCCATCGCGGTAAGCCTATTGGTGTTTTTATAGGTAAATCCGAGGTTCGTATCCCTTTTCTTACTTTTGTGGATGATACGATCCTTTTTGCTAGAGCCTCAGATGCTAGCTGTGTTGTTATTAAGCAAATTCTTGATAAATATTGTTCTATGTCTGGCCAACTTGCTTGTCAATTTTCATAAGTCTGCCTTTCGGTGTTCCTTAAATTTTCTTGATTCGGCTAAAGTTAATTTTGCCTCTTTACTAGGTATGAATGAAGTAGTTTGAAACTTAGGTGAACATTTAGGTTGCCCTATTATTGCTTCGCGTGTTACTAAGGAAACGTTTGGGAATGTTAGTAATAAGTTAATTATTGAATTAGGTAAAAAATGATGCGATGAATCTAACTTATTTTATCTTTTCTTGGGGTGAAGAAATTGTTTTCCCGAATTCAGACCAAAAAATAAAATTTTCCTATTTTAGGAGGGTGCGAAGATATGGAACTCATCTCGTCTTCCGTTCTAAAGAACAAACTTTTACTAAATGCGTTATTTTTCATTTAAAGTAATCATGATTATTAAAAATAAAGAACATCAAATAATTTGCACATATATACGCAACCATATTTTAGTTTTTAGGACCAAATATCATTTCTATATGGTAGATTTGAGCATTGAAATTGCACTATGTACCAATCATTGCGAGATTGGAATCCACGCACTCATTCATCAAAACCATCGTAGTTCGATCTTATGTCTCACCTTAAATGACCAATTCCATTGGGGAAGAAAACACCTCATCGTCTTCTTCTCGGGTTCTCTATCAAAATCCATGTCATAAAGCCATATATTTTTTTCCCCAAAATCAATAATGTCATTCAAGAAACAAAGCGACAAAGATCAATAAATCGAAGAAAATTACATAGATTTCGGCTCAAAATCACTCTTACGTAAAATTGAATGCACTCGAATGGAGAAAGGAAAATTGAAAGTGAAGGACGAGCACAAGAATAAGAGAAGAAAGAGAATGGAGGTGAACGGGGAGTATTTGGGTAAAAAAATCCTCAAATGGGGGAGTAATTAGGGATTTAGGGCATATAATGAACACGTGAATGCATATGACTAAATCAACGCCATAATATTTGGTCAATTCCTCAATTCCAGCCAAAGATATCTTTTACAACAAAAAAACATTTTATCAGGTATTTTTTACGACAATTTTTTGTAAGGTACTATTTCGCAAAAAACGTAATTTAGAAGATATCTTCTGACAAAAAAATTCTTAGATTTGATCAAGTGTATACATAAGGTAAATCAAGACTGATTAAGTCCAATAAAGTCTAATAAATTCAGTTCAGATAGATACAGGTGAAAAGAACACTTGAAATAATCTCAATTATGAAAATGGTTGATAATTTCACTATTAAGTAGCAATTGAACAATTTTTTAAAAAACAATTTCAAAAAATTGGTAACTATATAAATTATGAACAAATTGGTACTGGCAAAACACTTTTAAGTATCACCGAAGTTGTTCACTGAAACATTTTTATGATACCGATTATATAATTTCTAGGATTGGATACTACTAATGATTTCATAATACCTAATTACCAATACAAAACATATAATGTTATTACATCGGTCTTTACATGCTAATAATCCAACCTTTTAGTATTCATCCTTTTCATGTGTTCGATCTACATATGGTTATTAAATACTTCATCTGTTTCATATTATATTAATCGATACACTTGTCATTTTCGTTCATTCACAATCTGAAAAGGCAACGCTCCACCAATTTTATTTCTCTCTCCTTGTGAGTAATAAGAGACACTCATCCATACATATCCTTCAAAAAGTAAAGGCATCACAATCCATTAACTAAAAGAAAAAAGTACCTTAATGCCAATTACTGTGAAAATGGTGGTCATGGTGGTCCATATTATTCTGCAAATACTCTTCTGATTCTGCAGTCACATGTTTTGGGTATAGTGATAGTGGAACCTGTCACTATCTTTCTTTTACTGATCCTAGGAGGATTTCCTTTGTTGTTTTGTACAGCTTAGCTAAGAGTAGTTTTGTTGTTTTGTACAGCTAAGCACTAGGGTAAAAGTGTGTGCTTTTGTATATATAGGAAGCTTAGTTCATAGAGACGGTTACCACCTTGTAAAAAGAGTGAGAGAAATTTTAATACAAAAATTCCTCTGATCAACTTGACAGAGAGAAACAATCCTTGATAGCTTGAGGTTCTCTTCATGGTATCAGAGCAAGGCCTTTAGAGATCCTTAATCTGAGAATTTCAAGCTTTTATTCAAGTGTGATTTTATCAAAAAAACTTATCCTTTCACCCTGAGATGACAGAGAAAGCTGGTCACTCAAACAATCCCTACAAGGACCCTTTATTCATTGCAATCAATGAAAATGCTGCAACTGCTCTGGGAAGCATCATCTTTGATGGAAATAACTTCCTTAACTGGAGTAGAAGTATTAAGATTGCTCTTGGAGCAAAAAACAAACTGAGTTTTCTGGAAGGGAACCATCAGAAGCCAAAGGAAGCTGGAGATGAGATGCAAAAGTGGATAAGGTGTGATTACATGGTAAGGTCTTGGTTGTTAGCTACCATGAAACCAGAAATAGCAGGAAGTCTTGTATCAATGTAGTCCACTAAGGAGTTATGGGATGAAATAGTTGAGAGATATGGGCAAACAAATGCTCCTCAACTATTCCATCTCAAGAAAGAACTCTGGGAGTTTCAGCAAAACAACCTAAGTGTGGGAGAATATTACTGCAAGTTGAAGGAGTTATGGGACCAAATAACTCAACTGGAAGGAGTGGCAGAATGTAGTTGTGGTGCCATGAGTAGCTGCACCTGTAGCATGATCAAGAAGGTGCAGGAGATACAAGCTACTGACAAAGTTTTGAAGTTTATCATGGGTTTGAATGGAGGATATGAGCAGATGAAGAGTAATTTTTTGGGCATGGATCCACTCTTACCTGTGAATAAGGCTTATAACTTAGTGCTGCAAGTTGAGAAGCAGAAGCAGATAACAGGAGAGATAACTCTAGGAAATGAAATGAGTGCTCTCAATGTAGGTAGGCAATCTCAAAGCCTAGGACCCCTGATTCATTTTCAGAAGAAAGATTACAAGAAGAAGTTTGAAAGGGATGCAAAGAAATGTGACCACTGTGGTATGCGTGGACACATAAGGGAAGAATGTTTCAAGATAATTGGGTATCCTGAGAGGTTCAAGAATCAGAAATGGAAAAACAACACAAGCCACACAAGGCAAGTTGCAAATGCTGTAAGAGAGGAGGAAGAATCTGTTGCTCAGACTCCCTTGGAGCATGAAGCATCTCAAGGAGAAACGAGTGAGAGAAGAGATGATAGCAAACTCATCTCCACTGTTGTTCAAGAAGTTATGAAGGCACTTGGAAACAATGCTGTAGCTTACAGCAACTTTGCAGGTAAATCAGCTCTTTCAAATGCTGTGTGTTATAAAAAAAAATTTGATTGCAATGCCTGGATTATAGATTCAGGGGCTAGTGATCACATTTCTGGAAATAGGAATATGTTCATGAACATGAGGTGTTTGAAAGGAGTAATCAAGGTAGGGCTTCCTGATGGGACTGCTAAAGAAGTCAAGGAGTTTGAAGACATAAAGATATCTAATGATATCATCCTAAAAAATGTGCTTTTTGTGAGTGATTTCAAACATAACCTATTATCTGTAAGCAAACTGTTACAGGATAATAGAGTGATGAGATTTATTTTTGACAAGGATGGGTGCTATTTACAGGACCATATCACTGATGAGATTGTAGCTCATGGAGAGAATCAATATGATTTATATAAGCTGATGGTGAAAGGAGAGGATCTTGAAGAAAGGGAAAGCAAAAGAGTGTTTGCTGCTCAAGTGAAGGAGAACCATAAGATGAATGAAGTAAAGGATGTTGAGCTAGGATTGATACATGCTAGACTAGGACACATCTCTTTGTCTAAGATGAAACATTTAGAATTTTGTGATTGCAAGAATTTGAAACAATTTTTTTGTGATACTTGTTCTGTAGCAAAACACCACAGATTTCCTTTTATATCAAGTCTTTCTATTGCAAAAAAAGTTTTTGATCTGGTTCACATTGATTTGTGGGGACCATATGGTGTAAAGGCCATAACAGGGGCAACATATTTCCTGACTATCCTTGATGATCATTCAAGGGTAACTTGGACTCACCTTATGTCCAACAAAGAACAGGTGAAAGAGATATTAATTGGTTTTCTTGCTCATATAGAGAACCATTTTGATTGCAAGGTTAAGACCATTAGGTCTGATAATGGAACTGAGATATTTCAGCAGGAATGTGGAAAAATCATGAGAGAAAAAGGAATAATGCACCAAAGGAGCATGCCTGGTAGACCCCAACAGAATGGGAGGGTAGAAAGGAAACATAGGTTTCTTTTAGAAACTGCAAGAGCCTTGAAGATTCATGCTAATCTTCCTGATAATTTGTGGGGTGAGTGCATTTTAACTGCAACTCATCTGATAAATTTACTGCCTAGTGCAGTGATTTAATGGCAAACACCATATGAGAGGTTGAAAGGAAAGAAACCTAGCTATGACCACTTAAGAGTGACAGGAAGCTTGTGCTATGCAAGTGGAACAAAAAAGCCTTCTGACAAGTTTAGTGAAAGAGGAATCAGATGCATAATGATGGGATATCCTCATTGTCAAAAGTGATATAAATTGTATGATTTGGAAAAGAAGAAACTGTTTGTAAGCAGGGATGTTGTGTTTCAAGAAAAGATATTTCCTTTTCTTGCAAACAAAGAAAATGAAAATCACATTGATGTTATTAGAGGCAGAATGCCACTAATGAATGATGCAGGAACATATAGAGATGATGAAAGTGTCCCAGGTGAGGAGATGAGCAATTTGGATGAAAGAGCCCATGAAAGAGCTGATGAAGAAATGGAAGAAACAAATGTGACTCAACAGCCTGCAGTACACATTCCAATCAATGGGATGGATGATGTAAGAAGATCTACCAGGGAAAGGAGCTTACCTGGGAGATTCAAGGATTACATTATACAGCTACCTGGGAAGAAACAAACACAACAAGAATCTGACAATATCTCTTTGATGGTTGCAAACCTGAACAACTCAGATTACTACTCTGAAGATTATGTTATTTCTCTCAATAATGCATTAAGAGTAACTGAGCCAACTCACTACAGAGAAGCAATCAAGCATGATGGGTGGATAGAAGCCATGAAGCAGGAGTTAAAGGCCCTAGAAGATAATGAAACTTGGGTCCTAACAAGGTTGCCAGAAGGGAAGAAGGCTATAGATTGTAAGTGGGTGTATAAGGTGAAATTGAAGCCATCTGGTGAAGTGGAGAGATTGAAAGCTAGATTGGTGGCAAGGGGAGATAGACAAGTGGAAGGAAAGGACTACAAGCATACCTTCTCCCCAGTAGCCAAGTTCACAAGTGTGAGGATTTTAATTGCTTTAGCAACAGCACAAAAGTGGAAGCTTCATCATCTAGATATCAACAATGCATTTCTTCATGGATATCTAGATGAAGAAGTCTATATGAAGCCACCACCAGGTCATCATGAAGAGCACAGTGGGAAGGTATGCATGCTCAAAAGAAGTCTTTATGGCCTGAAGCAAGCTTCAAGGCAATGGAACATTGAATTGACAAAATTTCTGATGCAAGAAGGTTTCCACCAAAGTAAGAGAGATTACTCTCTTTTCCACAAAGAAACAGATGGCAAACAAGTCATAGTACTTGTATATGTAGATGACCTTCTGGTCAGTGGTGACAATGAAGAGGAGATAGCAGTATAGAAACAAAAACTAGATTCTGCCTTCACATGTAAAAATCTGGGAGAAATGAGATACTTTTCGGGGATAGAAGTATCCAGATCTTCCAAGGGAACCATGCTGAATCAAAGAAAATTTATCATGGACATTGTGCAAAGTGCAGGCTTGGAAGGTTGCAAACCATGCAAATTTCCCTTTCCAAAGGGAATTAGATTATCTACTGATGAAGGAGAAATGCTTAATGACCCTGAAATTTACAGAAGCATCATTGGGAGATTACTCTATTTAAATCTCACCAGGCTAGATATATCTTATTCAGTGCAACAATTGAGCCAAATTTATGGCATGTCCCAGGAAACCTCATCTACAAGCTGCATGGCATGTAATCAGATATTTGGCTGGGACAGTTGATTGGGGATTACACTATGATGCAAATTGTGACATATCACTTTCTGCATTTTGTGATGCAGATTGGGGAACTTGTGCTTTTAGTGGGAGATCTCTAACAGGTTATTGCATATTCCTTGGGAGCAACCTTGTATCTTGGAAAACAAAAAAGCAAAAAACTGTTTCCAAGTCCTCAGCAGAGGCAGAATACAGATGTATGTCACAGACAAGCAGTGAAATTGTATGGGTTGATGGAATTCTAGAAGATCTGAAGTTTGCAATTCCTAAACCTATCAACCTATATTGTGACAACAAGGCTGCTATCTATATCTCTCACAATCCTGTCTTTCATGAAAGAACTAAACACCTCAAGCTCGATTGTCATTATGTGAGAGATCATGTAATGGAAGGGTTCCTAAATACACTACACATCAAGTCCTTGCTACAACTAGCTGATTTGATGACCAAATCACTGAGTGAAACTCAACACAACCACCTATCTTTCAAGTTGGGCCTCCTTTCCTCAGCTCCAACTTGAAGGGGGGGTGTGAAAATGGTGGTCATGGTGGTCCATATTATTCTGCAAATACTCTTCTGATTCTGCAGTCACATGTTTTGGGTATAGTGATAGTGGAACCTGTCACTATCTTTCTTTTACTGATCCTAGGAGGATTTCCTTTGTTGTTTTGTACAGCTTAGCTAAGAGTAGTTTTGTTGTTTCACTAGTGGAAAAATGAAGAAGGGCTGCGCTAAAAAAGGCATGTAGGGCTGCGCTTTTTGACAGCAGCCCTTTCAGTAGCAGCCCTTCACTTTTTAAGTAGGGCTGCGCTAGAAAAGCGCAGCCCTTAAGCTAGAAGGGCTGCGCTAGTTAGGAAAAAGCGCAGCCCTTCTGGCCCAGAAGGGCTGCGCTAGTTAGGAAAAAGCGCAGCCCTTCTGGTCTAGAAGGGCTGCGCTTTTTCCTAACTAGCGCAGCCCTTCCTACCTACCAAAAAAAAAAAATTTTTTTTTTTTTTTTTGTCATTTTTTACTCATAATCTCACATTTTCTGAAATTAAACAGAAGAGAAGAGAAACGAAACGAAAATACTAAACCCAAAACAATAAAAAGAATGAAACGAAAATGAAAAAAAGGAACAAAAACTAATATACAAAGAGAAGTATACAATAATAAGTATACAAGAAGTATACAAGAACATTAATCAAAATAAACAAAGAGAAGTATACAAGAATAACATTAATCAAAATAAACAAAGAGAAGTATACAAGAATAACATTAATCAAAATAAACAAAGAGAAGTATACAAGAATAACATTAATCAAAATAAACAAAGAGAAGTATACAAGAATAACATTAATCAAAATAAACAAAGAGAAGTATACAAGAATAACATTAATCAAAATAAACAAAGAGAAGTATCAAGAAAACATTCAAAACAAAGAGAAGTATACAAGAACATTAATCAAAACAAAGAGAAGTATACAAGCAAGAATATTAATCAAAACAAAGAGAAGTATACAAGAACATTAATCAAAATATATAAACAAAGAGAAGTATACAAGAACATTATAGATCTGAAAATATACAAGAACTACAACCTAATAATGTTTAAATACATAAAAAAAACCCAAATACATAATTTAAAGGAAAAAAAAATTTCGGAAAAACTTAAAATGGCTATTTGGAGGCTTAAACGAACTCGGATGGCTTAAAAAGCCTAAACATCACCGCGAAGCAGTGAGTTCGACTTGTTGGCTCGTTCCGCTTCCGAAAAGGTATCACAATAGGCAATCGGACTCCGTCGTCATGTTTAGTGCAAATCGGAAAAACTTAAAATGGGTTTTTGAGACAAATGTTTATGGGATTTTTGAGAGAGAAGAGAAGATGAGAGAGAAGAGAGGGTGAGAGATAAGGAGGAAAGAATAATGAGGGACGTGAGAGAGGAGAGAGAATGAGGATAATATATTTGACGAATCCCGCTCAATATTTCAAAGCGCGCGATTCCGAAATTTCAAAATTTTTCAGGAAGGGCTGCGCTTTTTTAAAAAAGCGCAGCCCTACTAAGCAGAAGGGCTGCGCTTTTTAAAAAAGCGCAGCCCTTCACTTAGTAGGGCTGCGCTTTTCAAAAAGGCGCAGCCCTTCTTACCTACAGAAGGGCTGCGCTTTTTTGAAAAAGCGCAGCCCTACTAGTGAAGGGCTGCGCCTTTTTTAAAAAGCGCAGCCCTTCTTCTTAGTAGGGCTGCGCTTTTTTAAAAATGAATAAAACCATGTGATTATCATGGTTCGAAGAGAGTGGTCAATTAATTTTCAGAAAAAATGAATAAAACCATAGAGAAGAGATATGAGTTCAGGGTGAATTTTCTTATTTATTTGATGAAATATTCAAATACATGCACATAATTTGATTAATTGTATAAATAGACAAATACGTTAAAGGTCGAGTTTTTAACACATAAGATCTAATTTGGTGATAACTTAATTAAATCACATTACTAATAGATACCTATATGAGCTGTTTAAATTATCTTATTAGGCGTGATTTAACTTATTTGCAACTAAAAAAGCATAATAAATGTGGTATAGAAGATTGGAGTACGATCCAGCCTGATAAGCATCTTATTGATCAAAACATAAAACAGAATATATTACAAGAAGGATGATGCCTCTGATTATTGATTAAACAGAAAACATAGAAAATCTTGTCTAACGAGTGGTTGAATATCCATATCCAACAACTTCATCTCTCTAGCCAAGAATAGAAACTTAAGAGACCATCTACATCCTTCATAATACAGATATTCATACACATTATATAGTAAGGTGCATGATTAATGACTCCATATTAAGGAGCTTAGTTAGCTGATTATGCGCAAACAAAAATCTTAAGCCACTGATGAGGAACACAGGAGTTGGAGCAGCACTGTTCAGGTGCTTCAGGCGAACAAATGGTTCCTGATGGAGTACAGTGATCATTTGCTCCCATCATTTTATGCCTTAAGTCTGAAATCATTGCCTTCTCAACTTGTTTAAGTTCTATCAATGCTTTTATTTCAGCCTGCAGCAGTCCTTCACCCACTTTTGCTCTCCTTGTGACGGGTTGAATTTTTGCATCAGGCATTGCCATAGCTGTTAAAAATAAAGAGACACATATCTAAAATCAAATCGCTACCTATGTCAGTGCGAAGTTCGTGTCAATGCTTGTAGTTGGGCCAAAATTTATGTCATTGAATGTATTTTTCCCTGAATTAATGTTATTTGTTATATTCCCTATTATAAAATTTGTCTAATTGTTTATATCATTCAATCTTGTAAATATGAGCTAATAAAAGTTATTGTTAGACATACCTATAGTAAACAAAATAGGAAGGAAATAAGTTAGATATAAACATTAATAGAAAGTATTAATCCATATGACTTGTACTACTGTTATGCTTTCAAGAATTAACATTAATTCATTCATTCAAAGTCATACGAGATGTATATAGAAGTCAAAACCAAATTTTTTTTTGTGGTTTTTGTCAAATACTATATGATAAATCTCTAAGATTTTTCCAAATTTGAAAGGTATAGTATTGGGTTTTAGCGGAAAATTGATGTATAATTTTTCCATAAATTTTATCATTTATTTTCATTTTATGTCTTATCTGCATATAGCATAATCCTTATCTTTAACATGAAAAACCTCAAAGAAACAACTTATTGTTGATAAACAAACCTGATGCAGTGACAGTGAGCACAAAAAATGCGACGACAGCAAGTTTGAAGTAAGACGACATGCTTGAGTAATATGTTTTTGAAGAAAGTTTCTGAGTGATTTTTTTCTGAGATGATTCTAAGAATTAGTACTGCTACTACTTGCTTAATTATATTATTCTCTTTAATTGCTTCATCTACTTGATGCCGATGATCCTATTTATAGAATTATAGCAAATTTCTATCCATATCTCTATCCTAAACGCATCATTCCTTGCACATTGGCCAATATAGACTCTAGAGCGTTGATTAATTATTGTTAACAGAAGTCAGTAAGTGGGAGATGGACCACAAATATTTACAATATTTAAAAAAAAGGCTCGACTACGTATAATGAAGTGGTAAGCAGGCAGAGGGTTAGATGAGAGTGTGCAAGAAGCCCGATAATACAGGGTCCCCATAATTATAAAGTCCCCAAAATATATTATTTTGAAAATTTTTACTTCATATATGAAGAAATAATCCTTATTTCCCACTCTTAATAAATTTATCAATGATTTATCTTTAAATTTTCAACTTTCCATTTTTTGGAACTCTAACCTTCCATCTTTATTTTCTATAAATTTAGGGGCTCAATTTTCATGTTAGAACCGGGGTCCTAAAATCTTCCAGACCGCCCTGTGAGCAGGTTATTAGAAGATAATCAGACACTATCACCTTTTAACTATAGCAACCGATTAAAGTCTCTAACTTTAGGGTCTCTTTTCAGAATAACCCTTCAGCTTAATTAATTTACTATTCCATCCGTATCATTTTATAGTTCTCGTTTCATTTTGAACACGCGAATTAAGGAACAATCATTATTATTATGTACTTGTATGTGAAATTTTTTTTTTATGGATTTATTGTCATAAATAAATGAAAAAGAATGAGAACATCGAATGTGTTGGCATGTGAAAAGAGAAGAGAGAAAGTAAAAAATGTTTTATATTATACTCAAGCAATAAGAGTTGAGGAACATTCAATAAGGCGGGTGCCAAAAACCCATATGAATAGGTAAGGAGAGAGAGTGAAAAGTGATGTTTAAAAATAAAAATAAGAGAAATGGAAACAATATTTTGAAACACCCAAAATAAAATATGAGAGCTATAAAATGGGACGGAGTGAATATTAATTAGCTAGCAGGTTTATTATTTTAAAAAAACGATTGGGGAGGAGACTTTCTAAAGATGATACCATTATTTGCCATTCAAAAGTAAAAGACCTTAAAAAATAAATTCGGCCGTAATTTTTTTGATCCATATGAGCTATGAAAGCGGTACAAGTACAAATTAGAACTGATAAATTAAAATTTTTCCTTGGAGAAAAGTGAGCCATGAATTAAGGTACGTAGAGTTGGTCGGTGGGGACCTAGCTCGCTAAATTAATAGTAAGTCTCGTGATTCACATGGGTCTGGCTACTCTTGTTATTCTTGTTTTTTTATTTGCGTGCGCGAGTTTCGAGTTTGAAGAAATATGTTTTTTTTTTTTTGAGGGGAAGTTTGAAGAAATACTACCTCTGTATTCTTTTAGTTGCACCATTTGCTTTTTCACACTTGCCGAGACGATTTTTTGAACGTTAATATCTCTTATTAGGTGCAAGTAAAAAATATAAAAATTTCATATTTTTAATCCTCGCATTGAGACGAATCTAACAAGACCCCACTTGTTTTTTCTTATATAATAATGCGAGATAGCTTAACAAAGTTGATTGATGAATAGTGCCACAAAACCAAATAGTGCAACTAAAAAAGTATGTAGGTAGTATTAATTAGCATTTAGCACATCTGTTTGTTTCCTACGGGCTACGAGGGTGGATGGATAGGCATCCTACACATACATGCCGTGGCTCTTGTCTTATCTAACACACCTTTGTATATTCAATCAATAGTCTTCGGTTGGTGCATTCGATTTCGTACTTGAAAAAAATTCTAAAAAAGAAATTCAATATTTTCCAAACTTTTTCTCGGGTGCTTTCTTCCCCTAAAAAAAATAAGGTTTAGATATAATTAAGTGTACATTTAAAGTAAAATCAGGACTGATTAAGTCCCATCAAATGTAATTGTTAGGAAACAGGGTGTTGTAGTTTGATTAATGCGGAACAGAAAATCAATGAAATAATAAAGGTGAGAAAATAATAAAGATGAACAAACAAAGAACACAAGGATTTACGTGCTTCAGTCAAATTTGACCTACGTCCACAGGTGGGGGATTAGAGCTTCTTCACTATAATGGAGAAAATCAGAGAGAATAATACAAGGAGTCCTAAATTCTAGAGGCTAAGTGTTTCTTAAGTTGTGTTAATAATAACGAAAAAAAAACTTTGAAACGAAAAAAATACCGAAAAACGCGTACAACGCACAAATCGGCGCACCGCCCGACCGGGTTGGGCGAAATCCGCCCGGTCGGGTCCGGGACGAAACAGTTTCGTCAATTCTTCGTAAAACAGTCATAACTTTCTCGTTTCTCAGCGAAATTGGGCATATTACCTATTGTTGGAAAGCTCTTTGAACAAGCTATCACCTCCAATTTGAATCACATCAAAAACATTTATAGATTAAGAGATATGTGCATTCAAAGTTAGTGTTATGCCATTCACAAGATTTCAAGTCATAAATAACAGTAACAAATTCACTTCAGATAGATACAAGTAAAAAGAATACTCGAAATAATTTCATTTATGTAAATGATTGATAATTTCACTATTAAGTACCATTTTGAACAATTTTTAGATTTTTTTTTTCAAAAAATTGGTAACTATATAAAATGTAAGCAGATTGCAACACGCAAAACACTTTTAAGTATCATCGAAATTGTTCATCGGAGTATTTATATGATACCAATGATATAAATATAATTTCTAGGATTAGATTCTACTGATCACTTCATAATACCTATTTACCAATACAAAACATATAATGTTAGCTCACCCTTGCGGGATCGCGACCCTTTGTCCTGGCCATTTTGAATTGATACACATTGATGTTTGGGGTCCTCATGCTGTAAACATTCCCACTAGTTGAAATCAGTTTCTCACTATAGTGGATGATTTTAGACATATACTTGGATACATTTTCTTAAACACAAAGCTGATTTTGTTTCTATTATGAAGAAATTTTTTGACTATGATGCAAACTCAAATTCATGTGACAGTTAAGTGTGTGAGATCAGATAATGCCAATGAGTTATGTGAAGGGGAGATGAAGCAATTATATTTGAAATTGGGTATTTTTGTCAGACAAGTTATAGTGATACACCCCAACAAAATGGGGTTGTAGAAAGGAAACACAAGCATCTTTTAGAGTCAACTAAAGCCTTATACATTCAATCTAGAGTCCCAGACAAATTTTGGGGTTATTGTGCCTTGACTGCTGCGTATCTAATAAATAGAATGCCTTTGAAACCTATACACAATGCCACACCATTTCTCAAATTGTTTTGCAAATTTGCTTCCTCAGTCATCTTAAAACCTTTGACTTTCAATCTTAAAAGATCTAAGCTTCATGAGAGAGCCAAACCTTGTATCTTTCTTGGATATTCTGAGAGCCAAAAAGGTTACAAGATACTAGATATTGACACTAATAAGATTGTGTCACTAGAAATGTCATATTTCATGAAAAACGTTTTCCATATCATCTCTACATGAATAAACTTCAAGCTCCTACTTCTAATTACACTCATGCCATTTACTTACCTTCTTCTTCTCCTTTAATACATGAATGCCTTGATTTCTCTTCTCCTTCTCATATATTTCATTCTCATGATAATCCTATCTCACCTTCTCATCCCACTTCCGATCCCTTACTGCATCTGTTCCATCCTTTACCTCTCCACACTTAAACACCTCCCCTGCTTCTCCTTACATACTTAACCCTTTTTTCTGTCATTGATTTGTCCATTGTGGTTCCTCATTCACCTCATTTGGCTCCTAGAAAATCTAATATAACTCACAAACCACGTTCTTACCTTGAGGATTATTCTTGTAATCTGTCTAATTCTTCCTCAAATTCTCACTGGTGTAATCTTGTTACTTACAACTAGGTTCCCCCTGAGTATAAGCCTTCATTGCTCAATCTTGTGACTTAAAAGAACCCTCCAATCATGCAGAAGCTTCATCACAACCCATGTGGCTTGAAGCTATGAACACAGAACTGAATGCCCTAGAAGCTAATCACACATGGGATTTGGTACCTCTTCCACCTACTAAGAAGCCTATTGGTTCTAAGTGAGTTTATAAGGGCAAACTCAAGGCTAATGGGGAATTAGAGAGGTGTAAAGCCAGGTTAGTAGCTAAAAATTTCAACCAAAAATATGGTATTGATTATCAAGAGACCTAGGCTAATGGTCAAGATGAGTACATTAAGAAGTCTAATTGAAGTAGCACATAGTAAACAATGGCCTTTGTTCCAACTTGATGTTAACAATGCCTTTTTACACGTGGATTTAAAAGAAGAAGTTTATATGAAGGTTCATGAAGGCATGGATATTACTAACAACCTTGTTTATAGACTTAAAAAGTCCCTTTATGGACTTAAGCAAGCCTCTAGACAGTGGCATGAAAAGTTGGCTTTTTCTTTGCATGGATAAGGTTTTGTTAAATCTCACTATGGCCATAGTTTGTTTATCAAGAAAACTACTCATGATATTTGCATAACTGCAGTTTATGTTGATGATGTTATGGTTACTGGTACTAACATTGATGAGATTGATGCACTAAAATCTCACCTTCATCAAGAATTCAGTATCAAAGACCTTGGAAGACTCAATTACTTCCTAGGTATTGAAGTGGGTTATAGCACTGCTGGTATCCTTCTCAATCAAAACAAGTTCTCCAGGGAACTACTTGCATATTGTTCCTATGAGCTACAAAGAAAAGCATCCACTCCTCTTCCTTTGAACCTTAAACTTCAAGCACATGCTGGTACATTACTCTCAAATCTAGAACAATATAGATCTTGTTTATGGTGTAGTGCAAGAGGCATGTTGTCCTATGTGTTATATTGAGGAAGAAACATGCCAACATCTATTTTTTAGATGCAATACAGTAGGAACATTTGCCAAGGGATCATGCGATGGTTGGGGATCCACATGAGGCACCAGGAATCTGTATACACCTCATGGAAGAAATGGGGCAGGAAATTCAGAACTAGAAACAAGCAAAAAGCTAGTTATGTTGTACTAGCTGCACTGGTATACTACATTTGGGAATGCAGGCAGTGCGAAGACCTGAGAAAGTTATCAAGGAAATTAAGTTGAATGTCTGTCATAGATTGAAGTATTGTGTAACTGCAAAATGGTCTGATGCTGTAACTAAGAAGCATTGTGTTTGAGCTCTCTGTTGGTCAGCCTAACAGTGTTTGTACTGTTAAGCTTGAGAAGTCTTGTTGTAGCCTGTATTGGGTTTTGGTAATAAAAGCTTACATTTTACCAAAAAAATATAGATCTTATGTAGGTAAAACTTTTTAACAACTACAAGGCCAGATCTAGCTTATGCAGTTCAATGCTTGAGATAGTTCATGCAATCACCTAATACTATACACTAAGCTGATCTTTGTCATACATTAAGTTATGTTTGTCACACAGCTGGTCAGGGGATCTTGTTAAAGGCATCAGATCAGCTTTGTCTCCAAGCTTATTTTGATTCTCATTGGACCTCTTGCCCAGATTTAAGGAAATCAATTACAGGGTATGTACTTTTACTTGGTGGTTCCCCAATTACTTGGATATCCAAGAAACAAAGCACAATTTCCAAGTATTCCTCTGAAGATGAGTATAAAGCCATCGCAGCAGCAGCTTCAGAGGTCACTTAGACTGTAAGGTTACTAGAAGAATTGGGTTTGAGAACATGTTGCTCATGGCGATCTATTGTTGTCAAATATGTATCAACTCATATACAAATTGCTGACATTCTTACTAAGAGTTTGTCTATTCAGCGATTTGAGTTTTTACATTCCAATCTAAACGCGATCCTCTCTGCATAGATTGAGGGTATAATAGTTGATATCCAGGAATTTATATGTAATATAATATAAATCTTACTTTAATATAAATAGAATGACATAACTACCATTGAAAGTGAGCCGTCATATTAATCATACGAAGGGGAATAGGCAGCTAGAGATCATATCCTTGTTAATAAGCACACAATTTATCATTTATTCATATTTAATTACCAGGCGTATACCACTCGATCACCCTTTTCACTATGTCATTCACATTATCTCTTATAATCATAAAATACATAGAGAATGTGACGAGCATAAGGCCTTTATGCACATTGATCTCTAAGTGATAGGGTGTTATTAGATTGGATGTTTGCACCAAAAAGGAATATACATAATAAGGCTATGTTTGATTCAATTTATTTTGACTTATATTATTTTATTTTATCTTATTTTATCTTAACTTAACTTATCTTATTTTATCTTATCTTATCTTAACTTATCTTATTTTATCTTATTTTATTTGAACTTATATTATAGTTTATTGTGTTATCTAATTACATAGTTAATCCATTTTATCAACTTTTTTTATCTTATCTTATCTGAATTTATGTTATCTTATTTTTTCTGAAATAAGTTGAACACAATAGAGCCTAAGTGATATAAAAGAGGTAGTATTTAGACCAAGTACATTCAAGTCAATATATAACTCTGATGAGAGAGAGAAATTAGAGAGAGGGGTATGATGTATCCAATCCATTATTGTTCACAAGTAGAATAATTGTATATTGCTGCGCTTTTTAAGTGGTTTATTGTTGCAAATTTCGCACCACGAGAAATCAATGCGCATCAATAGGTTAATCTATGATTGCAATTTGTCTCTCCTGAAAACGTTACCATTTACCAGGATTTGTCTGAGAAACACGGTTTTGCCTTCTTGAGATCCATCTCTATTTATAACGCCAACAAGGTTAATAATTTTTATATAATTACTTGATTTAAGGAGTGAAGACGGTGAAGGAGGGAAAGGAGTGTCAGAATAAGGGTCGGTTCTATTAGCATAAAAAAAATTAAACTGAATTGGATTGACCTGATTTCAACAGAATTGAACTGAATTGAATTGAATTGAATTGAACTGAAATGAATTAGATTATAACTAATACAAATGATAACTGAAGCTGAACTAAACTGAAAATAAGTTGAGGAGAACATAACCTAAAGAAACAAAGTGTCGGAATAAGGAATTGAGATGTTGAGAGGAGTGAGAGAAGAGAAAATAAAACAGCGCTACTTTACGTACGACAAACAAACCCTAGCTAGCCTCTGTTTTACAAATACAATGTAGATATTGTTGCGGTTTCTAAAAGAACGATATTAATGGATTAAATGATTTTTTTTAATATATTGTTGCCATTTCTCCCATAATTAAACAACAACGATATAGGTTTTCTATAGTTTTTTTTTTATTCTCACGCAATGTATTGCTACATATGGGTAAAACTGCAACCATTCAAACGCAATAATATACAATCAAACTGCAACCATTCAAACGCAATAATATGCAATCCCGAGATACTTCATGCATGTTATTAACTTTCCAAAATATATCATAAAAAAGCTAGATGCCATTTGCGGGAATTTCTTTTGGAGTGGGGGTGGGGGGAAATCTAAGATTTCTTGGATTGCGTGGAATAAACTGTGTAAACCGAAAAATCAAGGGGGTTTGGGTTGTCCTTCTAATTCGGTTATTAATAAAGTAAGCCTTTCAAGACTATGCTGGAAACTTGATAACCATACCACTTGGGCTGCTAAATTTCTGCATGAGAAATATGTTAACAAAAAAGATCACCCTACACATTTTAATAAAGGCTCTTACCTTTGGAGAGGGGTGGGGGTAGGATGGCAGGAGTATTGCAACAGCTTAGCTTGGAAAATAGGTAATGGTGAGGATATTAATATTTGGTATGATAAGTGGATAAATGGAGACAATCTAAATTCCTTGGTAATGGGCCCACCTACGCTTCTCGAATCAAAAATCACGCTAAACGAACTCAATAACAAAGACCTTAATCAAACCTTTTCCTTCAACTTCCCTCCCCATATTATTGACAGAGTAAGTTCCTTACAACTAACTAATAGAAAAGATAAAACTTATCCCTGTGGACAAAGAATAACAAGTTTGACTCAAAGCTTGCTACTGATGAAATTACCTCCAATAACCAACTTGAAATGGGGGATTGGGAGTGGGTTTGGGCGAGTCCGGGGCATCCAAAACACCAATTTTTTATCTGGCAAATTTGGTGGGATCGCATGCCTACGAATTCTAACATTAGCTATAGAGTCCAGGAGCACTCTCCTAATTGTATTTTCTGCCCGATGACCCTAGAAACTAGAGACCATGTCCTGCGAGTATGTCCTCGTGCCCAGGAGGTCTGGAATTTGGTTGGAATTGATATCAACATTGGTACCCACTTTAAAACCTGGTTCAAAGATCTTATCACTACCATTGTTCCCCACCAAAAATATACCATACCGCGTAATGTGCTTGCTGTCTTTCTTTGTTGGCAAATTTGGCTACGTCGTAATGCTTGGCTTTTTAGAAAAGAAAATACTCCAGCTAGTGTCCTACTAAAATCATCACATTGGGCCGCCACTGAATGGTTCTTCACTCAGAACCAACCTAAAGTGGGTAAAGCTCCCAACTCTTCACCACCCAACACTCTTTGGACCCCACCGCCACATCACCAATTAAAAATTAACACTGATGCTGCCTTTCTTTCATCTACTAAACAAGCTTAGCTTTCCTTGGGGCTACTTGTCGTGATAATAATGGACTTTGGATTGAGGGTTTCCAACTAGCTACTTACACACATAATGCTTTTGAGGCTGAAATTAAAGCAATCTACACAGCTTTAAAGTGGGCAAAAGAAAGAAATTGGGGTGAAGTGATAGTGGAGACGGACTGTCTTCGAGCCAAGATGGCTATCTTGAATGAAAATACCATTAACAGCCACGAATCCGATTTATTATGTTTGTGCAGGGAGTTGCTCCACGGGCAAGAAGGACTTAGACTCACCTTCAATGGACGAGGAGCAAACAAGCTTGCAGATAGTATTGCAAAAGATGCAAAAGGGAAACAGGACGGCTTTAACACCTTGTGTATTTTGAGCGCCCCTCCCCCGGATTGTATTAAATTTTATGAACATGATAGACTTAATGCTTTAGCTTCTTTATCGTTTGTACTAAACAGTAACGTAATTTAATAGTATTGATCCTTTGTTTCAAAAAAAAAAAATACAATCAATCTACTAGTGATTGTTTTTATATGTGTTTGTTGTATATGCTTCTCTTTTATGGCTCCACCTAATCTAATAAAAAAATTGATCTCCTTGCCACTGGAGTAAGCCATTTTCTTCACGTTTGTGCTCCAAATTAACGCAAATTAGATCCTACAACATCCTACACCTTGCCCAAAACGATGTCGTTTGATGGTTTTAGGGGAGCCAAAATTTGGCTGGCTTTTGGCAGTATTTTTGAAAGTGAGCCAACTCTTTATCTCTCATCACTCACTCATTCACTCTCTTTCTCTCTCATTTATTTGTTGAAATAATTTTTTCAATGTACAAATGCATATGGTTTGGTATACAATAATATACGAGTGTACATTTGGGGATTTTCAGTGATCAAAGTAATGACCATCAGTGTACATTGTGATTTATCTTTATTTACGTTGGTTGCGATACCTTTTTTTAATTATGAGTTCCACCTACAGTTGCATGGACATGCACGGTATAGGACTGTAATTGTACATATTGAATTTCATTAGTGAACAAACATCAACACACCAGTGTACAAAGATTGCAAATTACTCATCACTTGACATCATTTTCAAGAATTGGGTTACTTTCAGCTAGGAGGATGTCATTGTATATTTTGATTTTTGTTAATGAACAACCACGAAGCCAAGAATGTACAAGGAGGTTGAGTGTAGAAAAGAGAGAAGTGGTGAACAGTATATGGGGGAAATGATGGCGGTTTACATCAAATCAGTTACTAAATGGTGAACAGTAACTGTTAAATCAGTTACTTTTTGAATTTTCGACATGTACACTGGATGTAATGGGAATGTACATTGGCTGTCAAATCAATATTTGCATATTGAATGGTGCGTTTCATTATTCTTGCCTTGCGGTTTGAAGCTGATGTAGGATGTTCATCCTACACCTAATACCAACATCTACTAATTGCCAAATTAAGGTCGTCATATGCATAATGCATGCTAAATCAACATGCTACTCGATATTAAATCTCTAACATAGATAATGTCTCAAAATTATTGTAAACTACCAAATCCCAAAGGTGAGATATAATATCGAATGGAATCAAATTCTTTTGTCCAACGATTAATGTATCACATGTATGTGACTTTATTTTATTTGGTTGATATTTTTCACTAAAGCCAAATAATAATAACTAGCACACAAACGATAACAGGTAGAATAGAAGATTGGAGTACGATCCGACGCAATAAGCATCTTATTGATCAAAACATAAAACAAAATATATTACAAGAAGGAGGATCTCTGATTATTGGAAAAACAGAAAACATAGAAATTCTTTTCTGAAGAGTAGTTGAATATACATATCCAACTTCATCTCTCTATCCAAGAATAGAAACTTAAGAGACCATCTATATCCTTCATACTACAAACATTCATAAATCATACACATTATTTAGTAAGGTGCATGATTGATGACTCCATATTAAGGAGCTTATTTAGCTGATTATGCGCAGACAAAAATCCTAAGAATAGGATGAGGAACGCAGGAGTGGGAGCAACAGTACTCTTCAGGTCCATTGGGCGCACAAATGGTACCTGATGGAGCACAGTGATCATCTGCTCCCATCATTTTTTGCCTTAAGTTTGAAATCATTGCCTTCTCAACTTGTTTAAGTTCCATCAATGCTTTTATTTCTGCCTGCAGCAGTCCTTCACCCACTTTTTCTTTCCTTGTGACGGATTGAATTTTTGCATCAGGCATTGCCATAGCTGTAAAAAATAAAGTGCGTCAAGTTCGTGCAAATGCTTGTATGTACTTGGGCCAAAATTTATGTTATTGAATGTAATTTTCCCTGAATGTTACATGTTATATAAACCCTGTTAAATGTTTTGTCAGATTGTTTATATTCATTCAATTTTGGAAAATGTGAGCTAAGAAAATTGTTAGACATATTACTAAATAGGAGACCAAGGGAACAAATTAGATAAAAACATACATAAAAGAAGTAATCTATATGACTTATACTCCATAAACATATAAGTAGTATTTGATTTTTGTCAAATATTATATGATAAATCTGAAGGATATTTTCCAAAGTTGTAAGGTATAAGTTTTAACGGAAATAGTTCCAAGTGACAAACTAAAATGTATAATCCTCACTTTAATTTTTCAATATTATCCCTGGCATTGATTAAATAAGCCCAAGCTTTTGGGATCTTCGCAAAATAATTCAAAGTTCTAATTTTTAATCTTTGTTAAGTCTTCTTGCATATGTCATCTCAAAAAAAATGTCTTCTTTTAAATGTTATATTTTTTTTATTTGTACTATATTAACTTTTGACGCTATTCATACTATATATATATATTTATATTATTTATGATAAGATGGAAGACTATGTCAGATCGAAACCTCTCGCAGGTTAATCCGACTTAAGTTTACGGGCAGATACTTTGAAAGGAAGAGGGTAAGGGAAAAACCTCTTCCAAATAAATAACTTATTTTTTCTTTAAGAAACAAACCTGAAGCAGCGAACAGAAAAAATGCGATGACAGCGAGTTTGAAGTAAGACATGTTTGAGTGATGCTTTTGCAGGAACTTTCTGAGTGATGACCTTAACAATTAGCTTATTTTCTTTGCTCATATACTTGATGCCGATGATCTTCAGCTTATTTATAGCAGAATTCTATCCATATCTCTATCCCAAACGGAGGGGTGATAAAACTATTAACAATTAGAGGGCAATTGTCCACTAACTAACAAGGACCCAAGTACAATAAAAAAAAGTGGCAAGATTTAACTTTAAAAAATAAAAAAAAAAGTAAAAACACCTTTTGAAATTACAATTCTCTTTCCTCTCTCCTCTCTCCTATAACTTAGGGATGGCAATTGGGCGGGTGCAGAGGATGGTACCCTCATACCCGCACCCGCATTAAACTCTCATCCCCATCCCACCCCACCACCAATTGCGGGGAAAAACTCCATCCCCATTCCCGCCCCACCACCCATTGCGGGGGGAAATTCTAGACCCACCCCCGCCCTACCTCCACACCGGCATCGTACTCGCGTCATACCCGCAAAAAATCCACCAAAAAATCTGCCATAAGCCCATTATAGTTGTCTACTTGACAAAATCACAATATAGTATAGTAAAAGAAAAGTTAAAATACATTAACAAAGGCAAATGTTTTATTACATTTCAAAAGTGTCTTCAAATACATTAGTAATATATGTATATAAATAGAATTTTAATAATAAATATGCGGGGTGGGGGTGGGGCGGGGCGGGCGGGGATGGGACGAGTATAACATAAAATCCACACCCGCTCCACCACCCATTGCGGGTACAATTTTAATCCCCATCCCCGCCAAACCTAAACCCATCCCCGCCCCAATTGAACGGAGATATGGCGGGTCTCCTACTTGACCCGCCCCACTGCCATCCTACCTATGTACTACTACTTGAAAATGACAACTTCCCTCAAAAAAAAAAGTGAGCACAATTTACCATTTTAATGTCACTTAACCATCATTCAATATTTTTTTTTACAGATATCAAATATGAAGTTACCCAATTTCAACCTTAGTACCAATAATTCTTACCAGCTTTTATCAAAGTACTCATTAAATTCTTCAAAAATTATTAAAAGAATCAGTCTAATTTTAATATAAAAATACACCTAGTCACTCAGTGAATTAAACTCGTTATTGAAAGAAATTAATCAAGTCATTATTGCGCTAATTCTCTTTTTAATATTGAACTTACCATTGCTTAATTTTAATTTAAAAATTGATAGTCTCTTACATGACAAACTCTAAATTCTTAACATTAAAAAATCGCAAGGTAAAAATAAAAAACAATTCTAACAGCCAAGTTGTGGTTGCATCGTGGTGGTATACTGATATGGTCAACTGGTATTGGGGGGATTAATTTTGGGTAATTTATATTGCAATACAAACTAATTTGCTAGATACTAGTACTATTTGCCAAATAATATTAGTGGGAAGTCAAATAGTCTATTAAATAGAAGTATATGTACTCATTAGGGAAATTTCACAAGTATTAAATGGACATACATATGATATTTAATTTTACAACATATACAAAATATACAAAACAATTACAAAAAAATAATATAAAAACTAACAACTAAAATATGGAAAGTTAAAATCAGTATATACAAAATAAACCACCAATTACAAAAAATATAAGGAGCCTTCTCCTAAAATCAATAACAAAAAACATTCAATTTGATCCAATACACATACAAACTTGAATTAACTTTACAAAACTGTTACAGAACTAACAACATCATTCAAAGATTTCCACTTCTCACCACCAGCTTTCCCAACCTAATTGTTCACAACAATCGAATTAACCAACAGAACAAGAGAAAACATATCACAAAAATGAAGACTCGCAGCAGCTACAGATTTGTTTTGAGGGTGCTTTTGCTTGTATGTCACTCTAAACTCTTCCCTATAATTCATAATTTAAGAAAATCAAATTTCGAGCAAAAAGAGCAAATTTAGAGTATTAATTGAAGTATTAAAAGGAAAATTTGACGAGAATTGAAATATACATGAAAACAAAAAAGGCATTTGGAGCGCCGGCGAATCAGGAGCCACACACGACCCACGAGCGACGGCGATCCATGACCCATGAGCGACGACGAGCCACTGGCCACGAGCCAAGTCGGAAGGCGACGACAAGAGGGATGTTGTAACCTAAGGGAACACTCAAGAAGGGGGGGGTTGAATTGAGTGGTGAAATCTAGTCGATTTTCGCAAAAATCCTTTCACAGCTCAGTGCCAGGCTCTGAGCTGAACACTCGAAAATTACTAATTTGCGTTTTTGCGAATAACAAACTTAAAAGATATTAGATTTGACACAATATATAACGTGGTTCAATCTCACCTCTGAGATCTACGTCCACAAGAAACAAAAACTCTTTTATTTCTTTGAATCCTATGATATCAAACTCTTGATACAATATGATTCCCCTCACTACTAACCCTAGTAATGACTCCCAACACTTAACTCTAAGTGTTGACACTCTCAATAATGTAAAAGTTACAGAAAAGAACGATCCTCAAAGATGTGCTTCTTAGTCAAGCGAATAGAGGACAATTACAATTATGAAATAGTAACTTAAACCTAACAGCTCAGTGCTACGCTCAGTGCCAAGGAAATAGTTTTCAGCTTTTAATTAGACTCGATTTTTCTCTCTGAAAACTTGAGATTTAAAAGTGAATTCTGATTCCCTTTTATAGGCTTGGTTAGGACGAAAATCACTTAAAAATATCTTTATCTTTTAATCCTTGATTTAAGGGATAAAACTTTATCTTTTTCTATCTTTATCTTTTAAACAAAAAAAGATAAGTTTTCCACATAGATTTTCTTTTTCAACTCAAAGTCTGTTTATATCTAAAAAGTATTTTTCCAAATCCTTTTAGAAATCTGAAAACATGTTTTAATAAATTTCTGTTTTATAAAAATCTTTTTATTTAAAACCACGATTTTTATCAAAAACGATTTTTATCAAAATCTTTTTTTCCAAAAACTCGTTTTTATAAAATCTGATTTTTATTAAAAACTCGTTTTTATCAAAAACTTATTTTTATTAAAATCTTTTTTCCTTCACTCGTTTTTATCAAAAGCGTATTTTTATTAAAATCTTTTTCCTTTAAAAACTCATTTTCCTAATCCCTTTTGATTTCTGATTTTAAAAACTTATTTCCTTTTTATATAGAAATATAATTTTAATATAATTATTTACTTTCTTAACTCAAAGAAGATAATAATTATATTAACTTTATATTTCTATATTGAGCACATTGCATATTACTAAGCATATTACATTTGAATCTAAAGTTACTACTCTAAGAAATTATAAACTTGAACTTCATTCTTGATTCTTCTTTTCTTCAAAGTCTTCGTTTATCAACTTCTTTCTTCTTCATGCATCTGTTGTAACTGTTACATACTTTCATGCTATAACATATTATATTAATTTTCATCATCAAAACATAACATGTGCATAAAACATAACATGTACATGCACAACAAATTCCCCCTTTTTGATGATGACAAACTCATAAATATAATATTGTTAAATAAACATTTGTTCCCCCTTAAAGTACGCATATTGACTTTTGTTCCCCCTCAACCAATGCATGGATTGAATATTTAGTATTTACCCTTTTTGAATCTATCCGTACCTCAGATTAATAGCTTCAATCATTCACTTATCCCTACATGCTCATTTATATTTTATTCACATTATTTCAACCTAGGATATCATCAAGATTCTAGTCAATATTATATGCTTTCTTTTCCCCCTTTTGTCATTCTCAAAAAGCATCAACAAGACAAAAAAAACACAAATATAGTCAGAATAGATCCAAAATAATCCAATAGCTCAACCAAGTGGGCTAGGGATGCTGGTGCTACAACCAATACCAATTCACAATCTTCAGAAACATCCAAAAAGTATCCAAAAGTACCAAAATAGTTATAAAAACAACAAGTTGACAAAAACTACAAAGCACGATCAAAAGGTCAAGGTAGAACGAGGATAAATAAAGCTGGTCAAGGTTTGGACATAAGTTGACGGTGACGTTGAGCGGCAAGGGTATCACTGGCTCTTTGACGTGCTGAAATCTGCTGTAATTGCCGGCGCATCTCACGCACCTCCTCCCCAAGCTTCAAACAACCAATACAAGCATCCTTTGGAACACAACCCCGAAAATCTTTCTTGACCAATTCATCATTCATAACACATAAATCCATCTTGCTCAAAAGCCCAGTACTCATAACATCAACACAGGTGACCCCCTTAGTATGGGGACAGATCACATCAAAAGCATCAAAAACCTTAGTAAGCCAAACACCATAGGGATAATATAAAGAAGATTCAGAAAGATTCTTCATATGGAGAATCATCAGATGAGGCAGACTAATGGGAAGATCATGAATTAGCAACCAAAGAAGGACTTGGTCCATAATGAGACATTCACCACGGTTTTCAATGCGAGGCAAAATAGACTTGGTGATCAAGTTACGGAGTAGCTTATGTGGAGCAGAGAGACGGGAAACAGAAAAAATTTGAGCATGAGTGAGGGGCTGATCTGATAAGGTTCGGCTAATCGTGGCGTTGTCAATTCCCGACAACAACGGCCATGACTGGTGAGGTAATTCTGAAAAACCTGAGCAAGGTACTCCTAAGATCTGAGCTAACTCAGTCACAGTGAGGGTAATCATAGTACCATTGACAAACGAACTTAAGACCAAATCCTCATTAACAGACAAATTTTCATAAAATTCAGCAACCTTAGATTCATACACCCCATCGTTATAACTCATCAGTTTCACCCAACCTTGTGATTGTAAAGCCTCCAAGAAAAACTTAAATGCTGGTTGTGCAACCCAATCAGTGGGAAAAACCCGACCGGATAAAACTTTGACTGAAGTTTCTTGCGGTTGTGAAGCAGAAGACTTACCGGAAGGATTTTTTCGTTTTCTTGACGGAGGCGCTTCGGAGGTAGCAGCGGAACTTGACGGACCAGTTTGTGGTGGCCGGCGAGGAGAGGAAGGCGGGTGCGACTTTGGCGCGGAGTGTGTAGCAGATCTGGTGGTCGGTTTTCGGACAAAGGGTTTGGTGGCCGGAGGTTTTGAAGCGTAGGTTTTGAAGCGGCCTTTTGTGAAGGTGGGGGGTTTTGGTAAATTTGTTGTGGACGGTGGGGTTGACTGAGGAGGCGGTGGAGGAGGTGACGGTTGTGGTAGAGGTGACGGCGGGGGTGTCGAAAGTCTTGGAGGTGATGATGGGGGTGTGGGGGTCGGTGAGGGGGTAGATGGAGCGTCGGTTTTCTTGAGGAACCGCCTCCTAGCAACCATCTTTCTTCCCATGGTTGAACACTTGCAGGTTAAAGGAGAGAGAAGGTGGAAGGTTTTCTTTTAGGGTTTAACCGGTTATGAGGAGGGATTGGGGTTTGGGTTATTTTGAAAATAAAAAAGGCCGGTTTTTGTGGGTTAGGTGGGGTTAATTAATGAAGAAAGGTTAGTCTACTTAGCCTTATTTCTCAAATGCTTTGCACGAGATTGCGAAGAAAAATTTTATAAAATAGTTGTTGAAATTCTTTTGTTTTAACAAAGCAACATCAATGGAATTTTCGAAAATTGTGATACTTTTGTTGGAATTTTTTCATGGAATTTTTCTGAAGCAACTTAGGTGTCAGTTATCAGGACAGCATCATTAGCCTTTTCAGGAGTCTTGAATTAAATCAAACATCTGACTTAGTGTAGGTATAATCTTTTGAACTCTTAAGTTTGCAAAGGGATAAATAAACACATAAATCAACTAGGCACTAGAAATCAACCCCAAGGCTAATCTAAGTTTTTCAAATCTTTCACGAGCAAGAGGTTTAGTGAAAATATCAGCTATTTGGTCTTCAGTACAAATAAATTCAAGGGCTATATTACCTTTTTCTACATGATCACGTAAGAAATGATATCTGATTTCTATATGCTTTGTACGTGAATGCTGAACAGGATTTTTAGAGATGTTTATGGCACTTGTATTATCACACATAATGGGCACATTATCAATCAACACACCAAAATCTCTAAGTTGTTGTCTTACCCATAATACCTGTGCACAACAAGATGCGGCTGCAACATATTCAGCTTCTGCAGTGGAAAGAGCCACGGAATTTTGCTTTTTGGAAGCCCATGAGATTAAGCAAGGACCTAAGAAGGTGGCTGTTCCAGAGGTACTTTTTCTATCTACTAAAAATCCTGCATAATCTGCGTCAGAAAAACCAATCAAGTCAAAGTTGCCTCCTTTAGGATACCATAGATATAAGTTAGTAGTGCCTCTTAAGTATCTAAGGATTCGTTTGACAGCTTTGAAGTGAGACTCCTTTGGACATGATTGAAATCTGGCGCAGAGACATACACTGTGAAGAATATCTGGTCGACTGGAAGTTAAATAAAGAAGAGAACCTATCATACCTCGGTAGATTGTTTCATCTACTTTCTTACCATTTTCGTCCAGATCTAATTAAGTGCAGTAGGTACAGGTGTAGGATAAGTCTTTGAATCTTCCATACCATACTTCTTCAATAATTCCTTCACATATTTCTGTTGATGTATCATGATGCCATTATCCAGTTGCTTGATTTGTAAACCTAGGAAGAAACTTAATTCTCCCATCATAGACATTTCAAATTCACTCTTCATTAGTTCAGCAAAATAATGACATAATAATTCTGTAGTTGCTCCAAAAATAATATGCTCAACATAAATTTGAACAACTAGCAATTCTTCCCCCTTACTTTTCAGAAACAATGTCCTATCTACTGAACCTCTTTTAAAGCCATTTTCCATTAAAAAGATAGATAGGCGTTCATACCAAGCTCTAGGAGCTTGCTTTAAACCATAAAGTGCCTTATCTAGTTTATAAACATGTTTAGGAAAATTTTGATCAATAAAGCCAGGAGGTTGTTCAACATACACTGTTTCTTTTAAGTACCCGTTTAAGAATGCAGTTTTGACATCCATTTGAAAAAGTTTAATATTTTTAAAAGCTGCAAAGGATATCAAAATTCGAATAGCTTCTAAACGGGCTACAGGGGCAAAGGTCTCATCATAATCAATTCCCTCTTGTTGGTTAAAGCCTTGGCACACTAGTCTGGCTTTATTTCGAACAATCATCCCACTATCATCCAGTTTGTTTCTAAAAACCCATTTTGTTCCAATTACTGATTGATGAGTGGGACGAGGTTCTAGATGCCAAACTTCATTTCTTTTGAATTGATTTAACTCATCCTGCATAGCCAAAATCCAATCAGGGTCAGTCAATGCAATTTTATAATTAGATGGTTCAATTTCAGATATAAAAGCATTGAAAGCACAAAAGTTATGAAGAGATGAACGAGTTTGGACTCCCTTTGATATGTCTGTGAGTATTAGGTCAGTAGGATGTGATCCTTGGTGTTTCCACTTCTTCGGAGTGAAAATTTCGTTCTGTGGCTCAGTGCCATGCTCTGAGCGTTCACTGTTGTTTTCGTTTTCTTCAGCTTCTGTTGGTTCTGCCGACACTTCTTCTTCGACAGTTTCAGTTATCTCTTCTGCATCTTTTTCATTCTCGTCGCAGTTGTTGATTTGTTCTTCAGACTGTGCCATGCTCTGAGCCTCAGAACTTGTTTCAGGTTGATTCTCATCATGCTGTTTGTCTCGTGACTCTCTAATCAGTCCAATAGAGAAGTCTTCGTCATCATCTACCTGCACATCTTGTAAGCTTTTATCAGATTCATCAAATATGACATGGACACTCTCCTCCATACGCATTGTTCTTTTGTTGTATACTTTATATGCTTTGCTATGAGGAGAGTAACCAATGAACACTGCTTCATCACTTCTTGGATCAAACTTACCCAAATTATCCTTGCCATTGTTGTGAACATAACAAGTACATCCAAAACATCTTAAGTGAGAGATATTTGGTTTCCTACCTTTGATCAGTTCATATGGAGTTTTATTCAAGATGGATCGTACTTTAGTTCTGTTATATATATAGCATGCAGTACTTACTGCCTCGGCCCAAAAATTTCTAGGTAAGCCACTTTGTAGAAGCATGGTTCGAGACATGTCTTCTAAAGTACGATTCATCCTTTCTACAACTCCATTCTGTTGTGGTGTTCTTGGTGCAGAGAAATTATGATCAATTCCATTGTCATTGCAGAATTTTTCGAAATCTGTATTTTCAAACTCAGTGCCATGATCAGTACGGACAGACAGCAATTTACAATTTGTTTGATTTTGAACTTTTCGAATATGAACAAAAAAACATCAAATGTTTCATCTTTCCCACCAATGAATAATGTCCAAACAAATCTAGAGAAATCATCAACAAGTACCAACACATATTTGCTACCACCTCTACTCCTTACACGCATTGGGCCACAAAGATCCATGTGAATTAGTTCCAAGGGTTTAGAGGTGCTAACAAATGTCTTTGACTTAAAAGATGATCGAACATGTTTGCATCTAGCACATGCATTACAAATTGTTTCCCAATCAAAGTTTATGGATGGTAAACCATCTACTAAATCCATTTTTCTCAATTTGTTAAGCAGTCTAGACTAACATGTCCAAGTCTTTTATGCCAAAGTAGTGGATTATCTTGTAGGGCACTCATGCATGAAATTTTCTCATTAGGTAAGGTATCTAGGCAGATTATATAGACATTGTTTAATCTTTTACCTTCCAAAATTACTTCCCTAGTTTTCATATTCAAGATTTGGCACAAATTTGCCTGAAATTCAACAACATTACCTTTATCACACAGTTGTGATATACTTAACAAGTTGTGTTTCAGTCCATTTACCAACATAACATTCTCGATGGAGTGTGTTAGAGACTTGCCGACATTGCCTATTCCAATGATCTCTCCCTTTTTGTTGTCGCCAAATGTAACACACCCTCCATTGTGGGCTACTAGTGAGAGGAATTGTGTTTTGTCACCAGTCATATGTCTTGAGCAACCACTGTCGAGATACCATAGGTTGCTTCCTCTCACGTTTACCTGCACAAGAATCACTTGTTAGTTTTAGGAACCCATATTGTTTGGGTCCCTTTTTCTTACGTTGAGCATCTAGAATGTCTTTTCTAACCCAGATTTGAGTGACATGTTTAATGTTCTTTGCAATTCGATTTTTCTTTTTGTTACAGTCCTCAATTAGGTGTCCATTATTTCCACAAAAGTTGCAAATAAGATATTCAGGAAGGCCAACATATTTTCTTTTTCGAAAGTCTCTTTCGAAGGGTCTGGCACTGAGCCTGGCACTGAGTCGCTGGTCAGAATATCCTAATCCTGTTTTGTTCGTGTTGTTTTGTGGTGCAAGTTAGGTAATTTAGAGCATTCTTCCCATTGGTCCATTTTTCGTGCATCTTTCGAGCAATAGAAAGTTGTGATTCCAAATATTCAACTGAGGTGTTCAAATCACTACTTCTTTTTCGGGAAATCTCTAAGTCCTTTTTAACCTTATCCAGTTCTTCTTTTATTTTCTCATCACTAGGTAGCGTAAGTGGGACAATTTCAGATTGTTGTCTTGATTTTTTAAGTTCATTCAACTCGTGATTTAAATTTTCAATTTGTTCCTCAAGACTAGACTTTTCAGCTTGGAACTCAGTGACTGGCACTGAGTTGTTTACGAGATTATCAACTAGAGTCTTTTCTTGTTTTAGTGTGTTTATCTCTAAGTCTTTCTCGTCAATCCTTTTTATTAGATTTTGTTTTCTTTCAGCAATTCCTTATATTCTGTTTCTAATCCAATTTTTAGCCTGGTCAAATTTTTTATTTCCTTTTTCATGTTATCAAAATTATCATTCATGTTTTGACAATCATCAATTACGTTTTCAAGCAATATGACAAGCTTACTTTTGGAAAGAAGATGAATTGAAGGTTTTAAAGAAGTTAGACTTACCTCACTGTCTTCTTCCTCTTCAAGAGGGTTCGAACTTTTAGCCATCAAGCATAGATGTGAGTCGTCATGGCTCAGTGCCGTCTTCAGAGTGGTCTGTACAGCATTCAGACATAATTTTGCTTCGTGGCTCTGAGCGTGGCACTGATCTTCGTCAGAATCCGAGTCTCCCCAGACTGCTGCGATCATGGCTTTCTTGTACTCCTTCTTAGACTGCTCTCGTTTTTCTCTAGGCTTTTCTTCATCCCACAGAGGGCATTCTTTAATCCTGTGATCATACTCACCACACTTGAAACAACCAGAGTTAGTAGCACTTTTCTTAGGGTTAAAAGTAGTGCCTTTACCTTTGGAGTTTCCACCTCTCCTGAAGTTGTTATTCCTATTCTTTTTCAGAAAGTTTTGAAATTTCCTAGTTAGAAAAGCTAGTTCTTCATCACTATCACTATCATCGTTTCTACTTCAGTTTTTAAGGCCAACCCTTTATTCTTTGGTTCACTTGATTTAGAGTCTAAAACAAGTTCGTGAGTCATTAAGGAACCATGAGTTGTTCTAGTGAGATTTTGATAATAATCCTTAGCCTCTTGAATAGCAGTTATTTTGGAAGCCATTTATTAGTCAAACTTCTTAACACTTTTCTAACTAAATCTTCAGAAGAATAGATTTTTCCTAAAGATCTTAGTTCATTAGTTATTAGTGTAAATCTGGTAAACATATCTTTAATAGATTCGTCCTTATTCATTGTGAACAGTTCATATTGTTGGACTAGTAAATCTATCCTAGACTGTTTTACCTCGTTTGTACCTTCATGTGCAATTCCAGTGTGTCCCAGATTTCCTTGCTGTAGTCATGCGAGATCCTTGAATATTCATCAGGCCAATTCCAGATTGGAGAATACTCATAGCTTTGAATTCTTTTCGCTTTTCCATAGTCAACAGAATTGTATGATCTTCCTCCTTTCGATCAGCTTTCCTTCAGCATCTTTGACTTGAATAGGATAGAGGCCAGTTTTATGATTCTCCAGCATTCAAAGTCAAACCTTGAATGTAATCCTCATCCTAGTCTTCCACCATCCATAGTCTTCCCGTTGAAAATGGACACTTGGAATACCTGTCACGATAGTCATCTTGTGTGTTCATGGTTTCTATTCTCTAGATGTGAGTCTTACGAGAATAGCCCGCTCTGATACCACTTGTTGGAACCTAAGGGAACACTCAAGAAGGGGGGGGTTGAATTGAGTGGTGAAATCTAATCGATTTTCGCAAAAATCCTTTCACAGCTCAGTGCCAGGCTCTGAGCTGAACACTCGAAAATTACTAATTTGCGTTTTTGCGAATAAAAACTTAAAAGATATTAGATTTGACACAATATAACGTGGTTCAATCTCACCTCTGAGATCTACGTCCACAAGAAACAAAAACTCTTTTATTTCTTTGAATCCTATATATCAAACTCTTGATACAATAGATTCCCCTCACTACTAACCCTAGTAATGACTCCCAACACTTAACTCTAAGTGTTGACACTCTCATAATGTAAAAGTTACAGAAAAGAACGATCCTCAAAGATGTGCTTCTTAGTCAAGCAAATAGAGGACAATTACAATTATGAAATAGTAACTTAAACCTAACAGCTCAGTGCTAGCTCAGTGCCAAGGAAATAGTTTTCAGCTTTTAATTAGACTCGATTTTTCTCTCTGAAAACGTGAGATTTAAAAGTGAATTCTGATTCCCTTTTATAGGCTTGGTTAGGACGAAAATCACTTAAAAATATCTTTATCTTTTAATCCTTGATTTAAGGGATAAACTTTATCTTTTTCTATCTTTATCTTTTAAACAAAAAAAGATAAGTTTTCCACATAGATTTTCTTTTTCAACTCAAAGTCTGTTTATATCTAAAAAGTATTTTTCCAAATCCTTTTAGAAAATCTGAAAACATGTTTTAATAAATTTCTGTTTTATAAAAATCTTTTTATTTAAAACCACGATTTTTATCAAAAACGATTTTTATCAAAATATTTTTTTCCAAAAACTCGTTTTTATAAAATCTGATTTTTATTAAAAACTCGTTTTTATCAAAAACTTATTTTTATTAAAATCTTTTTTCCTTCACTCGTTTTTATCAAAAGCGTATTTTTATTAAAATCTTTTTCCTTTAAAAACTCATTTTCCTAATCCCTTTTGATTTCTGATTTTAAAAACTTATTTCCTTTTTATATAGAAATATAATTTTAATATAATTATTTACTTTCTTAACTCAAAGAAGATAATAATTATATTAACTTTATATTTCTATATTGAGCACATTGCATATTACTAAGCATATTACATTTGAATCTAAAGTTATTACTCTAAGAAATTATAAACTTGAACTTCATTCTTGATTCTTCTTTTCTTCAAAGTCTTCGTTTATCAATTTCTTTCTTCTTCATGCATCTGTTGTAACTGTTACATACTTTCATGCTATAACATATTATATTAATTTTCATCATCAAAACATAACATGTGCATAAAACATAACATGTACATGCACAACAAGGGAAGAAAGGCTGGCGACGATGAGAGGGAAGAAAGGTCGGCGACGATGAGAGAGGAGAAATGCCGACGACGATGAGAGGTTAGAAGACTATCAGAGCTGCTGTGAGAGGACTAGAGGAGTGAAAGAGAAGCGTGAATTGAAGGATAAATTACCGTTATGACCGGTTGCTTTGCTTTTACTGTACTAAAATAATGATAATTGTACTTTGTAAATGTGTTTTTGCTTTCTTTTTTGATTTTTAAAAGTTAAACCTTGCCATTTTTTTTATTACACTTAGATCTTTATTAGAGGACAATTACCCACTAACTATTAGTGTATCACTCCTCATCCCAAACGCAGCATTTCTTGCTCATTGGCATTTCAGAGTCTTGATGATTATTGACATGTTAGGGCACCATTAACCATGAATGAGAAATAAATCTCATGGGATGATTGAGAAAAAAAGAGGCTTAATCATGATTGAAAAATCAATCATGGGTTGAATGAGGTTGATTGGGGCAAAAAAAGGGGATGGGGTGAGTGGAATGGTGATCAGGTGTGGGAGTGGGACCCACTGCCTGGTCACCATTCCACTAATTTTTTTTGCCTCAACAAGCAGCAAAACGCTGTGTTTTGCTGCTTGTGAGGCAAAAAAAATTTAGCCGCTGACACGCTGCAGCTGGCAGCTGACACGCGTGTCAGCGCCAACTGCAGCGTGACATTTGTCACGCACGCCATGTGTCGGATTGTTATTGGTTTTTAAAAATATAACCGTTGTAAATTTTACAACGGTTATATTTTAAAAAATATAAATAAAAAAAATAAAATACCAACGACTCTATTTTTTCGAGATCTATAAATAGAGACCCATTTTGCTATATTTTGGGCACACTTAATTTTCTCCATCTTCACTAATTTCTTCTCTTTGTTCTAACTCTTCTTCCATTGCTCTTTATTTTCAAATTCTTATAATTATGGATCCTAATCATCCTAATTATATAAGAAATCAACCCCAAAATCGCTCAAAAAATCAAATGACTAGGCAACAAAATCGCTTAATTAGCTCTCAAAATAAGTCAAATTATCGCCAACCTTCTCAAAATCAATCAAAATATCGTCAACCCTCTCAGATAAATATCAATCAAAGGGGAGAAAATTCTCAAAATGCTTCTCCTCAATATGATAACCTCTACCATGAATCTCCATCTGAAAATGCCAACCTTTCATATCGTCAAGTTGATCCTAATTATGGATTTTCTCAATACCAAGAAGATGCATCTCCTTACAACGATGTTGATGATGATGGTGGTGAATACGAAGAAGGTGGTGATGGTTTTGGTCAATACCATCAAGATGATGATTCTGATGATGATGATGAGTTTGTTCAGGGAACTCAATCATTTTCGCAATTACTATCAGGTAATCAATCTCAACAACCACCGCAAAGACAACCCGTTCAATCACAAAACCCACCTATCCCAAAAACAAGTTTTTCTGCTAAGAGAGTTTGGGATCAAGTTGAAGATGAACTCCTGGTCTCCGCATTTATGAACACTTCTCTTGATAAGGTGAGTGGGACGTACCAAAAGAAAAATATCTTCTGGGGAAAAGTTTGGGAAGCTTTCGAGGAAGGAAGAATAGCAAACCCAACAGAAATTGCTCCAAGAAATGTTGATATGGTGAAAGGTCGTTGGAGTAGACTTGCTCCACGGGTTTTAAGGTGGGCTGCATTTTATGATGAAGCTCTTGCAAGAAAGAAGAGTGGTCAAAACGATGATGATGTTCTGAGAGAAGCTCATGCATTGCATCGTAGGAAAAATGGTAGGTTCATCCTCGAACATGCTTGGAAATTGTTGAGGAAGTTTCGAAAATGGAGGTCAATAGTTATAAAATCAATGGAAAGTCAACGTGGTCGCCCCAAAGATCAACAAGAAAATGTTGATTCACCTGCAAGTGGAGGAAGCGGTAAGAGGACAAGAGTTGATGGAAGCGACTCAATGCCCGAGACACCTACTAGTGCTGAAGGAGGTGAAGATGACCCACGTCCCTATGGTACTAAGAAAGCGAAGGCTATAAGCTCAAAGGGGTGGCTGGTCAGACAATTGAGTGTTTTGCTACATTCAGTGAAAGGCTTCGGATCCATGCAGAGGGTAGGAGTGTAGATGTTGAGAGAGAAGACAGAAAGATGGAGGTTCAAGCAAGGAAGGTTGCTGCAAAGGAGGCAGAAATAGCGTTGCAAACCAGGATGCAACAAGTGCAAGAGTATCATAAGAACATGGATTTGCTACAAGCAATGTATGCAAAGGAAAATCGAACAACATTTGAGGAGGGTATGATTGAGACATTAACAACATGGTTGACCAATAATCCAATTTTTTAGTGATTTAGTTTAAATGTTAGTTTATGTTTTAGTTTAAATTTTAGTTTAAATTTTAGTTTCTGTAAAAGTTAACATTTGTATGTTTAAGTTCACTTAATAAAAAAAGGTTTAAAAATATTCTTGTGTTAATTATTATATGAATTGACATATGAATACAACTTTTTACATGATTGTACTATTTTTTACATTATTGTTCAGCTTTCAACATTATTGTACTGGTGATAGCACTATTGTTATACTGCATAACTTTATTGTTCTGCTTTTACCATTATTGTACTGCTTTTAACATTATTGTACTGCTTTTAACATTATTGTACTGCTCTTCACAGTATTGTTCTGCTTTTAACATTATTGTACTGCTTTTAACATTATTGTTCTGCTTTAAACATTATTGTACTGTTTTTCACATTATTGTACTGCATTTATGTATTATTGTTCTACTTTTTACATTATTGTACTTCCCCTTTACATTATTTTATGCTATATAACTCAAGGATCCTTCTTCACAATTTTCTCACACCAAACCCAGACACAATATTGTTCACCATTTTCTCACACCAAACTTAAACACAAGAATGAACCCCTTCAACTTCTCTCGTTCAAGTTCCTCTAGTTCCTCTAGTTCTGATGAAAGAAGATCATAACGAGCAATAATTGATCAAGAAATAGATGATTTCTTGACCAATATTGATCACCCACTTGCTCCAACTCTTATATCAAATGTAACTCCAACATCAAGGAATAGAAGAGCAAAAGTGACTGATGATAATGAAGCAGGTCATTCACGTCCTAATCGAGGCAGGGTGGAAGGTCATAGAAGATTGTTCAATGATTACTTTGCTGATCAACCAGTCTATCCAGCTCGTTTATTTCGTCGAAGATTTCGAATGCAGCGACATGTCTTTGTTCGGATTATGGATAATGTCATTATAAGTGATGAATGGTTCACTCAAAAAAGAGATGCTACGGGTCAGTTAGGTTTATCACCCCTACAAAAGTGTACAACGGCTATTCGAATGCTTGCCTACGGGGTAGCGGCGGATTCGCTTGACGAGTATGTGCGAATTAGTGAAAGTACAGCTCGAATAGCATTGATGAAATTTACGAAGGGGGTCATCAAGAAATTTGGTGCGGAGTACTTGAGACGGCCTACTCCAGACGATTTGGCTAGACTACTCAGATTCGGTGAAGATCGTGGATTTCCGGGCATGGTTGGTAGCATAGATTGTATGCATTGGGAATGGAAAAATTGTCCGACTGCATGGAAAGGACAATTTCAAGGAAGAGGTGGTGTTGCTACTTTAGTTCTTGAAGCTGTTGCTGATCGTGACTTATGGATATGGCATTCTTTCTTCGGGATCCCAGGTTCGTGCAATGACCTAAATGTTCTTCACCGATCTCCTGTGTTTAGGGATGTTTTAGAAGGTCGAGCACCCCCGTGCAGTTTACGGTGAATGGTAACCAATATGATAAGGGTTATTATCTCACTGATGGTATATATCCGAATTGGGCAACATTCATTCAATCAGTTACATGTCCTCATACTCTCAAGGACAAGTTATTTGCTCAACACCAAGAAGGAACTCGAAAAGATGTAGAGAGAGCATTTGGGGTGCTGCAATCTCGGTTTGCTATTGTTCGTAAACCATCCCTCGCATGGGATGAGGAAATTCTCAATGACATCATGTTGTCTTGCATTATCATGCACAACATGATTGTAGAAGATGAACGAGATACATATGCACACTACGCAGATACTACCGAATTCAATTCCAACACAAGTAATAATGGGGACGAATTTGAATATTATCATGATCGGATCGTAGATATCAACCAGTACATGACCAATAGAGATGCAATTGAAGATCAACATGTGCATCATTCCTTGAAACGTGATTTGGTTGCTAATATATGGCAGAAATTTGGTAGGAATGCTAATTAAGAGCAATTTATGTATTTCTTTCTTAATTAAGTTTTATGTTTTTCGTTTTTAGTTAAGTTTTACGTACTTTTTTTCTTAACTAAGTTTGTAATTGTCGCACCAATGTATCATTTTATGTATTTCGTTCTTAAGTTTGTAATTGTCGCACCAATGTAGCATTTTGTGTCTCATATCATTAAAAACGCTAACTGATTTCGTATTTAATTATTTAATGAAAACGCTAACTACATATGCTACGTATTAATAAAAGCTAATTATGTAGATAACTTAATTATTAAAATGATAATTATAATTTTAAATTTATTAATTATTTTAATTAATAATAAATTATTTTAAATTTATTAATTAAATTAATTAATAATAAAACGCTAACTAATTCATATCATTAAAAAGTAAATAATAAAAATATTATATGATGGTGGTTGGGTGATGAGAGAGAAAAAGTAGTTGGGTGGGGTCAAAAAGTAAGAGAGAGAGGAAAAAGTAGTTGGGATGATTGAAAAATGGGTCATGGTTAAGGAGATGAGTGGGAATTGATTGTGAGATGTTATTTTTTAGAGAGAGAAAGTTAGAAAGAGAGTGGGATGATTGAGTTTTTCAATCATGAATAATGGTGCTCTTAGTTGTTACAGTAGGTGCGAAAGGGACCACAACAATTTACTATTGAAAATTGAGGTTCGCGTACGTGTAATTAAGTGCGAACAGGTGGGGGACCTGGCTTGCTATATTAATAGTCACATCACTCACATGCTACACATGGGTCTCGGTATTCTTGAAATTTGCGTGACATCGGACTCTGGAGTTTGTACACATTTGTTTTTTCACGAGGGTGCCCGTGGATAGATATGTTTAGGGTGTGCATTTTCGGATATTTAGATGAGATTTTATCCATTCTAAATTTCTGAAAATTCGGATCATGAAATAAAATTGTGACACGTATTATTTATTGCTTTTGATAATTTCATAAATGTTCATTAATACAAATATCAAATGCACAAGTTGTAAGGCTATAAAGTAGCTATGTTACTTTAACACCTTCATTTACCTCAAAAAATCACGTGTCTTGTGGGGTTGCGTACGTCACACACTTCATTTAGATACTTTATTTTGAACTAAGAACTTGACTTTTTTCTATCAAATAACCGAATCGAATATTTGAACTACACGTTTTCGAGTAGACACTTAATCGATGTCTAAGTAACATAGTTGAGTAGTGCCAATGTGTTAGAGGATATTGGACCGTAGGTCTACATCCCGAAATAAAATTTCGGTTCGCTAAACGAAAGTATTGGTTCGCCATGTTTTCGAACAGTATCCGTTCTAATCGGTAACCGCATAAACGGTTATCCGACTTTTCGGTACGGTTTTCCGGTTAACTATTAACCGTTACTCAAGTTTCATCAAATTATTTTACTAATTTTATATATTTGATTTCAAATTTTTCTCAACATAAAAATATACCATTAATACCAAGATTCACTACTAAAGACAATCATCTCTAAAAACATTCTGCACCACACAATACATATCTCAAAGTTCTAAGAAAAAACAAGCACAAAAATCTTAACTATTACAAGTTGGTAGGTCCCAATCATCTCTAAACTATGGCAGAGAGTAGTTAACAGTGAGTGCACAGAGGCACAGAGTAACTATTGCAAGTTGAAGGATGAAGGAGGCTTTACATTTTGTTACTTAATAATTACTGACTTACGTTTTCTCAGAATTAGTCTACAGACTCCATACTCTACACTACTTACTAAATTACTACATTAATAAAAATAATAATTAATTAATATAATTATTATAAAAAAATTAAATAAGAATAAAATTAAATAATTTTATCCGATTTTTCGGTGAAACGTTTTATAAAAGAATCATAACTGTAACCGTACCATTTAACAGTGATTTTTACCGGTTCAATAATCGAACCGTCCAAACCCAAATTTTTCGGTTCGATAACCTCCCATTTTGACCGGTTTTTCAGTACGATTTTTCAATTTCGAATTTTTGTGAACACCCCTAATATCCATGCAACTGCAAGTAGTGTTCATGTAAATATAGTTAGTGTTTATTCCCTCCGTTTCCTAAAGATCTTCCCTATTTCCGTTTAAGTGCGTTTCTAAAAGATCTTTCCTTTTTTACTTTAATTTATTCCTTATTTGGATTTTTTTCCCTTTTTACCCTCTCATGTCCCTATTATATGATCCACCATTACATTATTAATTCAATTTTACTCCCTTTCTCTCTCCTACTTTAACCCCTTTTTATTTGTTTATTTATCTTAACCCCTTTCTCTCTCCTACTTTACCTACCCCACACCCCATACAAATTGATCTTCCTTGGTATCTGTAGGAACAGTAACAAGGAAGATCTTTAGGAAATGGAGAGAGTATGCGACTAACAAATAGCGTTCATGAAACTTAATTAAGGTTCATGCAACCCAACTAGAACAAAGTAAAGTTATCAATCTAACAAAATATTGACCTCGAGAAATAATACATTAGCAAATACCAGGATTCATAGTATTCATGTAACTACAAATGATATTTATGCAATTAACAAGTGGTGTTCATACAACCCAAATAGTGTTGCATATATTAAAAAGTAAATAAAAATATGCAAACAAGAATTTTTTTTATATTATCTTTTATTACTTTATTATTCCTTGCAAGATGTTAGTAAACATCTCTCAATTTTTTTTTGCTAAATCAGAAAGAGTACATTAAAGTGCAAAACCATTACAACCTAAAAACCAACTCAAAGCAAGGTGAACCAATTAGGTTGGACCCCCTTAACTAAGGCCCGCACACCCATTAATTACAAACTTGCAAAGCACACTGCCTAAACCATTTTCTAGTTTTCCTATGTATTTTCTTTGGCATCACACTATGAACTCTATCAATTACAGACCTCTGTAAACTACGTATAATTCTATTTACAGATAGAACCTGCTGATTCCAAAACACCCGATTCCTAACATACCAAATATGATAAATCATTGCTCCCACTACTGCAGCCATAATATGCTTCTGATACTTTAGCTTTCTGCTTCGAAGTATCCATAATCTAACCATAGTCAATTATATGTTTACCCTTTCTTATATATCTCATGTGTTTGGGGGTGGAAATGGATTGGGTTCAAGGTGGATGAAGCTTCACCCGCATCCATCCATCACCCGCATAAGTTATCACCCATATTCATCCATCCGTCATCTATCGAGTGAACGAGTGGGTCGGGGATTAACAGGTGAGGAGATATATAACAATTTTTACAAGAAAATATGCCATAAGATATACTTCCTCCGTTTCTAAATAAGTGCAACATTTGCATAGTGTTTACTATTCACAGTTTAAACTTTAATTAACTTTGGTGATTTACATTTTAGGAAAAACATAGTCATTTGGGATCTTGTTAGATTCGTCTGAATGTGAATTTTTTTAATATCAAATTTTTATAATTTTTACTTATTGATAATTGAAGATATTAATGGTTAAAATAATGCATTGGCAAACGTGAAAACAAGAAGTGTTGCACTTCTTTAGAAACGGAGGAAGTATATTTATTAAAATTTTCAACTAAATTTTTTAATAAATTAAGTAAATAAACACGTGTAATTGATATTATAGATGATGGTTGGGTGTTAAGCGGGTGATGGGTTTGGTGACGGATGAAAAAAATCTCACCCGCATCCGACCCACATCCATCACTCGCTTATCATATTGATAGGCGTGTCGCGCACCTAACAAAAATAAGTAACCTAACTAATCCTCCTAACTATGTAGTAGGGTAAGTCAGAGTCGAATCCACAAGGAGAAAGTTGTTCTATGATTAGCCCTTAAATAATGGTAAGACGAAAGGAGATTAATATCAAGAATAATGGTGAAATTAAACTATACTAATCAATATATAAATAAAAGACTCTACAGTTAAGTATCCCCACTAACACGAAATAATACAAAATAATTTCTACCCCAAACTAATAAATTAAATGTTCACAAGGAAAAGTACACCCTATAAAGTACCATAAACCTCTCCCGAGTATCTATGGCTTCTCTAATATGCATTCAAGCCTACTCCCGTGGAATCATGCAAATTAAAGACATTAAACACATACTTTAACTTCCTAACAATCCATTCTACCTACTCCCGTGGAGAACTTCATGTCCTTAATTGAAATACTCAAATCCGTCAAAATCCAACTCCCGTTGTGATCAAGACAATGGAATCATAACAATACTAGTTATCCCTAATCTAGTATTGGAATATGCACAATCAATTAAGCAAGAACAATTAACAATTAATATGAGAATTTAAAGAAACAATCATGAATTAAATCATACTAGGGTTCAACTTAACCATAGATAAAAGAAACTACTCTATCATGAAATAAATAATGAAATCTAAATCTACAAAGAAAAACATAATAAAGAAATCAAGGAAATAAACTAATAAAATTCATGAATTAATGAAAAAATAATAAAAATTAGGGTTTACACTAAAAACTAGAGAGAAAGAGAAGAAGAGAGAAAACTGAAACCTAAAACCTAAAATAACGTGAGAGGGGAGGAGGAGAGAGAGAGAATGAAAACCTATCTAAATAAATATTCAATAACCTCATATGACTTGGAAAGTAATTTACAAGATAAGAAAAATCTTAAATAAATCATTAATACGCGGATTAGTGATCCGCGCGTACGCGTAGCATATTCCAGCAGAATCAGTGCAATCTTCCGAAAGGCATAACTCCTTCACTAAAAGTCTCCTCGGGGCGTGCCACCTATCGTTGGAAAGATCTTCAAGTCTAGTTTCCAAATATGCTGGAATTACTCGATTCTAAGAATCACATCAAAAGTTATGATCAGAAGAGTAGACATGACTCCTTTTTCACATTTCTTCTAATGATTTTCTGCTTCGTTTTCGCTCAAATTCGTACTATAAAATATCTATGACGATCCTTATGCATTGTAGCTTCCTTCCAAGTGCTCCTAATCCTCAAGCTTAGCTAATCATAATCCAAATACGTATTCAATGCCTGAAATTCATCAAAAACAAGAAAACATACCGAATAGAAATAGAAAAACATAACTTAAGAATATAATGCAATAATGAAACTAAATATGAAACTAAATGCTCTAAAATGCAACTAAATGCATCTAAAAACTATATATAAAAATGACTTATCAAACTCCCCCAAGCTAAACCATTGCTTGTCCTCAAGCAATAAGACATAGACATTAGAAAAGTTAGACAACCTACAATATAGGACTACAACAGGGCTAAACACTCAATTGAAAACACAAGAGATATAATCACTACACAAACCAAGCATCAAAACAATCTCGAACAAAGCCGCATAGCATATCATGTATCGCAATCGACTCTCCAATCATACCACAAACCATCTCTCCCAAACTGGATTTAACCAAACCTGTCAGACCTCACTATAGTTATGTACACTCAAATCTCTCATGTGTTTAAGGGATAAATAATGACTCTCAACCTAAATAAGTCACTCAGATGAAGCAAATACTCTTTAACTTTGACTTTTTGACTCACTTAATACTCAACAATACAATACATATGATCAAGAGGACTTTTAAGGGTTGTAATGGGGCTGAGGTTAAAGTATGGAAATAATTTGGGAATTGTGGTGGAAAAACCAAGAAGGGGGAGCATCATATAACTGAAAACATGACCATAAAAGATACAAACAACTCCTGCAACAACACAATCTCCAAATATAATCAACAACCTTTTTCACTCAAGAAATTCAATCATAACCCTTTTTTATTTCACTTTATTCATAACTCTTTTTCACTTCTTTTTCATTTCATTTTTCACCTTTTTTGTGTTTTCTTTTTTTTTTTTCAAACCTTCATTTCAATTTCCAAGCTCACTAAACATATTTTTCCATCCTTCTAAACCACAAATAGAGCACTTTAATTCAATACAAACTGAACCAAAAATAATACTCGCTCCCCCAAGCTAGGCTTGGGACAAGAATCAAATGAGGCCAAGGCTTGTAATGTAGGTAACAATCAAACAAAGTCAGAAAAGGCTCAGCGGGGCTAAAGGAAGGATAATATGAAAACAAGAATAACTCTGGAGCTAAGATCATCAAATGAAACGCCTCAATCATATCAAAATGTATGCACTATCAAATATCAAGGAGTACCAAGTCAAAGTCAAGATCAATGCAACAACGAGGAACTAATCACACATGAAAAAACAAAACTGACACAGATACATCAGTTTATAGGCACAAAAGCTCACTTAGGTTAGGTGTCTGCATAATAAAGTTAAATCGAGCCAGAGAGAGATCAACCAATCTTACCACAAACAATCAATTTGCAAAACAATCGTGCTATGAAGAATCATGAACGAGATGAGTGACACTTAACAATGTAGTAAAATATCAACAAGGTTCTCAAAAATTTTAGCAGTAGTCCCATAGATGCAACTAATGAGATGAAATCTAAGATGAATGAAATATGCTAATGCAACTAAGAAAGCAGTACAATTTTTTTGGTTACACGTAAACTCCCACTCCTAATAAGCAGTACAAACGTGCAACATCCTACGAAAGCAATGAAATCTACACTAGAAAACAGTAAAAGATAGAATATTCCTCCCCCAGGCTAGAATTTGCAGTGTCCTCACTGCATAAACCAGTTCAGAAAAGGAACGAAAACCAACCCCTGGAGCACCAAGTCACCAAAGTCGCCCACCAAAAGCCACAACACCACAAAAATCACACACAAATCTCGACAATCCAATAATTCAATCAATGGCTTCAAAAAGAATTCTCAGCAAGATGACATCGAAACAAAAATCCAAGCAAAAATTCGAACCTAAACAAGAGTATGAACAATATAAAATAGAAAGGCTTACAACCCAACGACGAGTCGAATAAGCTTTATAATCACATAGCACCACTCTTGGAAAACCAACTTGAACTAGTTTGTTGTCAACCGTCACAATCCTATAACAACCATTAATCAAAATGGAAAGAAGTGTTAGGAGAATGGGAAATTAATAAGAAAAATAAAAGAAAAAGAAAATGAGAAAAAAAAATTTTAAAAGATGAGAAAGTAAAGACAGCAAAACAAGAAACGAGAAGAGACGAGAAGAAATCAGGGGGGTGGGGATTTCGCGGCGGCTGCTGGACAGCGCATTAAGGTGGTGTGCGCAGGTGAGGTGGTCGGCGGCGGCAAGGCGGAGGGCTGGTGGGGATGAGAATTGGTGCGATGTGACGAGGTACTAGGCGAAAAGAAGGATATCGGCGAACGTTCCGGTGGCAGGGAGCCAGTGGTGGCGAGTGGGTGGGTTGTGGGTGGTCGGTCGTGATTTGTGTGGTGACGATGCGGCGATAGATGGGAGAAACGCCGGCGGGCCGGCAGAGGTGGTTTGTGAGAGAAACGGTGAAGAGAGCAGGGGATTGGGGGACGAAGATTGAAACAGGGGAGAAAGGGTTCGAAAGAGAGAAGTGGGGTGCTGTGCGTGTGGATGCCGGCGATGAGTCCGGTGGTAGTGCGCCGGTATTTTTTTTTTTTTTTTTTTGGTTCGCCTGAGATGGTGACGTCACTGTCGTCGATGATGCTCCTCTGTCTCTCTCGACGTACTGCTGCGTCTTCTCCCAAATTATCTTTTTTTTTTTTTTTTTTTTTTTCTTTAAAATTCTTTCAATTTAACTTCACCTACAACAAAGAACCACAACACACCAAAAACACACACAAAGAATGAAAAAAATAAAGAGGAAAGAAAAGAAGAAAAAAAAACTAAGTTAAAACTCGGGTTGCCTCCCGAAAAGCGCAAATTTAAGGCTTGCATGACCGTTTAAGATTAGTAGACCACTCATAATAGTTCAATGCTCGAAGAAGCTTATCATATATATGTTCCTGCAAACATCTCAGAGCATATTATATAACAGTGAAAAGGAAAAATGAAAAATGTTAGTCCTAAAAAATTATTAAAACTACAAAAAGAAAAATCAAACGAAAAGTTATATTTACAAGAAGAAAAAGAAAAATCGTTAGTCTTTTTACATGACTCAAAAGAAGGAAAAGAAACAACTGTACATTATTTACATTATATGAAAGTCATTCAAAAGGGGAGAAAGAAGGAACGATGGAGGATATAATATAGGGGAAGAAGATATAATATCAAGTTTTCAGAGAATGGAACATGAGACTCAAAAACAGTAGGTGTACCGATAAAGACTCATAAATCACCTCACGCTCAACTTGACTTTCCTCCAAAGAGGAAATTTCAACACGATTCTTCCTCCTGCAAAACATCCATCACATTAGTCGTTCTTTCAATCTTTTCATCATCCCAATAGCTCTCATTTATTATCCACCCCTCATTATCATCATAAATAAACGGATCGGGGCTAGAATTCTGAGCAGATTGACATTCAAATTGGGAAGAGGGGTCGAAACCATCTATTAATGTCACATCACAAGAAGAAAAATCATGAGAAGTAGACTGACAATTAGAACAATAAGGGGTGGTGACATGTAAGTTTGGGGTGAAAGAGCAGATGAAGACATCTCCCACTCATAAGTATCTCTAGCCAACCACTCAATTAAATCCCAACAATAATCAGGCGATTGGAATAGAAATCCTCCATCACACATAGATTCTACCACCATCCTAGTTTCTTCATTTAACCCCTCATAAATCACTAGGCACATATCCCATAATTCAATTCCATGATTAGGACCTATAAAATCACCAAGTCTGTGATAGTATTTCCAAAACAATTCATTCTCATATTGAGGAAAAGAAAAAATTGCTCTAGAATTACTAGCATATACATGGGATTCACATAACATATGAGGTAATTCAGGAGAACTCATGCAAAAATTGGGAGGATTTTGATATGATGCATCAAAACTGTAAACATGAGAATTCCAAAAATTATTACTATGTTGCCTAGCAAAATAATTATCCCATCATCAAAATAGCATGACTCCATGATACAAAAAAATTAAAAAAATAAATAAAAATATTCACAAAAAGGGAAAAAAATATATATACAATTTAGTCTCACCAACAATAAAAACTAACTAAAACAAAACCGTCTCCCCGGCAACGGCGCCAAAATTTGATAGGCGTGTCGCGCACCTAACAAAAATAATAATAACTAACTAATCCTCCTAACTATGTAGTAGGGTAAGTCAGAGTCGATCCCACAAGAGAAAGTTGTTCTATGATTAGCCTTAAATAATGGTAAGACTAAAGGAGATTAATATCAAGAATAATGGTGAAATTAAACTATACTAATCAATATATAAATAAAAGACTCTACAGTTAAGTATCCCCACTAGCACGAAATAATACAAAATAATTTCTACCCCAAACTAATAAATTAAATGTTCACAAGGAAAAGTACACCCTATAAAGTACCATAAACCTCTCCCGAGTATCTATGGCTTCTCTAATATGCATTCAAGCCTACTCCCGTGGAATCATGCAAATTAAAGACATTAAACACGCACTTTAACTTCCTAACAATCCATTCTACCTACTCCCGTGGAGAACTTCATGTCCTTAATTGAAATACTCAAATCCGTCAAAATCCAACTCCCGTTGTGATCAAGACAATGGAATCATAACAATACTAGTTATCCCTAATCTAGTATTGGAATATGCACAATCAATTAAGCAAGAACAATTAACAATTAATATGAGAATTTAAAGAAACAATCATGAATTAAATCATACTAGGGTTCAACTTAACCATAGATAAAAGAAACTACTCTATCATGAAATAAATAATGAAATCTAAACTAAAAGAAAACATAATAAAAAAATCAAGAAAAAACTAATAAATCATGAATTAATGAAAAAATAATAAAATAGGGTTTACACTAAAAATAGAGAGAAGAGAAGAAGAAGAAAATAAACCTAAAACCTAAAAATAACGTGAGAGGGAGGAGGAGAGAGAGAAGAATGAAAACCTATCTAAATAAATATTCAATAACCTAATATGACTTGGAAAGTAATTTACAAGATAAGGAAAATCTTAAATAAATCATTAATACGCGGATTAGTGATCCGCGCGTACGCGTGGCATATTCCAGCAGAATCAGTGCAATCTTCCGAAAGGCATAACTCCTTGACTAAAAGTCTCCTCGGGGCGTGCCACCTATCGTTGGAAAGATCTTCAAGTCTAGTTTCCAAATACGCTGGAATTACTCGATTCTAAGAATCACATCAAAAAGTTATGATCAGAAGAGTAGACATGACTCCTTTTTCACATTTCTTCTAATGATTTTCTGCTTCGTTTTCGCTCAAATTCGTACTATAAAATATCTATGACGATCCTTATGCATTGTAGCTTCCTTCCAAGTGCTCCTAATCCTCAAGCTTAGCTAATCATAATCCAAATACGTATTCAATGCCTGAAATTCATCAAAAACAAGAAAACATACCGAATAGAAATAGAAAAACATAACTTAAGAATATAATGCAATAATGAAACTACATATGAAACTAAATGCTCTAAAATGCAACTAAATGCATCTAAAAACTATATATAAAAATGACTTATCACATATGTTTAATTTCGGATTTTCACCCACTAAATAAAATTGAATTGAGCGGATGATGGATGATCCACCATCCATTCTCATCCCTACACGTGTTGTTTGCTTTGCTTTTATGTTCCATATATGGAGTCATATTCCCCGTATTTAAGAACATGCTACTCGATACTAAATTTCTAGCAGAAAAATGATGTCGTCCTAACATCCAATGTCAGTAATAATCAAATACTTCGCGGATCTATTGTAACAATTGAATTTTATTTTATTTTATTTTATTTTATTTTTATTGGGAAATTAAGGGTGCGTTCTATTCAACTTATTGGACCTTAACTTATTGGAACTTATCTGAACTGAACTTATTGAACCTGAACTGAACTTATTGGAACTTATTAAACCTGATTGGACCTGATTGGACCTGATTCAACTTATTGGACCTGATTGAACCTGATTGGAACTTATTGGACCTGATTGAACCTGATTGACCTTATTGGACCTTATTAGACCTTATTGACCCTGATTGAAACTTATTAGACCTTATTGGACCTGATTGAAACTTATTAGACCTTATTGAACCTGATTGAAACTTATTTGACCTTATTAGACAAAAACATTGACCATGAGTCCATGAATAACATAAATATTACCATTAACGTAAATACTACCCCTCAAAATTTTTTATGGAATAATAAATTATTATAATTCGTCCTTTAAAAAAGAATGATTATTAATTATCTCTTATGATAATTAATTTAACAAAAAAATTACTATTTATATATTTGCCTATACATAACTATAACTATAATAATTATTATTATTATTGTTAACCTTAATTATTTGACCATGATTATAATATTATTCAATAGCAATATGAATAATCAAATAATAGACAATAATACAAGTATAATAATATACATTGTGGTACTTTAATAAAAAAATTCTAATAATAACATAATTAGCTAATAGTAATATGAATAATAAAATAATAGACATAATACAAATAAATAATAAAATAATAGACATAATACAAATAAATAATAAAATAATAGACATAATACAATAAGTAATAAAATATAGACACTAATACAAGTATAATACTATATAATCATTGTGGTACTTTAATTAAAATTCTAATAATAACATAATCCGCTAATAGTGATATGAAATTATGAATAACAAAATAGTGGACAATAATACAAATGTTTATTAAACATTGACTATTTGGACCTTATTGGACCTTATTAGACCTGATTGGAACTTATTAGACCTGATTGGAACTTATTGCACCTGATTGGAACTTATTGCACCTGATTGGAACTTATTTGACCTTATTGGAACTTATTGCACTTATTAGACCTTATTGCAACTTATCTGAACTTATCTGAACTTATCTGAACTTATTGGACCTGAAATTTAATTTTTTAAGTTGAACAGAACGCACCCTAAGTCAGTCGCCCAAGGGCTAACCCCTACCAGGCTACTAGCCTTGTAGAAACTACCAGCACATTGACTGGTAATGCATGCAAAGCATGCTAAGGAAATACTCCAGCATAATGCTGGGGGTAAGTATCGAACCCCTGACCTTAGAAATCAGAGGGGAGTGCTCTACCACATGAGCTAGCTCCTCATCCTTAACAATTGAATTTTATTGTCAATGTATAACCTTACTTATTAATATCTTAAAAGCTTTTCAGTATAAATTATATAAATTTGATATTTTGAAAATATATATCTAAAAAAACCTAACAAGACTCCACGTGATGATTATATTTTCCCTTTTAAAAAAATAAAAAGCCCGATAATTAGTGAAAGGATGGTAGTGAATAGTGTAAAACTCCATAATTTTTCATAGGAAAAAAAGAAGTAGCACACACATTCCAAATCAATATTAGTGGAATCTGGTTGATTAAACATAAAACTGAAAATATTACAAGGATAATGTCCCTAATACTTAAGAGACCATCTACTCTTATTTCTAACACTTAAAACTTCAAGATCCCTTAGGAGATTTAGCTAGTTATAGACTTAAAGATCGTTTTATTCTTACACTACAGACTCCACATTAATTTTCCAACTCAAAGAGCATAACAGAGAGAAGGTGCACGAACGAGTACTCCATAGTCCATATTAGTTTTGTTGATTATGCGCAAACAAAAATCCTAAGCCTAGGATGAGGAACACAAGCACCGGAGCAACACTGTTCTGGAGGTCCAAAACCGGAACAAATGTGGCCTGATGGAGCACACTCTTCTTCTCCCATCAATTTTTGCTTCAAATCTAAGCTTATTGCCTTCTCAACTTGTTTAAGTGCTGTCAATGCTTTTATTTCTGCCTCCAACAGTCCATTACTCACTGTTTGTGTGCTTGTTATTGGTTGAATTTTTGCACCTGTCATTGCCATAGCTAACAAAAAAAAACAAAGTGGCAAAATTATAAGATCACAGTAAAATTTGACATAAATAATACTAACTTTTGAATATTAGGAAATAATCCGAAGTCGAAGAACACTTCACATTGTTTTCAGAGTCTTAAAATTTTGGATTATTCCTAAATAATGATATTTGTTTTTAAAAGAAGACAAAAGTTAATTATTTATATCTATTTTTTCTAGAAATTATATAATGGTTAAAATGAGAAAGTCAATGCTTATGCTTAATAGAAATATTTACATCAAATACACTTTAATTTCTTAAATAGTGATTTATGACTCGACTGGTGATGGTTTAGTGGTGTTCGTGTCATTTTTTATTCTAAAAGTCCTGCAACTGAGTCTTACCTTTTGTAAGAGAGATTGTTAATTTTTCTTCTATTTCACCCACCTAATATGAAGTAGTCTATTAATTTAGAAATTTATGGGAAAAAATCATGCATCCACTAAGTTATTGCTTATGATTTTCATTCTTAAACGTAACCTCTCATAAATATATATGGGGTTTTCCTTAATTTATTACTGAGAAGAAGCAAACCTGAGGCAGTAAGCATAAAAAATGCAACGACGGCAACTTTGTAGTAAGACAACATGTTTGACTGATCTTTGTGCAGAAAACTTTTTGGAGTGATGAACTTGGTAGATTATCTACTTTTCTTTGCTCATTTACATGAATGCCAATGATCTTATTTATAGCAAATTTCTATCCAGATAAAACGCATCATTTCGTGCATATTTAAGGTGCAACTTTAATCCACCAGGATAAGGTACGAACACGTGGGACTTTGCTAAATTAATTTTTTTTGACAGGGACTTTGCTAAATTAATTAAAGATTCTTTTGTGAAAGAAATTAGACAATCAAGTCTTATTTTTTGTGCATGTTCTCCAGTTTTATTCCTTTTATGAAAATTAATCAAGCCGAAATTTTAGCAATACACCGAGCTATCGCAATATCTTCTGGTTGTGATTAGAGCTGTCAGTTTGGTTAATGAACTGCTGGTTGAACTGAACAAACTGAAATTTAAACTGAATTAAACTGAACTGGGAGTAACTGTAACTGAAATCAACTGAAAATTGCTAAACTAAAACTGAAATAAACTGTAAATGAAAAACCAAAACTGAACTGCAACTGAACTGAAACAAACTGTAACTGAAAATAACTGTGAAAAACTGAAAAGTTGATCAATCAACTGAACTGAACTGAACTGAATTAACTGAACTGATTCAAACTGAAACTGAAACTGAACTGAACTGAAACTGATTCAAACTGAACTTTTTTAAACTGATTTTTAATTGTACACGAACCGAATTCACATATTAGCCAAATTCATGATAGTACCTCCAATTCACATAGAAACACATAAAATAAACTCACACTCAGCCTTTAATATATTTGAGCGTCAAAATAAAGCGTCGCCCATGCTTTAATTTTCAACGCTCAAAATTGGGAGATAAATTATATTTTGACGCTAGGTTTGTCGCTCTATTAGCGTCGCCCCAAGGCTAGGACGTCTAAATATCAGATTGTGTCCCCACTCCCCCATACTAAGAAACAGGTGCCACAAAATCTATATTTGTTGCCCATCTTGGGGCGTCACATTCATACACTACGTCGCCCATCATGTAAGATTTTAGGCGATAGTTACTTCTATAAATATCTTTGCCCGATATTTTTACGTTTTGGCCACACAATTAAAAATTTGTTTCCCATATTCAAGTAGAACTACTATTTCATTAATTGTGGCTAATCTTTTGTCTAATTAATGTTACAGTTTTTGTTTCTCAAATTAGACAAGAATTGCTACTACCTCTTCTATTTTTTAGTTGAAATGATTTCAAATTTTTTGTTATCAATATACATTATACATATGAAAATATGTAGTGAGGAGTATAGTACATGCAATTGAGTCTCAAAAGAATTGGGAGGATATAATAAACTAATTTACAGCATAAAATTTTTACAAATTAATGTCATTTATGGATAAAACAATAATTCAACTTAATCTCTAGAAATCCCAAAAAGAACAAAAAAAATTAAAGAAGAAGAAATGAGAATACTGAACAAAAATAGAACAAAACCAGAAACTAGAAAAAAAAGAAAAAGAAAAAAACAACTCCATCCATCATTTATCTTTCCCAAACAATTACTAGAGAAACCAAGAGATAGAAAATTAATCCGTAAAGAAGAGAAATAAGAAAGAAAGAAAAGGTTTATTTTGGTGGTATAGGAAAAGAAGAAGAGTAGTGTTTTGGTTGCGTGCCAAATTCCGACTCTCCTCTGGTTCGTTTCCTCGCCACTGATGCCCGGTGTTGCCTCATCGCAGTTGCTGTCAGAGTTGTTGGTGCTGTGGTGGTTCCCTCCCCTGTCCCGTGTTTCTCTCTCCTCTGGTTCGTGGTTCGTTCTGGCTTGCTGCTGCATCGAGAATCGACGAACAACCACCGGAATCATGTCGCTGGCGTCGCGTTGCTCCTGTTCAGCCTCGTCGGCTCGCCGTCACCACTCGCCGGAGGCCCGAACTCCCCTCCCCTGTTCTTGCTCTCGCGGCCGATGTTATTGGGTTTTGATTATGAATGTGTTCGATGGTTGATTATGTGAACATATGAAGGTAGGAGATAGAGAAACTGAGAGGTTGAGAGTGAGAGATGAGAGAGAAGATAGATCTGAGATTCAATGGTGTGCGTGAAGATGGAAGAGGAATGAGGAAAATGAAGAGGGAGGTTGTGACTTGTGAGGAACGAGTATGAGAGAAGAGATGGAGGGTTTAGGGATAGAGAGGGATTCAATGGTTGGATTTTGTTTTTTTCAAATCAATGGTCTTAATTCATAATCCATGACATTCATTTTTGACCAATGAGAATTGAGAATGTCCAATCACATGGATTGCTAACTTAATCAATGGTTGGATTTTTATCTTTCAAAAATCAATGGCCTAAACTATTAATAAACTAATATTGTATTTTGATATTATTTTGATTTGAGTATTGTAAATTTCTAAAACTAATATTATTAGTTTAGTAACTTTAAAAAAAAGTAGTGTTATTATAACTTAATAGAAATTATAAACTTTCAAAATTAAATTAGTATTATTGATTTTTAAGAAATTATTATTCTAAATTTATAAATTAGAAATATGTGAACATGTTACATGTGGTGATTAGGGATTAATTTAATGCTGATATGTAAAACGTAACACAATAACAGTTAACCTACTACTACTACTTGTATAGGTCTTACATTAATACTTAAGTTATTGGTTATAAACTTATATTACTCTACAATTATTTCTTCTATTACGGTAGATTTCTTATAACCTTACTTATTACAATTATTTACTATTACTCAGCTATAATTTGATTGTATTCAGTTAAGTGAACTTATATAAGTTATAACAAGCCTTAATCAGTACTAGACCTTAGCTTATAGTATATTACATATATGAATTTTCGCTTTAAGCAATAAGGTTTACTACGACGTAGTAATAATAATTAACTACTTGTTTCAATTCAATTAGATGATTTGGGTTTCGAAATGAATGTAACTTAAAGACGATTACTTAACTTACATTGATACATTTGTTGATATTATCCAATATCCATTATCTTAAACGAACTTGCGCCATCTTGAATTAGCTAGTCGACTTACATCGATACATCGATCTAATCCAATATTAACTTATTTCAATTCAAATTAGATGTTTTGAGTTTCAATATAAATTTAACTTAGAGACGATTAACTTAAATGAAGCATTGTTATACTGAACCAATCTACTGAGTTATACTGTTCTACATCTGTTTGAATTAGATGCTTTCGGTTCCGAAATGAATTCAAATTAAAGATGATTAACTTAAGTAGAGTACTGTTATTATCTTGAATTAAACTTAGGGTACTGTTATAGTAGATGTTTTGAGTTTCAATATGAATTTAACTTAGAGACGATTAACTTAAATGGAGTATTGTTATATTGAACCAATCTACTAAGTTCCATTGTTCTACATTTGCTGCAACTCAATTAGATGCTTTCAGTTCTGAAATGAATTCAACTTAAAAAGATGATTAACTTAAGTAGAGTACTATTATTATTATCTTGAACTAGTTTATCGACTTACATTGATACACTCATTCAAATAACAACATGTTTCAATTTAAGTAAACGATTTGAGTTTCAATTACTTTATCGACTTACGTTGATACATTCATCTAATCTAATATCAATTGTAATTTCTTTAAGTTTGGCTAAGATATGTGAGTTTCAAATTGAATATAACTTGTTAACAATTAACTTAAATGGAGTATTGTTATCTTGATTTCACTTATCGATTCACATAGATACCTTGAGCTAATCCATAATCAACTTATTTTACGTCGATTATAGATATATTAATCCATTGAACTAATACACTAAGATTAAGACATTAACATAAATTTATCTTATTCCAAATCATATATCTTAGTAATAAAGTACACTTTAACCGATGTCACTTTTATTCACGTTTTTATGAAGTACAACTGTTTTTTTTTTTGAGGCAATTGTGGAAGTGATGACAACACTTATTTGTTGCATTAATTTGTAACCGGACCCGAAAAAACACATGTCCAAAACCGACATGAAGCACAATTTTTCCCGAATAGATACAAGAGTGTGATTAACTTCTACCCGAACCGACGCGATTATCGTCGAAGTTATGCGGTTTCCGTCAATAACTGAAATAAACCGAAACGAAACTGAAAATAACCGCAACAAATTTTAACTGATTTGGATTCAACCGTTGGTTGGTTTAACTGTTTGGTTAAAACTGATTTAAACTGCAACTGAACTGAACTGAAAATGGAAATGAAAAAAACTGAATTAAACTGAACTGAAAAGTTTGTTAACTGAACTGAACTGAACTGTTAATTATTTCAACTGATACAAACTGAACTGATATCAACTGAACTGTTTGGTTATAACTATAACTGAACTGTTGAACTGAATTGACACCTCTAGTTGTGATCACATCAAACACTCAAAAATCATTGTTGAATTCGACTGCACAAATACTATTCAATTGTGCAATGCACAAAGTGAGGGTTCATGGAACTTAAACTTCATTCTTAACTTTATACGCAATGCATCTACGACTGATTGTGAACTTAAAATTGTATACAAAGGAAGAGGCTCTAACGTCGTGGCTGATACTTTGGCAAAACAAGGGATGTCAAGGAGTATTGGAACTACTGTTGCTAGCAATCAAAATGAAGACATTGCTGCTCCTATTATAGACTTCTACTACACGCCAGTTGTCAGTTAGTTTAAGCAGTTTGTTGCAAGTTGTGCAAGTTGTTAGAGGTTGTTAGCTCTATGCATATATAATCCTTCCCCTCTCTCTATTGTGAATTAACTTCTGTGATTACACAGAAATAATATTATGTCTGAACCCTTTTCTCTCTCTACAATTGGTATCAAGATCTAGGTTCTTAGGGTGTTCAACAACAATAATAATTATTATTATTATAATTACAACAACAACATTGAACTGAAATGAAAATAAGTCCAAAAGGACATGGCCTAATTAAGCGATTTACAACTATTAACGGGCTAAACAGGCATTAGCAGGTCAACTATGCTCCTCGGATCAATTTGGGAAAACGGGGAATAAACTTGCGATTTTAAAGTTAATTCCAACTTGGGACTATTTTGGGAAAATGTCTTAAACTTCGGATTTTTCTTGACAATTTTTCTATAAAATTTAAACAAACTGGTATTGGCAAAACACTTTTAAATATCACCGAAATTGTTCGTTATTGAAACATATTTATGAAACTGATTATATGATTCCTGATTTTAGATTTTTAGGCGTGTTTTTATTGTCTACCCGGGTAAAATGAGGTTTAGAAGATTGAAGTATGATCTGACGTGATAAGCATCTCTCATTATTGAAGAAACAGAAAACATAGAAATCCTTGTCTGAAGAGTAGTTGAATATCTATATCCAACTTCATCTCTCTAGCCAAGAATAGAAACTTAAGAGACCATCTACATCCTTCATAATACAGATACTCATACACATTATTTAGTAAGGTGCATGATTGATGACTCCATATTAAGGAGCTTATTTAGATGATTATGCGCAAACAAAAATCTTAACCATAGGATGAGGAACACAGGAGCCGGAGCAACAGTACTCTTCAGGTCCATTAGGGAAACAAGCATTGCCTGATGGAGCACAGTCATCATTTGCTCCCATCATTTTAAGCCTTAAGCCTGAAATCATTGCCTTCTCGACTTGTTTAAGTTCTATCAATGCTTTTATTTCTGCCTGCAGCAGTCCTTCACCCACTTTTTCTCTCCTTGTGACGGATTGAATTTTTGCATCAGGCATTGCCATAGCTGTAAAAAATAAAGTGCGCGTCAAGTTCGTGCCAATGCTTGTATGTACTTGGGCCAAAATTTATGTTATTGAATGTAATTTTCCCTGAATATGGAGTACATGTTATATAAACCCTGTTAAAAGTTTTGTCTAATTGTTTATATTCATTCAATCTTGGAAAATGTAAGCTAATAAAGTTGGTAGACTGTAGTCTGTAGACATATTAGTAAATAGGAGGCCAATGCAAGGGAACAAGTTAGATAAAAACATACACAAAAGAAGTAATCTATTTGATTTATACTCCATAAACATATAAGTATGTATTTGATTTTTGTCAACTACTATCTGATAAATCTCAAGGATATTTTCCAAAGTTGTAAGGTATAAGTTTTAACGGAAATGGTTTTAAGTGACGAACTAAAATGTATAATCTTCACTTTAATTTTTCAATATTATCCCTGATATTGATTAAATAAGCCCAAGCTTTTGGGATCTTCGCAAAATAATTGAAAGTTCTAATTTTTAATCTTTGTTAAGTCTTCTTGCATGCATGTCACCTAAAAAAAATGTCTTATAAATGTTATATTTTTTTTTTGTACTATATTAACTTTTGATGCTACTCATACTTTATATATATATATATATAGTATTATTTATGGTAAAATGAAAGCCTATGTCACACCGGAACCTCTCGTAAGTTAATCCGGCTTAGATTTTACTTTGAAAGGAGGTGGGTAAGGGAAAAACCTCTCCCAATGAAATAACTATTTTTTTTTTTAGAAACAAACCTGAAGCAGCGAACAGAAAAAATGCGATGACAGCAAGTTTGAAGTAAGACATATTTGAGTGATGTTTGCAGGAACTTTCTGAGTGATGACCTTAAGAAATAGCTTATACTTGAAGTATTATTTTCTTTGCTCATATGCTTGATGCTGATGATCTTCAGCTTATTTATAGCAGAATTCTATCCGTATCTCTATCCCAAACGCAGCATTTCTTGCTCATTGGCATTTCAGAGTCTTGATGATTATTGACTTGTTAGTTGTTACAGTAGGTGGGAAAGGGACCACAACAATTTACTACTCCCTCTGTCCCAAAATATAGTTTCCATTTCTATTTTGGGTGTCCCAAAATATAGTTCCCATTTCAATATTTAGTTCCACATTTTTTCGTAATTTATCTAGAAAAATCGTGTCCCATCATTTATTTGCTTCTTGAATTTTGTTTTTTCCTTTGTTTATTCAACCAAAATGTTACAATTAATGCTCTTTCACCAATTATCTTCATTCTTTCTCCTAAAATCATCTTTTCCCATACAATATTTATTTAAAGTAAAATTATTGGGTCAGACCGTCTGACCCAACATTTTCCATCGGACGGCGCCGCGAGAACGGCGCCGCTGCTCCTTCTTCATCTTCTTCCTCCGTCGCCGCCGCCGCCGGTGAAAGCCCAAAACTGAGCACAACCATTCATCATCATCCATTTTCATTCATCTTCCATCACACTCAAAATTCTTACACATACATACATACAATTTTTCCAGAAAATATAAACTTCATTTAGGAGAGAGAAAAAACAACAATGGATACAGCAGGTGGTAAAGGAAAGAAAGGTGCAGCAGGAAGAAAGGGTGGAGGTCCTAGAAATTTGATCGAAGTTGATGAAATTTTGCCGCAAAGTATCGGTTTTTTCGGCAATAAGCAAGAGAAGAGTAGTTTTGAATTTGAAGAAACTGAGGGGGGTTTTTAGATGATTTATGTGAAATTCTCTTTCAGAAATATTTAGAGGTAAGTTACTTTCATTTAGAGGTAATTTACTTTCATTTAGACCTAAGTTACTTTCATTTAGACCTAAGCTACTTTCATTTAGACCTAACTTACTTTCATTTAGACCTAAGTGTTACTTTCAGTTAGACCTAAATTACTTTCAATTAGACCTAAATTACTTTCATTTAGACTTAAGTTACTTTCATTTAGAGGTAACTTACTTTCATTTAGACCTAAGTTATTTTCAGTTAGACCTAAGTTACTTTCATTTAAAGGTAACTTACTTTCATTTAGATTAACTGAAAAAAATGAAGACTAACTAAATTTTTTTTTGAAACCAACTGGAAAAAAAAATTGAAACCACCTGAAAGTCGTCCGACCAAAGATTATGGTCGGACGAGTCCGACACAATACATTCTCTTATTTAAATAAACAAAAAATCTTTACTATCCCAACTTGCATAAATTACTATGAAAAAAGAGAAATGAGAACTATATCTTGGGACGGAGGGAGTATTAAAAATTGAGGCTCGAGTACGTGTAATTAACTGCGCCAATAGATTAGGTGAGCACAGGTGGGGACCTGGCTTGCTATATTAATAGTCACATCACTCACATGAATCATGATACACATGGGTCTCGGTATTCTTGAATTTTCCGTGACGGTGGACTCTCGATCGAGTTTGTACAAATACATTTGTTTTTTCACGAGGGTGGCCGTGGATAGATATGTTTCGAGTGTGCATTTTCGGATATTTCCATTCTAAATTTCTGAAAATTCGGATCATGAAATAAAATTGTGACACGTATTATTTATTGCTTTAGATAATTTCATAAATGTTCATGAATACAAATATAAAATGCACAAATTGTAAGGCTATTGAGTAGCTATGTTACTCCGATACCTTCATTTACCTCAAAAAATCACGTGTCTTGTGATATTGCGTCCGTCACGCACTTCATTTAGATACTTTATTGTGAGTTGTGACTTGCGCGAAGGAGCTGAACCAGGAGGGAGCTCGGTCGCGAGTCGCGACCCATGTTGCGAGGTGCGACAGACCAGATTTCCAGCAGCGAGGCAGAAGCCTCATCGCGAGTCGAGACAGGGAGGGCGACCCCTTCGCGACCTGCTCGCGAGTCGCAACGCTTGTCGCGGGTCGCGATCTGGGCTCGTTTTTTCGCGGAGCGCTAGGACGATTTCTTCACCCGGTTTTATTTCACGACTTAGGGCTTGTATCTTAGACTTCATATAAATATGTTTTATCATATTTAGGGGTTATAACCACAAATACTAGAGAGAGAGATTAGAGAAAACACAATAGAGGAGATTAGAGAGAGTCTTTGAGATTCAATTCAATTGAATCTTGCCTATTGTATTGTAATCGTCTCGTTCATAGTGAAACAATCTTTTTCTCTGCCTTGAGGACGTAGCTATCACATTGATAGTGAACCTCGTTAAATCTGTGTGTCATTTATTCACTTTCTTGTTTTTCTTGTGTGTGTGCTTGGTTGTTGTGAATTCTTGTTGGTTTAATTAAACGCTTCCGCATAACAAGTGGTATCAAGAGCTACAGGTTAACACCGGGGTTAATCGCTTTTGGGACATGGCAACAACAACCTTAAAGATCGACAAGTTTACGGGAAGGAATAGTTTTGGGCTATGGCAGATAAAGATGAGAGCTTTATTGAAACAACAAGGTATCTGGAAACCATTGATTAAGGGTTTCACAAGGACATCAAAAGAGGGAAATCTGACTGGTCTAACTGAGGCTGAGTTGGAATCTATGGAGGAAAGAGCACACTCACTATCTTGCTATGCTTGGCGGACGATGTCATCAAGAAGTTGCAGATGAAATCACGGCTGCAGGTTTGTGGTTGAAACTGGAGAGCTTGTACATGACAAAGTCGCTCACAAACAAATTGCTATTGAAGCAAAGGTTGTTTGGTCTACGCATGAGAGAAGGTATGTCCCTAAAAGATCATCTCGATCGTTTGAATTCTATTTTACTGGACTTGCGTAATTTAGATGTTAAGATTGAGGATGAGGATGCTGCGTTGATATTATTGGTTTCATTGTCAAGTAGCTATGAACATTTTGTAGAGTCTTTTGTGGTTGGAAAAGACACTGTGTCCCTAGAGGAGGTAAAGTCGGCACTTTACACTAGGGAATTGCGTCATAAAGCAACTGGTGATATGGTAGAGGATCGTAATTATTCTGCAGGTTTGGTAGCAAATGCTGAGAAAAATAAGGGAGATTCGAGTAGGGATAGGAGAAAACCTAGGTCGAAGGGCCCTAAAAGTAGTGATCTTTGCCATTATTGTAAAGAACCGGGTCATTGGAAGAGTGAATGTCCTAAGAAGGATGGTTCGGCTTCTTTTGCAAAACAAAATAAGGTTGACTATGACTCTGAGGAGGATTTAGCTCTTGTCCATGAGGAGAAACGCTTAGAAGATAAGTGGGTTCTTGACAGTGGATGTTCTTCACATATGTGTTCTGACAAGGAGATGTTTTCGACCTATAGCTTATGCAAGAGTAGTGTTACTTTGGGTGACAATACAGTGTGTGAGGTGGTTGGAGTAGGCTCTGTGAGGTTTAGAATGCATGATGGGAGAGTTAAGGATATTAGAGGCGTGAGGCATGTTCCACAACTTAAGAGAAACCTTATATCTCTTGGGATGTTAGACCGTAAGGGTTTTCGATTCCAAGGAGGGGATGAAGTTTTGCGTGTGGTGAAGGGTTCTTATGAGTTACTTCGTGGCGTGAAGTCAGGTGTGGGTAACTTGTATGATTTGCAGGGTATGACACTAGCTAGAGATGATGCTGAGTTGAAGCTGCATTCTGAGTTAACAAGTGATGATCTTAAGTGTGAGGTGGAGCTTATGGGGGCTTCTTCACAGGTTGAGAGGTCAGAGTCAACGGGAATGAGTTCAACAACCGAGTTTAAGAGTACTACTTGGGTTGAGGATGAGAGTGTCAACAATGAGGTAGAGTTTGTGGGAACTTCTACACAACTGGTTGAAACTAAGGGTCATCAAGAAGAACAACCAAGGGTCTCTCAGCAGCAGATTGGTATGATAAGTTTCGGTTCTATCGATACTTGTGTGCCAACTTATAGCTATGGGATCTCAAGCGACATGTCTTTGCCAGGGAGTGTTGGGTTGAGAGGTGATTCTGGGAGAAGTCACCAAGAGGTAGCTAGATTGGAACTCCAGGAGGAGTTGCCTGCGTTCCAGTGAGAACGGGGTGGAGTGCTCCGGCGCGAGCATAGAAGAGCTTCGACGGAAGTTCCCCTGCGCCAAGGGTGTTTTGTTTTGGGTACTTAGACATAAGTGCAAATGGCTCTAGTTGGAGCAACTGGCAGGGTACTGGCTCGTCTTGATTAAGGTGGAGCTAGTGTGTTTGCGGTTCAGTGAAGGCGATTTGATTTCCGACGGGTAATAAATTGGGTTTCAGGTGAATGCGCAACATGGGTCTCATAGGCTGTGAGACAGGGCCGTTCATGATGAGTGGTCAGCGATCTTGGCGAGATTGGGTGAGACTCATATGAGGGCAAGCCTGGCATCGGGTGAAAGATGCATGAGCAGGAAGGGAAAGGAGTATCTCGCGTACTGTTGCAGAGGTACATGCTGGGTTGATGGTTTCGAGGTGGAGTTGTGTAGTAGATGCAAGTCAAGGTGGAGATTTGTGAGTTGTGACTTGCACGAAGGAGCTGAACCAGGAGGGAGCTCGGTCGCGAGTCGCGACCCATGTTGCGAGGTGCGACAGACCAGATTTCCAGCAGCGAGGCAGAAGCCTCATCGCGAGTCGAGACAGGGATGACGACCCCTTCGCGACCTGCTCGCGAGTCGCGACGCTTGTCGCGGGTCGCGATCTGGGCTCGTTTTTTCGCGGAGCGCTAGGACGATTTTTTCACCCGGTTTTATTTCACGACTTAGGGCTTGTATCTTATACTTCATATAAATATGTTTTATCATATTTAGGGCTTATAACCACAAATACTAGAGAGAGAGATTAGAGAAAACACAATAGAGGAGATTAGAGAGAGTCTTTGAGATTCAATTCAGTTGAATCTTGCCTATTGTATTTGTAATCGTCTCGTTCATAGTGAAACAATCTTTTTTCTCTGCCTTGAGGACGTAGCTATCACATTGATAGTGAACCTCGTTAAATCTGTGTGTCATTCATTCACTTTCTTGTTTTTCTTGTGTGTGTGCTTGGTTGTTGTGAATTCTTGTTGGTTTAATTAAACGCTTCCGCATAACATTTATTTTGAACTAAGAACTTGACTTTTTTCTATCAAATAACCGAGTCGAATATTTGAACTACACGTTTTCGAGTAGACACTTAATCGATGTCTAATTAAAATAGTTGAGTAGTGCCAATGCCATTTCGCCAACCCAATTCGTCGTACATACCACTAATTTGCAGTTGTACATTACTAATTTGTTGTATTGTAATTCTACTAAAATGCTGCTGAAACAGTAGTGTTGAGAATGCTACTGCTAACTAGTGCTAACCGCCAATTAGATTAAGAGTTGAAACTTGGCATATCAAGAGACTGCTAAGTATGCTGAAATATCAAAACGCTGCTAGAAAATGCTACTGCTAACTCCCGCGTGAGGAGAAGTGCAGAAGCATAACTGAAGAGAAGAGCGTAAGTTGAAGACAGAGGCATGAGCAAGTGATGACTGATGAGTGATAAACGGACAATTAAATACCTCTCTAAAGCAGGAAGGTTGTGCTTAATTAATTCTACCCTTTCTACTATTCCGGCATACTATATGCAAGCCACTTATCTCCCTTCGGCCACGCTTAGAGATCTGGATTATGTGTGTAACAATTTTCTTTGGGGGATACAATTGATAAGAAGAAAATCCATCTGGTAGGAAAAGATCAAACTTTTAAACCCAAAAATAGAGGGGGTTGACATTCGCGATCAGGAAAAAACTAACAGAGCATACATGGCTAAATTAGGATGGAAAGTCTCTCAGGCTCCCCTGAATCTTGCCAAAAAATGCATTAGTTCCAAATATGTGCGGGGCAACAAAGTAACCAAATTCTCCCAAGGATCGAATACTTGGAAAAACATAGGTAAAGGTTGGCATCTCCTCCCGGAGAATTGTTGGTGGAGTTTGGGTAATGGGCGAACAATGCACCTGTGGGAGGATAATTGGCTAGGTGTAGACTCGCTCAGGTCGAATATCCACGGCCCGTTGACTCTTAAGGAGGAAAACATGAGGGTGTGTAACATTGTGAATGAAAATCGATGGGATTTTAGTACTATCTCAATGACCCCTCCTTCTAAGATTATCGACAGAATCCTTAGCTTTCACCCTCCTTCCGACGAAAAATCGGGACGACACTAGTGGAAAAATGAAGAAGGACTGCGCTGAAAAAAAGGCCTATAGGGCTGCGCTTTTTGACAGCAGTCCTTTCAATAGCAGCCCTTCACTTTTTAAGTAGGGCTGCGCTAGAAAAGCGCAGCCCTTCACAATGAAGGGCTGCGCCTTTACCTAAAAAGCGCATCCCTTCCTACCAAAAAAAAAAAAAAATTGACATTTTTTTACTCATTATCTCACATTTTCTGAAATTATACAGAAGAGAAGAGAAACGAAACGAAAATAAAAATACTAAACCCAAAACAAACAAAAAAAGAATAAAACGAAAATGAAAAAAAGGAACAAAAACTAATATACAGAAGAGAATATTAAATTATAGATCTAAAAATACAAGAACATTAATCAAAACAAAGATGAAAATACAAGAACATTAATCAAAACAAAGAGAAGAAATTATACAAGAACATTAATCAAAACAAAGAGAAGAAATACACAATTGCAAGAACATTAATCAAAACAAAGCTTAATAAATTATAGATCTGAAAATACAAGAACATTAATCAAAAACTGCCTCCAAACATTGACCTAATAATGTTTAAATATGTAAAACAAACCCTAATACATAATTAAGGAAATAATAAAATTTGGAAATACTTAAAATGCCTATTTCGAGCCTTAAACGAACTCGGGTGGCTTAAAAAGCCTATAGGTCACGGCATAGCGATGAGTTTGACTCGTTGGCCCGTTCCGCTTCCGAAAAGGTATAACAATAGGCAATCGGGCTCCGTCGGCATGATCAGTGCAAATCATTTCAGGCTTTTTGTCGCGTTTGTCGCATTTCTGGGAGTTTTTTCAGAGAGAAGAGAGGATGAGAGACAAAGAGGAAAGGGAAGAGGGACGTGAGAGAGGAGAGAGAAGGAGGAAAATGGATGAGGGACGTGAGAAAGGAGAGAGAAGGAGGGATAATATATTTGAAGCCCGCAAATTTTTTATTTCAAATTTTTTTAAGAAGGACTGCGCTTTTCTGCAAAAGTGCAGCCCTACATAACAGAAGGGCTGCGCCTTTGAAGAAAAGCGCAGCCTTTCACTTAGTAGGGCTGCGTTTGTAGAAAAGCGTAGCCCTTCTGAGTGTGAGAAGGACTGTGCTTTTTCCACAAGCGCAACCCTACTAAGTGAAGGGCTGCGTTTTTTTTAAAAAGCGCACCCATTCTGTTATGTAGGGCTGCGCTTTTTAAAAAAAGCGCAGCCCTTCACTAGTAGGGCTGCGCTTTCAGGAAAAGCGCAGCCCTTCCTTTTTTTTATCCCTAGTGTGACATGCTTATTCCTTCCTTCACAACACCTAAAGGGTTCTCCTTGGCTTGGGCGTATGAAACCCAACTAAGCATCCCGTACGTGAATATGGACTGGATTTGGAAACATTCCATGGAACCAAAGCTGAAATTTTTCTTTTGGTTGCTCTGGCGAGATCGACTCCCCCACAAATGTCTCCTTCACCTTCGGCATATCACTGAAAGTGCAACTTGCCCTCGGTGTATGATACAAGAGGAAGATTCAGCCCATATTGTTAGGAACTGCTCCTTTTCCATGGCGGTTTGGACTTTATGTGCCCAGTCATTGTGTCTTACGACTACTTATACTGATTGGTTGAAAGAAAACTTAAATAGTGATAGGGTGTTCAGAGGGATGGAATGGAGGGACTTATTTCCCTATGTTTGTCATGAAATTTGGAAAGATAGGATAAATTGTTGATTGCGTGATAAAGTTCCGGCCCAACCCAAAGTAGTGCTTTCCCGTGCCATTGCCTTGGTTGCTTTGCGAGATCAGGCTTCTAGAATCCCACAAATCCCTAGTATAATGAATCCTTTAGCCTTGATGAATTCCACGCAAACTGAGGCATGTGATTTCTCTATACATGTAGATGCCTCCTTTACTAATATCAGGGATAACATTGGGGTGGGGTGTAATTAGAAACAGGGGTAGAGAATGGGTAATTGGTATTCACCCAAAAGACTTATGCGTCGGATTCTTTCATGACTCACTAGTAGAAAAATGATGATTTGCGTCCCCGAATTTGCGTCGCACAGACACGGAAGTGACGCAAATTACCTTTGTGCGTCGCATGACAAAGAGCACTCGACGCAAAACATCAATATTCATATCATCATACGAGCCATATGTGTCGCACTGTAGGTAAGTGCGACGCAAATTACCTTTGTGCGTCGCACCCAGCTCCGTGTGCGACGCATACTGTAAGCTCAGTTTGGGGGATTGAGCCTAATGTGCGTCGCACCGAGTCCACCATCCGACGCACATTGGGCCCATAAACTCAAACTCTAAAAACGCGTCTCTCTCACCCATAAATTAAAACCCTAAAAACTATCTAGCGTCTCTCTCACATCTCTCCTTCCCTCTCTAACGCCGCTCTTCCTTTCCCTCCCTTTCTCTCTCTCCTTCCCTCTCTAACGCCTCCACAATCCATCTCATTCACTCGCGAATTTTCTTCGAACTTCTTCAAACTTCTTCTGCAAAGGTAATCTTGAGATTGTTGGACTCTTTTTATTGGTTAATTTTTAGATTAATTAAGTGGGCTGAACTCTTTTCCACATTTTTTTAAACCCAGATGGCCGATGTAGCCGCACTATGTCTCCGGCGAAGTTTTCGATGTTTTCGAGAATCGTCTCTTTCACCTCTCTCTCTCCGACGCAGGAACGCAACCTCTCCGGCGAAGTTTTCGATGTTTTCGATTTGAAGTTCAACGAAAAACGCCCTGACATCTTTGTTCATCTCTAGATCTGCTCCATCTTTCGTGAAATGCATTCGTTTATTTTTGGTTCTTAACTGTACTAATTTCGAGATCCTTCGTGAAATGCAAATCCTTCGTGAAAGTAACTTTCTTTTTTTACATTTTTTTTTCGCTTGTCTTAATTTTTCGTTGTTTGTCATTCTTTCCAGATCTGTTTGAATACCTCCTCGTTTTTTGATTTTTTCCTGTGTCGTTTTTCGTTTTTGTTTTTCCAGATCGTTATTTGGGTTTATTTTACAGATTTTGTTTATTTTATTTTCGTTCTTCATCTCACTCCCTCTTTTTTGGTTTTGATTTTGATTTCGATTTTTTTTGTCTTAATTTGGGTTATTTTACAGATTTGGGTTATTTGTGTTTTTTCAGTTCAATCCCAGATCTGGAGAATTCTTCCTCAAACGCCGAAGTTGATGACGTGAGAGATCAAATATAGAGATGAGTTTGATTATTTAAGTTTAATTAAGCAAATATTATACAATTTGTAATTTGAAGCAATAAAAGGAATATAATTGTTTGTATACACTTTGATTTTAAGGGAATTCGCACATTCAACTGAATGCAAGAAATCGTGTATATAAATAAGATTAGTTGAACTCTTACTGTGATCGTAATTCTTAGTTCATAAAATTATTTTTTTTTCTCAAAAAAAAAAAATTTTTTTTTTACAAATATTGCAATTTGCGTCGCACCTTGGGCTACGTGCGACGCAAATTACTCATCTGCGTCGCACATTACCCTTATGTGTTGGCTTGGGAAAGCCATCTGCGTCGCACCGTATACAACGTGCGACGCAAATAGCTAAACGATCTCGTCGTTTCCGCATACGACGCAGATCGCTTCTGAGTCATTTGCGTCGAGGGCCTTGGCGTCGCACCAGAGTCCGACGCAAATAGGCGCCTCATTTCCGACGCAAATTGCCTTTTCTGTACTAGTGACTGAATTAAAGGCAATGAAATTAGGTCTACAGATTGCAAGAACATACAACATCCATAATGCTATTATTTATCCGGATTGTATCCAAGTGATTAGCATCTTATGTGAAAATGACGGTTTTTCTGACAGTTATGTGAGTGTTCTTGGTCAATGCAGAAAACTATGGAGGGAGCTACTGAATGTGAGGATTAAACATTGCAAAAGGCAACACAACAAAATTGTGGATGACATCGCTAAAAATTGTCGTATTAGTGTAGAATGAGCAAAGTAACTAGGATTTTCCCCAATCCCCCTAGTTATTGTATGAATTTGTATCTTGCGGAGTGTAATGATGTTTAATTGACTTGGGTTACTTGTGTTCACCAAAAAAAAAAGATTTAGGAATTTTTAAAAACTAAAGCCCATTTTGATTTTTATTGAAAAAAGTTTTGAAGATAGGATTTTCAGATTATTTGAAACGAAAAAAGTCGATCTGTAAATCCGATAATTTTCTGGATACCCAAGCTAGACTATACGAAAATAAAAATACCGGATTAGATATTGAAAATTTCAAATAGAGTCAACTGATAAACGGATCGGGTCGCTCAAAGTACTCAATACTATTAAGATTGGTACTGAATGTGACATGCATTAACATGTACATAATAAAAATTTAATATAAAACAGTTCAAAATTATCAATTTTTTCAATGAAGCACTCTATTCATCTTTAAAAATAAGTTTGAGGTGTAAACATAAAGTAAAATAAGAATTATTTAAGTCAACTAATAAATTCATTTTATTTAAATTCAAGTGAAGGGAGTACACCTAGATGATATTGCCCGTATTGGTGCTAAAATGGTACCTTTTAGAAGATGATTGGGGGTAAATGTTTTATGTACCCATCCCTGAGCAAATTGGTACAATTGTTCAATAATAATAAATCAACTTTAAACTAATATACACAGAGGCTATCCTTTTTTTTTTTACCTTATGTGATACAGAGTTACATTGTACCTTTTTTTTTGACATTATTTATAAGGGGCGAGTTTATCATTCATACTCAACTCCAAACTGCAACCATATCACAATTAGCTTTCCACTAAATTTACCTATTTTATTTATTCTTCAGATTCACTTCAATTTCATTCTGGTTTTATATCTTAAAATCATTTTATTTAATCCATTTCATCTTTGAAAAACTCTTACAACAAATCTTAATTTTCGAGACTCATGTTAAGACTGCTCCACTTTGCAAACTCCATTAGGGCAAGAAGCAAATTCTCATCTCCAAGACTTGCGTCAAACTTACCTTACGTATTTTTTTATATAACTTTATCTCATTTTTCTACAAAATTTATTTATTTTGAACTTCTTTTTATATAGTAACCCAAGTTTTGTCTTAACTTTTCCTATCTTTGAAAATTTCTTGATTTTTCTAAAATTTTCTAACATATCTTATCTTTTTTCTATAGATTCTTGAAATGTAAAATTAATTCAATAATGAAAGACTTTTACAACATTTACAATTAAAATCGAAACTAACAAATACCCCCTCAGTAGGCAAATACTTTATCCACTTTTTTGGACATTGTCAATGCGCTTCTTGGACCTTAATTTTCTTTGATGTATATTACTAAAAATTAAAACGATTGAATATTAAGTACTCATTGAGACGAATCAAACAAGACCTCACTTTACTATATATTGAGAAATTTTTTTAAAGATTCTGATCTTTAATTGTGAATAATGTCAAAATTTCAAGTGGGTAAAATAAAAAAAATATATATAGAGGGAGTATATAACAATCTTGATCAAGTAAAATTCTAACCTAGAAAAACCACGATCGTTGTAAATGAGATTTGACACTTTTGTATACACTGTTCCATCACATATTCATTGTTTGATACATCCTTTCACGATGGGGTCTTTTGATCTGTTATAGTTTTGAATTAGAACTAAATTAGATTCCAATTGATTATAAATGTAGAATTCAATTATGTCGTGACACTGCACAAATCTTCGTTAACAAATTTAATTTTTCTGCGAAATTAAGAACATAGATAGATAAAATCCAATATAATGATAGAGTAAACCCAATAGGTAAATAGAAATAATCCAATAATTAGGTAGTAAAACATTCCAATATAGAGAATCGAGTTTTATTATTGACATGAAATAAAAACTAGAAAAAAAAACAAGAGAATTAAGGCTTACCTTTAACCAAAAGGTAGGTGGTAACTACTAACTAGACCGACTAAGGAAACTAGGTTTTTGAAGGAGGAAAAGAGAATAGAGGGCAAAGAGAGAGAAAAGAAACAGGGACGTGGCAACGATTTTCGGGACCCTGTGCAATTTCTTAAAATTGGGTCCTTTCTTTTGACTCTCTCTATATATATATGGAGTACATATAATACTTAGTACAGATGATGGCTAAAACTAATTTTTCTCCTAGTATTTTTTTTTTTGAAGGAACAAAATAATCTAGATCAAGAAACAATATAATTAATTAACATTAAAAAAAAAAAGTGAAAAGAAAAGAGATAAGAATAGAATAGTAATTATTATGGGAAACAGTAGTAATTATTATGGGGAAACATAGTAATTATTGTGGGAAGTTGTGTCGCCATGTCTAGTGTGTGTTTTTTCAAAAAATTGTCATTGTGAATAATTGAACCCCTAACTAGAGGGTTTTTATTTAAAAGCATTCACCACTAAGCCAAAGCAATTTTGCTTGTCATTATTTGATGCGTAGTTATAATATACCATACCAAATTTGATTTTGGGCCCCTAACTGGCGGAGGCCCTGCGCGGTCGCCGCGATCGCGCCGCCCCTCCGCCGGCCCTGAAAAGAAAACTAGGATTTTTTTTTGTATCAAAAACTAGTTGTTGGGATACATATTTCCTATAGATAAGTAAATAGAAGTTGATTAAAGCACACCCTATATGATGCATCTAATCCATTATTATTGTCCTATACATACTCATCTGTTTTTAATAATATTCAACATTTTCTACCTATATGTAATCCAATCTGCTACTTTATTTCTTATTATTTTAATTAAGCATTAGTGAAAATTCACTAGTGGAAAAATGAAGAAGGGCTGCGCTGAAAAAGACCTGTAGGGCTGCGCTTTTTGATAGCAACCCTTTCAGTAACAGCTCTTCACTTTTTAAGTAGGGCTGCGCTAGAAAAGCGCAACCCTTCACAACGAATGGCTGCGTTTTTTAGGTAAAAGCGCAGCCCTACTAACCCATAAAAAAATAAAAAAATAATTTTTTTTTTACATTTTTAAAATTTACTCCTAAACATACCAAGAACAGCTGAAATTTACAAACAATATTACTATAGATGAAAGGATCAAATGAATACTTCAACAAAACGAAATTATAAATTAATAAGAACATCAAATTAGTTCCACAAAAAATGAGAAAAATAAACAAAAATGAAAAAAACCCTAAAATTATAGATCTGAAGTTCGAGTTAACTACCCAATAAGGATCTAAATTATGCGAATTTTTTCTAACAAGGACCTCAACAATTTTTTTGATCTACTAAGGACCTCAAATTAACCATGGTTACATTTTCCATCCAATAGGTTACATTTTCCATCCAATTTTATTGACTTTGTTTATGTTTTGTTTAAAAAATTAAAAAGACCCCACCAACTCAATTATTCTTTATCGCTCTCCATCTTCCTCCTAATTTGACGTTAACTCTTTTTTCATAAAACTATGAGTATTTTTGTCAAATTAGTACTTTAAGATACATTCAACTTTTGTCTTCATTCCGGAAGGTTACAATTGTTCACGTCTATCGAGAAGCCAACCGGGTTGCGGATTACCTCTCAAAGATTGGGCACCATCTCCAAAATCCATCTCAATTAGTTGATGTTCAGTCCGATATGTTTTTCAATTATTTAGTTACTCTAGATAGTTTAGGGTATACTCTTGAAAGAAGAGTTCCCTAAACTTTACTTGTATCTTTTCAAAAAAAAAAAGATAAAATTTTGAAAAATATTGTTATACCAGTATCACCATTTTTTAAAAATGCGCACATTGCGAGAGGATACATTTTAAAATTTGCACTATCAATATGTAGTCCAAATTTTAAGATATACTCATATGATTAAAGAAAATCTTTGAAAATACACACATGTGATAATTTTTTAAAATATGTTCATGTGATTAAATAATGTATCATAAAGTACCAATCTGATAAAAATACTCATAGTTTTATGGGAAAAAAAGTTAAAGTCAAATTAAGAGGAATATGGAAAGAGATAAAGAATAATTGAGTTGGTGGGGCCATTTCTATTTTTTAAAACAAAAAGAAAACAAAGTTAATAATATTGGATGGAAAATGTAACCATAGTAGATATGAGGTCCTTAGTAGATCAAAAAAATTGTTGAGGTCCTTGTTGGAAAAAACTCTCATACTTTAGGTCCTTACTAGGTAGTTAACTCTCTGAAGTTCCTGCCAACAAACAAACGAAAATAGAAAAAAAGGAACTAAAATAGAACAAAAATGAAAAAACAAAATCCGGTTCATCAAAACCACCATACATCTTGGTTGAAGAAGCAAAAAAATTTCTGCATTAGCCATAGATCTTTTGAATCTGCATTAAGCACCATACAAACGATTGTAACATATGAAAATTTCTTGGTTGAAGAAGCAAAAAAATCCGGTTCATCAAAACCTAAAAACAAAACAGAAAAACAAAACATTGGTGATCGCGATAATCTCGACCGGCTACTGCTGCCTCCATAATCTGCATTAGCCTCGAACATCTCCATTCCTACTGCTGCCTTCATAATCTCGACCGGCTTAATTAAAGTTTTTTTTGAACGACGAAAGGGCTACTGCTGTTTCATAATCTCGAACGACGAAAGAGGAGAGAGAATGAGAAGATCCGTGAGATGAACGACGAAAAGAACCAGATCTTGAAACCCAGATGTAGTTTGAAACTGAAAAACCCAGATCCGTGAGAGAATGAGACGAAAGACGTGAGATGAACGACGAAAAGAACCCAGATCTTGAAACTCAAATTAGTTCTTTTTTGAAGAGAAGATGAGAGAAAGAGAAAAATGGGAGAGGAGAGAGAATGAAGGGGTGTGTGAAGATCCGTGAGGGAGAGGAGAGAGAATGAGGGAGAAGAGAGAGAATGAAGGGGTGCGTGAAGATCCGTGAGGGAGAGGAGAGAGAATGAGAGAGAGAGGAGAAATGAGGCGTGTTGTAATCTCTCTTACAATTAATATCATTTTTTTAAAAAAAGCCCATAAAGGGCTGCGCTTTTTCTACAAGCGCAACCCTACTTAGTCAGAAGGGTTGCGCCTCTTTTTACAAGCGCAACCCTTCACTTAGTAGGGTTGCGCTTGTAGAAAAAGCGCAGCCCTTCTGAATGTAAGAAGGGTTGCGCTTTTTTTTACAAGCACAACCCTTCCTTTTTTTACCCTACTGATTATAAAAAGTTGATATTATGAAAGTATGCATTAAGACGAATCAAATAAGATCACAATTGACTGCATTTTTTTCTTATACATTTATCAGAGAGTATATGATAAGGTTGTTAGATGAATTTGTTATTACTATTCAAATATTATACATATTTAGAATGGAGGAAATTTGTTTATTATGGGTTTCTTGTATAGCTCCGCCAAAGCTAATGAAATATTTTAGGGAGAATTCCTAAAGTATCCCCGAGGTTTGGCGGATTTCCAAATTACCCCACACATTTGGGGAATTCCTCAAGTACCCGTGAGGTTTGTGTTTTAATCTAAAATCTCCTTATTAATGACGGCATGTTAATACCGTTAATTTTTTTCCTCTCCCTATGCACCCTCGCCGGTGCACTGCTAGAACAACAGAACACCGTCGGGTACCCCCACTGCAGCTCGCGCCCTGTTTGAAGTCTTCTTCTTTCTCTCTCTCTCTGCTGGCTTCCTCCTTCTTCTTTCTCTCTCGTCGTGCTTGCTTCCTCCATCTTCTTTCTCTTTCGCCCTGTGTCCAGTTCGCGTCGTCCGTTGTCAGCCGCCCCAGCCTCGCTGTCCAACTCGCAAAATAGCCACCGCAATTCTCCCCCTCCTTTGCCGCCTATCTGCACCATCTCCTATCGTTTGGATTTACCTAATTCACCTTCCAATCGTGACTTTGGATTGATTTTGGTGCAACAATTGTTTGTAGATTAATGAGATTAATTAAGTTAAAAAAAATCCATTGAATTAATTTAACAAACTAAATATGATTTTATTTTGTTAATTTAATAGACTACTCGAAAATTCAAAAAAAATAATAATGGAGGATGGTGGGAGGAGAGTGAGAAAATTTTGAGGTTTAGAATGTCACAAATGGAGGATGGTGGGAGAAGAGAGAAAACTTAGAGGTTCATTAATGGAGGATGGTGGGAGGACGGAGAGAAAATTAGGGGAGAGATGGGAAAACCTAATAGCGTTATGGTTTCATCAATAGTAAAGGTATTTTAGACCCAAACACAAACATCAGGGGTTTATTGGCCTAAAATACCCAAATTGTCTCTTATATCATAAAAATTAGATTATAACGCATTTTATTGGCCCTAACTTTAGTAGCACACATAAATCATTCTCTATTCCATTGAGACTCCCTAAAACCCGCATTATTTTCCTCCTCCATTCTCTGCATACAACCTGAATTCGTTGTTTAATTTGAATGTAAGTAAAATATTTGAGCACGAGTTTGCGATGACAATGTCCACAAGCACTTACTTTGTTATTTTTTCACCTAATAAGATGTCTATCATGTTTGAAGTGAAAGAAGAATTTGAAACATATTCATCACAAATGGTAATATATACTCCCATGATCAAACGATAACTTGCACTTGCATAAACTTTGAAGAAACATGTCAGATCACTTTTGGTACCGAAATTCTTAACTTTTGAAAATTGAAAGTTTAATTTTTTATATGAAAAACATAACTAATACCTAAATATTATTAGTTATTAATTTATTCATAATAGTTGAATAGCATGATGTCAAAGTTATGCTACCAAGATTGTTATATTTTCATGCCTTGAGAATCATGCACATGCGTTCCATCACAACAATACTACATAGGTACATGTGCAAAAAGTGGACTAGATTTGCAAAGAGCGAAGTGTGAAAAAGAGAAATGGATAGAGAAACCTCTGGAGTGGTTACAAACACTACAAGAAAATGCCCAGTCAACGACATCTATGCAGCGACGACCACTAAAACAGACGTTAATGTAACCTGGCGCATGCTATGGCAATATTGAAATTGTAAGAAAGTTCTACAATCTTATTCTCAGAAGTAAGATGCAAGAAATAAAGGTACTGCAAGAAGTCTACGAAAATACTATTGCAAGTATAAACAAAGTCTTAACTACAATATCAATTGTAGAAGAATAATGCTAATCAAGTACAACTATTTTGGTTTGGTTATTTAAGACCCGGATGGTTTTCGAGGGCTCCCTCAAAAGCGGTATCATAGAGAAATCAAATTCTTTTAAATCTCGAGAAGACTTAAAAAATAAATTCCATGGACCAAACTGAAATTGGTACAATTAATCCAAATGTGAGGTTGTTTTAAGTTCTTTTTTCATGTAATCTTTTGTATTTAACATATTAGTTTTACAAAAAAAAAGTTATTTCTTCATTTATATTAGATAATAAATAATGCTCAATAAATCTTAACTAATTATAGAAGAACATTTACTAATATACTGGATATTTTAACTAAAAAATAATGTAAGTCTACACAAAGATCACCGGCTCTAAACTATTTTGCTAAAATCCTTAACTAATTCGCCAAAAATATTATCGTGAGACTTTGTGAGACGCGGTCCATTTTTGAAATACATATATCTTTCGGGTTCGGGCAGGTCTCACGTTAAGACTAACGTGATACGGTCTTTTCCAAAAATTTATGCATGCATGAAAAATTACCCTCTAAATGGTTTTAGATTCACATAATAAGATTGCTTAAGAAATGCATAAAATGTCGCAGAATTAATGCCTTAGGACTATCTACTGCGTCGTTGTAAAAAAAAAAATTCTGCTAATTGATTGCAAATTTGGCCTTTAAATGCCTTGCCGAATTGTATTGCAAACATATCACTTCCTAATATATATGGACAATATTGTTTCTTTAGGCTCTTATTGTTTTTAGAATGAAATCTACAAATCTCTTTTTTTTGTGATTCGGCTCTTCTTTTTTTAAAAAAACTAATATGAACCTGATGCACATTAACTTTGTGTACACCTTATCCATCTCACATGAGTTTTAATGATTACAACTTTCCGTTTTTGTTGCGTTTAGTGTTGCGTGTTATAGTGTATTTTAAAATGATATAGTATATTTTAAAATCATAGTGTTTTGCTAAGTTTTTTGACATGATAGTGTATATTGATATGATATAGTGTATTTTAAAATGATATAGTGTATTTTGAAATGATATAGTGTATTTTAAAATTAAAGTATTTTGCTGAGTTTTTTGACATGATAGTGTTGCATGTTATATGGTGTATATTGACATGATATAGTGTATTTTGACATGATAGTCTTTTGCTGTGTTTTTTGACATGATAATGTTGCATGATATAATGTATTTTAACATAATATAGGGTATTTTGAAATGTTATAGTATATTTTGAAATGTTATAGTATATTTTATTTATATATTACACAGAATTAACATAATCGATTGTTATAGTGTTAGACATGATAGTGTATTTTGACATGATATAGTGTATTTTAAAATGATATAGTATATGTTTGTTCTGAATAATTGTTTTTGTTCAAATTTTAGGGCGAGATAATCTATTGAAGAGAGAGAAAATCGCGCGGATTTTGGAAAGCGGGAGTGACTAGTTAGTAGTGAGGCACGTGTCTAGGCCTGATCCACAGTATTTTTAATGTGAACTGGATCCATACAAGACGGATTACTTCTTTTTATTGGATTGAATTATGGAAAGAGACTTGTATAGAGTTCATATCTAAGTTGCTAATTCTCTAAATGGTGGAAACTTTTACAAACAATTATTACATATAAGTGATATAACCATAGATCAGGCGTAACTGCATATTAATAACTAAAATGAAGAGTATCAAATAAAACAAACAAATACTATTTTTCTAAATAAAATTGAATACTTATTGTAAATTGTGTTGTGATATAATTAGGGGTACAAACGCAAAAAGACATACAAAGAACCAATTATATAAAAACATATATGTATTTTAATTTAGATTGTTTTCTTCAAAACTAAAAAAATTACATCACTCATAAGCGAGAATATAAAATTTCCATGAATCATAAAACGTCGAACATTTACATCAGAAATTGTATGAAAATCTTGAATAATTTATGAAGTAGAAATATGAATAATTTAGTTGGTATAACATCTTCCTCGTTTAAGTTGATTTCTTCAAAATAAACTTCACAAATTTTATGAGTTCTTTGAGGATTGAAATGATGAAAGTTTAATACCATGTATTCTAAATCCAAATAAATTCTAGAATCCTTGATCATAGAAAATACATATTTCACCATATACCAATTATCCAAATTCAAATCTTGATCCGTTGTAACATCCTAGCAAACTTGGTACAGAGTTTAAAATAATCTGAATGTAATATTGTTAATACCATACTTTGATGATAAAAAAATTGAGTGTTCTAATTTAGGATGCCAAATTTTTAAACGTGTAGGTGAAGGTGTTGTTTCAAATGAACCATCTTCATTCTCCATTCGAAGAAAATTTAAGTTTTTAGGTGAAGGATATTAGAGTTTATAGAGTTTGGTGTAATATTGCAATGCAAACATGAATAGAATATTTATTGTACTAGAATTAGGGTTTACAAAAAAATACTCGTTTTTGTTTAAAACCATATCATAAAGATTGAAAAAATAAAATCCCTAAAATCACCTTTTGCAATATAGGAATGATTGAGATTTAGGTGATCAACTTGCACATAATTTAAGCATCCACATGTTTTATCTTCATATTTTAAAGATTGTAATTGATTGACATAAGCTTGATTATTGAAAGATGGCCAATTAAATTGAAATTTATGTGGCAAACATTTGTTAAAAACATGACACATGACGAAAGCAATTATGTAGCTATATTTTAGGATGACACGTGGCCACCGAAATGTTGAGGCAATATTTTTGCTTCCAAATGGCGAGAGCTGTTTTATAGCTGACACATACGAAAAAATGATTAAGGTTTATTAGTATATATAAATAAATATATGAGGATATATCGTAATGTTGAAGGACCTTAAGTCAGGGTTCGTCATAATTCATTATAATAATACAAAACAGAAATCCAATTCTAGTATTTGGATTGAGAGAAGAAACGAGTGAAAGGAAAAAAAAAATCGATAATCATACAACACCCATATAGAATTAACTTATCTTAGCAAACCCAGAGACTACTAGACTAGAGAGGCAATGCTGTTACACTAGTCCCAACTTCCAAGAGAAGAGTGGCAACTCCGCCAAATTGAGCAAATGTCACATAGCACCTGGCAAGTATTATTGCTCCTGAGTACATATTGCACACCAAGTAAGTTTTAAATGAAATTTCATCTTGTAGTGGCTGCCTGCTGGCCATTGGCCATATCATAGAATAACCACCTTCACATTTGGTGGTACAATTCTAGCAAACTTACGAGCTAGCCTTCTAAAAATATCTGTTTCCTCATCGTCTTCTATGAATTCCATTGTCCGAGTCCTTAAAAACTCCCGTGGGTCGCATATGATTGTCTCAAGAGAATGGGCATAATGTACAATGCGCAATGCACAATCAACATCAGCTCGACAGCCTCGAAAGCCAGCAATTTCTAGTACCCTAAGGTGTTGATGACTTGGGTAATTGTCATTCTCATCTTTGATTACATCAACCAGCTGCACATCCTGGAATTGCCTATCCGTTTCCAATAGCAGCTCACTCCCTGACCCCTTGTTATTTCCTTCTTCTTCAAATTCAATTTTTTGCAGTGCTGGAGCCTCCTCCCAAATCTTATCCTCCATCCAGTCTATCTGCACAAACATTAGATAACTTTTGCTCGTCAGTTCGCACAGTGGATTAAGTAAAACTTACAGCTTGTAAAAGAGAGAGCGCGGAGGGTATAATTAGTGTGCCATCTTAGGAGGCTATAATTGGCACTTGATCCCAGGATGATACAGCTGCAATGGTGCATCTAATAGCTGCAATGGTGCAAGCCAAAAGCTATGAACCAAGAGCAAGATGCCTTGGAACTTAATGACACCTTATAGGTCACTAAATTTACCCAAGGAGTCCATTCGGTGTAGATGACTCTTTAAAACAAAGTACATATTAAAAAGCACATGAAAGTGTGGAAAGGAACAAGGCAAGGCTGGTGAGAAGGTTTCTCCAAAGACAACATACTGAAACCTTCCCAAATGGATGTAAGTGATGGATTCCTTCATCGCAATCTCGAGGAAAGTGTATAAATGCAAAACTCACAAGATTTCTAGCAAAAGACACACGACTAAATATGATAGCATAAGATACGATCTCTAGTTTTAATATTTTCAATTCGTCCACATAATTGACATCTTGCTAAATTTTCAATAGAATACCATGATCTACTTTCTTCCATATCACTCCCAATATGTCAATTAAGATAATGTTTGTGCCAGGTACATATATGCAAAGTTTCGCTGGTGCAAACTTCACACCGTTCCCACCTTCCATTGATCTTTTGTTCTAGTTTCTAGACATAACATAATCTGTGATAATTCAGAGATAGAGTCAATGGAGTGAAAGTAGAACACATAGCCGTGTCTTTCTCCTTTCTCTTTTTTTTTTCATTGATTTGGTAGATTGTTGTTACTGGGTGTAATGTAAGGTGGTTTGAGCAGAAGTTGCATTCCATAAGTTAGGTTGATTTTAAAAAAAAAAAAACCATGTATAATATAAATATAAGATATCCTTTAAGGAGTGAATTGATAAGGGGAGGAAAAGCTCACTTATAATGAAAGATAATGAAAAAAACAAAAAGAAAAGTGAAAGCATGTTATGCCCTCAATCAGACGCTGGGAATGACACATCCTTAACATTAATTTCAGGATACATACAACAACGACATTGGTGAACATGCTCTATGTAACCTTGAACCTTGAACCACATCTATACCATTCTATAATTGTGGGTGCTCCACCACATCTCCTTAACTAGTTAGTCTTGGTCGTTTTTGGTTGTAGACTATAAGCAATTTCGCGGTTATTAATTTAAGAATGGTTCTTAGACAGACCTAAATTAAAGAGTAACTCTGTCTATACTTCTATCTACATTCATATCTACCATCAGAAAATATGCTTTTCAAAACACCCTAGAATACAATAATGCTAGTGACCATAGAAATAAAAAGAGATATTTTAGTCAATTTGATGGTTGCAAGAGATTCCAATGTTAAAATGAGAAAGAAAGAAGATATAGTACTGAGCACAACGTTGGAATTCATATGTAGCTCAGAGCTCAGATTATACCTCTAGCTTCAATTCGAGCAACATTGGGCATGCCTCAATGAACCATATGTCGTAGTTAATGCAACTCCATTGTTTAGCCGTAAAAGTCAATGTGAGATGCTTGATGTTCGGAAAAAAATAGGCAATTTCCAAAGGCCAGCCTTCCTCAAAAATTCTGCGAAAGTCAAGCTGAGAAGCAAGATTAAGGTTATTCTAAGCCAAACAACAACAAATCTAAAAGAAACTTTATGAGATACAATGCACTAATCATGTACTAACTCGTGGCGAAAATGAGAGCTTGGTGAGCTGCTCGGAGATGTAAGAGATGTGGTCCAAAATCGGGTATGGACATGTGCAAATATGCCCTGCAAAACATGCTTCAACAAGCTTTGGTACACTGCTAAACACCAAACGCGGCAAAAATTCGGGATAAAGATAGTTTTCATATCTAAAATACATTAGATTAATGGCATCTATCTCAAGCTCTTTCAAATTTTCGCAATTGATAAGGGTCAGATACTTCAACTTGCCGGCCTTAATTTTCAAACTTTCCACGTCCAAACAACACGTAAATAGCCGTTCCAAGAGGTGGCACCGCGAGAATATATATTCCAAAAAATCTTTACTCACACCAACATATGATAGATGAAGTTAACCAAGGATGTCTTGGCCTAGTGGTTAAGATTGAGGTGCTGTGAACGATAGGTCACAGGTTCGAATCCCCCCTCCCCTTCTTTATACTTTGTACTGCTTTCGTGGCTCATATGGATCAAAAAAAAAAAACATATGATAGATGAAGCGATTTAAGGGCACTAATGCCACTATTACAAGGTGAATGGTTTAAAATGTCAAATCCAAGAGAGAACTTGAAAGAATCGTTATAAACTAACTCCAACACTAGCTCCTGTACTTGTTTTGAGAATGCAAATTTAACCCATTTGTCAAGATGAGCAGAATGGTGGGCCGAGAGACGAGAGAAAACAACTCTGAATTTATTAAGATGTAGACCACAATGCATGTTCACCACTTGATTAACCCAATTCAAGTATCGGTTTCCTTCTTCGTTCGTGAATCTGTAGAAAGGAACATAATGACAATGTGGGAATAATATTGCAGGATCGAAGTCGAGATCAGTCCGCCAAGTCCACAAATACCTCCACAATTTTGAGACAACACTAGTTTGCGCTGCATTTTTCATCTCCAATTTAGACAAAAAATTCAACAAAATATCATCTGGAAGTTGACTAATCCTATCCTGGAAAATAGCATCTTTCACCAAAATATCATCTGGAAGTTGAAAAAAACTATCCTGGAACACAACATGCATTATGATTTAGCCAAAGAAACACGTTGAAATAGAGAATATGTACGTTTAACTAGGACTACGTTCAGGGAAAGTATGGGGTAAAAATTGTCAAAAATAGCACATGAAATGTACTCACTCTATATTTTTTTCGTCTTTCCTACTTACTTCTGCATAGTCTCTATAGCACATCTTTGATCCTTAATATCTCTAAATAAGTACTAGTAAAAATTACGAAAAGTTGATATTCTTAAACTACAGGTGGAAACCAATACATGAATGTGTTTTCGCATAGATAATAATCACCTATACATCGTCAAAATTTTCTATCTTTGACTTCAATATTCCAAGGGAGAAAGATCAAACAAACAAAAAAAACACAAAGGAAGTATGAATTTATGCAAGAGACTTTCATTAACAAGATAAATAGCATTAATTAATCCTAGTAAAAAAGCCGTTACCATTTCCTCCCAAAGCCAACTCTTGCCTCTTCTGATTGCTGCCAACACAAACAAATGCAGCAGTAGTACAAAAAAGAAAAATCTGTTTTTTCAATCTACTGATGAAAATGAAGTAATCAATTCATTCAAATTAAAAGCCACAATTAGATCCGGGAAGCTGAGAAGTGAGAGGTTCTAATGGCGTAGGTTGGGGGTACCGACGCAGCGTGAGGGTGTTTTCCGTATAACTATACCATACGGCTATATATTTGTAGTTTAAGTTTTTTTTTAACCCCCAAAGTTAAAACCCTAACTTGCTGATGTAGAGTTAAAACCCTAACTTGCTATCCCCCTACTCACAGATGTCTCCTGGATACCAACATTTCCTAGTTGTTCAATGACTCCTTCCACTCTCTTATTTAAAAGCTTTGGATGAACCTTCCATGGAGATGCCCTAAGCCATCCTCCTAACCTTTTTTCGGTGATGCGTCTCCTTTTTGCTTATCACAGTCCTTCTCAGCCATGACCTAACACACCACAAATATAGCAGAACAATGGAAGTTTTTCGTATTTTACTGGAATGGTGGCCTGATCCCCCCGCGAATCTTAATTTTTACTTCGCCCTGCCCTTCAATGGTTGTCGGACATCCACCTTGATCCTGATCTGGATCGATCTTTCAATCTCCATAGCAGTCGTCACATCCGTCTTAACATAAGCTCCTATTTTGCTCGCCAACATTCGAGCGTTCTGAGAGCTACTGCGTCCCTTAAAAGGTAAATTGTAGAATCTCACCCATAATGGTAATGAATGAAGTTGAGTATCTGATGGTTTTCCGTCATCCAGAATATATGCTCAAACACAGCGCATATTGATCAAAATGCCAAGGCTGGTTTTCCATTATACGTAACTTATCCCTCCAATGAAACAATTGGAAAGAAAATAACTTATCATCGTCAATTTTATTTTCTGGCTTCAATCCCATGTTTAGGGTTCCAGAATTTGTTAGCGTATGTATCAATTAGGGATCGGGAATTCACCGATCTATTCGTCCACAATCGATCGTCCTATAATCATCAAGGAAGTTTTGGCTTCTTCCTCCTTTGCATCTTCTACTACCCATTCACAACCTCCTCATCAAATTTTTTTATCATCCTGCGCACTTTCAGATCTTTCTTGATCACGCCCTAGGACGTCAGATTCTGTGTTTTCCATCGAGAAAACACCTATGCTAGACCTGTTCAATGGTTCGGGTCCCCTAAAAAAACCCTTGACCCGACCCTTTATTACAGGATCATGACCCGACCCAATAAAAATAGGGTCGGGTCGTATAGGGTCTGACCCTAATAAGATATTGGCGGGTCGGGTCATAAAAGGGTCACTTAAAGTTTAGTCAGGTCTAACCTAGTCCTACTCATTTTGTCTAAAAAACACTAATTTCTCTTTCTACCATCTTATCTCTACTGTCTTCTCTCTCCTCTCTTAGATAAAGGGCTCAAAAGGCGCAACACCCCTATTTTGTTCTCCTCAGTTTTGATGACCTAACAAGAATTAGGGTCAGAGGAGCGAGAAACTAGAAAGACAGATTGTTTGACCAAACGAAGGTCGAGATTATGGGTTTCTTCAGTGTTGAAGATTTTGATTGGAGGAGAGAGAAAATGAGTAGTAGGTTGTTTAGGAGGAAAAGAGAAACACCAAAAAGAATAAACAGAGCGTAAATGGCAGGTTTCTAAAGAAGTGTTAGTGAGGTTGAAGATGAGTTCTACGAGTTCTGAAGGAAGTTCAGACCAATCTGCCGCCATTGATGGAAATATTGAAGGTTCGTTGAGGGTAAAAGAATGAAGTTGGAGAGGAGAGAGAGAAGGTATAGTATGATTGTAGGAAGGAAGTTAAAAGATGGGATATTTGGGTGAGTATTTAAGCATACGTTTGATGTGTTCTCGTCAAATAAAAAGAAAAGTTTGATGTAAATGAGTAAGCATTTGAAGAGAAATTTCAGTTGGATTGATATTTGATAAGTTCGACTTTCTTAAGCTAGTTGATAAGCTCTTTCATATGCCATATTTCGCAAGGACAAGAGAAATCAGAGCTAGTTGTTTTTTCTAACTCTGCTCATTTGATTTCTTTTTTTTTAAAATAGGGTCAGGGTCGGGTCGGGTCAGTCTAGCCCCTGACCCGATACGACCCGTCAGTAATGACTTCAAACCCGACCCCATTTGACCCACATACAACATGACCCGACCCGAACCCGCCCGTTGAACAGATCGTCCTATGCCAAACAAAGAATCGACAAAACTCAAGAAAACTTGAGAAACCTCTAGAGAGGAAAACCTAGAAGAAACCCTAGAAAAATCGCCGTCCCAAGGGTTTGCCTAGAGGGAAAAAACTTTTAGGCTCGATGTAAAGTTGAATATGCTATGTAGTTGAATATATTGTAACGTTGTTGTTGAACCTTCTGTTCTACTGAATTATGACTTTCTAATGAATTATTCATTGTCATTAGTTTATTAATGTTTTGTTTGTTATATGAATTACTTCAATTATGGAACATTTTATGTTGATGCACGACGCGAAATTTATTTCATTGAAAAAATATAGTTTTAAAAAACTGGATAATTCGAATCGGATCCAATCTAATGTCGGAAAGTTCGAATTGGATTAGTTTGGACTCAAATTCTAATTGGTTTGGATTTGGATTGGAAAAAACTAAAATCCAAATTTTATTCGAATCGAATTGTATTAGGCCTAAATCCAAATCGTACACCGAACTCCCACCCTTAAAGGTCTGTTCTCTTCGGCATAAAACTAAACTGAACTGAATTAAATTATAACTAATTAATAATAATGATTATCATTTAAGAACTAAACTGAATTGAATTGAATTGAACTGAACCAAATAGAACCAAACCGACCTGAACTGAAAATAAGTTGGGGAGAACAGGCCCTAAATGTAACACTCCAAAAGATTTAAAAAAAACTGGATGGATCAGGTTTATAATAGCTTATTATGCATCGAAAATCATATAATATAATCTCTTTTCGTTCCATATAGTCAGTATTCATTTGATATGATTAATTTTGTATGATATAATCACCTTTTATATAGTCATTTTGTATGATATAATCAATTTTTTTTGACATAGATGGTTCTCTTATGATATAGCTGGGTTTTTTTTTTTCTAATAAAGTCAGTTTTTGCATGATAAATTCAGTTTGAGAATAAATTATTGTAAATCCGGTCCACACAAGATGTACTGAAAATATAAAATTACATGATATTTGGCGTCCTCATTGGACACCATTTGTCACGCTCATTAAGTGTCGTGTCATTTTTTTTATAATATAAATAGAGTTTCAAATTGATTAAAATACAAATAAAGTTTAGGATAGGAATAAATAGAACAATGAAAATATAGTAAATTGATTATAACTTTTAATATATAGTTCGTAAAATTATAATTTTTGTACCATTGGAAAGTGTTCAAAAAGTACTTTAAAATAAGATCAATTTATACTATATTTAAAATTTTATATTAAAGTAACATATAAAAGGAAATACTGACTATACTATACCAACGTATCAAAGTAACCTACTACAATTGGACTCATTACCAAATTTGACTCATTTTTGACTAAATTTTGTCTCCAACATACAAAAGAAAAGTTGAATAATCAAAATGTTGGCAGTGAACGTTTCACCAACTTCTAAACTTTTATGTTGCAAGTGAAAATTGAATATATTAATTACTAAAAACTTAGAGTAAGAGTTAATGGTTAACCATAAAACTGTATCGAAGAACAGGTTAACCGCCAACAATTACGGTTAACAAAAATGGCGAGCTGAAACTTTCGGTTAACGAATCAGAAATGTCGTTTTGGAAAGATTAACCACCCATAAACACCCCTATTTAAAACTGATCAAGTAATAAAAAAAAATGTGACTGGCAAGTTATTTAATTTTTGTTAACTTTGTTTCTTTTTGGATTCTCTCTAATCATATGTAATGTATTTAGATGATTAAGAATTTGAAATATGGAATTGACTCAAATTATTGGTCAACTTAGGGGATCTGAAATTACAAATCAAATCACGCCATTTGAAATTCTCAAGTTTAAAGTCAATTGGCTTGCAAAATTTTCTCACCTCTTCATTATCTTTCTTCAATTCTCTCGTCCCTTCATCTCTTCTGATACACGAAATCTTTATCTCTCTCACCTCTCCATTCTCTTTAATGTATAAAAATAATATAAATAATATATATAATACAAATTTTTTTATATCATAAAAAAAAAAAAAAAAAATTAAATTATATATATAAATTATGTAAAACCCAAAAAAGAAAATTATTCGCGGTAAATGATTTGTTAGTTGCTGGCAACAACATTTCTATAATTCAAAATCTCAAAGAACTGCATAAGGCTTTTACTATCAAAGACCTTGGGCCTTTGATATATTTTTTAGGCATAGAAGTCAAAAGAGATTCATTTGAAATTCTATTAAATCAAAGGAAATATATCCTTACTTTACTTACAGATTGTTCTATGACCAACTGTTCATCTGCATGCATTTCCTCTCCCTAAGGGACTTAAACTAACTTAGCATTTATGATGGAGCTAAATTTCCTGATCCAGGGGTTTATAGAAGGATTATAGGTAAACTCCTATATTTGAACATGACTAAACCAGACATCAGCTATGTTGTACAACAACTTAACCAATTTTTGTCTAATCCAAGAGTGCCTCACTTCTTAGCAGCACGACATGTTCTAAAGTATCTCAAAGGAACATTACATCATGGGCTGTTTTATTCTGCTCATAATAATCTCCAGTTGAATGCATATTGTGATGCAGATTAGGGAAATTGTCACTATTCAGGTAGATCATTAACTGGGTATTGCATTTTTCTTGGCTCCTCCCTCATATCTTGGAAAACAAAGAAACAAAAAGTTGTTTCCAAGAGTTCCACAGAGGCTTAATACAGAAGCATGAGCCACACAACCAGTGAACTTGTTTGGCTAGTTGGGGTTCTAAATGATCTATATATTTATCCATCTCTTCCAATTCCTTTATTCTGTGATAATATAGCAGCAGAACATATTGCAGCCACTCCAGTTTTCATGACAAAACTAAACACCTCAAGATTGATTGTCACTATGTTCGAGAGAATGTGCAATCTACTTTTATTGTGACTAATCATGTCAGTTCTCATATGCAAATTGCTGATATTATGACAAAAGCCCTTGAAGCTGTGCAACACAAGTTTTTAACTGTCAAGCTTGGAATGATTCTTTCTAATTAATATCACATTCCAGCTTGAGGAGGGGGTGTAAATAAGTTGTTAGTTGTAAATTATGAGAATAAAGTTATTTACTTCCTCCGTTTCTTTTTACTCGCTACACTTCTCATTTCACGGATTCCTAGGCAATTTTTGGAGAAAAGAAAGGTAGAGAGTAAAAAGAAAATGGACACATGTGGGAGGAGAGAGATAGAGAGAGTTTATTTCCCAAAAAAGAAGTGTAGCAAGTAATGCGAAACTTCTCATAATGGAAAGTGTAGCGAGTAAAAAGAAACGGAGGAAGTAGAAACTTGTAAGAGACGATTAGAAGTTAGTTAGAAGCTTGTAAGAAAAGTTTTAATTTAACTGTATATATATATGGATTTCTCTTAGTTGGTAGAGAGATATACAGAAATAAACACATTCTTACTCTCTTCTCTTCAATTCTCTCTGAAAGTATTCTTTATTTTCCGCATTAATTAAACTTTACTAAGTTGAATTCACATTCCACAATTTATAATTTTATATCTTTCGCTACTTTTTTGGTTCTTTTTTCAAACTCCCCTTTTGATTTTCCCTTTTCTTCACGAGCTCCGTTTTTCTTGCTTCTGCAAATTACAAAAGTTCCAAACAAATAAAAGCGTTAACATATTGTTGGATGGTTAGTGCGTGCACACAAGAATGGAGGAGAAATGCAAGGATAAGAGGTTCAAAACAATACAATTTCTCCTTCAAAAAAAACTACACTGATCAATACATATAACACAGATAATACTCCCAGCTAACTCAACAATACAATACAATCAGAAAAAAATACAATCAGAAATCTAGGAATAATAATCAAAGTAGTTCACCAATCAAACAAAACCCTTGTCTTGATTGCATCTAGCTCTAAGCCTCTAATACTTACACTGATACACTCTGAATGGGTCTAGTAAAATCCTCATTCTTTATGTGATAAGCATGTATTTGCATAACCCAAAGTCTCATTCAACTAAATGATTGCCCAAGTAAGCTCCCCAACAAAAACCAAGTGCCACAATTTGCAGTGCCAAATTTACAACTACAAGTTCTCGCCAAATTAAATTTAACAATGACCATTCTATATATTTTCCTTGAGTACTCTAGAGTCTACACTATGGGTATGGTAGATAAATTTAAAAAAATCTACAGCATAATAATGTGACCATAAGAACATCTACTACACTAAGTGCTACAAAATCAAAATAGCCAGAGTGCCAGACTTTGACTTTGGCATGCTCATGAATAAGCTTAGCAAATACTCCCTCCGTCTTCTATTAGTATACCCCTTTCTTTGCACAGGGTTTTAGGAGAAACAATGTTGTGGGTCATAGAAAGAAAAAAAAAACTATTATTTTATATTAAAGTTGAATGTATGTGTGATGAAAAATTTGTGGTTCCATTCCAAAAACAGCAAAAAAAAGAAAGGGGTAAACTAATAAGGGACACCCTTAAAAGGAATACAGGTAAAATAATAGAGGACGGAGGGAGTAGTATAATATAGTGTAGTAAGATCTTATAATATCAAGAACATCTTAACCAACATTTCTTGATTCGTGTAAATTAGCCGGCATAAGCATATTTAAGGAACCAAAAAATGCTACCTTTCTTTAGAACAATCTGCTCATCTTTTAAGGACCCGATCAGTTTCTTGTATTTGTGTATCCAATCTTTCTCGCCAACAGCTTGTGCACGCCCTAGACCTTCTTGCAAAAGTGTTATCGCTTCATCTAACAAAGCTTGTTTGCGAAGAACACACCTGAAATTCAAGGCAGACATTGTATATTATTAATTCTAAACTTGAAATAATGATAGATAATGTATTAAGAGTAAAAGGGATTAGTACCCTGTTATAAAGTAGGTACGGAAATATCTGAATTGATTAGAGCTTCGAATGTTGTTAGATTTAGTCACAGCATCAAATGCCTCTAAACAAATGAAAAACACATAAATCATATGAGGCAGACTCACAATTGTTTATCATAAAACTGAGATAACTTTTCTATATTAAGGGGGTTTTAGATAACTTTTATCACCTTATTTTTGCTTATTTCAGATCTAATCAGATCAGATCAGAAAAAATAAGTTCAGATCAGATCATGCTTATATTTAAAAATCATTATATCTTTCATTACATATTAGTAAAAAATATAATAATTGAATATTAATAAAGTACTCATTGAGACGAATCAAACAAGACCTCACATGACTATATTTTTTCTTATATATTGAGAAAAAACTAAAAGATAAGATTTTGTAATCAGATCAGTTCAGATCAGATCAGAAAAAATAAGTTCAGATCAGATTAGATAAGTTCAGATCAGAAAATTTCAGGTGAACTAAACATAGCCTTACAATAAATAAAAAAAGTCGTAACATAATTTACATAACACAAATGAAAGCAAAATTGTTACTTACCCATTACATCATTATTAATACCAGCATTTACCCATGCCAGCAATTCGTAGAGGGCCGCAAGGTCAGCAGCAGGGTAAGCATCAGTCTTTTCAATTTCTTTATCAAGTATCTTTTTGGCTTGATCGTAGTTTCCCTTGTTCATTGAAGTTGTGATACTATTTTCCACTATCTGAAATCGTCCAGCCATCTTAAACTAAACCTGATATTCAATGTTTTGGTGTTAAGTTATATAATATTCGCTCAAGTTACAGGATGCCGAGAAGCTAGTATATAAATTAAAAATGTACTCCCACCGTTTCAAACCATAAAACATTCTGAATTTGCTTTAATCATAACTTTTAAGCATGCATCTCTTATAAAAACTATAAAAAATCATATCATTAGATTTGTCATGAAAAATACTACTATAGTATTAATAGTAATATTATTTTCACCAACATACAGTGAGAGTAATTAACAATTCGATCTTTAATATCGTGCCACATATTTTGGAAAAGATGTAGTAATTATTAAGAGAAACAGTGCATTTTTTCAGCAAACCCTAAAATTAACACAAAAAAAGGAAAACAACGAAGGAGAAAATGGTGACAACCTCCGGCCTACCCATGCGTGGAAATCGAGAATTGTGATTCAAGAGAGAAAGGAGACTCTTTTTTCTAGGGTTTGCTTTCAACTTTGAAATGTGGGAGCCATTGAGTGGGTCATTTAAGTTACTACTACTATAGTACTATCACAACCATAAAACTTACCCTGAATAAAGAAAAAATTGATTTTCCTTACAAAACACACACAAGGAAGAAACAGGGGCGTGAATGGTTAAAGTATCGGTGGTGTGGCAACAGTTCACGACGGTCGAGGCGGAAAAAGAAGGCAGGGGGAGGCAATGAAGCGGCGTGGCAGAAGGGTGGTGGTGCAGAAATCGAAGAGAGAGAAAGAGAGATTGGGCGAGAGGGAGGCTCGAAAAGAGGACGAGAGAGCTGCGAATGGGGAGGGGAGATGGTGGATGTTGGTGGTGCGGTTGGGTGTGGGCTCGCCAAGGGTGGTCGAAAAGTGGGGCGGTGGTTGCTGTGGCAGTCGAGTGGTGGCCGAACCAAAGAAGAAGAAAAAAAACAGATTCGAACTCAATTTCTTTATTTATAGAGGAATGGCTATCTCAAAAATGTATTTTCAGAATTAACAAATCAAAATCATGTGTATCCATGGATTTTCAAGAAAACAAGAAGCTCAACCAACTGTTTTTGAGCAGGGGAGTAGCGAGTGAATTAATAACAGGAGTATCAACAACTGAATTACCTGAGCACGGACGCAGCACATAGCACGGCAGAAGCAGCAGCACGACAGTCGTGTTTGAGCAGGGGAGGCGGCGGCCAGCGGACAGGCAGGGCGGAGGGCGGAGGCGCCTGAAGGAATGAGGGAAGTCAGGCTGTCAGGGATGAGGGAAGTAGGAGAGAGTGAAAAAAAACGGCAGTGGAGAGAACTAGGAAATAGTATTGAGATACATATTTTGGGAAACAAATGTTCCCTTGATTCATGCCTTTTAAATAGGATCTAGAGTTGCCAAAATATCATTGTAATATATTGATGCATGGCATTGGAATGAAAGACAGAAAAACATTAACCTAATATGTAATTTTAGGGTTTGGTTTAAAAATGTAATGGGCTTGGACTGATTGACCATATTACTTCACTTGACTATGATTACACTTTAACACGGTATTACTAATTATTATACTGTCATTATTCTAGATTAGTGATGTATATCATTGATTAATAGTGGTTAGTGTAGTTTTATGGTTTAGTCATAGTTTGGTCTTTTTTTTTTTTTGAAAGAAAAGGGATTTCATTAATATTTCGCCAAACGGCACTTACAAGTCATTTTTGAAAAACATAAAATTCTAATAGAAATACATATCACCCTAGAAATGTAAACATCGCAGATTTGACTTAATTTTGCCTTAATAAAAATCTTCATCTGAAGCAATGCAATCTGTGAGTTCGCTCTGGTTCGGCATACGATCTGCAGATGCGAAAATTTTGGGATGAACGTACTCCGATAGTCTTCCAGAATTTTACAGAAGTTGTGAAACCCTAATTCTTCATATCGAGTCTCGAACTTCAACCAATGAGAATAATTTCTCATACCTAAAAACAAAAGAACCATACTCACAACTCTCGTAGGGGAGAAGGAGATTTCCAAAACAGAACCTAAAAACCCCATAAAAGGGTTTGAGAAAATCTCATAAAGAGATACTAATTTATTGAACAAAACAAGAAAAATGAACTAAAAACTGAAAATAAAAGGGAAAAAGGGGCTTATCATGGATGAAAACATCCATGGCAGCCCCCTAATTGATGAAGAAGGGGTAAGGGAGGCTAGGGTTTTTAGAGAGAGAAAAGAGAAAAGGAGAGGGGAGGCTAGGTTTAATCCTGTTATCATAAATTTTCAAATTTATATAAATGTATAAAGAGCCTTATTTTTTATTTTTTATTGGTTTGTAGGATCTTGATGATGAGTTTGATGATCATATGGATGATTGAGGATGCATATGGATTATGGAGGCTTGAAGATGCATGAATTGAGTAATGGGCTCATGGCTACAAGAATTTATGAAGCCATTAAACATTTTTTAGTCTTTTTTTCATTGTTTTTTTTGGATATTAGTGTTATTTGTATTGTCCTAAATAGTATAAATTGCTCTAGACATAATTATTATTGTGTTTTTCTTATTTATGGGTATTTTTCTAGATGATTATTGATATTAATAATGCTGAAATTTGGAAAAGTAAAGAAAAATAAAGAGTTTAGGCCTGGACCCTCCAGACCCTAAAGGTCTGGGTCAAGGTCTAATTTTTCAGACCCTTAGGTCCATGTCTATAAAAAATATTTAGGGTCCGAGTCTAGGGTCCGGCCAGACCCGACCCTTGCCCATCCCTAATTATAGTAAACACAGTTTGAGTCAAAATCACTCGTGGTCAAGGTTTTTATTCCTATTGGGTCTAGAAAGTTTTTCTTGTAAAAATCTTGTGTGTTTATCTCTTTCTATTTTCAGTTTCTTTACATTTTGAAAATTTCTGCTCAACTACAATTCACCCCCCTCTTGTAGTTGATCTAGTTTTCATTCCAGAATAACAAGAATCTTAGGATTACTGTTAGGAAATGGGGTGTTGTCGTTTGATTAATGCCGAACAAAATCAATGAAATAATAAGGATGAGAAAAAAATAAACAAAATAAACAAAAAGAACACAAGGATTCACGTGGTTTGGTCAAAATAGACCTACGTCCACAGGTGGAGGATTCTTGCTTCTTCACAAAGAGAATAATTACAAGGAGTCCTAAATTCTAGACGCTAAAAGTGTTTCATAAGTCGTTTCAAATAATGAATATCAAGAGGTCCTTTTATAACATAAGGGACCCCCGCACAAAATCCCTAGAATATACTCCGTACAAAACCCTAAAAGAAAATCCAATTTGGAAACGCGTCTCGCAAACCGCGTGGCACGTTGATGGCGGCGAGTCGTGGTATGCTCTCGGCAGTTCTTCGTAAGACGGGAGTAACTTTCTTGTTTCTCAGTGGAATTAGGCATATGACCTATCGTTGGAAAGTTCTTGAAACAAGCTATCACCTTCAATTTGAATCACATGAAAACCATTTATAGATTGAAAAATATTTGTATTCAAAGTCAGCCTTATGCCATTCACAAGATTTCAAGTTACAAATAACAATTACTATTTTTTAAACACCATATATTGATTAATGAAAACACTCCAAGATTTACGGAGTTTTACACCATCTAACAAACATCATTGCATATAATAGGCTACTGTTTATCCAAAAAGAGGAAAAATAAAAATGACAAAGCAGCTATATAGCAATGAAGAAACTAGTATTGGTAAAAGTAAATTTGAATGTGGAGATTGTGTATAATATCTCTGGAACAATCCATCTAATTTATAATTCGATCACGATCGAAGTTGCTCTCTTAGGGAGTTTTACTTGGCTTCTTTTTGGGACTCCGAAACTTCCTTGGAATTTGTCTTTGTTCACTATTTATCAAATCAAATGCTGTGAACGAGTATGGTTGGACCACCACATCAATGTCATTACCTACTTCGCTTTCGAGTAAACTTGTGTATGGCACAACCTAACAATCACATGTTGCACATTAATCAGCAAGCATTTGTGTATCAAATAACGAATACATAGAATTGATCGTGAATGGACCGACTCGGCCATATTACTCCATGCATTTCAAAACATAAGGCACGCAAGATATTCGAGTTCGAATTTTGACCGTTAATTACTCTCAATTTATATGGATAAAAAATTTAAAAGAATTAATGTTATCCTAGTGTTTATATTTATGGTCAAAGCAAATTTTCGTAAAGCGTAAATGTCTTATATTTTACAACGAGAGGAGTATATAATTTGGATCATTATATCTCACTCATCTTCGTTGGGTTTGGGCTAGCACTATATATCCTGCCCAATTCTAGCATGGCCAAATGTTAAGCCCGACCCATGACCCGCTGTACTATATAATTGAAAAACACCCATGGTGATAAATGAGAATAAGGTATATATAATGTATAGTACCTTGGTTGGATTATCAAATGTGTTATCTACTTGCAAATCATCAGAAGCAAGCACAGTTTTCCTCCATAGTTTCACGGAATTCGAATCAACTCCATCAACAGAAATCTTCAAATTCGACGGTATTTTGTTGAAATTCACAACCTACATGATTAAATATCAAGATTAGTATATAATTAAGTATCAAGATTACCATATATATACACTATATATGCGTAATTAAGAAAATTTGATAACCTTGATTGTTATGTAATTCTTTTTGTCTTCCTCGTTAGTCCAGCTTATAGCGGTAACATATGTGTTGTTGGGTTTTGAATGATTGTGGAAATGAACATTCAGAAGTAACGCTCCACTTGATTGTTTAAAGAAGGTTTGCACCCAAAAACTAGCAATTCCGTAGACTTCATTTGTATTGAAGAAAATTGCATCTGGATTCCATCTGTAGTTAACCAAAATTCCAAGAGAAAATGAATGAAAATGCAATAATTGAGTGATAAATTGTGTAATCAATCACTGAGTAGTGAGTACTTACGCTCTGTTCTTCTCATTCACAAAAAGTGGCGCATAGCTTACCATTTCAACAACATCACTGCATTATGATCATAACAATGAACATTAGTTTTTATAAGCACAAAAAGCATCAACATTAATAACATATGATACTTCGTCCACAGGTCAAGGATATATTTATGTATAGTTTTGGATATTATTTTGTATAGAGTAACCTTTCCATATTAGATTAATGGAAAACCCTCCGATCATGTCATATTAACTTTTTCATTATTTACATAATTTACTTTGACCATGTTTTTTTAATTATAGAAAAAAATATCATTATGTAGAATGTCATTGGATATATTTCAATGTATATGTTCAAAATATCACTAATTATATAATCATTGAAGATATTAATGGTCAAAGTGGTGTATTACTACTCGTAAAAGTCAAAATAGTAGAGTTAATCAAAGTTAGTTTGACCCCAAAAATGCCATGATTCGGACAGTTTTTTTAACTGACCCGACCCGACTTTTTTGGTTTGACAAGTTCATGGCAACTTAAAAATGTTTTCTAGTTCAAGATTTAGCCCGAAAAAGCCGCTTATTTGGCTTGAAAAAGCGGGCTCTAGACACACTCAAAATCAGCCCAAAGTGGGGGTGTTTTGAATGCGGCCTGCGATTTGATTACCTCTACAAAATGGTAAAAGGCGTAAAACTAAAAGAAAACAAAGCAATCTACCGGTGAAATTAAGATGATGATCAATTGATGACATTGATAAAATAGTAAATTACATGCCTGTTTTGCTCTAGTGAAAGTAAGAATGCAGCTTCAGCTAATGCTGCTTCGAACGTTCCATTCATCAGTTTGTCTTGGGGATATATCACAGCATACTCGCTCACAAATGCCTGGAGATAGAATGGTAATTATTAGTATATTTATTTCTCTTTAATTTGGATTTTGTTTATATTCTTTTTTAATGTACTTATGTACATTCTCATAATGTAAACGATACAAAAATACTATTATGTGATATTTTGTTAGATTTGTTTTGATATGTATTTTCAAAATATAAATATTGGCAATTTATAATTAAAGATATTGACGATTGAAGGTGTGTATTAAAATCGTGAAATACTACTATTATATAATAAAGCAATACCAAATGATTAGCAAATCCTTTGCATACCTTAGGTGCATGAGGGTCATCCCTTCTTATCTTCTCAAATACACGAGTGAGCTGAAGCATGTCCTGAACATTTGTATATCTCTGAAAGTACATTTATATCCCCAATTATTAAGAATTAAAATGCTAAGATAATTTTTGTAAAATAAAAGTGTTTAGAAAAAAATAATTATTACATGAAAATCATATAAATCAACAGGGTGACTTAATGGCCTCGTTGTTTCATCACAATTTGAGATGATTTTGATATCTGGATATGCTTTTTTTAAGGTATGGTAGAACTTGACGTAATTTCCTGAGCAACAAACGATAGAAGAAGAGTATTGAATTAAAATTATAACCTCCATTAAACAATTGAAATGAAAAATCATAGAAGCATATAATCGTATAAATATAACACTTGCTTATTTTTCTTTTCACAGTCTCCGATGTTGCCATGGGCGTTCTTCTTAGCAAGAATTATTGCAGTAGGATAATGGCTAGGAGGATTTGAAAGGCATTATGGCATTAAGATTTCTCAGGTTTAGCCAAGGCTTAGCTCATGACCCCACTACTCGTCGTATGAAAAATAAGTAATTTCTGTTGGGCCTTTATCCGTTTTTTAGGTTCATTAGGAATCTTATTGGTTGGAATTTCAAGCTATCTTGGTAGAAATTTGATATCTTTATTTCCCTCCCAGTAAATTCTTTTTTTTCCACAAGGAATCGTCGTGATGTCTTTCTATGGGATCGCGGGCCTTTTTATTACCTTTCACCATTCATTCTAAATTGCTATTAAATATTTCAAAATGATGTGTAAAAAGATTTTATGTAACTAGTTTGACCTTTCGAAAATAAAGTGTCGCTCTTTTTTGAAGATGAAAAGAATGTCTTGGCCTAGTGATCGATTAATATTGAAGTGCTGTGAACAATAGGTCACAGGTTCAAATCTCCCTTCCCCTTATTTGTACGACTTTCGTGGCTCATATAGATTAAAAAAAAAAAAAATACACACCTCGATACATCTCTTTATCTCTTTCACAACCCTCATTTCCTATCGCAACATAATTCAGCTTAAAAGGCTCTAAATGTCCCATCTTTGCACGCAACGAACCCCATGTTGAATTTGGACTGCCTCTAGCAAACTCGATACTATCAAGCATTTCCTGCATCGCGGAAATGTACATTGATTTTTGTGACGATGTTCTCGTTTGTGAAAAATAAAGCAATACAAACAATTCTCAAATAAAGTTGTGGTTTTTAAGGTACGTTACTTGCAAAAAGGGCGCAAGAAGATACTTATTAACTTGTTCCTGGATTCCAAGTCCTGCAATAAGATGATTAGTTTTTCATGAGAATGGAAAGTAGCTCATTACTAGTTATAGAACAAAAGTATTTACTTTATATTATCGAGTATTGTCACATATATGATATAATGTAGATATCATTATTTAGGCTCCGTTTGGTAGGGCGTAAAACATTTTCAGTGTGAAATGATTTTCATGGAAAATAATTTACAATGGAAACCACAATTCCAAAATTAGTTTTCCGTTGTTTGATTCCATGTAAGAAAAATAATGTAAATGAAAGAAATATGAAAGGGAAAGTAAGGAGGTAGTGAAAGGAGTCTGTAAGAGAGATAAGGAAAACAGTTTTCCCTTCATTTTGAAGGGAAAATGGTTTTCCATCATTGGGAGTATAATTTTACTTTAAGGGAAAATGATTTTACAATCCTTTGCCAACCAAACCATGTAAAACTAATAATATATAGATGAAAATAGTTTTCCAGTAAAACGTTTTACGCCCTACCAAACTGAGCCTTAATGAACAATTTTGGGACGCAACAACAACAATGTGAGAGCCTTAATCCCATTGATAAGGATCGGTTGTGGATCTGCATGAGTCAAGATTCTGGATTGCCAATTATGATAAACAAAATTTATGAAATTTTAAGATATCTACACACCATTATTGACAACCCACACTGGCTCAACACCTAGATCCTCTGCTAGCTGTAAGGAGAAAACAAAAGGACTAATTAAGCTTAATTATAGGTTAAAAAACAATTTGAGCATGATTTTAAGTGTATTTTTAAGATAATCACTTGAAGATATTCAAGGAATCCAAGCCCATCATCACTCCAGTAATTCCAAACATCGCCAAAATGTCCTGGCCTTTCTTCCCATGGACCGATTGTTTCCTTCCACCGGTAAGAATTTCTTAGATAATTTCCTTGAATATAAGATCCACCTGCAAGTTTCGATATATAATTTCACATCATCGTGTTAGAATTTGAACAAGCTTAGATAGAGACCTATAAAGAACTAAAGAAAACTAGAAATATATTAGATATTATATAGTTCCTCCATTTTTTTTTTTAAGTGAATACATATTGACTAGAGGGGATCAATATGGCCCCGGTCTAGAAATGGGTGGGCTCTGGGCATGCTTTTACAGCCCATGGTTCGAGCCCGCCTTGATTTTTAGGCAAAAAAGACAGAGTTACATCAACTTAGATATGGAAAACTAGGCTAAATTTTAGCCCTGCCTGAAACCCTACCTGACCCGGCCTGAATTAGTAGCTTTTAGTGTGGAAATTTTTACCCGGTTCATGATCACCTTTCTAATGTTGACTTTGACAATATTCACATATTTTACTTTGACTTTTTTATGATTTATACTTTTAAAAATTACAGTTTTTGGGATCTTGTTGAAATTGTGTCGATGTATATATTTTCAAAAAAAAAATTGTAATTTTTTGTGGTCAGTCCACATATACAATTAATTATCGTATTATAAAGTTACTAATTTATATATTAGGGATTACTTATAATTGTAGGTTCACTTATTACTAGTTATTACTATAGTAGGAGGTTACTAATAATTTAGTTGTTGAGGTTGGATATTTCTCTTGTTGGGGTTACTTATGTTAGGGATTACTGATCATCATCAATATGACAGAGGTTATTCATAATTTTTGGTAATGTATTATTGAAGGGTTACTTATGTACTAATAAAGTTAGTTTGTATTTTGTGCGAGCGGCCACATGATTATTAATCGTGCAGTCAGCAGCACAGAAGACTTGCTTATTGATAATTAGATATATTAAGATTTGAAATATTTCTTTTGCAAGCATAGATAAAGAAAGATCAACTAAAAAACAGAGGACTTTAAGTACGAAATGTACCAGGAAATCTAAGAAATTTAGGCTTCAACTTCAGAAGCATTTGCACTAAATCAGTTCTGTATCCATGACCCTGTGCATAGAACTCATGTTAGAACAATTTGATTAAAATTTCTTACATCCAGAAAAAAAAGAAAAAGACTTCACCTTGTATGTGTTGTTAGGTATAGCAGAAACTTGATCAAGCCAAATGGTTCCTTTTTGGCTTGTTGTGAACTGAAGTCTACATTTTGTATCTGATCCTCTAGCTCTTAATGTGATCTTTATCTTTGTCCAATCTTTAACTTTTTCAGCTTCACGCCTTAATATTATAAAATTCACAAATTCAGGAATATAACATTGCAAAAATTATTAAAAGAGACGGTCTCATTTTAATATAAAAACTAGTTATTAGGCCCGGGCTACGCCCCGGGTAAGAAAAAATTTCATTTATTAATATAATACATTATGACAATAACACTAAATACAACTTAGCCTAGTGGTTAGAACTTTAGTATATGTACTTGAGGTCTCAGGATCAAATCCTATATTATGCAATTTCTTAATTTTTTATATTGTACATGGATTACATGAACTAAAACTCCCTAGGGAGAGCGCCACGTAGCACATTTTCTTGTTTTTGCACGTCTTTTAATATATTTGTATAGATAGACGTAGTCACTAAATGGATTAAACTAGTCACCGAAAGAAATTAACATATTAGTCACTATTGGACTAATTCTCTTTTCAATATTGAGCTTACCATTGCTTAATTTTAATTTAAAAGTAGGCGGTATCTTATAAGATAAACTCCATATATTGTGTAACTTGATCCGCTAAAAAAAATGATCAAATGGAACTTCTCATCAACTTGTAGCAAATAAAATGAATTGTGCGACTATAATATCAATATAACACATAATCATATACTTCCGTGTGTGGGTGAGGTGAACTTTGAGGGTTTAGTTTTCAAAGAATTATATGTATGTATGTACAATGCGTTTAGTTTACAATAAGAAAACAAATTTGGGTACCTACTCCCCACTGTATAAGTGAACAGAGAAGATAGAATAATTTCTTATGTCTAGACAAATAAATTTTGGCACTTCTTAAGAAAAAATTGCAACGGGCACACACAGCAACTTATTGGGCAACTATACTTGGACATGTTCCTCACTGGTTTCTCTGAGAAACTGAAATATTCTATTCTCAAGACAACAATCAAATTTGTACTTTAATGGGAAAAAGACAATTTGAAAATTTATCTTTTTAGTTAGGTGATGTGTTATGATATGGTGATAAAATTTGAAAAAAAAAAAACAAATAGAAAAGAATCTTATTGTGTCGGTTATATTTTATATACTCCTCACATATAGGGATAATAATGAATTAAATCCAATAAGACTGAAACTTGGGTCATGTCTGAAAAATCAAATTCTTTCATAAATCTATTGGGTATGGTGGATCCAGGGTTTAAAATAGATCCACATCAAATTCTTAAGAAATTGTTTTTAATATATTATTACTTGTTATTCTTTTATGAAATACTATATGTTTTCTCCCAAATTTTTATGAGTATAACCGAGTTAACACTAAATAAAATACTTAATAAAATTATGAATGAATAAAGGGCCGACTCTACAAAAGCTCATTTTAACAAATTTAGTATCCTGCATTTTGAAGTTAACTGTTTTAAGAAAAAATATATATTCCTCTATCGTTCAAATGTGGGTCTAAAATCATTGTATTAAAAATCAAATTCGTCCCTTATATATTTAAATTATGATCTGGCCCAAACCCTTTGATCAGTCAAATAAACTTAGATGTCGACACTCAAAATTGGGTCGAGTCTAACCGGATTTGGTCCCAATGACAACTTATTTAGATCATGCGCGGAGTTATGTACTTACAGTATGCGCTGGAAGGCAAGCACTTGTGTCCCATCATCCGTAACTAGTGACACAATACCATCAAGTGGTCCAGTTGATTTAATGTAGAATACCACATTGTAGCTATTGCCTTCTTCAATATTCTACAAAGATCAACATTATTATTTTTGGTTAAACCATCATCTAATTAACAAATATACATACATAATCACACACATTATTATTGGTATTGGAATCCTTATTACCATTCCCCAGTAACCAGGATTGTAGACTCCAACTCCACCAGGAGGGCAAGTTGTTTGGTCACAATGTACGTCCATCCGAAGAGCAACTGGATTATATTGAAAGCATGATGAAAGCTCTGTTATTATGGATATTGCATTTTCATCTCCAATGACACCCCATGGATTAATTAGTGAAGGTGTATAGCGACCTCCGGCTTCGAATCCTATATTTTGATGTAATTAAGCACACAATTAGGTACATTCATATACATATTAGAGGAAAATATGGGAAATAATGTATTTACTGATAGTGTATAAATATATTCCTGGGGCCTCAACCATCAGCTTAAGCTGATGGTTGAGGCCCCAGGAATAGATTTATACTCTATCACTTACAAAGTTACAATATTTGTTAAAGTCTAAACAACTAAAGTATAAAGTTTGGTGAAAGTAATTAGTGAAATATAACCTCTATTATTAACGAGTTCTGCCCATAAACCACCAGCCCCAGCATGATTAATCTCCTGAAATTGCAATACGAGATGTTAGTTACATTTCACATAATACTTAATAAAACTAAAAAAAGACGGAGAGAGTAATGATAATGATAATGATAATGATGATTAGTGTGTACGTACGATCACGTACCTCGAAAAATATGCCGAAGAAGTGTGGAGGTATGAGACGTCCTTTAGAAACATCGACAGAGAGCGATGATGTGAGAAAATGGTTGTGATGATGTTGATGATGAGCAGAGCAAAGTTGGGAAATGATAAATGTTACTATTAAGAACCAAAGAATCAAGTGATAAAAAATAATAGGCTTACAAAAAGCCATATCTTAATTTTGTTATGCTCTTGTAACAAAGCTACAAAAACGCAACTTCTTTGACAACCTATGAAAAATTAGAGTGGGGTGAAGACTGAACAGAGAAGAGAAGATGACTTGAACTTTATAGCATTAGTAGTATACTACTAAAGTGTATACCAAGGTATGTCATGATTCATGAAACTATATAATAAGAATTAAACATGTGAGAGTGAGACCGTGAAATGCATGGACTTTTATGCACTTATAGAAGTATATACGATTATAGGAAGTTCAAGTATTATGGAAGCAGTGTCATAGAGCAAGTTGATCTTTTTTTGGCAACGAAGTTGATTTTTGTTGTAGTTGGATAGAGATTTTTCTTTATGATGATTGATTCTTTTTGTCAGTAGCAATTACATTTGGATCTCATGGATATCAATACAATCTTTATTTGGCATGGTATGGGCTATGGAGTAGGTGATATGGATTCATTTATGTTTGTTTCTAGTATATGAGTTTGTCTTGTAAAAAACCACCTACTTTTAAATTAAAATCAGGCGATGGTAGGACCAATATTAAAAAGAAAATTATACCAATAGTGACTAGGTTAATTTTTTCGATGACTAGTTTAATCCATTTAGTGACTAGGTCTACTTTTATATTAAAATTATACCGTTTCTTTTAATAATTTTTGCTATTATGTAGCTTCTCTTTTGACTTAGCTTGTGCTTAATAATTATCCCAAAATAAAAAATATTCAGCGTGTTTATCATATATTCGAATATACTTAGAAACAATAAGTACTTACATATTAAGTTATTATAGATATTATGTAGTAATATACTGTGGGTTATTTATTAGGTCATCAGCCTCAAAAATATATTGGTTATCATACTAAGTATATAACAATTTTATTACAATGTAAACATGCTACATCATTTGTTAAAAAGTGTGCCAAATCGCATATAAGAATGATACAATGCAAACAATAGAAGTTGTATTTACTTGCTGTATTCTAATATGTATTATTAGAGTGAGTGACTTGTTTGTAAATAGTTGCTTGCTATATACGAAAATAAGATTTCTTCAGGGAAATCTGATTTCATTGCAATAATAGTCATAACGCTCTTGATCTTTTAACCTATTATATTGCATTATTGAAAGTTTGAATAAGAGCATTTTCAGATTGGTGGGGACTAAAGTGCATGTTGCCAAAATAAATACTAGGATCTGAACAAAGTTTAATTTAGAAGAGTAAAATATAATAAAACAAAATGTTTACCATGACTACAAGATTATGGATATACGGTTTCATTAAAAAAATGGAAAAATTCACTCTTGATCATCTTGATGAAGTATAAGAGAAGGAAAGGCTATAGTTTTCCCTCCTTCTGTACGCACTAATCAGTTAACCTAAGACGCAATTAATGGATTTTATTACATTATTAAGCTTCCTATAATTAATACTTTTTCCGTCTCATGATATAGTGCTTGTTTTTCTATCTTCAGATCAAATTTTAAAATCTTTGACTAAATATTTTCATTTGTAAACATTAAAAAAAAAAACGTATTCATATGAGATGTTGTTATTCGCTTTAATGTATAGTTTCATTTAATATCAATTTTTATATTTTTTTATTAATAAGGAATTGAAGATATCTAAAGTCAAAGATTTATTTTAAAGATCGTGTAAAAAAGAAACAAACACTATATTATGGGACGGGGGGAGTAGTTTTCAGACTCAATATTACATGTAAGTGAAGGTTAATTAAAAATTTCACAATAAGACACCCCTAATTCCTTATTAAATGCATGCATAATTAAAGTTATCCTTCACCACTAATAATGCTATTGACCCGTGACTCATTGCCTTAAATCAACTATTCTGATCTTTAAACTTGCCTTTCTCTCTCCTCAAGCCTGTCCTGGGGAAGAGGCAAGTGTTTGATTGTAGGCCTGTAGGGGAATATGGGGTTGAGAAGGGAGATATTGAAGGATGAAGTAAATAACAAGTTAAGTCACGGGTTAATTAGAAGTATTATCACGAAAGTGGTAATTAAGCTCTTTAAGTTTTCTCAAAAGTAAGATTAGGCCTTTTAAGTTTTATTTATGGTGATTAGCTTCCATTTTACCTAAATGTGAGATTACACACTTATTATAACATTCAACCATTTTCTCATTAGTAAATAATTTTTTTAATACTAAGATATGAGGAAGATGAGGATAATTGCATAGTGATAGGACCTAATTTGGCAAGGGTATTAGGAAGAAGAGATGCACATTTAGTGAAGAAATCATTTTTTTTTCTATGTATGTTTGTACTTAATACGAATAATTTATGTATTTAAGATATTTCATATTATCATAAATAAACTTTAAATTTTTTCCCCAAGGTATTTCCTAAAAAAAATACATTTGTAACAAAAAAAACAAATGATTATATATACTAATGAATGCAATATCACATCTAGGTGAAGTTGTGGGGCTTAATCACCACAAGCGAAACTTAAGAGGCCTAATCTTACTTTTGAGCAAACCTAAGGAGCCTAATCATCACTTTGCCGAAGTCTTATTAATATGCAACTTCAGATTAGGCATTGTATTATGATTCTTCCATGAAGGGTTTTTTTGTGTGTGTTAGAGAGCAATGCAATAAAGTGCAATAATAATATAGATATAAATGGGATTCAATTCCTGCATTAAGTGTATAGTCAACCTCACAGGATTTTATCAACTAAGTTACATGGTATTTATGTGGTATGTACACAGAACACAGTAGTTTTCATGTTGTAAACACAATAACTTGTGTTTGCTTAATAGCCACTATCAACTATACAATTACTTCCTCTATTTTTTTTTACCCAAATTAGTACATACATACGCCTATATGATGATAACCATACGCTCGATGAACATGAAGCACTAGATTATGAACAAAAAAACCAATGTCAGTGAATAAATACCAATAGATATGTACATATGTTCATTTGGCTTGGTGTCTATGTACTAGCGTGTGTACCATCTAGGATTTGATTTTTTTTAGGTGTTACACTTCTTGTTTTCACGCCATCCAATGTATTGCTTTGATCAATAATATCTTTAAAGAATATAGCGAAAAAAAATAAGATCACACTTAATTATGTTATTTCTTATAATAAGAAATAACAAATCGAATAAGGTTAATTGATGAATATAAATTATTACGTAAACATAAGTTGCGTAGCATCTAAAAAAGCACGAAGGAAGTATAATGTATAAGAGAAACCCGTGTTTTTTTTGGGTTGGCCTCGAATTAATTTCAGTATTGTTACCACTCAACATCCTTGTTGGGGTCAAAATTAGAATGTGGTACAATAAGCCTCATGCAGTCATGCTAGTGGTGGTGGTTGTAACTTGTAAGCATTTTGGGCCATGTTACTTTGGAAAAAGTTTGTGTGGGTTGTTTAATTACAAATACTAGTAATACTACTGTGATGCTTGGTACTGTTAAGTCTCAAGTGTCAACTTGCTATTACCATGGGCCCCATTTGTGTTGATTTTAGTGCTTGATGGGCCATACCTGCTAGCCGTTGCACTTTGTAGGAGGGCCACTATTTGGCCTCCAATTGAGAATGGTAGTGCGTGGTGGAAAATAAAAGTTGGATTCATGTGCCGTTGCACGGCTTTTATAGTTGGCTCTGTATGAGGGCGACTGGTGATATTGGATTCTTATTGGCTGTTGCACGCCTATTAAGTGTTTGTTCGGTCCAAGGACCTATTTAGTTGCATAGAATTTTTTCTGGTTGTCGGTGACTCGTCAAGCTCCATTTTGAAATAACGGTTTTTTCACCGGTTATTCTATTTGGTTTTTTAATGTTCACCTAATATCCTCGTGTTTTCCAAAATTCACCAGGTGTCACTATAGTTTTGTATTTTTTAGATCTGACAAAGAACAAAATTGAAGAAGAATATTATTTTATTTTCGTTCAATTTTTAGATTCAATTTAGTTTTATTTTTGTTCAATTTTTAGGTTCAATTTCGTTTTATTTTCGTTCAATTTTTATGTTCAATTTCGTTTTATTTTCGTTCAGTTTTTAGATCTGATTTTGTTTTATTTTCGTTCATGTGTTTCATTCTTTTTTGACATTTTGTATTTCATCCATGTTGGGTTCGACCATGTTGTAATTCTTTTTCATCCATGTTGTATAATATGATTTTGACATTTTTAGATCTGATTGGTGTTTTATTTTCGTTCATGTGAGTTTGTCTCTATTTTCAAGTCTGTAATTTAGATCTGGTTAATGGTGAAATGAATTTTTATTTTTTATTTTTATGAAAAATGAGCCATTTGCGTCGGATGTGGTCCTCCATCCGACGCAAATCCTACGTTTTTTTTAAAAAAAAATGAAGCATATGTGTCGCACATGGCCAATGGTGCGACGCAGATGCGTGATTTGTGTCGCACCATTGGCCATGTGCGACGCAAATTTCCCTTCTTTGTTGGGCTGGGGAGAGCCATATGCGTCGCACCGTATACAAGGTGCGACGCAAATAGCTAAACGATCTACGTCGTTTTCGCATACGATGCATATCAATTATAGGTCATTTGTGTCGAGACCTGTGCCGTCGGATCCATGTCCGACGCAAATAGGGGTCCCAGGTCCGACGCAAATCGATGTTTCTCTACTAGTGCTACCTATAGGGAGACAGTTATATATACGGAGTCTAACCATTGGCTTGCTGCAATGAGAGATGAGATGGAGTCACTTCGAAGAATGAGATTTGAGATTTTGTTCCTAAGCCTTTAAAGAGAAAATTTGTTACTTGTAAATGGATTTTCAAGGAAAAGGAGGGGATGACATCTGCATAGGGGGTCAAGTATAAGGCTCGATTAGTTGTAAGAGGGTTCACACAAAGAGAGGGAGTACACTACAATAAGATCTTTTCACTTGTAGTCAGACACACTTCTAAGGGTGCTACTAGCAATAGTTCCACATCAGGATCTTGAACTTGAGCAACTAGATGTAAAAAACAGCTTTTCTACATGAAGAGTTCGAAGAGGAAATATACATGGCTCAGCCAGATGATTTCCATCAAGTTTCAAGGAGAGAAAATTCAGTTTGCAAGTTGAAGAAGTCATGTTATGGGCTAAAGCAATCTCCAAGGCAATGATACAAGAGGTTCGATAGCTACATGGTGGAGCTAAGCTACAACATGAGTTCATATGATTGTTGTGTATATCACAACAAGTTGACAGATGGATCTTTAATCTACTTAGAGATGTATGTAGATGATATGTTGATAGCAGCAAAGAACAAGTTTGATGTTCAGAAGTTGAAAGAGCTTCTTAGTGCCGAGTTTGAGATGAAGGATTGAGTGTGGCACGAAAAATTTTGGGCTTCGAAATATATAGCACTAGTAGGAAAAACCTCATTTGATACAGTCAAAACTGGCCTTGCAGATGCGGTTTTGGTCCGCATCAGACGACGGCGCAGGAGGTCACTAATCATTTCTGATGCGATCTTGGACCGCATTAGAAAACAATAATCTGATGCGGTTTTAGCATGACCGCATCAGATTTTGGGTCATGAAATTATTTAAAAAAAACCTGCTTTGCACTGCAGGTCTGCAGCAACAAAGCAGGACCAAATCCAACAAAGCAGCACCATAGTTTGTATACGCCATTTTGTACATATATATATAAGAAAAAACCAAAATGTGTATATATACAATAATAATACATACGAAAACTACTTCCTCCGTTCCAAATTAGATGTTACACTTTCTATTTTAAGAAGTTTCAAATTAGATGTTACACTTTCATTTTGGTTAATAATTTCTCTCTATCTCTCTCCTATCACATGGGACCCTTTTGTTTTCTTTCTCTATCTCTCTCCTCTCCAAAATTGTCTAGGAGTCCGTGATTTTAAAAGTGTAACATCTAAATTGAAACGGAGGAAGTATATAAATTATGTAACTAAATCTAACTAAATAACAATACATATGAAAATGACCGGAAAAAAAACTAAATCTAACTAAATAACGTAAATTACATAAACTAAGCAAAAATTACAAACAAAAACGAACTACATCTAACTAAAAATATAAATTACGGAAAATAAACGAATATACAAAAATAAAAAATTAACATATATATATAATTAACAAAATAAAACGAAAATTAAGAGCGAAAAAGCAAAAATTAAGAACGAAAAGCGAAAATTAATGGCGAAAATAAAGAGCCAAAAATTATAAGAAAATGGAAGCCAAAAAATAGACACGAAAATGGCAGCCCAAAAAACCAAAATGAAACCTACATCCAAAACCAAATCCAAAAACTAAATCCCAAATAAAACGAACAAATCTGGTAAAAAAAACGAAAAAATGGAAGAAAAAAAAAACAATTTCTTATGTACATATCTTTGATTCTTCGTCTCTTTATTTCGTCATTCCCCATTTTCGCTCTTTCTTTCTCCGTTCTTCAATTTCTTCATTCTTTAATTTCTTTGTTCTTGGTTTCATCGTTTCTTCGATTACGTTTCTTGTGTTGTGGGATTTCGTTTCGATTTCGTTCTTCATTTTCGTTTCATCGTTTCTCCGTTATTGCATGATAGTAGAAAGGAGAGAGGAGAGAGGAAACAGGAGACAACTGGGTGAGGGAGCAGTAGAGAGGAGAGAGAGACGAGATTAGGGTTATGAGGGAAGAGAGATAGAGTTTTAGGGTTAGGAGCGAGGAGGGGAGTGATGGGCCACGAGTTATTTTATGTTTGAGCGAAAAAATAACTGGGCCAGATTTAGCGTGCTGGTTCATGGGGAGTGCTGGGCCATATAGAGCGAAAAAAGTAATAAAAATTTGATGCGGTCCATAAACCGCATCAGATTTTAACAAAACTGCATTGGTTTATTTAAACTGATGCAGTTGACTGTGGACCGCATAAAATTGTAATCCTAACTTTTTCTCCCATTTTTAATGTTGATTTTCGGATGCGGTTTTACGAAAACCTCATATGATATTAAGTGACATATAAGACTTTTTTCGACTGGTGTAGGAACATGATTCAAAAGAAGCTTTTCTTGTCACATAAAGGTTATATTGAGAAGATATTGTTAGGGCTTGGCATGTCAACAACAAATCCTATAGATACTCCTAGTGCGACCATTGGTCATTTGTCGGTTGCTTTTGCACCTAAGTATGCTGAGGAGAAGGAGTACATGTCTCGGGTTCCTTATGCTAGTGTCGTAGGGAGCTTGTTGTATGCGATGGTTTGCACTAGGCCAGATTTTGCACATGCAGTCAATGTTGTTAGTAGGATTGTGGGTGATCCTGGTGAGGAACATTGATAGGCGGTCAAGAGGATCTTTTAGTATCTTAGAGGTACGTCAAATATTGGTCTGCTTATTTATGAAGGTGATGTGACATGTTTAGTCACATGTTTCTCTGATTTTGATTATGCTATGGATGTGGATGGTAGGAGATCTATGACTAGTTATGTTTTCACTCTTGGTGGTTCTGTTGTGAGTTGGAAAAACTACTTTGCAACCTACGGTGACGTTGTCAACCATTGAACAAGATATATGGCCTTGACAAAAGCAACTAAGGAGGGAATTTGGTTAAAGGGGCTAGTGAGTGATTTGTATCTACATCATGGTCAGGCGATAGTGTATTGTGACAGCTTGAGTGTGATATGGTTGGCGAAGGATCAAGTTCTAAATGAGAGGACTAAACATATTGATGTCAGGTATCACTTTTTAAGAAGTGAGACAATAATTAAGGTGAAGAAGGTAGGTACAGCTGAAAATTTCGCTGATATATTCACCAAGCCGATTCCACATAGTAAGTTTCAATATTGTTTGGACTTGCTAAATGTTCAAGGTTGTTAATTTCCCCTTGGGGCAATTTTGGGGTCCTTAGGGGATGATCTAGTATCCTTAAGGGACAAATCTGGTATGGTTGTCTTTCAAGGGGTAAATCTGATTGCAGGGAGGATCTGGGCATTGTGATCAATGCATCTATTTATCTAGATATCTGGTTCGTTTGTGAGAGGATTCACAGTGGAGATTTGTAGGAACTTGTGCATTGTAGGAATTTGTGCATTGAATCTGTTCAAAAGTGGGTTTCATTGGCTCGCCCTGTCTGGTCGGACAGGCTCGTCCGACCGGGCGAGGTTGATTGCTTCAGCAGACACATAAAAGTAAGGCGTCCGATCGGCCTCCTTAGCGAATTACGACTGGGCAAACAACGCCCGATCGTGCCCGAAACATTAACATGCTTGTAGAAAATGACTGCTCGATCATGCGGATATCGTTCGATCAGGCGGATGTCAATTTGACACGGGATGCACGACTTTCTTTTGGGGTTATCGTTATATTATAACCTAGGTCTTTGAGCCTTCATTAGTGTGAAAAACACATCTGTAATTTGTTTTCTTTAAGATCAATACAACTATTCTCTCTCTCCTACCTGTGGACATAGTCAACACATCGTTGGCAAATCACGTTAACTCTGTGTCTTTTTTATTATTATTGACAGGAAATCTGTGTCTTCTTTATTGTTTTCTGCTTTTATTATTTGTTCTTTATCACATCCATTATAACAAGTACATATGATTTGATTAATGGAAGGTAAACGAATTATGAGAAAAGCATGTGATCATTTTTAAATGGACTTACTTTCATAGGTTATATGCAAATGCTTAAATTCAAGTTATTTTGCTCAAGATATGCGAGAATGAGTTGTTTATTCAAGATTTTATTCTCGAATTGAAACATAATCTAGTTTGACTTCTTGAATATTTTGTCCAAAGGTTTTGGCAACTTCAGTAGCTCCTTTACTCGGGTATGTTATTCATGTTGTTCCACTATTACTTTTATACTAGTTTTAGGACCCGTGCATAACGCACGGGAGTATTTATTATTTTATTACATGTTTAAAGAAAGTCACATAATAACATTGACTTAACTTCTCATATTATTACACAAAATCATAAAACATAAAGTATGAGTGGTGATGAACAAAAATTACAAATGAAATTCCCAAATCAATTTATATATATGTTTGCGAACACTTTCTTGTAAATTACATTTGGTGTATTTGCACGCAAACAATGTTTTTCATCCAACAAAAGGATCTTGAGACCCTTTTTGCTTGTAACTCTAGAAACGACAATATAAAATTGTCCATGGCTGAAAACAGGTATCCAAAGATACAGGCCTACATGAGACAGAGTTTGTCCTTGACTTTTATTTTTGGTCATAGTAAAAAAAATCATTAATTAAAGGAAATTGTCATCTCTGATAACTGATAGAAAATTTAGCGAAGTCAAACAGGATTAGTGTCATTCTTGGGATAAATAATATTTTCTCCGGCATTGCTTCCGAAATAATAGTAACTTCCCGTGCATCGTGCATACTGCACGGGAAATATTTTGTCTTATAAATTGAAAATTTTAAGAAGTTTCTCCTAAAGTCATGGTGGAGAATATTAACTTGTGATTTAAGATTTCATAATCATGTATTGAGATTATTTTAGAAACTGACTTATAACCCGTGTCTTTAGGCTGATGTATTAATGCCATAGTAGATCACATGACCCACCTTTTTAAAAAAAAAAGTTGATAGAAATAGTATTTGCTCTGTCTATTGCTTCCCATAGAGTCTAAGATAAAATCACAATTCGCACCACCAATAACACTCAGCCATACGCCGGTTTCAACAACCACTTATGAAAGTCTTATTCTACCTCTTGCGCCATAGATGCATCATATTTGGCCACCCACTTGTAGTTGCCCACTTAGTCATGATTTTAAATTTTTACAGGTGCAACTGCATGGGAATTTTTTTTTATTTTATAAATTTAAGATTTTATGTTATTTCCCCTAAAATCAGAGTGAAAATATTTAACTCGTTCATCTATCAAATAGATGATATAAAAGTTAGTTAGGAATAAAAAATAAGTATATACATAAATTTTAATTTTAATTTGCTATTAGACCTATGCAAATTGTACGGGAAATTTTGTTCCAAAAATTTAAGATTTTATGTTGTTTTTCCTAAATCATTGTAGAAATAGTATCTTGTGATTTAAAGTTTTATAATCATGTATTTATTTACCTTGAAAATGGCTTATGACCCATGTGTTTAGCAGTTGATGTAGTTAATATCATTGTGGATCACGTGACCCATTATTAATCTTATAAAAAGAATTGATTGATTTTTTTCGCTTATGGCCTACTCCCTCAGTTTCCTAAAGATCTTCCTTTTTACTGTTCATACATATACCAAGGAGGATCCACTTGTGTGGGGTGTGGGGTGGGTAAAGTATGAGAGAGAAAAGGGTTAATATAAATAAACAAATAAAAATGGGTTAAAGTAGGAGAGAGAAAGGAAGTAAAATTGAATTAATAATGTAATGGTGGATCATATGATAGGGATATGAGAGGGTAAAAAGGAGAAAAAAAATTCCAAATAAGGAATAAAGTAAAAAAGGGAAGATCTTTTGGAAACGCACTTAAACGGAAAGAGGGAATATCTTTAGGAAATGGAGGGAGTACTACTTTATCTAAAGGATAGATTAGATCACACAATTTGACCATATCTCGTACTCAACCATTAAGCCACTTTTGTTCCCGTTACCTACAATCCCTCTACCTCCATATCTTGTGCCTTGCACCACCATTGCATTAGGCCATCCATTGGACACCATTGTTTGCAATAATCTGCATTTGCCTTTTTTCCATTCACTTTGCATACATTTTTTTCTGTTGATTTTGAAATTTGTTGATGGGTTTTTGTTAATTTGCAAGGAGGTAATGTATTCTACTGAGTTTTAATTGATAAAATTAGAAAAGTTATGGAACAATATACCCATTGGCTTGAAATTAGCTAATCTGTAGTTTTATATTTGAAAACTCGTGTTTTGAGTATCTTGTATTAGTTCGACTTTAATTTTATTATGGTTTTTTAAATAAAAACACATTTTTTTTTATGAATATGGTTTAAATCTCGAAAAATTGGATCGGGGTATTACTTCTAGAGTGAACCTTTTTATGAAGTTTTGAATTCATGTATTGATTATTAATTGACATTTTGTTGTGGACGGTGGTGATTCACCAGCTGTAAAATCCTGGATCCGCCACTAAATGTGTTATACGATTTTGAGTTATGACTTATTTCGAATAATAAGTATAATACTCTCTCATATTATTTTCTTAATATATACTTATTTAACTGATCACCTAATTAGCTCCTAACTTTATTTAGCTTAATTGTTCGTATATTTTCTCTTGTTGAGATTCCAAGAGTTTCCTAATAATATTGTTTAACTGACATGCCATATATGTGGCAAAGAAATCAAGCTGCATAAAGAATGTCTTTTTTTTTTTTTTTTTTGGCAAAATGGCTCGTGACCACGTATCAACATATGATAGATCCTTATAAGTTTTAATTCCGGTAAATGAATTATTCAGAAAGTATAAGTTATATTTTCAAAAATAAATGTTGATATGTAAACCTCAACTCCCTAAAACACATACATAAATTATATTATCTTACTGATTATTTTTCTTTTTAGTCAATAAGCAATACGTGAATTATATCATATATGCAAATTATTTCCTTGATTGATAGGAGCTGCATAAGCAAGTTATGATTATTATTTTTTGCATAATTTGGAACTTGACTTTTCTCAATAAACGAAGTTCAATCTATATGATAATACATCCTTCAATTCCTTGGCTTTGTTCATTGTATCATATAGATTGAACTTCGTATATACATCCTTCTAGAGTTGAATTCTCCCATTAAGTAGTATATTTTGATTTTCGAACATTATTGTAAAATTTATTATTAACTAATATGTTACGTTCCAATCATCATATAAATTATAACATAATTTTGGATAATATAAAATCCTTGGTACTAAAAAGGCAAGATCGCGTGTGCAATAATATAATCATAATTATAATTTTTGTTAGATTTAGTTTATAATCACATAAGTAGGAAGTTATATGCTTTCCTAATGCCTCATATGGATAAAGGCCAATTTATTATCAATTTTGCTCCTAATTTTAAAATATTATTATACTTTATTTATGAAAAATGATAAATATCATAGAATATCGTATAGAATGTACCGATTAAATTATACTCAATTGTTTTTACATTATTTTATCATGACTTCAAAATAATTATTTTGAGTTCATATGTAATACAAATAATTTATCCAAATGATCTCTTTATGTCTCTCTTACTTTATCTACAGTTTCTGCCAATCTCTATAACTATACGAAACACATAGAATATCTGTACGAAAACTGACATATATGTGGTAAATTGTTCCTTCCTTGCTGTCAATCAAAGAAATCTGAAAACCTTTCACGTTATTTTGTCAATATAAGCTTCCTTTTTTCCTAGTATGACGTTGAGATATTTATTTTGAAATACCTCATTTATTTCTACACATAATGCTGCAAGAAAAAAAGTTTATGGTTAATATTATGTCGAACCATTTATTAGATTCTCTAACACTATAGTTCAACCTATCTAATGAAAAAATACTGGCTTAACCCATTGCTTCATTAAGAGTTGAGGACCGAGGTTTAGATAAAATGACAACTTGCACTATTACATGCACTCAATCTTAATCGAATTTATTTGAACAAAATTATCCGAATTGATTAGACCTTATTTTATGAGTACGTCAAACTTTATTTTTTACTTATTTTTGCTGAACTTACCCAGACTTATTAATTTTTATTAGATTTTATGTGAACTTATATGAATTTGACTGAATTTATTAATTTTTTTGTTATTAATAAGCAATAAAAAAAATAGAATGGTACCCTATAGTATAGTGTACCACTTTGGTTGTTCTTTTATTTAATTTTGTAGAATCATTTATTAGATTCTCTAAAATATAATTCAACCTATATATCTAATGAAAAAAATTTGCTTAAACTCATTGCTTCATTCAAAGGTTCAGATAAAATGACAATTTTCACTACTACTGGCACTCCTTCATGCAACCATTTCTGCTCTTGAATTTCTAATTATTACTCAACCCCTCTCTTTTATGATATAGCATCAATTAACTCATCTAATGTTGGTGTATACTTAATTGATTGAACACCGTGCGAGTTATCTAAAATAAAAGATATTCTTGAAAATTAATTTTTGTTGAACTAACACTTATAGCTTTTGCAATCCCTGTTGTATTATAACTTTATAAATCAATTATTATATTTAAGGAAATTCAACACATCAAGTTTGGAATTTGGGCCCAAAAAAATATCAATTTATGAACACCAGCCTAAGAACAATAAGTAAATCAATACTTATTGGCTATTGCATTGCTTACTAATTAAAATGTCTTCACTAATATCACTTGATGTGATTCTCAGAATGCTCAAAGCTTCTTTACTTGTAGGTCGTTTTTGACGGTTTGAAAGCAATTTTTCAGTTTAATTTTATTCAAGTTTTTTGCTTAACTAATTATATTATGGTGTAATTACATCACCTTATATAATAGATTGAACAAACAAAAAATTCTAGAAGGTTTAAACCCTTGTAAGGTAAAGCATAGTACATAGTTTAGGTAATTTAAACCTAAAAAAATAATGTAAAAAGTAAATAATTTAAAATCTATACAAATCAATTAATTTCTTTTACATATTTACCGCAACCAAAAAATTTGTACATAAGCAAGATATACAAAGAAAATACTATGAAAAGTCTCTAAAACTATAGTTCAACCTATCCAATGAAAAAGTATTCACTTAACACATTGCTTCATTTAGATGTTCAAATAAAATGATATTATGCACTATTACTGTCACTCCTTCATGCAACTATTTCCACTCCCAAATTTTATAGTCTCACTCAACCCCTCTCCTTTGTGATGTAGCAAATTAATTATTCCATATGGTGTTGGTGTACACTTCATTGATTGAACATCACGCGTGTTATCTAAATAGAAGATATTCCTGATAATTAATTGTTATTGAACTAACACTTAGAGGGTGTTTGGTTGGGATATTTTTAATGGAATGGAATGGAATGAAATCCATTATATTTTGGTTGGGCATATTTAGGTAGAGTCTCATACCCAAGGGTATCTATCTCCACCCATCCCCCTAGAATCTCAATCTCTCCCCCTCCTAAGTTTCTAACTTATTCCCCTCAAGTTTCAAACCCTAATTAGGAGAGAAAAGAAAGAAAAGCCTTTCAAACGTAGTCGTCTTCCTTTTGTATTTTCTGGTGATATTGGACTACCTTGTCATCTTTTAGCAGACTTGATTTCTCTCATTCATCTTCTCGTCATTTTTGCTTTTGGTTGTTTTATGTTGATAAAATTGGTTTTCTAGTATTTATTTATTTATTTAAAAAGGTTTTTTTTACAGATTTTGTTTCCCAGATTTTTCTTTTTGAAAATATATTCTTTTTACAGATTTTGTTTCCCATATTTTGCTTCAAAGGTTAATATAGTTTTTTTATTTCATTGTTTTTTTATTAGTTTACACGTAATTTATTTCATTGTTTTTTTGTATTAGTTTACACATAACAACCTTTAAAAAAATTACATATACCAAAATTTTTAAAAGAGGATAAAAAGTTGCAATTGTTCTATAATTCAAAAGATATTTGTATAAAATATGAGTAATCAAATATCAAAACTTAACCTATAATGATGTAATCTATTCCAAAAGTGAACCAAACAACATAAATGAATATAGTATCCATTCCAAAATTGAACCAAAATTTTACATTGGTATGGGGATTTCAATCCATACCACTTGGTATGAATATCCATACCATTCCATTCCAACTTAACGAACCAAATTAAACAGGCCCTTATACCTTTTGCAATCCTTATTGTATTATAACTTTGTAAATCTATGGAGGCAAAACTAACTACATCTATGTTTACAAATCTATATATGAACAAACATTTATCTGATGATTATTTTCATATTATCAACTTATAATGACATTATTATCTATGTGACACATGCATTTTCAAATATGACACATTTCGAATGTATTTACTTTAAGTAAATAGATAAAAAATTTGATATGAGAATAGGAATAATAAAAAATTCATCATTTTCTTTTTAGAATATCAAGAAAAAAATTCAAGAACAATTTATATTAGCTATAAAAAACTTTAAAAAAGTAAATAGAAGTTAAGAAAAGTTTCACGATTGCTGGTGGTTTTCTCCCCCCACTGTCCTCCTCTATCCGTCGTGTTTGGTTGTGTTAATAGTGAATTCTTTAGCTGCTATTTGTGTTGCATGTTGCTATTATTTAGCATGCTTTAGGTTTCTCATTCCACTCATTTTTATTTTAGCATTCTTGGTGCTAATGAAGATATAAAGCAGACTTCAATCTATTACTGAAAAAGAATTTAGATCAGTTGTGAGCTAAGTTGATTGTGGTATTATCATTTATCAATGACTTCAATTCACTTTGAAACCAAGTATGAGTTTTGTTTAAATAATTAGTTAACTGTTAAAAGAAATTTTGAATATATAGACTTAAACAACTTTCTCTTACAAAAATTTATTGAGTTATTAAATAACGATATAATTAGTAATAGATTTTTTAAATCTTCAAATTCATATAAAATTTAGAACAATATCTTAAAATAGATATCCTTAATAATGCACCTATATAAAAAGATTACAAAATTTGAAAAATTTTCTATAACTTATTTGACAATTCCTTTTTTTTTAAAAGAATGAATATGGGCTTAAATGACTTTGAATTTTAAAATCTATTAAGTTATTTAGGCCTAGATTTAGTAAGTAATATATTTATCTTAACATACATACAGTAATTCACCCATATACATAAGAAGATTGCAAATAGGAAAAAAATTCTATAATTTATTTGACAATTTCGATTTTTATATTTCGATAATTTTTACATAAAAGATTACACTAACTCACCCATACCCATATATTTTTCGATTTTTACAGATAGTAAAACTAAATCATAAGTTTTGGAACACTTCCTTATATACAACATTAATCGTGATATTATATGTTCTAGAATGATGAGGCCCGTCTATTTGTTACTCTAGAAATGACTACATAAAACTCACCCTCAATGAAAACTGATCTAGAGAGATACATGATTAACATAACAGATCTAATTTTCATCACAAACTTAGGAAAATAAAAGCAGCACCATCCAGATCCTTATAAATAGAGTTGCAGATCGTGCATCTCCTTACAACACCACATGAGTAAAGCCCAAAGTCTTAGCCAAATGTCAAACAATATCATATTGTTATTTGTATCTTAATAATAGTTGTATCTGATCTTGTTCAGTAGATTAGTTAGATATCTCAGCGCATATATCTTCTTAGTTTATCTTCTCATAGTTGACTTTCATCCTTTTGTAAACTATATCCTTTTTTTTTATGGGAAACTATATCCTTTGTTGTATACTACTCCTACTGATATACTATATAAGCTGTGGTCGGTAATCAAGCAATGACGATATGTAACTCTCCAAACTCTTTCATTATGCATTGTTGATTCACAAAACTAACTAACTTTCCTTGACCCTAAAACATAAAAAAAAAAAAATGAGATTGTGTTTGACGTGAGCTAAAAGCCTATAACATACCAGAATAGTTTGGAATTAATGGTGATTATCATCTTCTTTGCTATTCTCTTTCTCGTTCATCCTCTCTCTTCAACTCTTCTCTCAGTTTAATCACAATTATAGTAAACATCAAAACTTTAAACTGTAGAATTGATATTAAATATCAATAAAATGATACCTCATCAGTATAGCTTCTAATCAATTATCATGTGTTCTATTCTCCTCTACTCCTTGTTACTCCCTTATTTCTTTGCCACCTCTATATATCTCATATCATTCTCATTTCATCAATCAAAACAATAAAAAAACTTACACAAAACTAAACAATCAAAGCAAATAGACAGAAATCTCTTCAACTATTCACGCAACTTTTGAACTTACACGTGAAACTTTTTGTTTAATTTAAAATATTTTATATTTTAACAATATTGAATACATACACATATTTCTGATTTCGTCAAAAGTTGATAAACTATAAGATAATGAATCATATAGTGAATGTTTTCCATTTGCTTTGTTTGTCCTAGTTGTAACTTTTCCCAAGAAAAAACATGATCATCTTTATGCGGCAAGTTGAATTCTCACATTTTGGTAACCAATTTTCCAATGTAGAGCCATAAGTTTCAGTTAAACTAAATTAACCCTCACGTTTTGTTCAACATTTAATATTCACCCCATGTTTTTAAAAGACTTAGGCTATGTTTGCAGAAGCATTTCATGTGACTTAAATGATAAGGTGCTACAATTTTAAGTCACCTTATATGATTAGTAGTGTTTGATGGAGGAACTTAAATAAAATTTAAGTCCAAAATTTGACTAAAATTGAGTTGGAGTAAAATATAGCTTCTGAGAACAGGTGCTGAATTTTTTTTTTTATTATTATTTCTTTTAATCTTTTTAAGCCTAAAAAGATATTTTATTTTTATTTTTTTAAGTCTAAAAAGATATTTCGGCTACAGTCATAAATTATATTACCAAACAGGTTACGCAATCAGCTAGCTTATCAGTTTCAACACCTTAATAGTTTCAGCTGCTACCTAATCAGTTTCAGCTGCTACCTAATCAGTTTCAGCCACCTTATCAATTTCAGCTCCATTTCAGTCAGTTTTGCCAAACATAGCCTTAAAGATATTTTTAAAATAATAATTTTAATCATATAATTTTATAGCATTTACCTATAATTTTATAGCTTGTCCAATATGTTTCAATAGTCATCAATTTACCGCATAAAATACTTGTCTGAAGATTACTTATTGACTTAAAAATACCAATATTAACCTAAAAGTGACCTATATTGACTTAAAAGTGATCCATTTTGACTTAAAGTGAATATTTCTACTAATAATAATTTATTATACATCAGATGCATCCAATACTAATTGTAATTTTATAATATACTTGACAAAATTAAGGTTCACTGAAATCCGACTGAAATTTGTGGGTAATGACTATATATTTAGCAGATTTTTTGAGATACACTGTACTAAACTAAATGTTCTCGTATATAGTTGTAATTTCTCTCAACATGTCCTTGAAATCATGTTGTCAAAGACAAACAATGGAAATGCTTCACAAATTTGAACGTTCACTTATCATTCGAATCATTTGATTTGTAATAACTTGAGTTCGTCATGTAGTGAACATATTTGAAAATACTTCTAAAATCTGCACGGTTTTGTTTAATAGTATAAGATAATATACTAACTCTTGAAGTGTTTTCTCTCTCCAAATATTAACTCTTGAAGTGAAAATTATATGGACATCTTTCATGATATTTTTCATGATTTTCGTGAATTATAATATACTACCTCCGGGTCATTATTAGTTTACCCGTATTCTTTTTTGGGACGTCTCTTATTAGTTTACCTATTTCTTTTGTTTCTATTTTCGGAATGAGACCAGTTACTTTCCATCACACATACATTCAACTTTAACATAAAATAATAGATTCTCTTTCTTTCTATGTCCTACAACCTTGTTAGTTTTTCCTAAAACTTTGTGCAAAAAAAAACCGGTCAACTAATAAAGACCGGAGGGAGATAACACCACATAAAACGTGTATTTCTAATTAATATTCACCGGTCCTTTTGATTTTGAATTTGAAAACTTGCTTGAATTACTTCCCTAATTTATGCAAAGTTTGATATATATATGATATCAATCACGTGATTATTGTCCTAGATTGATTATGTAATTGTAAACAAATATCATTAATTGATAATTTCCATATTAAAGCTTGATTGAATCAATCCCTAAAATCACGTAATTCAATTTAGGAATGATTTTGATTTAGGTGATCAACTTGCACATGATTTAGGTGATTGTTAAGAATTTCGGATACTATCAATTTAAATTAAGTGATTGATTGAAAACTATCATTAACATTGGCAATAATTAAGATTGATTGATAATTTAAATCCATTGCCATCTAATTACAATCTCTTAGGAGTAATTCACCGAAAAGATATCTTACTAATAGAACTTAAAAGGATGTAAGTACTTTTTTTTACTTAGGTAGCGATACTGAAGTCACACTTGAATAAGCGTAAAACAATAGCAAGTTTTTATTGTTATTAATTTTTGTTACTGATAAGAAAAAAAAAAGACAGCCTAAGAGTTATATACAAAATATAGTTTTGGATACTTATCATGAAAAATTATATAAATTTTGTTCCTAATAATTATTACTCAAATACTCACTTAATTGATGGGTAAGATAAGCAACATCCCCAATATTTAAACTTAATCCTTTTAACTTCTTTATATTTCACCTAGCAAACAATGATATAAAGTCATATCTTAATAACATCACCCGTCATATAGGCCAATTCACACCAAGATCTTGTATAACTCCAATTTCATGGACATTTTTGTGTTTAGTTTCTCGACATAGAAGGGGACACATAAACAAAATTAATTAAGTTTCAAATTTCATGTTATTTTTTTCAATATTAATATGTGCAATTTGTGATATGGAACATGGTGTCTTTTATGTATGTGTAGGTGTATGTATAAGTGGTTTAGTGATCGAAATTGGAAATTGATGGATAGATTCTAGAAGTAATGTTTCTTAAATTACATTAGATGGCAAATGATGCTAAAATTATGTTGACAACCTATACGATTGATAGCAATAATTATCTTAACATTAGTTAGTAGTTTTAACTCAAAGATATCCACCTCAATACAGAACCATAGATCAATACTTCTCACAAAATTACTTGTAAACTATATGCATATTCATAATATGGACGGATCATATAAATCAGGCAATTATATCTCTAAAGACACTCTAATACATCAATTAATGAACTAAATACGCTATTTGTAGAGGATAATAAACCAACAATATACCCTCTTCTTTTTTACAACAATTTTGGGAATGTAATAATAATAAAAAATTGTAAATTCCTTAGCTTCCTAGTATGTCGTTTACATTATTTCATACAAATTAACTATGACCATAATATTTTTGCAAAAAATAAAACTATGACCATAATATATTTTATATATATATAAAAAAAATGATATAGAGTAAACTAATGAAACTAATGACAAATTGTGTTACAATCACGACAAAAATAAAGATGACAAATAATATTAAACATTGTTACAAAAAACTCTAATGCAATCCCATGCAAAAATGTTAAGCAATAACGTGACATATGATACATTAGTTCATTCACGCAAGCCATAAATAACGAATTGATCTTCCCATTTGATGTTGCGAGTGAATTGATCATCTTCTACAGAAAATTGGATGTTGTTGCAAACCGTGAATGATGCTTGTCATATTTTTTTCTCAAATGATGTATGAAAACGTGTTTAGGTATTATGAATTTTGATGTTGTAGTGAAATGCAAATATGATTAGGGTATTTATAGTGCAAATTAAAGGTTGTTTTTTACTCGATTTTTTATAAGAAAATTAATAAAATATCATTAAATTACGAATTTCCATAATAAAGCTTGATTGAATCAATCCCTAAAATCATGTCATCCAAATTAGGAATGATTTTGATTTAGGCGATCAACTTGCATATGATTGAAGATTGTAATTGCTTGTTTCCATGTGGAGTGAATCAATCCCTAAAATCACGTAATCCAAAATTATTGTTGATTGACAATTAGAATAAATATTGATTGATTGATTGATAACTTAATTTTATTACCATGTTAATAATTTTTTAAGAGTTTCGGATAATATCAATTTAAATTAACTGATTGATTGACAATTACCATTAAGGAAGACAATAATTAAGATTGATTGATAATTTAAATTACTTCCCGTATTTAGCTGGTTAGTAAAATTTTCGTAAATACCCAATATGGCAATTAAAATTTTCGGCCAACCTAATATTAATTTGAATTTTGAATTACGTAATTGTACCCATAATTAACATCAATTACATTAATATATAAATGGAATATCCTTGATTTCTGGAAATCTCATATGATATCATGAAATTACTTGCCTAACTTAAAAAACCAATCAACTTAAATTTCGATTTCTTTTGCATTTTTCATTAAAATTTCGGCCATTATATTCCGAAATGACACGTGGACACTCTTATTGAGAGTTTTAGTTTGAGAAGCTCTAGAATTGCTCGGTTAATGTGAGCTTGACACGTCAGCTTTTTTCTTCTGCTTTAGATAATAGTATAGATATGTCAATATACCACTTTGATCATTAACATATTTGATTACTGATTAACAATAATTTTAAATAGTTGAACTATGAAAATATACATTGAGACAAGTGTAACTTTCATTATAATTTACCCACTTTGTCTCTATTGTACTATTCACAAACTCTATATTAACCATCTTTGTGATTCATAGAATAAGAAAAATATAATAATATTAGACTCTTATTAGATATTCATCTCAATTTATTAGCAAGATATATAAAAACATAAATGAGAATATCAATAGCTGAAGTTTGAAATTCACAAATTAAACATAAAAGTCAAACGGCGGTATTACATTAATTATAAGATAATCTAAAGTATATACTAACAATTTTATGGACGAGTAAAGAACTAAAAATAGCTAAGATTAGTCATTCTGTGAGCATGTGAAATAGGCATAGTCGAAGAAAGCTAAAGATTAAGTAGATAGTAGTGGTGCTGCTTCAGTGCTTCATCTTATTAGATTGATGGTCTTCTTTTTTCTCGCTGCTCAGACTTGCAATTTGAATGCAGTCCATACCAAAACTCATCATCATCAATATTATTATTGTCTTCATTATCTTTAGCTGCTATCTTCATCTTTATTTGCTGCTGCTTCTTCTTCCTAATAGAGTCCTTATTGTCGTCCTTGATTATAACATTATCAACCTCAACTTCAACTTGTGTATTAGTATTAATCTGCTTGTTCCTAGCAACTACACCAGCAAAAGTATAAGTATTGTTATTATTACAGTCATCATCACTAATCACCGTACAAGTAGAAGTAGTACTTTGATCTCTACTAGGTTGAATAATCTTGGTGTTGTAGGGCCCTGAAATCGTATGATATAAATGATCACCTAAACATTCCGCCATACTAAGGTTGTATGGATATCGTATTTCATGATCATCAAGCACTCGTAGAAACGGTTTCATATTCCCACAACTATTAGTAGCCATTTACGACGGGTTTTGTGAATGAATGAAGAAAGAACTATGATTAATTATATGGTAATAAGGTGATGATTAAGGATTTAAGGGTGTGTGAGTGTCTATTTTATAGCACTAGAATTACTTGGGGAAAAGGTTCTCCGAGGCAGAATTGGTGTAGGAATTAGAATTATAATGGATAATGTTATTGGGTAAATAAAGCTTTATTGAATTTGTGTAGAATTAGGATTATAATGCGTGGATAAAATTATTGTGTAAATAAAGCTTTAATTCAAAAATATTCAAGTTATTTCAAACACAAAAAAGATGTAGATTGTTAATAAACATCTTCTAGTTCAAAACTGCCTCAAAACCTACATTGGCTTGGGTTCCATATACTAACATAATTTAATATAAGAAAATTTACCTCAAGTTTTAAAAATATAAAATAGGGTAAAAATTAGGTTTTCGGAGATTACATCATACTAAAAGATTTGTAATGACTCCTAAAAGCAAGTATTTTGACGCCAAATTAAATTGCTTGAAATTTTCTTGCATATAATTGCTATAGACAACTAAATCATGATTGGTATTGTCGTATGTATTGGTACCAAACCATATAATTAGTATATTATGACACTTGTTCTTTTGGACTTATTTTCAGTTCAATTCAACTTAATATTTTAATTATTAATTTTGTTTTAAATTTTACTATTATAATTATTTTTGTATTATTTTTATTTTTTATCATCATCATTATCATTTCAGTTCATTTATGATCAGCTCAAAAGCATGGGGACTACATACTTAGGATAATTAGAAGTTAAAACTTTTTTTAAAAAAGTTATATAACTGACGGATAGGACTGAACAAAAGAAAGTAATAACACTAAAATCTAAGAAAAAGGGTCGAAAATAGATTTCCGACCAAGGAGGCCAAGAAATTAAAAACCTTACAAAGAAAATTGGAGAGGGAGGGAGGAAAGGAGGCAGCTAGGGTTTTAATTTGAAATCTTAAATTAAATCTACGGTTTTTTACCATATACCCCGACAAATCATGAAATTCACCATATACCTTCAATGTTTTAGATATTCACCATATACCCCTGAGTTTCCGAAAACGTTCACCATGTGCCCTTTTTCTAAAGGATGTTATTTTGTAGTTAGCGTTATTTACAATTTTGCCATTATTAAATCTTAACCCTAACCCACCACCCCCTCTGTTCGCCCCCACCCCCTCTCCCCCACAGCCCCACAATAATACACCCCTTTATTTATTTTTTTCCTTCCTACCAATACGAGCCCTGAATTTTAAAATGTAAGGTTTAAATACAATTCTATCTTGTAGAGTTTTATTAAAACGCTAGAGAATCCAGACTCGATCACTTAATAAGGAGCTTTACAATTTTATGTATCTCACTCATTCTTTGTGATTAAGATTTTGACCTCATTGTTGTTTTAAATTCTTGGCCAAAGAAACAAAACTAAAATTGACCAAATGTGATATAGGTCTTTCAAGGTCTTTTACAAAGTAATGAGTTGAGGACATCTAAATTTTAGTAGGATCTTAAAAAAACGAGTATACAACGATTCTCAAGGTGCGTTCTTTTCACATTAATAAATTAAGTTTTAGGTCCAAAAAGTTCAGTTCAGTTCAGATAAGTTCAATTCAGTTCAAATAAGTTTCAATCAGGTCCAATCAGGACAATAAGTTCCGATCAGGTCTAACAAGGTCCTATAAGTTCCAATCAGGTGCAATAAGTTCCAATAAGGTCTAATAAGGTCCAATAAGTTCCAATCAGGTGCAATAAGTTCCACTCAGGTCGGGTCCAATAAGTTTCAATAAAGTCCAAATAGTCAATTATCAATAAACATTTGTATTATTATTTATTATTTTATTATTCATATCACTATTAGCTGATTATGTTATTATTAGAATTTTAATTAAAGTACCACAATGAGTATATCGTATTATACTTGTATTATTGTCTATTATTTTATTATTTATTTATATTATAGTCTTTTATTTTATTATTCATATTATAATAATTAGCATATTATGTTATTATTAAATTTTTCCATACGTGGTAATTTCTCACTTGTTAACAATAAATGTTAATCAACTTTTGATTTTCTACTAGTGATTTATGAAATCAAAATAAGACTATTAGATATATAGTGGTAAAAGTTGTGTAGAGGCAAATTTATAAATAATATTTTTTTTTGTTAAATTGTTTATCATAAGAGATAATTAATAATAATTATTGTTTATCATAAGAGATAATTAATAATTATTATTTTTTAATTGGCAAATTTTAATAATGATTATTTCATAATAAATTTTGAGGGCAGTATTTACGTTAGAGGCTAATAGTTATGTTATTACTCATAATTTTTTTGTCTAATAAGGTCAAATAAGCTCCAATTAGTTCCAATAAGGTCTAATAAGTTTCAATCAGATCCATTAAGATCTAATAAGTTGCAATCAAGTTTAATAAGGTCTAATAAGTTCCAATCAGGTCAATCCGTTTCAATCAAGTCCAATAAGTTCCAATCAGGTTCAATAAGTTGAATCAAGTCCAATCAGGTCTTTTTTTTATTCGGTAATTTACTGGCCCAAGGAGGCTCAAGCCTCATGAGTTAGGGGGTAAAAAAAAATCCCAACCCATAAGAAAACTTTCAGAGAAAGAAAAGCGTGTTTTATATCCAGAAGCATAAATCCACACAAATACCCCAAATATGGAGTTGATGAGAATCGAACTCCCGATCATGAGCTAGGTTGGGAGGTGGGAGCTCCAACCATTGGGCTCCCACATTATTCTCTTCAATCAGGTCTAATAAGTTTAGTTCAGTTTAATTCAGGTCCAATAAATTCAGTTTAAATGAGTTCAGCATCATTCAGATAAAGAGAACGCACCAAGTTGGAGGTAGGATTATACAAAATTGAATAGGACAAAAGGAGAGCTATTGGGTATCCGTATTGTATTGGTACCAATAATAATAATTCCTAATTTTGGTAAAGAAATAGAGAGATGGGAATAGGAAGCAAGGTAGGAGACTTGGTTTTCAAGGGTTTTACGGCGAGCTTGGGATTGGCAACGATCTATCTCACTGCTACTTTCTCCGCTAATGTCTATCGAGGTCTCTCTTGGCACAACGCTCAATCGGTACCTTCTCTCCCCTCTCCCTGAACTTTTCTAATTTTTGCAAATTGCAATAAAATACCTTGCTTCTTTAATTAAGAACTTCATTTTCCTGGGGACCCTTTTGAATTATTTTGGATTCCCACTTAAATTGTTTTTGCCAATTGAGATATTCTATGATGTAATGTGGGCAAGTTTCTAACTTTTTGCAGGAACACCAATTGAGTAGTTTTATTGATGTTAGGTTTCTGAATGGACAGTTTATGTGCTATTAAAAGTATATATATTACATTTCTTGCTGTATAATTATATGGTTGTTTTGCATTTGCAATTTGCTTAACATTAAGTGGTGTCTATGTTAGGCTTTTATATGTATTTACTATTGCCTCCACCATTGTTCTTTAGAAATATGTTTGTATAGCATTGGGGGGTGGGAGGAGAGGTGAGGAATTAGCTAGCATTTCTCTTCCGAAAATTTCGGACAATTGAAGGATTTGGTTTATTGGAACGAGGAAATGGATCCTTGCAATTGCCTTCCCTTCCATTGGTCCATTGTTTATCTAAATGAGGGGAAATGCATCTTTCTCTTTCTCTACCCACCTTTCCCTCCAAATATCCTCATCCCTATGTCTACTTGTATGAGTTGTTCGGTATACGAAATAGTCTTGACTGGCTGGATGTTTGATCAAGGAAATTAGCCAATTATACCTTTTAAGAAGATTGATAGTCTTTGAATTATACTGTTTACTCTTAGGTTTTTGTCACTGTGAATGGATTAATTGTTAGTATATCATAATCAAATCATGGTTGTGGGCCTTGTGGCATCCCTGTTCTTTTGAATTTCTTTCCGGACTTGGATTACATATTGTGGCATCACTTAAAATGGCCTAGTATGATATTAAAATATGCTGATGGTTCTTATATAGGTAGGTGATTGTGTAGGTCTATTAAACTTGCTTACAATGTAGATTGTAGACTTGTGGATCTAGTATTGGACGGAATAGGAAGTAGTTGATTAATATTGTGGTTGGCTTAGAAGATAAGCTTGGCTGGCCATTCAGTGCAACATCAATTGTTTCAACCACACTTGGGTTGTACTTAGTTGTAGCATGGCATTTAGTCGTCTCCACAATATATTGCATTACGCCGAAGTATGTAACAGTTATACTAGAGCAAGGGAAAGGGATCAAGAAAGGGAAAAGAAGAAAGGAATTAAGGGAAACCAGATGATGTTGAAGAGGGCTTTTTTTTATAGTTCTAATGGGTGTTTAATTGGACAATGGAGCTTCAAGGCCTCTTCAACCCACTTATCTCAAGAGGAGGCTGAGGAGTACTATAATACCTTTTTCCTCCCCAACACCCAAAACCTTACTCCTATAATCTGTTAGAACTAGAAAAAGGGTGAAGAAGATGAATACAATGAACTACGAATCTTCTAGGCGTGTGTAGACACTTTCCCAAAAGTGATATTCCGACCCTATACGAAGCACGGGTTGCACGGAATTCAATTTCGAGATACAAAGAAGAACAACAAGAGTCACGCTCGTATGAATCTTGTCAAAATGAGAATAAGATTTGTGTTTTGTGTTTGATGATTAATCTTCTCTTAGACTTGAGAGAGAGTGCTTGTTTTTGAGAGAAATAATATATAAAACTCATGCTTTCATCTGTGGAACATAACCACACTTATACACGCAATATAGGAAACCGTCAAACTGCTTCGCTGAACAAAACTCACGCGAGAGACAGGCTCTCGTCGCGAGTCGAGACAGAGCTCGCGAGTCGCGAGCGGGCCTGTCGCGAGTCGCGACGAGCATCGCGAGTCGCGACGTGCGACTCCTCCAGCCCATGCCTCCATCCTTGCGCGATATTGTTGTGCGACGTGCGATGCTTCCAGCCCTGCGCGAGCATGCTGAGCATAATGCTTCCAGCCCACTGCTTGCCAAGCATCCTATGTACACTTGCTGCATCATGCTTGGCTAAACCACCAAGCATATTATGTTCGCGGTTTCTTTATTCCTTCAAAACTTATTGTTTACTACACCATAAACAATCTACATGTATAATTAACGTAACTTGAACAACGACACCATAACCAAGTTATTCAAGTGATACGTTACATGAAATCAATCAACCAAATACTCTAAATTATCCAACATAATCTTCCTCCATGAAATTTAAAAAATTACAATTACGGCCTATGCTTGTCACCATCACCATGTTGCTCTCCATATTTAGGACAATTATTATCATGTAGCGACATAGCGCAGTCTCTATTCATCTTGTAATGGTTTTTATTTAACTGTCAAAACTTCAGAACTAATGTGACCATAGTCATGGACTCGTGGTAGCTCACTACTTTTGAATATTTCTTATCAGGAAGGTTAGTTAAATTTTTTTTCATGCTTCACTCTATAATTTGATTTTACCAAATGGGTGATGGAAATGTAGAAATTAAATCATCTATGTGGTAGTACTGCTGTGGGAAGGTAGGGTGTGGTTTCCATACATGGGCGATGCATTCATGGAGATAGGGATTGGTAGAGCTGTGTGGCCATGATAGCAAATGGGCAATGGTGTAGATGGTGGTGGTGTCAATTTTATAGGCCGTGAGAGAGGGTTCATGGTGTCGAGTTGTTGGGTAGGGATAACATGGCTGGTGGTGGTATCGATTTCCTTCCACAAACTTTATCGACTCTTTCTTGTTTATTCTCATTTTATATTCACTTTTGACACTTATAACAAGGCCTCATGCTGCATGATAGTCTTTGTTCGAGTTAACTACCTTCCAAGGATCTAAAGTATTCATCTTTTTTCAGTTAAGCACCTAAAGTAATCTGTTGCTCCTCCAAGGGATTATTTAAACATAACTTGACACCGTTAACGCTATTAAACACCAAAAACAGAAAAATTAATTCAATAGAAAAAAATCAACTATTAAGCTATAATTTTCTGAAAAACAAAACAAAACTATTAAGCTATGAATATTCCAAACATGTTACGAGCAACAAAAATTCATAAAATTCAACATTTCTACTAAACATGTCTCTCATAAATTGATTTTAATTGCATATCTAAATCCAAACAAGAAACAATGGCCTAAATCTTCACATTAATTTCTCATAATATATTACTCCAAAAAAACAAAAACACCATAGGCCTAAATCTTCAAAATATATAGTTTTTCATCAAGTAGCATCCAAAGTCACTCCTTTAAAAAAACAAAAGTTACCAAATCTTCAGATGTTATAGTCAAGTCCGCCTCCCTGTATATATTTGCAATAAAAAAAAGTTTATATATGAGTGATATATAATTATTGTACTAATTGAATAACTTTCAGTAAGTCATACAATTACAATTACCTGATAATAGTATTTAGAAGTGGAGGCAGAGAACCATGGTGTTCTGGCACTGCTACTTTGTGACATGTTCGAAACACTTTCATGATTGGAGGTGATGGAATGGAAGGTATTGTGCCTTTCGTTATAATTGTACACCGCTACACCTCCCCTTAATGGTTGCACCTAAAAGTAATAGTAAAAAGGGATTAGTCTAAAGTAAACTAATGTAATTAAAATTACAAACCGAATTTCACACTTACTGTTGCAAGTCTTTGAAATCCATTTGAATATGTATACGTTCCCAATCCCTTTTTGGTGCATAGGTACTTGTGAGTGTTGAGTAGGAAGGCTTGAATTTTCAGACCTTTGTTCTTACCCCATCCTTTGTTGTGTGGCTTTATTTGCTGCTGTTTTTGGTTCTTCGTTGGAGCAAAATGTAGTATATTTTGATCATTCTTACAAGTTCTGATGTTATGACCTTGTTGCCCACATCTTGTGCATGACATTTCACTCCCCACCTTGCTTATTTTTCTCCCTCTTACAATCTGACGAGCTTGCAATCTCCTTTTCTTTTTTGGTCTACAAGCATTTACCTTTTTGACAGGAGGTGGTTGTTGGCCACACTTGGGGGGCTACTAAGAGGCTCTAAATTAAACTGATATGTTTTTAAATAGTTGCACTTATGAAATCAATCTGCCACATATTGCTCCGGAGGATCACCATTCTTCCATATTGCATCTACAACATGATTGCAAGGTTGCCAGTAACTTGCCATGCATTGCAGCTACAAGTTCTATTCAACAAGTTGACCACATATTTGACTTGTGTGGCTCCTTCTCTCACACCAAAAGAGAATCTCTCATCCCAATAAGCTGCCCATTCTCTTGCATGAACTTTAGAAGTCTCAAGCTTTTGTTGGAACCTAAGACATATTTGCTTTCCCAGCTTATATTTTTCAATCTTATTCATGAGTATCATACTTGCTTTAGTTTTAAGTCTAGGTATTCTCTTTCTTTCGGCAAGGTTCCAAATTTCTCACCAAAAATTTCAAGAAAAAATCCAATTCAATTTTTTTAATCTAAGCACTAAGTAACATCTTAATTAATTATGTTTTTTAGTCAATCTTATGGCACAAACATACAATTTTTGCAGAAGATAATAATTAATCCAAGAAGAGATAGCAAAAATATAAGCAAAAACAAAAAAAAGATTATATTATAGCAAAGGAATTGAATTTTCTCACCTTCAAAGATTTGCTTTGATGAACATAAAAATAGAGATGAATGAGTTTCTTTTGATGAAGAAAGTGATTTTTCCTCTTCTTGTGACTGATCTTTTCTCACGAGTAGAAAAGTGTAAAGGAAGCTTTAGGTTTATTTTTTCTTTTCAAATTGGTGTATTTCATTATTAAGTTTGTTGTTAGTTTAAACTATTATACTTAATGTCCGTTAGTGTTGTGCTATGAATTAACATAGTTTGGACACATTAATGGCAGAAATTAAGGAAGAAAATGAATATTTGATTGAAAAACTGAAATTACAGCAATATAAAATGATAGCTACAAGCTTTCGAGAGGCTTGTTCTCTCCATTGAACTTTAAAAGCTCACCCAATTTTTCCTTAACAATTTTCAACATCCCATCCTCACTCTAATTATCCCTATATATAGTAATTTTCTTAACAAAACTATCTAGCTTATTCCCCAAACTAACTAATGTAGATAATATCTAAATTACCCTTCCCTCTAATATGGATTTATAACATGTTGATCCCTGATGGGAGCAAAAAATTACTTTAGGTCAACGGAAAAAAGATGAATACTTTAGGTCCTTGGTAGGTAGTTAACTCTTTTGTTCCTGACTTGAACTAGACTGCTTCACCTCTACTATGGGCAGAACATCAATTTGGGATCTATTTTGGATGAATTGGCATCATTGATCTTCTTACTGATCAGTGGTGTTGTGCATGTACATGTTATGTTTTATGCACATGTTATGTTTTGATGATGAAAATTAATATAATATGTTATAGCATGAAAGTATGTAACAGTGACAACAGATGCATGAAGAAGAAGAAATTGATAAACGAAGACTTTGAAGAAAAGAAGAATCAAGAATGAAGTTCGAGTTTATAATTTCTTAGAATAGTAATTTTAGATTCAAATGTAATATGCTTAGTAATATGCAATGTGCTCAATATAGAAATATAAAGTTAATATAATTATTATCTTCTTTGAGTTAAGAAAGTAAATAATTATATTAAAATTATATTTCTATATAAAAAGGAAATAAGTTTTCTAAATCAGAAATCAAAAGGGATTAGGAAAATAAGTTTTTGATAAAAACCGAGTTAAGAAAAAGATTTTAATAAAAATAAGTTTTTGATAAAAACCGGATTTTAATAAAACAAGTTTTTGAAAAAGATTTTGATAAAAATCAGTTTTTATAAAAACGTGTTTTCAAAGAAAAGATTTTTATAAAAACAGAATTTTATAAAAACGATTTTAAGGAAAAAGATTTTACAAAAAATCACGTTTCCTTAAAACGGTGTTAAAAAGATTTTTTTTAAAAACCAGATTTTCCAAAACGTGTTTGTAAAGAGTTTCATAAAATCAGATTTGGTTTTGGAAAATATCTTTTGAGTTGAATAGAAAATCTGTTATGGAAAACATATCTTTTTAAGAATAAAGATAAAGAGGAAAAAGATAAAGATTGATTTTCTAAAAGAGAATTAAATCCCTTGAATTAAGGAAATTGGAAGATATCCTTGGAAGGATATTCGTCCAGTCCATACTCTATAAAGGGATTCATAATTCACTTTTAGATCTTAAGTTTTTAGAGAGAAAATCGAGTCTAAGTAAAAAGCTGAAAACTGTTTCCTTGGCACTGAGCGTAGCACTGAGCTGTTAGGTTTAAGTTACTATTTCACAGTTGTAATTGTCCTCTATTTGCTTGACTAAGAAGCACATCATTGAGGATCGTTCTTTCTTGTAACTTTTACATTATTAAGAGTGCCAACACTTAGAGTTAAGTGTTGGGGGAGTCATTACTAGGGTTAGTAGTGAGGGGAATCGTATTGTATCAAGAGTTTGATATTATAGGATTCAAAGAAATAAAAGAGTTTTTGTTTCTTGTGGACGTAGATCTCAGAGGTGAGATTGAACCACGTTATATCTTGTGTCAAATCTAATATCTTTTAAGTTTATTATTCGCAAAACACAAATAGCAATTTTCGAGTGTTCAGCTCAGAGCCTGGCACTGAGCTGTGAAAGGATTTTTGCGAAAATCGATTAGATTTCGTCACTCAATTCAACCCCCCTTCTTGAGTGTTCCCTAGGTTCCAACAAGTGGTATCAGAGCAGGCTATTCTCGTAAGACTCACATCTAGAGAATAGAAATCATGAACACACAAGACGACTTTCGCGACAAGTATTCCAAGTGTCCAATTTTCAACGGGAAAGATTATGGATGGTGGAAGACCAGGATGAGGATATACATTCAAGGTTCTGACTTTCAATGCTGGAGAATCATAAGACTGGACCTCTTCCTATTCAAAACAAAGACAGATAAAGGTAAACCTGTTCGACAAAAGGAAGAGGAGTACAATTCTGTTGACTACGGAAAGGCAGAAAAGAATTTCAAAGCTATGAGTATTCTCCAATCTGGAATTGGACCTGATGAATATTCAAGAATCCTGCGTGCACCACTGCTAAGGAAATTTGGGACACTTGGAATTGGCACATGAAGGTACAAACGAGGTAAAACAGTCTAGGATAGATTTACTAGTCCAACAATATGAACTGTTCACAAACTAAGGATGAATCTATTAAAGATATGTTTACCAGATTTACACTAATAACTAATGAACTAAGATCTTTAGGAAAAATCTATTCTTCTGAAGATTTAGTTAGAAAAGTGTTAAGAAGTTTGACTAATAAATGGCTTCCTAAAATAACTGCTATTCAAGAGGCTAAGGATTTATCAAAACTCTCACTAGAACAACTCATTGGTTCCTTAATGACTCACGAACTTGTTTTAGACTCTAAATCAAGTGAACCAAAGAATAAAGGGTTGGCCTTAAAAACTGAAGTAGAAACGGAATAGTGAAAGTGATGAAGAAGTAGCGTCTCTAACTAGAAAGTTTCAAAATTTCTTAAAAGAGAACAGGAGCAACAACTTCAGAAGAAGGGGAAACTTCAAAGGTAAAGGCACTACTTCTAACCCTAAGAAAAGTGCTACTAACTCTGGTTGTTTCAAGTGTGGTGAGTATGATCACAGATTAAAGAATGCCCTCTGTGGATGAAGAAAAGCCTAGAGAAAAACGAGAGCAGTCTAAGAAGGAGTACAAGAAAGCCATGATCGCAGCAGTCTGGGGAGACTCGGATTCTGACGAAGATCAGTGCCACGCTCAGAGCCACGAAGCAAAATTATGTCTGAATGCTGTACAGACCACTCTGAAGACGGCACTGAGCCATGACGACTCACATCTATGCTTGATGGCTAAAAGTTCGAACCCTCTTGAAGAGGAAGAAGACAGTGAGGTAAGTCTAACTTCTTTAAAACCTTCAATTCATCTTCTTTCCAAAAGTAAGCTTGTCATATTGCTTGAAAACGTAATTGATGATTGTCAAAACATGAATGATAATTTTGATAACATGAAAAAGGAAATAAAAAATTTGACCAGGCTAAAAATTGGATTAGAAACAGAATATAAGGAATTGCTGAAAGAAAACAAACTCTAATAAAAAGGATTGACGAGAAAGACTTAGAGATAAACACACTAAAACAAGAAAAGACTCTAGTTGATAATCTCGTAAACAACTCAGTGCCAGTCACTGAGTTCCAAGCTAAAAGTCTAGTCTTGAGGAACAAATTGAAAATTAAATCACGAGTTGAATGATCTTAAGAACTCAAGACAACAATCTAGAATTGTTCCACTAATGCTGCCTAGTGATGCAAAGATAAGAGAAGAGTTGGATAAAGTTAAAAGAGACTTAGAGACTTCCCGAAAAAGAAGTAGTGATTTAAATACCTCAGTTGAATTTTTGGAATCACAACTTTCTATTGCTCGAAAGATGCACGAAAAATGGACTAATGGGATGAATGCTCTAAATTACTTAACTTGCACCACAAACAACATGAACAAAACTGGATTAGGATATACTGACCAGCAACCCAGTGCCAGGCTCAGTGCCAGAACCTTCGAAAGAGACTTTCGAAAGAGAAAATACGTGGGCTTCCTGAATATCTAATTTGCAATTTTTGTGGAAATAATGGTCATCTAATTGACGACTGCAACAAAAAGAAAAATCGAATTGCAAAGAATGTCAAACATGTTACTCAAATCTGGGTTAGGAAAGACATACTAGATGCTCAACGTAAGAAAAAGGACCCAAGCAAATATGGGTTCCTAATAAAAACAAGTAATCTTGTAGAAAAAGGTAGCCCTTGAATTTATTTGTACAAAGACCAAATAGCTGATATTTTCACTAAACCACTTGCTCGTGAAAGATTTGAAAAACTTAGATTAGCTTTGGGATTGATTTCTGGTACTTAGCTGATTTATGTGCTTATTTGACCCCTTTACATGCTTAAGAGTTCGAAAGATTCTATCTACACTAAGTCAGATTTTTGATTTAATCCAAGACTCCTGAAAAGGCTATTGATGCTGTCCTGATAACTGACACCTAAGTTGCTCTAGAAAAATTCTATGAAAAATTCCAAAAGTATCATGTTTTCTAAAATATCCATTGATGTTGCTTTGTCAAAATTATAAAACTTTTTCAAAAAATAGTTTTCAAAATTCATTTTAAAAATTGTATGCAAGGTTGTTAGAGGTGCATAGTGAACTCAAAGCCCAAACACAATCTCACCACCAACTTAAACCAAACAAGTAAACCCATCCCCCATTAACTCCGACACCCCCGTCAAAACCTTCGCCTCAAAACTGCTGGCCACGAAAAAAAAAAAAAAAAAAACCCGTAACAAAACCCACCACTCGAACATCCAACTGGAAAATTCCGATGACTTCCGCTGCTACCACCTCACAAATACGAACGACCCTCCCTCCTCCTCTAAACGCCCACGAGTTTCGGTGTTTGTTAGAGTGTTATCCGGTCGGATCTTTCCCACCGAGTGGCTAGGTAATTAAGCCTTCTAGTATTCTTCTAGAATCTATTCAAAATCATGGGTGGGAAAAATTACTCGTTTTTAATGATGCTTTATATGAAGAGGAGATTTGTCAATTCTATAACAACCTAGAAATTTCCGAAAATTTTCTTCTCTCCTCCACTGTGAACGAAATCGTGATAACTTTGTCTGTGGAAAATCCTGCTGAAATTTTGGCAGTGCTAGTGATACACTTGCGGCACAGCGACATCGCCAGCTTATGTCTAAACCATAAACAACTTTCCTTTGATCCCAGTTCTACTCTGTATCTTTGCATATTCCTTGTAGTTTTTGGACAAATTTTTTGTTAAAACTGTTTTTGATACTTTTGGATGTTATTTGGGATTATTCTGAAGATTGTGAATTGGTGTTGGTTGTAGCACCAGCATCACTAGCTTAATTAGTTGAGCTATTGGATTATTTTAAACTCTTCTGATTGTGTGAATGATTTTTTTGTCTTTATGTACTTTTTGAGAATGACAAAAGGGGGAAAAGAAGGTATATAATATTGACTTTGTGTCTTGATGATATCCTAGGTTGAGCTAATGTGAATTGAATATAAATGAGCATGTGGGACAAAAGTGAATAATTGAATGCTATTAATCTGATGTACGGATAGATTCTATAAAGGGTGAATAATCCATGCATTGTTTGAGGGGAACAAAAGTCAATATGCATATTTAAGGGGGAACAAATGTTTATTCAACAATATTATATTCATAGTTTGTCATCATCAAAAAGGGGGAATTTGTTGTGCATGTACATGTTATGTTTTATGCACATGTTATGTTTTGATGATGAAAATTAATATAATATGTTATAGCATGAAAGTATGTAACAGTGACAACAGATGCATGAAGAAGAAAGAAATTGATAAACGAAGACTTTGAAGAAAAGAAGAATCAAGAATGAAGTTCGAGTTTATAATTTCTTAGAATAGTAATTTTAGATTCAAATGTAATATGCTTAGTAATATGCAATGTGCTCAATATAGAAATATAAAGTTAATATAATTATTATCTTCTTTGAGTTAAGAAAGTAAATAATTATATTAAAATTATATTTCTATATAAAAAGGAAATAAGTTTTCTAAATCAGAAATCAAAAGGGATTAGGAAAATAAGTTTTGATAAAACCGAGTTAAGAAAAAGATTTTAATAAAAATAAGTTTTTGATAAAAACCGGATTTTAATAAAACAAGTTTTTGAAAAAGATTTTGATAAAAATCAGTTTTTTATAAAAACGTGTTTTCAAAGAAAAGATTTTTTAAAAAACAGAATTTTATAAAAACGAGTTTTAAGGAAAAAGATTTTACAAAAAATCACGTTTCCTTAAAACGGTGTTAAAAAGATTTTTTAAAAACCAGATTTTCCAAAACGTGTTTGTAAAGAGTTTCATAAAATCAGATTTGGTTTTGGAAAATATCTTTTGAGTTGAATAGAAAATCTGTTATGGAAAACATATCTTTTTAAGAATAAAGATAAAGAGGAAAAAGATAAAGATTGATTTTCTAAAAGAGAATTAAATCCCTTGAATTAAGGAAATTGGAAGATATCCTTGGAAGGATATTCGTCCAGTCCATACTCTATAAAAGGGATTCATAATTCACTTTTAGATCTTAAGTTTTTAGAGAGAAAATCGAGTCTAAGTAAAAAGCTGAAAACTGTTTCCTTGGCACTGAGCGTAGCACTGAGCTGTTAGGTTTAAGTTACTATTTCACAGTTGTAATTGTCCTCTATTTGCTTGACTAAGAAGCACATCATTGAGGATCGTTCTTTCTTGTAACTTTTACATTATTAAGAGTGCCAACACTTAGAGTTAAGTGTTGGGGGTCATTACTAGGGTTAGTAGTGAGGGGAATCGTATTGTATCAAGAGTTTGATATTATATGATTCAAAGAAATAAAAGAGTTTTTGTTTCTTGTGGACGTAGATCTCAGAGGTGAGATTGAACCACGTTATATCTTGTGTCAAATCTAATATCTTTTAAGTTTATTATTCGCAAAATCACAAAATAGCAATTTTCGAGTGTTCAGCTCAGAGCCTGGCACTGAGCTGTGAAAGGATTTTTGCGAAAATCGATTAGATTTCGTCACTCAATTCAACCCCCCTTTCTTGAGTGTTCCCTTGGGTTCCAACAAGTGGAATGTGAGCTCTGTAGTTCTGTTTTAATGTGTTAACTATTGTTCCACTTGAGCAAAAGGTTTTTATTTTGCTTTTCCGCATGGAGATAAGAAGGTACGAGAAGAGCAAGATTTTACATTTATTTGCCAATGCTCAACTGCTTATACTTTCCTCTTCTATTTAAGAAACTTAAATTTATGCACATCAAATTTGGTCTCTTTTCCAGTACAACTGAATTTCTTTGATCTTTATCTTGAGATGACAATCGAAATAGTTGATGCAAGTCCTTGCCTTTTCTTAATTACTTGCTATCCTGGTCATGGCATGCTTCTAGTTCTAGATTTGTATTTCTCCTTATCATCGTCAAGCATCAAATGTCAAATTCATCGTCCTAGTGCTGTCTGTTGGTTCATGTACTCAGTTTGCTGTATCTTATAACAAATTATGTTGTTTGTCCTGCAGATTGGCTAATATTTCATGCATTCTGCTCTTGATGTTTTATGATGATATAACTATAATTTATGATTTTACCTTCTGAATTTGGATACTTTGTGGAGTGTTATTGACCGATTCATTCTTTTGCAGAAATTAAACCAGGAAGACCAGGACGATCAGAAAAATATGGCCTGAAACATTGTAATCGCATCAACTGCTAAATAAAGACTTCTTCTTTTTCAAATTATTCCTGATGAAGTGTACATGCTAAAGACAAACCATTAGATACGTGAACATGTCTGGATGTAGCATTTTGAAACAGTAGATCACGTTTTGTGCTTCTTATACGAGATTCCTTTCAGAAAAATAACATTGTAGATGTAATAACAAGCCCTCATTATTCATTTTTATTCTCGTGTTAATTTCGAGTTGTTCACAAATATATTAAAATCCCTGTAAGAAGTGCGATAACTGCATAATATGACAACTTGATCATCTTTGGCAGGGTTTGGGTGCCTTTGTGTTTGTGTCATGTCTAGTTCGGATTTTTCACCATAACTTTATATTTGTGTTATGTCCATTTTGGTCATATTGTCATGTCATGTCCTGTTAGAGATTGTTAGCTAATTTTATAACCTGTTACTCTCTTAGGACATCCGATCAAAGTGAAAGAATAAAGAAGCCATAATGAAGGGGCGCAACAAAAAATTATGGGACATCAGATGATGCAGACTGAGATTTTAATATAAATATGATTCCTACCACATAAGCAGGATGGATTAGAGAATAATTTCCATTTATATATGGATCCGCACCAAAATGATTTTAGCAAAAGTGCATTCTTTATTCTGATCACTTGCTGAATGTAGAATAGTTTCGATCCATACATATATATACTCCTGATTTTGGCACCAAAATGCACTAGAGCCAACTCCCCGAGTTGAACAAAAGAACAAACCAAGTCTGATTTCCTAATCCTTGTGCCTTTTTCTGGTGTAACTTCTTCATGCATGCATATAACAAAATATCACTAATCTCAATCTTACCTCTACTTTTACGGCGATTAAAAGCCTTTATTAATCCTATAGGCTATGTAACAGCCTTAATTCCTATAACAAGCATGAGAGATGGAAATTGGTGGATCAGAGAGTGAGCCATTAAGTATGTGATTAGCGAACCAACGATTTGCACCTTCAGTGTGATGCACACCATCCCAACTCACATGTAATTCTGGCTTCTTGCAGGCTGCACCAAGGACTGTCGTACCATTCGTTGTCACGCCCTTTTGCCCACACCATACATGGCCATCCTTCTCATGGTATCCACAGCAGACCTTCATTGGGTCTGCCCATCCTGTATCCAAGAAGACAAAATGAACAATTTACTTCTTTGAATCAAACAAATCATGATGTTGAAGGATATACTTCAAACTATTAATCTCAAATACTGTGATTTGATTACCTTGGCTCTTTGTTTTGCTTATTAATCCATATTTGGCAGAATAAAGATCCACATATGTAAGAGCAGCCTCTGGGAGTTTTGTCCTGAGTTGTATAACAGCAACCTTGAGTTGCTTATTGAACTCAATAGCCATATCATTTTGTCCCTTTATGCAACCATATTCATCAAGAAATCCGGGCTTCGGATTCGTGATGTAAAACAGTGAGACAGGCAAACAACCAATTGGACCAGTGCTATGTATCCAGAATGACCTTGCTCCTTGTTCATATAAATGCTGTCAAGCATTTAGAAACGTACATAAACTTTATAAGACACACTACGTAGTAGTACGTAGTAAGCTGGAAAAGTTATAATAGTTGTCAAGATTGATCCTAGAAACTTACTTGCACTGCTGTTGAAAACTGTGAAATGATGTTAGGGATGGTAGCACGAAGTTGTTCATCGTTCATTGTACGGAAGGCAACAGACAGATCATTTTGGCCGATGTCGAATGTGTAAAGAGCCTTTGAGAAGTCTTCAGGTCTTGGAAGCAAACTTCTCTCAAAGGGACTCTTGACTGAATTGAATTTCAACAAGTATAAACAACATTCATGTACTTGAGTTGAGGCATTTTATTCATCCCATAAAAATAATTTAAGTATGAAAATGAAATGGTATTATTACATACCTTGATTATAAAGATCCTTGGTTCTAGATTTGAACTGATCATAATGCCAGATTTGGACATCGAGTGAGAAAGGACTAATTCCATACTCAAATATTGTTTCATTTTGCCTACGGATGGTTGATCCTCCAGTAGCAAAATTAGCACCGTGGCTAAAATTTGCACCAATTGAGTTCAAGTATGCACTCAAGTATGGTAATCCTACTTGTTCAGCTGCACAAAGAAAATCACATAAATCTCAAACAGTCACCCAAAATGAAGTGTCCAAGTATCCCATCCATGTCCAAGCTAGTGTCGAGGATCCTACCCGAATACTTGTTACACAAGAGCAGAGCAGAAGCAGCACATATAACATATTATAAATAAAAAGACGAAGAAGAAAAAGAAAGAAGATACCAATGAAGTCAATGAGAAGGCGGCCATCAGAATCACGACCAGCAGGCTTGTTGAAGAAAGTCTGGCCATAAGGCCAAGAAATGGGCTGAAAAGCTGCAGAAATACCACCTGTATCCGAATTTGAGTCCCCAAAATTATACATCGCCGTAAATTTGCACGACGGTTTTATTTGTTGTCCTCCCACCACTCCTACAACCATTAAAACCACCAAAAACCCACCTGCTGTTGTTGCTAAACACCCCATGAGTTTTAACTTTTTAGACCTAACTAATTATGGTAAAAAATAAAGAAGAGGCTTTACCTAATTAATTTGTGAAGTTTCTCGTACTTCAGTTGGGTTGGCTCAATTGAGTTTGAGTGTGAGTGAGAATGAGAGGGTAAATTATTATGAAACACGGTTTTGGCGTCAGAGATGAGCAGGAATTGTGGGATGTGGGCACAATGTTCCATGAGTTTTGATTGTTTAGGGGACCTCGTAGTTAGCAACCTGTTTTGCGCGAAATATCATCCACTTTCTTTTATGACAGGAAGTTATCTATCGAGTTCATTCATCATACATCCGAATGTAGCAGTCTAGCAGGTACATGAATCATGATACAATTGCTCATTTAAAACCCTCCTCTTTTTTTTGTACATTTTACTCATTTGAATGATTTCAAATGAGCTATGAACAAAAAAAATTAGTTTTAAAGTGTATCATGCTCACAGTACATCCGAATATATGATAAACTTTTTTAATATTTTTCCTCCATGACCACCATCACCGCAAAACTTTCAACGTTGAGGGAAAAGAAAAAGCGGCACTCAGAATTAAAAACTACAACTCCCTTTGTTTTATTAAATCTCCAACCCTCTGAAAGATTCAAAGATACACGGTACACCACCGGAAACAGAGAAACTAAATTTGTCAGTAATTTCAACCATAGTTTACCCCTCATAATAATCGACATTCAAGAGATATGAGCAGTAAAAGTAGAACAATACTTTATTGATACACTAATCCAAAGATAAGAATTAAGAGTAATATGCTTTCAACTACACGGTTTAAAGATCCCAATATATAAAAAGAAAAATTGTTCCTTGAGTAACCACAAAACTACATAGTGACACAACATTTGAAGTCCCTTATTACTAAGGGAGGGAAGGGCATATAAATAATGAATACTGACTTTTAAAAAGCAAAAAAGAAAAAAAAAAAAAAAAAAAAAACTCCTTTATGTTCATGGGGATTACAGAAATGCCCTAAAATCAATAATCCCTTAAATAACAACGTGTATCAAAAGAATGAATAAACATATTTTCTGACAACAAATTTTCAATGTGGTCAGCTCCCAGCTTTATCTACACAATACAGAGTTGGAAATCTGATCTTTTATCTTGGATGATGGCATTTTTTAACCCAACACATAGTTGTGGCTCTTGCATTCTGCAATACCTTTCCCATCTTCAAAAAAAAATCTTTCTTTTACTACACATAGAGAGGATCAAAAATTTTGCTGTACTTATCAGTCACAATCCAACCCACAAACTTCAAGTACAATACCGCCTCTGGCCGTGAAGGGGTTTATCCTGACCCAGAGGAGAGAGAAGATGGAAGCGAGTAAGATAGACCAGACGATGATGATGGTGGGGAGACGGTCTTGTCTTCCCATCATACCTTTGAGGAAGGGGTAAAGATGCATGATGACCCACAAGGCAAAGAAGAGCCTACCAAAGAGCGGACCCCATGACTCGTAGCCGTTGTTGATGGCATCGGATATCCCAACAATAACCCCGATGATGTTTATGATGAGCAAAGTCATGGGTGGGATCAAGAGGGAAGTCCACTTGAATAAGTAAAGATCGGAGAATTCTCCATCATCTGCTGCTTTGGAAGTGACAGTAAAGTTGGTGTCCACACCAGCAAGAACCTTAAGGAGACCTTGGAAGAGGGCAAAAAGATGGGAAGATACACCTCCAATCACCCAAAACTGTTCGTTCCTCCACCAGTCGTCAATTTGCACATGTCCCCATTGCATTTCAAGGACACTTGTTACCGCGATGAATATAAAGAGACCCATAAACAGAAGACTGGCGTAGCTGCTGATCTGTATGTAGACCACAACAATCAGAGTGGCGCAAAGGAAAGCAGAATGCACGAGGGGCACAAATAAATAAGTACGTTATTTAAAAGTAAAACTTTGAAGTTATAAAAGTACCTCAGGGACAATGAACTTCCCAGTGAGAAGACAGACGGCTGGGAGAGTGCAGTAGATAAGCAACGGAATAGACGTCAATGGATAGACAACGGAGGCAATATAAGAGAATCGCTCTAGTGGTTTGAGACCACTGTTATACGCATACCAAATGGGGCAGTGTTTGCTCAACAAGATTTCAACCGACCCCAAAGCCCACCGAAGAACTTGGTGGAGACGGTCAGAAAGATTAATGGGAGCAGACCCTTTAAATGCAGGTCGTTTTGGCATACAGTAAACTGACCTCCAACCATGGCAATGCATTTTGAAGCCAGTCAAGATATCTTCTGTAACTGAACCATAAATCCAACCAACCTGATTTCAAGAATACGTAGTTGGTCAGAGACAAACCAACCTATATATGCAAATGTTTCTCAAAACAAATAAAAACCGAAGTACCTCTTTTCCCCATTCGGATTTATCTTCATACCCACAGCTGATAACATGGATGGCCTCTTTCAGAGATGATGCTTCACTTACACCATGAGGGATTCCACCATCCTCCATAAGTGTTGAAGCTATGAACACCGGGGACTGGCCAAATTTCTTTTCGAATTTTACTTGGGGCATAAGAGCCGACTTTTCATTATCAATTCCTGCAAATACATGTTCGGAACAGTGAGATCAGCAGGGAGAAATATAATTGCCAAGTATAGAAAGATTTGACGAGAGAATATTGCTTTAGTGTGTTAAAGAAATATTCCCTCTATTTATTCTTAGATAACCTAGATTATGAAAATATTCAAACTTGCAACTAAAAAACGCAATGCAACTTCATTCTATTTGCATTTATAGTTCTGACTCCTAAACCTACCTTTGTCATAAATGATGTTTGTAACTTTCAAGCGAAAAACTATATACTTGTTGCATTATGCATAAGCAAAACTTTTGAAATCCTACAATCCCTTCTGCTTACCTTCAATTCCTTCTTCGATGTTCTCAAGAGCGTGTATTTGTGTGGATGAATCCTTGTTCTTAGGCTTCTTTTTGCTTTCCTTGAGCTTGTTATTATCCTTGTTCTTTGATTTATGATTCTTCTTTCTAGGTCCACAGCAGAAGCAGCAGAAACACCATTTCGGCCAGCAATTACAGGTCTTGCCAATGGGCTTCTTCTGCTTCGGGGCATCATAACCATAAAGTGCTTGCCTTCTGAATACACAACCAGTCCCGACATATATTGGTCCTTGAATACCATCCAATCCTTTCATGTTAATCTGTTATGAGGGAAGAAATAAAGATGGTGGAAAATGTTATCATTTGCTTCTAAAACAAATCATCAGTAGTAACCCTTTTTTCTTATTTCTTTTCCTTTTTTTTTTTTGGGGGGGGGGGGGGAGGGGGTCAGGGGAGGATGCTACTTACATCAAAGAAAACAACATTGCGGTTAGAGTATCGATCGTGCCTATCAATGCCATCAAACCTCTGAGGGAACTGCACATAGCATATTTTCTTCCCTGATATGGGATCCATCATGAAGCACATGGCTTCACGAAGAGCCTTACTATTGTTGATGTAGTGATCACAATCCACATTAAGTAGGTATGGTGCATTTGACAGAACGGCTGAGACTCTTATCTGCAATAAGGAGTAAGGGATTAGATATATTATAAAAAAGCCTATTTTCAGGACCAAGACAATTTCAGAGTGAGAGAGAGACTCACCAAGGAATTCATGGCACCAGCTTTTTTATGATGATCAAATCCAGGTCTCTTTTCACGAGAAACATAAACAAGTTTAGGCAGCTCATTTCCATCCAAGTCACGAACGCCATTTTGGCCAAGGAACACCTGTTAGACATTTGAAAATAATGTCACGAAAAAGAAAGGGAACTCAAATCAATGAAAGTCCCAAATTGGGGAAAAGGGATCACTTCACACAAACACAAACCCATGTCACATTACCTGTATCATTCCAGGATGATCCCTAACATTGTTTCCAGGCCACGGTGTTCCATCTTGCATAGTCCAACCTTCTTCGGGAACTTTCTGTGCCATGGCAACCAATCCATTTATCCGGATTTTGAACTCTTCATAGTCTCTCTGGAAGTTCAGCAGACACAATTTTATTAACGAGTCACTAAAAATAAAACATGTTTGCAAAATACATCGCATTGCAAGGATAAAGCATATAATGGCCCAATCTACCAACCTTCATGGCACGACGTTCCCGTACAAATGCAGGATGCACTTTATCTTTCAGATAATCAACCTTCTGAGAGAAATACCATTCAGGAGCACGAGGTTCAATTTGGTACTTCTTGCTAAATGGGACCCATTTTCTTGCAAACTCAGAGGTCTCAGAAAGCGCTTCAAAGGTAAGCATCGCTGCACCATCATCTGAAACATAGCACGAAACTTTGTCCACCGGGTAGTCCACAGCAAGAATTGAAAGAACCGTGTTTGCAGTAATCAGCGGAGGTTCCTTCATAGGGTCGACAGTAGACACGAATACGTCCATCGGGGCTAGCTCAGATGGCTTGCCTTCCTTCTCATACCTGATTAACAATTTGGCTTACAGTTCAGTACAGACTACAGAATGAGACACATGATGGGAGAGATGATGAGACAGAGAAGAGAGGAATACCTTAGTGAAAGTCTATCGAGATAGGTTTCCCGTTCAATGGGTTGCCATTTCGGAAACTGATCCAAAATCCACGACATAGCAAACCAAATCTCACAAATGACTGACAACAACCATAGTGCAAATGCATCATTGACTGGGTGGAGAATTCTATAGTGAAAGAAGAGACCAAGAACTACAAGACGAAGAACGATGACAATTCTGTAGGGATTGATCTTGCTTGACGAAATTGGTAGTTTCCTTGACAGTGGCTGCCTTCCTTCATCCATCCTTCAGAAACAGAATGAACAGGGAGGAATGGAATTGTTAGAATATGAATGTAAGGAACATGAACTTTTGCATAAATCCGCATATGCATGTATATTGCATTTTCTGAATTTCATGGAATAAGCATGCTAGCAGTGTCTTCTGCATGTCTACTTTGAATGGCCAATGCCATAAACATGAATGGCGGATGAAGAAGATAGAACTATACGCTCAGTATCAGAAATTCAATCATATCATTTCAACTCCCAAAAGCTCTTTTTGTGGTAAGCAAGTTTTAACTTTTAAATCATAGATATCGCAACAAATGGCTTCAGATACATACTACATATATCATGTAACGATAAACAAGCAAATGGTCACCTATAGCCAGCTGAATGCAGCAGCCTATGTCAAAATCCAGAAACAGAAAAGTAATGAACTACACAATTCCAAACTAGAACCCTGGAAAAAACAGCTTCAATCAAGTAAAATAACAGTATATAAAAGCAAGGGAAATCCTACTTGGGCAGATCAGGATCCTCAGGTTCCCCTCCATCATAGTTTCCATTCTCCCCTTGGTGCTTGACCAATTGAAGCCTGTCATTCTGCCTTCTTTTCCATTCTTCCATCCTATCTTTCCAAGCAACACTGCCATATCCATACACAGCTAGATCTTTCTTGGGGTCCATTGGTCTAGGTGGCACTAAAATTTACAGGAAAAAAAGCACGAAATTAGCAAATCCCATTGAAGATATCAATTAATTATACACATACACAAGTTTTGAGAACCTAAAGGAGCTTACAGGACATTGCAGAATCGGTATATGGTACAGGGTGGACTTTCTTCCCACGGCTCATAAATGGTGGGATCACTAAAGCATGTCTGTCAGAGGAAATTCCAGTATCCTTCATCCCAAAAAAAAAAGTGAAAGTTTATATTCATCTCCAGAAACAATTGAACCCAAAATACAAACAAACCATTTTTTATTACAGCAAGAAATCTGAATTATAAAATCAATCTTACCTCCTGCCCATAAGTTAAAAGAAGCTGTTCTGATGAAACGGCTGCTGGATCTAACTCTGCCGGTGTTGAAAGACCGGAGGCATTAGATGGGGCCCGGCCAACACTAAGCCGGGAAGAATAGATTGCTTCCGCAATGTGCTGAGGGTCCCTGTTGTTGCTCACATATTTAAGCTCATTTTCTATATCATCAAGGTCATCCTCATCTTCATCACCCTCAACTCTTGCACACCCTTTAAGATTACAATTTATTGATAATTAGCACATCTAACAACTGACTCTAAAAACATTGCAGAATCATTTCAAGGTTAAGTAACAGATAATGTCATTCAATAAGAATTACAACAAATCATATTAGTTACCTTTGATTCGCTTGTAGCGAGTTTTGCATTGAGGGCAAGCTTGATTGCCTTCTTCTCTTTCATAGTCATAGCAAGGTCTACACACAGGGAAAGCACACTCATTGCAAGCAACAAATGGCTCATTATTCTCTATATTCTCTATCTCATCTCCACAAATCTGACAAAGCTGCCCACTCAATTCTTTCACAGATGTCACCTGTAACACGTTTTTATGCAATGGTTTCAGAAAAAAAAACGTATAAATCAAGACACAGATCTACTGAACACCCTAAATCCAGCAAAAATCATGTTCAATTTCCACAAAATAGGGAGGAAAAACAAGATTCTAAGGAGCAGCTTAAAGGGTCAAAATTGTTACAAAGAACTAGAACTTTTATCAAATACCCAACAAATCTAGGAGCTAAATTGAGATAATACAACCCAAAAAATCCTGCAATACTCTTCAAAGTGTCACTCAAGTACAAAATACAGAACAATGCAAACCCTCAACTCAAAATCAACTAAAACCTAATCAAATTAAACAACTAAAATTGCAAATTGAGGGAGTAAATTGAGCAAATAAATACTTCCCAATCCTAACAAAATCTATAAAAAAAAGACCTTAAAACATTCAAATCCAATTAAAAACTAATAAACAAACATTAGTAAAAACCCAGAAAACATAAACAACAACAAAAAAAAAAACTTACTCTGCCAATATCATCAGCATTAATAAGAACAAACTCATTCCTATTATGAGACCCAGCAACTAATCTTCCTTTAGTATCCATTTTTCAGACCTCCAAAATCCCAGAAACTTCAAACATATCAAGTCTTCACAAACTCAAATCAAACAACAAAAACCCAGATTTACTTTACTTTACTTCTCAAAAACACAACCCCATCAAAAAAAAAACCCCAATTTTTCTTCTTTGTGGTAGTATTATTAACTAACCACTCTCACTTTCTCTCTCCTCCACAATCATTCACAAGAAGAAGAACAACTCTAACATAAAAGTAAAGAAAAGAGGAGAGAGAATCTAAGAGTGTTGATTATTCAACGCGTAAGCCAGAAGGGACAAGAGGAGTGTGAGCAAGCGACCGACAGACAGATAAAAGATGAGAGAGAAAGAAACTTCAACCATGTGCATTTTCTTTTTTTTTCCTTTTTTTTTTAGAGAGAGAAAAACAAAAATTGCCCTTCTGTAATACACACATACAACACAGATCTACTACTACTACTATCTCTGTCACTCACTCATATAAATGATTAACTGTTTTTACTCATCTTCAACCCCCATAAATTTATTAAATTTGTATTTATATAATGTAAATAGGAATTTATTTTCTGGGTCTTTAATTTTTCTGGGTATTTAATTTTTCTGGGTAGGACCCAGTTGCAGAAGTTGGTAATGGAGGAAAGTGGTGGGACCTACTAGTGTGTACCCCACCTGGAAAATTCGTCGGTGGCGGTAATAACTAGTTGTAAATTACTGATATTTTATCTAATTTTAGGTTTTTTGCTAGTTTTTTTAGTGTATTTTGTTTCAGTTGTGGAATTTATAGAGGGAGATGCTGGTTTTTGAGATTGAATTTCCGACAAATTGGAAATTAGGGCAAAAAGGAGAAAAATAGGGGAAATGTTGTAATGATGGTGAATCTAGAAGTTGACACGGTGAAAATGTTGGGTTGTCAGAAAATGTATTTGTTTATTGAGTCTTTTGATCACGTTGTTATTTGTGCGTCAAGTTATGGACTAATTGAATTGATTTCAGGGCATTTATGTAATCCCTATGAACATAAAGGGGACTTCAAAAGTGCAATTGTTGTGTCATCTGTAGATTTGTGGTTACTCAACGAACAATCTGTTTTGTTTTTTTGGGGGGTTATGTAGATTGTGAGAAGTTGGGAAATATTAATCCTATACTTATTTTTGGATTAAAGTATCAATGGAATATGTTCTCAACATAATGTTTATGCAATTTTTTTTGGTAAAAATGAGAATTTTAGAATATTCTTCTCTTGATACTTTTTTAGAATTAATGAATATTAGGAGAGTTTTATGCCAAAAATAAGGATAGTTTTCTAAAAAAAAATATTAAAGAACCTAAAAAAGTAGAGATACAACCAGGCCCGTTCCTGAGCCTGGGCAGGACGCCTAGGGCCAAGGGAGAAAAGGCCCACGTTGCTATTTTGCAATATGCTATTTATGGATAAATTAACTACACGCATGCATCTTATCAAATATAGTGCGTTAGCTCATTGGTTATTACATGACATAAAGCTTCCCTTGAATAATACTCAGCTTCGAATCCCGCGTATGGATGCTTTCTATTTTTTTTGTATTTTTTTTATATTTTCAATGATTTTAAAATATATAGCCTCGGTTTTCTTTTTTCCTTTTTTTGATTTTCCCTTGTTTCGAATGATAAATCCTATAAGTGGTTTTTTTTACACGATTCCCTTCTCATATAGAGTAACTGTGTCACTTTTGCTATTTCACCCCCCCCCCCTCTATTTTATATAATTGTCACTTTTTATATTTACATTGTTTTCTGACTCTAGTTCGACTATAAAATTACTAATATATATGAACAAATGTTAATATGAAATGTCATAAAATTTATCTCAATGTAAATTACATTCAAAATATTCTATTTTACAAAAATTGTATGAATCTATAAAGTAGTAAAATAGTAAGATATCTTAGATGTTCATAAAAAACACGAATGTCGAAGTGGAATTGTTAAAAAAAGTGAGGGGTCCTATTTTTTCCTTTTTTCTTTTTTCATAATTCAAACCAAGAAAAATATTTTAAAAAATTAATCTAAAAGGCCAAAGCGATTATAAAATTTCGTAATCCAGACTCCAACTAACAACTTAATGTAGAGGAATACGTGATAAATTTAAGAAGCAACATATGACTTAATTTAGGAAGACATGTCATGAAAATATAACCAATTAACCAGTAATCTAATAGATATCTTATATAAAATATAAGTAAAAATAAATTCAGATTTCATGAGTTAATAAACCCATATTCAAATGAATTTTGACCATTAATAAGTCAATATATGTCAAAAGTATTAGTTGACATTAAGGAGGGCCCATTTATCTTAGTTCGCCCAATGTCTCCAAAATGTCAAGGACGGGACTGGATACAACATAGTCATAACTTTAGAAGGTATTACGACAAACAAATGTAGCGGATATATATTTTTGGCGTAAGTTAAAAAGAAAAAATTTCACCTTATTTGTTTCACGATGAGTATGCCAAATTTGGATAATGTGAAATTGTTGAAGAAGCGCGACAAATATCATCTATACATTTATGTAAAATTTCTATTTGCATATTTATTGAATTTTATGTTAGTGGTTGGTAAAACATGGTTCAAATTGAATTAGTAGCATATCTTCTGTCTTATTATTCTTTTGTTTACTTTTAATATGTTGGAGACTTTGGAAAAATGAGGTAGTACAATATTGATGTATTTTCCTCTCAAGAGTCTAAATTTATATACTTCCTCCGTTTCAAAATAGATGGGACATTGTCTATTTATGGGTGTTTCAAAATAGATGATACATTGTTTTTTTTTTCCTTATTTAGTAACTTTTGCCTTATAATTTTACCATTTTACCCTTACGAACTTGTGTTATGTACATTAATCTACTTCTAATAATCTGATTAATCCTAACCTAAAACTAACGATTCCCACCATTTTTTATGACCCACCCACCCCTTTCTCATAGCCACCACCCATCTCTCTCTCTCCTCAACTCAACCCACCCCTCTCTCTTAGCCACCACCCTTTTCTCTCCTCTCTGAGACCACCACCGTCACTACTAACCCGACACTACCACCAACTCGACACCAGATGCGACCCAACGCCACCACTACCACCTCGATACCACCACCCCACCTAATGCGACCTAATACCACCTCGGCATCACCACGCCACCAAATGCAACCGAACACAACTAGGCCCTTCTCTCACCTCCTCTTTCGTTTCCTCGAACTCCTCCTCCTCACCTTCTCTCACCTCCTCCATCACTCCTTTCTTCATCTCTACTAGTTTTAGATCTAGGGTTTCGACACCACCACGCACCAGATTCCTGGACGATGGTAGTGTTGGTGTGTTGGTGTGATGGTGGTGATGGGAAGAGGTAGAAGATGCCGACGGTGGTGAAGGGTTAGGGTTTCGATTTTTGAACGGTGGTGGGGTTTTGACATGATGTGTTGGTGTGATGGTGGTGGTAGGGAGAAACTATGGATGTCGGTGGAAATGGTGGAGAAATCTTATGTGGTTTCCGATGGCCATATTTGGGGAAGGGCGGTTTTTCGGGTGGTGGTGGTTGTTTTTGAGTTTTTCGGTAGTGGTGGTGGTGACCGGTGGTGGAGGTGTTGTGGTGGATGGCCGGTGGGCGAGTTTGGGGGAGGGTGGTTTTCCGGTGGGCAGGTAGGGAGGGTGGTTTCCGGTGGGCAGGTTTGGGGGAGAGGTTTTCCAGTGGTGGCGATGGTGGTCCCCAATTTTTCGGCAGCAATTCAAGTGGTCCCCAATTTTTTCTTTCTCCCTCCTTTTCACATGGGACCACTAAAATTAATTATACTACCTAAACATACTTATGAAATTTTGCCTAGGAGTCCGTTTTAATCACAATGTCCCATCTATTTTGAAACGGAGGAAGTATAAAGTTTTTAATTTATCTATTTTTCTTTTAGATGCCTTTTATAGTTGGTTTCTAGGGAGAGGATAAATATCAATTCTTCAAATACATATAATACCTAATTTAATGGTCACGGGTGATGGAGAGTGCAAAACAATGACTAACACTTAGTTTATGAATTTTTCTCTCATAGTTCCCGATAACTTTTTTTTTACGGGGAAAAAGCGAAAACACATATTATTACTTATCAATGTCTGCCATTACAGCTCTCACATATCAGGTGGCACTTCTTCCAGCCACACTCTAAGACCATCCATCGAAAAACTCAATTTAGCAAGGCTATGAGCTACTACATTACCACTTCTTCTAACATGAGAGAAACTAAAACAAGAACACTCAGCAGCAATGACCAAGATATCCTGCACAATCATCCCAAAAGGGGATGCCTCCCTTTTGTCATCCCTTAAGTGTGTAAAGAGTTTTAAGCAATCCACCTTAAGAATAATATTTCTCAAATCAGCTTCCATGGCAGTGAGAATACCATGCCTAGCACCGAGAGCTTCCGCAACATCCACGTCCGAGATCCCCTCCATCGTCAAGCAGGAAGCCATTAACACATCTCCCTCATGATCACGCACCACTCCCCCAGCCCAATCAGTCCATCCTTAGACATAGCTGCATCCGTGTTGAGTTTGAAAGAAGAAAGTGGAGGTGCACTCCACCTGCTCGAGGAAATGCACCTAAGAGAGGTAATGTTCCTATCCTCATTCTCTCGTTTAAACTCTAAAACACTTCTCATACATTTTTCTACCACTTCCTTGAACTGCACCATTCTTGCATCAAATATCCAGGCATTCCTTGCAACCCACAGTTGCCAACATACTACCCAAAAGCAATCCCACCACTCCACTTCTACTATCCTTTAAGATAGCACCTCCACCCATTCTCCAAACTTGCTTCCATAGACTTGACCAATATCAATTCGTATAGGTGATATATACCATGTCATTCTTGCGCCTTCACAATGCATCAATACATGCTCCACGGTCTCAGGTCCATTTCCACACTTATGACATTCATTTGTCAACACAATTCCTCTTTTCATGAGATTATAGTTGATTGGAAGCACATTGAGGATCACTTTCCAACCAAACATTTTGGCTTTTGGAGGGATATTTGCACTCCATAGTTGCTGCCACATTTTCTTTCTTGTCCCACCCGACGTCGATGGCCGAGAAATAAGAGCTTCACATAACTCAATATAATACGCACTCTTGACAATGAACATGCCATTTTTGTTTGGTCTCCACATCCATGAATCTCGCCTACCATACAGTGGGACTGGTATATCTTTGATAGCCTGCACTTCCCACGTAGAGATTAAAGCTTCCAGCACCTCCACATTCCACTTTCCTTCATCTATAAGATCTTTCACCCACCTCAACCCCTCTTTCGCATTCCCTGTAGCACTTGTCTGGACTTGGTATTTCGGCAATCTGGGCACCCACGGGTCTTGCCAGATACGAGTCGAGGCCCCATCCCCAATGACCCTGCATACACCTTTTTTTAACACCTCCCTAGCGGATAACTTCCATGTAAAGCTTGCATTTGGGATAATAGTCACATCCATGAAATCCCGCGTGGGGAAATACTTCCCCCTCAACACTCGAGCCATTAAAGAATTTGGCATGGTAAGGACCCTCCATGCTTGTTTAGCGAGAAGGACACTATTAAAAATTCCAAAATTCCTCACTCCAAGTCTTCCTTCTTTTTTCGACAAAAACATTTTTTCCCATGCCACCCAAGCCGTTTTTCCCTCATCACCCTTTTGTCCCCAAAAGAAACTCCTAAACATCTTTTCAATTCCATCAAGAATGCTTTTCAGTATCTGAAAACATTGCATTGCAAAAGTGGGAATGGCTTGCGCTACCAATTTTATAAGGACCTCCCTTCCTGCTTGTGAGAGAAGCTATCGTTTCCACCCTTTTAACTTCTTCCAAACTCGATCCTGAATACTCTGAAAAACTCTTTTCTAAGAACTTCCTATGTACGTAGGGAGTCCTAGATATTTATAATGTCCATCAACAGCCTTAAAAGCTAACTTCATCTGAAGGGTATTAATCTTCTCTGGCTCAATGTTTCGACTATAGGACATCTTAGATTTTTTTTTTTCATATTCAGTTTCTGCCCGAAAGCAGCTTCATAGATAGAGAGAACTTCTAACATATTTTCAACTTCCTCCTCCGTAGCTCTAATAAATATTAGACTATCATCGGCAAAAAATAAATAAGAGATAGGGCTTACCTTTCTTTCAATTTTAACTCCATGAATCCTTTTTTCGTCTTCAGCATGACGAATAAGAGTAGAGAGCCCCTCAGCACACACCACGAAAAGGAAAGGGGACAACGGATCCCCTTGACGTAGCCCTCTGGTAAGGCTAAAGTTCCTGGTCGGCTGACCATTCAACATAACTGAAAAGGTAGCCAAAGAGATGCATTTCATCACCAGCTGTGTATAACAGGCGGGAAAACCCAACTTCTGCATCATTTTTTCCAAGAAGCACCATTCTACACGATCATAAGCCTTGCTCATATCTAATTTGAGCCCCAAATAACCTTTTTTCCCGTTCTTCTTTTTTCTCAAATAATGAAAACATTCATATGCAACTAGCACATTATCGGTTATCAATCTTCCCGGAACAAAACCACTCTGACTATCATAAATCACAGAAGGGAGCACTGATTTTAATCTGTTTGCCAACACTTTCAACACAATTTTATATAGGACATTACAAAGGCTTATCGGGCGAAAATCACCAAGGGACTCACATTGTTTCTTTTTAGGAATGAAAACAATAAAAGTCTGATTTATGTCACCAATATCCTCAACATTGTTCAGAAAATTCAGAACTTTATTAGTAACATCCTCACCTATCTCCTACCAGAAGTGTTGGTAAAAGAGAGCATTCATTCGATCACGGCCTGGTCCTTTATTTGGGTGCATCTGCAAAAGAGTTGAACTCACTTCTTCTCGTCTAAAAGGGACAGCAAGCATCAACATCATATCATTTGTTAGCCTCCGTTGGACAAGATTAGTCACAGGCTCCATATCACAATTTCCCCCAGAGTGAAATAAAGTCTCAAAATATTGCACAAAATGAGCTCCTATCTCCTGTTCATCCTCAATCCATCTTCCCGTTTCATTTTTTAGTCTGTCCACATAATTTCTCCTTTCACATTGATTTGCTTTTTGATGATTTTTTTTTTGTATTTTTATCCCCACTTTCTAACCAACTTGCCTACTCCGTTGTTTCCAGTATACTTCCTCTCGAGTTTCCAGTTTATCCATCCTCGCATCCAGGTTCCTCATTTGATCAATCATCTCCTTTGACGGAATCTGCTCCATCAATTCTTTCATCTAATGTTGACAAGCCCGCAACTCCTTGGCCGTATTTCCGAACTTCCGAGCACTCCATGACTGTAGCTTATCTTTCGTTCTCAATAAATTAACCCTAACATCTTCACCTTTCCGCCAATTATCACAGACAACATTCGAACTTTCCTTTTCACGTAGCTACATAGCCTTGAAGCGAAATAATTTTTGTTTTCTATTATGGTCCACTCGATCATGACTAACTTGCATACATAATAACAGTGGTCCCGAAAACTTCTTTACACTATTCTTTTGAAATCAATACTCATTCTTACTACTAATATATATGGAGTATTTATAAAAAAAAGGCACATCATGAATTTTTTTTTAATACTTTACCATTTATCTCAATCCCAAAATTTCCCTTACATATGAATATGCGAAAACATTAAATTAATCTCATTCTCGAATTGTACTTGAGTTGGTGATGATGACAGCTATGGTAGAGTCTACAACTTTTCTTTGGTCATGTCCCTTTGGATTATCCGAACCTCGATAGTCTAGTGGAACTTTCTTTGACATCAAAAGAACGAGAGGAATGTTCTCCCAAAAGCCAAAACTTAACAAGCCAAAGCAAATCCAAACATTTAGGAATGATGCCCGCAAGAACGATTTCAAATCTAAAATAATATAATTGTAATGTTCGATATAGATATCAATGTGAGATATGGTAATTTAAGAATTCATATCAATCCTACTAATATACATTTCAAGCCAAAAAGTAAGAGGCTTGAAATATTTGATAAATATTTTTAACAACTTTTTTAAATTCGGCATGTAGCATACTAGCATATGCATTTGACAATTTAGCAACTCCAATCTCTTAGGCTTGGTGTCTCAAATTTGAGTATTAGTTGTTGGATATATTTCTCAGTCCTTTTTTTATCTCGTAATTTATGATTTACATCTCGAAATACTATATTTGAATTCTCTAATGTGTAATATTTGAGACTCAAACTCCACTATTTGAGACTCATACCCTAAGAGTGGAGCCATTGGTTGATCTCGTGTATTGATCATGAGGAGTAAGAGAGAATAAAAAACATTAAATAAATAGGAGAGAGAGGGATAAAGAAGGAGGAAAGAGGAGGAAGATCGGATCGTGGGAATGATCTCAAATTCCAACATAAAAAGTTGGTTCATTGCCATATGGCACGAGCGGAGTAGAAGCTAAAAATGATGCAGGCCCCACTTTTGCTGCATGACAGACATCCAATCATCCTTATTTCACCAATCTAATGGCTTATATTGCACATAACGTTGTAAATTTTTGCAATGGGCATATTGTACAATTTATTTATTTTTGAAAAAAAATACATACCAACAACTATAAATTTTTTTCTCTATAACAATATTGAGCTATTTCTACACATTTAATTTTTGAGCTTATTTTGTTATTAAAAGTCATATTTGTTTCCTTTCATCGATTATCCACCCCACAAAAATAAATTCTCTCCTAATAAAGATTAGTTATGGATCCCAAAAACGGTATAAAAAAAACTTCAAAATCCAAAAGACCTCAATAACCTCACATTAATCCAAATTTTCAATCGTCTAGTTCCCAAATTAATCTCAATTCTCAAACTGATCCAAATTTTTATATGGGATACAACTCAAAATATGATTTATCCTACTCAACTTAACCAATCATTCCCCCAACAGAATATGAGTTTCTCAAATACACCTTCTTACTCACAATTTGCTCCACATTCACAAGAAAAACAGTACAATTCGAATGAGAATTATCATTATTCTCAAGATGAAACATCATTTGCTATGCCTCAACATTTCCAGCAGTAACAAGGTGAAGGGTCATTTCCGAACATCAGTAGTTATATCGGTCTGGAGCTGCATCAGTTGAGCGTGATGATGACAACAAGGAAGAAGATAAAGGGTCAAGGAGATTATGGAGGTCAGCTGAAGAAGAGGTTCTTGTGCAGGCTTGGCTAACGGTATACAAAGATAAAGGTAAGGAACTTAAGTGCTTTAGAGATCGATGCTGGGAAGAAGGAGTTGAAAGTTGCAATGAGTCTGATATGTTACCATTTGACAGAGAGTTGGGTCAATTACAAAGTCAAAGTTAATTTTCGTATCTAATTATGTATAATATTAGCGAAATTATTTTTTACTAACCATTGTAGGCGAAGAGATCATAAAAATTACGATTTTTTTTTACCAAATACCTCTGAGTTTCAGGAAATTCACGAGTTACCCCATACTTTTGAGAATACATGGGTACTCCTCAGTTTTACGATAATAACCTGAAATGTCCTTAATGACTAACAACGTTATTTGCCGTTAGTTTTAACCCTAATCAAACCCTAACTTAACTCTACCCTAACCCTAACCCTAACCCTAACCCTAACCCTAACCCTCCCACCACCCATCCACTCACCCACCCCAGCAGTCCTCTCGCACCCCCGGTCGAATTTTTCTCCCCACCCCCGTCGAATTTTGCTCCCCTCCTCCCACCCTTTTTGATTTTCACTCCCCTCCCTCTCACTCCTCGCAAACCGCCCACTGGAAGTGCCAATTATTCCAACCCATAAAATCAAAAATCGACGGGGGTCGGGAGGAGGGGAGTGAAATTCGAGGGGGGAGGGGAGCGAAATTCGAGGGGTGTGGGGGGAGGAGAGCGAAACCACCTTTTCAGACCCCCTGCGACCATCCTCACTAGCAAAACAACTATCGCGCCACTCTCCTCCACCTATCTGAAAACCCCGATTCATATTCCTTTCTCTCTGTATTAGACTTTGCCTTCTTCGTCGAGGTTAGTGTTGGGTGGTGACTGGTGGTGGCTTGCGCAAGAGGGAGAAAAGGTGTTCGTGTTTTGCGAAGAAGGGAGAAATAGGTGGTGGTGTTGAGTGGTGGTGGTGGCTCGTGAAGGAGGGAGAAAAAGATGGAGATGTTGGGTGGTGGTGGTACAAAGCAATTTTCATGATGTTTTCGAGTTATTAATTTAGGTGGTAATGGACTAATGATTGTTACCGATAGGTTTTAGTGGGGGTGGTAGAGTTAGGGTTGAGTTGGGGTGTTGGTGTCTTGGTGTGGTGGGGAGGAGAGAAGGGAGAAAGTGAGGATGGAGAAGATCGGTGAGTGAGAGAGGGATGGAGGAGGAAGAAAAAAGGTTAGAGGAGAAACACTAGTCAAAGAAAAAGAAAAATTATAAAATTACTCTTTTTTCAAGTCATCGGTCACATGAACCTATTAAAGGTTAATAGCCTCGTAAGTTTTGTTTGTTCATAGTTAATCCAAAGTTCAACTTACTTTTAACAGACCCTCCAAAAGTTAGTTTATTCTTGATAATTTTTCCTAATTATATACGTTAAGTTTGAAAAAACAAATTCAACAAAGATAAGTTATTTCAACATTATCTTTAAAAAAGTCAAATTCATTAAAAAAAAATAAATTATACTCAATAAAAGTAATATGAGGTGATTAAAACTTTTCCCTCTTAAAAAAAATCCCAACTTAGATAAATTTTTTCAGCCCAATATTTATTGGCTAAAAGTCCGACCCGATCAATGATCACCTATTGGCCATTGAGAGTCCAAGTAGTTGGTTTGGTTTTTTGAATTTGTTTTCTGTTGGGAAACGAATAAATCTGAGTCCTGACAAATGTTCAAATTCAAAAGCAAGGCGCGGCCGTCTTCACTCACTCAACTCGCTGACCTTCTTCCTGTTCATCAAAACATTCAAATTCCACAAAAATGGATTCCAAAGAAACTTGTCGAAATGAACTTCGACTTGCAATTCGTCAACTTACTAATCGTTGTCTTTATTCCGCTTCCAAATGGTTACTTCTCTCTCTTTCTTTCTGTAATTTTGTCATTTCCTCTATTCATCTAATTCAATTTGCAACTTTTTCTGGGGTTAAAATCTTCATGGGTGTTATAATTTAGCGCAAGATTTGATTTTTAAGTGATTTGAATTCTTTTTAGGTAGTTTAAGTACCATTTTCTTTTCTGGGTTTAGTTTCTATTCAATAGATCTTATTTTGAATTTCAACATTCTTCTTATTTGATTGTTTGAAATTAGGTAAGTTGGTTATGCTTGATTATGCTTCGTGATCGTTGTGTTATAACACGTAGGTGGTGAAAGTGTAGAATTTTCATGACTCTGTCCCCTTTAAATTTGCCCACCATCTGTTTGATGAAATTCCGTTGATGGATTTAGCTGTTAATCGAAATAAGGGCACCATTTTGCTTGAATTGAAAAGGAGCTAAATATGATATTATGGATTTGTCATAATGAATTTCAGGGCAGCTGAACAGTTGCTAGGAATTGAGCAAGATCCAGCGAAGTTTACGCCTTCTCATACTCGATTTCAGAGAGGGAGTTCTAGCATTCGTCGTAGGTTTAGAACGAATGACCCTACTTCAACGCCTAGTCCCAGCGTTCCTTATGCCTCTACACCGGCGCCAGAGGAAGATGATGATGTTGTGGATAGTGATTTCTACCTTTTGGCTAAATCGTACTTTGATTGTAAGGAGTATCGGAGAGCTGCTCATGTACTTCGAGACCAGGCTGGACAGAAAGCTGTATTCTTGCGATGTTATGCCTTATATCTGGTATGATCTGCTCCCACTTTTTCAGTTTATGTTTTCTGTTGGAATAAGCTGCAACTTAGGGCTGTAGATCACCAGCTTTGCTTCTGTAGTTTAGGTTTATCTTGGTACAAAGCATGAATGGGAAGAGCAAATATGTAAACATAAGTTAATTTCAGGATCGAATACTCATTTATACTCCGAAAGTAGCTGTTCCTATTCACTATCGTTCCAGGTTGGTGTCCAAGTGTCATTCCCTTGCTCTAGTAGTCATGTACGACATGAACATTCAAGAAATGTAATATTTATTCGACATAAGTTTATGTGATAAACGGTAATTTAAGTATAGATAGGTCTTTAAGATCAAAATCTAGGACCTTGCTTACTCAGTATGAGGTAGGTTTCGTCATGCACGAGTGTGCACAGCACAGCAAGTATAAGGTGTTATATCTAAACAAAGATTTCTCTTTCCGTAGAACACTATAACAGCACCAAGAGCTTAGGTATATAGAAGCAGCAAATAGGATGCCACAGTCAATGGAATGCTGCACATAAGAATAGAATATGTTGAGCATCTTCTTGTTGCTTTTGAAATAGCATAGGAGCAGCAGAGCATAAAAGAGTAGAGTACGTGGACAATTGGTGAATCGTTGGCTTTAAATATTAAACTTTGTTGGGGTTAAACATTAGACATATGCAGGCTGCCTTGTCGATTGTCATGGCTTTGGTGTCCTCAGATTTAGTGATTACTTAGTTCACCTGAATTTTGTTTTTTCTTTTTTTTCCTTTATGGATAAGGAACGGATGCTTACATACACAACATCTAGTCATCTATGTCTGTTTTGGATAGAGTTGCGAGGATGAATATTCAATCTTTTTCTACATTTTACGATTGCAGGGGACTGAATCAAATGTTCACTAAGTTGATCTCTGCTTCTTTATCATGAAGTAGGGCTCTCCAGTGAAGGGTTGTAAGGAAATAACCTCTTTGGAATTGTTTGGTGAGACTATTGCCCTCTCATAATCAGAATATGCAAGTCTCTTGAGATGCATTGGAGTAATAGTATTGTATGGTATATCTCTATTACGTCTCCATTCTCCAATTATGTTAGAGAATAGTAAGAATTGTGAAGAACACTTGCTAAACACAAACGAAGTAACTTGAAAAGACTAATAAAGACATACAAGATCGATCCATATGGGTTTGCACCTTTGACCAATATGGTACTTGGACAAGAGTTGGGGATAGTGGGGTATTAGAGACTGCAAAGTAGCTTCCAACTACACATTATATTGATGCAATTCAAATTGCAGACTTTACTATGAAAAATTTATTTCTTGTATCCCTTTGTGAGAGCAAAACCATGATCTGTAATGTTTGCTCAGGACCTAGGAGTGGGAGTACATGGAGAGACATGTATGGTAGTTTTTATGAGTTATGACCTTTCGGAAAATGCTGGATTTTATGTTCATAGTCCAATGGCTTTTTATGTTTTGACTACCATCTCACACCCATTACTGTATTGTGCTAAAATAAGATGCATACATCAACGTGCTACTTATTTTCCAATGCGATTTATTGGTGATAAAGCTACGCATATGATCTCCCATACATAATGGTCCTTGCCAGTCACCAATAGTGGGATGCCGATTTTGTTGTATTCATCTCAGTTCATTAATTTCCTGCTGTCTTTAATCCTTTGTATAGGCTGGGGAGAAGCGGAAGGAAGAAGAGATAATAGAGCTGGAGGGGCCCTTGGGGAAAAGCAATGTTGTGAACCGTGAATTGGTTTCTCTTGAAAGGGAACTCTCCATGCTGCGAAAACGAGGTATTTTGGATCCCTTTGGGCTGTACTTGTATGGTCTAGTTTTAAAAGACAAGGGAAATGAAAATCTTGCTCGCGCTATCCTAGTGGAGTCTGTGAATACCTATCCGTGGAACTGGAATGCCTGGTCAGCATTGCAAGCACTATGTACCACAATTGACATGTTGAACAGTCTTAATCTCAGTAGCCATTGGATGAAAGACTTCTTTCTTGCTAAATCCTATGAAGAACTCAGGATGCACAAGGAATCCTTGGATAAGTATGAGCAGCTCCAGAAAACCTTTTCATTTAGCAGCTACATACAATCTCGGATGGCTAACGTGCAGTACCATCTTAGAGAATTTGATCAGGTCGAACTCATCTTTGAAGAGTTGTTGAGAAATGATCCATACCGAATCGAAGACATGGATATGTATTCTAACGTCCTTTATGCAAAGGAAGCGTTTTCTGCCCTTAGCTATCTAGCCCACAATGTGTTCTTGACAGACAAATATAGACCACAATCATGCTGTATAATTGGTAATTATTACAGTTCCAAAGGCCAACATGAGAAATCAGTCTTGTATTTCAGGAGGGCTCTCAAGTTGGACAAAAATTATTTATCTGCATGGACTCTAATGGGCCATGAGTATGTTGAGATGCAGAACACAGCAGCTGCCGTGGATGCCTATCGTAGGGCAGTAGACATCAATCCATGTGATTATAGAGCTTGGTATGGATTAGGGCAAGCCTATGAAATGATGGTAATGCCTCATTATGCTTTGTATTACTTCAAAAAATCAGTATTCCTGCAGCCAAATGATCCAAGGCTGTGGATCGCAATGGCTCATTGTTATGAGAGCGACCATCTTCGTATGTTTGAGGAGGCAATCAAGTGTTATAAACGAGCTGCGAGTCGCCATGACACTGAGGCAATTGCTATTAACAGGCTGGCAAAACTGTATGATCAGCTCGGGAACCATGCAGAGGCTGCATTTTATTACAAGAAAGATTTAGACAGAATGGAGGCAGATGAAAGGGAAGGACCAAACCTAGTTGATGCTTTGATGTTTCTTGCTAAATATTATAGAGCCCAGAAAAGGTTTGAAGAAGCAGAGATCTATTGTACCCGATTGTTGGATTACACTGGACCGGTGAGTTAACTTCTAAAATTATTATGTTTTTCAAATAATTAAGGTGATTAGGTTTGCTTATTTCTTGCACTTATAATTTCTGACCGTAAATTCTTGTTCCCTATCTAAATTTGCAGGAAAAAGAAACAGCAAAGAGTTTACTTAGATCTATGAAAATGGCGCAATCTGGTTTCCCATCCATGGATGTTGAGCATTTTCCATCGTTTGGCCCTCATTCCTAAATTTAAATGTCAAAATCCCTCATATCTTGGCAAAGCTTCTTTTGCTGTACACATAATTTTGTATATGCGTGAAGTAATTCAACTCATGTTAGATGGAATCTTACAATTGTATTTTGTAACTTTTAGTCTTTAGGAATTCATCAGAAGCATGTGGAAAAGTAGTTTTAGGACCTAAACATTATATATGCCCACCTTAGTTCTCAAAATTTTCTCCTTCATACCCCGGGGAAGTTCAAAACCTGACCTCAAAGATTTCACAGCACAGGTAGTAATTCAATGTAGTGATGGAAGTTATAGCACTATTTGGTGACAGTGAAAGAATAGTTCAATCTAGTACAGGAACAATTGATTTAAACATTTTGTTATTGTGCCTCGATAGGTGATAACAACCTGGTGAGCTTCAGTTGCTTGGCTGAGGTTATGATACTTTACTAGAGCTTGAGTAAAGTCTTGGGCCTTTTTTAGCTTAAAATTCTTAGAGTTGCTTAAAACTTGAGTTAACAAAATCATAGCCAAAGAAATGCTCTTATAAGTTATTTTTGGTGATAAACACCTCTCAATACAACAAAAACCACAATGCAAATACAATAAAGAAAATAGCAAGAAGACAATAAACAAAAGACAAGTGTGTATGAGAAAATTTTAATTTCCTCCCCTCAAAATAAAGTGCATTATTAAGTTTCTCCAAAATAGTGATGGTCACTGGCGCGGGATGTGTCGTAGGACCTAACTAGACGGGCTGAGATTTCAATGTCCAATATCAGACCGTGAAATTCACGAGGTGGGCAGGTTGGTCCGCGAGTTGAAGAATTTTGGCCCACACTGGTCTGTTATCGATTTTCACGGTTCTGGAGCGGTTTTGGTGGATCGTGGGCCTTGCGGGTTGGACCGGCTGGCGGCCGACATGAGATTTTTTTTATTTTACATTTTTCAAAATTATTTAATCATTGAAATTATTCATTAGTGTTAAATATAACCTTTATAGTTAATTGAAATATAAACAATTATTAATATTGCATTTTATTGAATTTGATTGAATTATAATAATATACAATTTGATGAAAACATAAACAATTTGATTAAAATAAACACAATTTGGTTGAATTATTACTTGGGTTGGGATGGTCCGATTCATGGGACGGGCGGGACTGGTTCTATGGTCTGGGCTGGGAGGCTTTAGTAGTGGACTTTTTGTGGGTTGGGCACAAAATATCCGGCCCATGACCCACCCAACAATTTCACAGTTCGAGCAAGGCTGGATTGGGTTTTTTAGCATGGCTCGGCCCACGAGGTGGGCTGGGCTGGATATGCCCACTTTAACCATCTCTACTACAAAACAATACAACCCCATAGCTTATGTGCATATTTTCTTGTTGGTCTGAAACCCTTTATATAATCTAAACAAAAAAACCCTAATTTACTAGAATTGCAATATTTACCCCCCTCAAGATGATAATATTAGAAGATATCACCTACAAAAAAATTTAAACCGAATTCATCAAATGCTTGGAGAATTACGGAAAACATTGACATTCTCCGCTAGCATTGGCATGGCTATTGGTAATGGGGGTGGAACATCTTTCTGGCATCATCGTTGGGCGACGAAGGATCCCCTGTCAGCATACAACACGAGAGAGATTCCAACTCGATCATCTTCTTGATGCCAAGGTAGAGTCAATGTAGGATAAAAATTGTGGCTGGAAATTCAAGGTGTCTGCTGAATTTCTCCCTGCAAATATATTGGCTGAAATTGCAGCACATGAACTTATTGATGATGAAGATGTTTTAGACTCCGTCTATTGGAACGGGGCTCCCTCTGGTGGGTTTACAATACAATCGGGCTATGAATGTGATTAGGCATGGCACCACTCAGGATTTTAAGGCAGAGAAAGGTTGGAAACTGGTTTGGAGTGTGGCGGTGCCTCAAAGGGTGCGGTTGTTCCTTCGGTTAGCTAGCCAAGATCGGATGATGACGAACGCGAACCGATTCCTTCGAAAATTCACTAACGATCCTAGGTTCTTTGTGTGTGGAGTTGTGGAAGAAAATACAAACCACATATTACGTGAATGTCCAGCTGCTCGGGTGATTTGGCACAAATTAGGATGGAGTAATAGTGTTTTGATGCAGGAACCTAATGTTTCTGAGTGGATTTGGAAAAATATCAAGACCTCAACTCACTGGCAGTTTGAGGAGTGGCCCACGATTTTTGCTATGACTATTTGGTGGTTGTGGAGCTGGCGTAATGAGCGTTGTTTTGCGAGGGAGGCTAATATACCACTAGATCAGGTAGCTTTCATTTTTGCTCGTGTTGGAGAATATCAAAGAGCTATCAAGCAGCAGATATGAAGAAAAACAAGTGCCGCCCACGTGTGGAAAGACTTATTAGATGGACATACCCTCGAGATGGTTGGGTCAAGTTGAACACCGATGGTGCAGCTGGAGCAGGAGGTGTTATTCGAGGGTGTCGAGGTGAGTTACATGAAACTTTTGCCTTAAATTGTGGAGTAATCTCCTGTACGAAAGCTGAATTGCTTGGAGTTATGCGTGGTTTGGCAATTGCTTGGAATGGGGGACATCGGAAAGTTTAGGTGATTGTGGATTCAGAGGTGCTGGTTCATGTGCTTAGTAATCGAACATCGTTGAACTCTGCTTTCGTTCACATTATAAGGACATGTAAGGCCGTCTTGAGTATGGAAGGTTGGGAGGTCACTATTTTACATTGTTATCGAGAAGGTAACTGTGCAGCGGATTGGCTAGCTAATTATGGAGTTACAAGTTCACAACGTTTGATTATTTTTGAGGCGGTCCCTAAAGATCTTCATACCATTTTATTGGAGGAGTTGGGAGGCTTGGCTCTTGCTCGTGTGGTTCTGGTTGAAGCTGGAACTTAGTGTTGCTGTTAGTGTGCTGTAGGGTCGTAGCTAGGAGTTTTTGTTTTTATTTTTGGAGTATGTTTTGTCATATTATTTTCGTTTGTATTTTTGTGTTGCGTCTGCGTTGTTTTTGTTTTTTTAGTTTGATTATTTTTTTATTTTGTGTGTTAGCGTTATATCCCTCTTTTTTTCACCAAAAAAATAAATAATCTACCTATTTACCTAATTACGGACCTCATTAAACTAGGAAACTAAATACTCCCTCCGTCCCCATAATATAGTGCTTGCATTCTATTTTGGGTGTCCCAAAATGTTACTCTTCTTTATAGTTTTTATTCCACAATTTCCCTTGATTTGCCTAAAAAACCACGCGACCATCATTTATTTGCTCCTTGGAAATAGGTTTTTTCTTTGTTTATTGAACTTAAGAGTTGAACTCACTATGGTCAGATTTTCCACCCTTCTTCTTGGGATGTGGATAATCCCTCTTTGGAGTCATTTACTTAATGCTCTTTCACCCATTATTCATTATTTTGTTTCCTAAAATCAGCTTTTTTTTTCCCATAACGTTGATTATTTATCATTCATGTCCACTTACCTTGATTCTCGTTAAAATGAGAACTAAGCACTATATTATGGGACCGAGGGAGTAATATTGTTGGAACTCGTTGAAAGACCCACTTATAAGTGTCCCACATTGGAGAAAGAGGAGAGAATAAATCACTTTATAAGATTAGGAGTTACTCCACCTATCACCAATTGGTTTTAGGATAGAACCTCCTAACTTGTAAGTGGGCTAAACTCTCCTCCTCCTTATTGTTTTACCCAAACCCATTTTTATATAATCTAAAAAATTAACAATTACAAAACAAAAAAATCTCATACAAGATTTCCTTTCCACGCAACAATCCCACGACAACTCTTTTTTGCCTCTTATTTGCTTGCAGTAATATGCATATAAGGAACTTCAACCCCAAGCCTTAACGTTACCCTTGTTCGCCTAAATAAATTGACGTTTAATTCTAAAACTTATAATATTACGATTACTAAATTTTTGCTTGTGTTGTAGAGAGGTGTAAAAATCTTCATAGAGTGATAATAACAACAACAATGATAGTTGCGATTCGTGACCTACTATTCAGAAACGGAAAAAGTAAGACGCTATCAATATGTTTCAAGCTTCAAATAGCAAGCTACATGAACCTTTCTTATAATTCAACAGGCTGACCACTCCAAGAAACAAAATCAGCAGGCTGTGAGTGTATAATCAAACAAATACATCAAATGGAGATAAACACAAGCTCTTTACCAAAACAATAATGTGTAAATTACGATCACAAATTGCAACGTAATTTTGAAAAACTGAAGCTAATCTTTTTAAAATCAAGTTTAAGTAGAGCCTTTCAATTGCGAGTTGAATCAGCGAAAAAGCTGTTGATAGAAGGCATAATCTCTGGAGTTTTATTGCGGACATATTTCCTCAGAAAATGCTCAGCGTACTTCTCTCCCTCTGAAAAGTTTTCAAGAACTCCAGCTGCCCTGTTCTCCTTACTAACCCTGCATTAACCAAAACAATATCAGCAAATTGAAACTCTCATTATTCATACATCTACAGCAGCAGCCAGCAAGCTAAGTACATGGTGTTTTACCAAATTCGAGCTCGAGCACGAAGAAGAACATGATTCATACTACTACAACCTAGGCAAATTAAAGAAGACGAAAACCAACATCTCTTTCTCATACTAACATCTTGATTTTTTTTTTCGAAATAGAAATTCGATTTTCTTCGACATAAGAGTCAAAATTTGAAGATTACACATACGAAGTATAGTTGTTTTTAGTTGCAAAATTTTATTGGTTTAGTTTCTATCACTTAAGTCTCTCACCATTCTTTTTTTTTTTTTTTTTTTACTTTTCAAAGTTAAATTCTATGAATAAAATAGAAATTTATTGAATTTGTTTATGATTTCTAATATTATAATTTTTTAGTTGATTTGAATTAAGTATATTACTTCATAAATTTCTCGAATGGGAAGGGAGTAACATATTTTTTATTTTTATTTTTATTTTTTTATATTCCCCTTCCCATTAGTAGCCCACCCTAATCCCTCCCCACCTTTAAATCCACGACGATTCGATCCCCTGACCAAGGGACCAGGAGGTAGAAATTCTACCAATTGTGCTAGCCTTCAATATCATACTTGTATATTTGGACCAAAAAGAATATCAATAATTCTATATCACACAATTAGAACCTCCGTATATGTGCGAGTGTCAGTTCAGTAAAGTCCTTCATCTTACCAACTAAAAAAATATTATGCGTACCTCCATTTTGACTATTTTTTCTGAAGTTGTGTTGAATTTGTGTCCATGTATACAGTACAATTTTAAAAAATTAATTTGATGATTAAAACTACTAAGAGTAGTCATTCATATAAAGTCAAAGTGTTGTAATTATTAAATTGTAAAGAGAACACTATATTAGATAGAAGTTTATCCTTATCCTTAGATTGAGTAGTGAAGCAAGAAAAGGAGCAGATAGAACGAGAAAGAGAGAGGGCAGACCTGACTTCAGGATTAATGCAAATATTACGAACAAGCTGAACACCGCAGATACCAACAGCAACTCCAACGGCCGCAAACAGAGGATATACCTAAAACAAAGCAAAATCAATCTCTTCAGTCTTCATACTTCATCCATTCTAAAATAAACCACCTATATAACGGGATAAATGGAGACAACACAATCACAACAAATGGAAACACCAAAAAATAGAAAAAAAAAAGTTAATTACCTACTTTAATTAAAAAATAAATTGAGATAACTATATTTCTGTCTCTATTATATATGAAATACTTCCTCTGTTTCTAAATAAGTGCAACACTTCTTGTTTTCACGTTTGCCAATGCATTATTTTAACCGTTAATATCTTCAATTACATAATAAAAATTATAAAAAGTTGATACTAAAAAATTCACATTCAACGAATCTAACAAGATCCCACATGATTAGTTTTCCTAAAATGTAAATCACCAAAGCTAATTAAAGTTTAAACTGTGAATAGTAAACACTATGCAAATGTTGCACTTATTTTGAAACGGAGGAAGTATTATGGAGGTGTTTGGCAAATAGCTTTTTGCTCGGCTTTTAACTTTTAGCTTTTTAGTTTGATCAAAAATCATATTTTGGTTTGTGGCTTTTTTGTTGGCTTTTAAGCCAAATGCGAAAAGCTAATTGGAGTAGCTTTTCCTCCTTGGCTATTAACGTTTTGATAATAAGATTACATATATACTCTTATGGTATAAGTTGGATGAAAAAAAAAAAATCAAGGCCCATAATGATCATTTTATAGTGGAACAGCCAACCGCCAAAAACAATTTTACCAAACATGTTTATAAAATAAAAATAGTCAAACTGCCAATACAAACCGTCAGTCAAAACCAATCACATAAAACAGTCAACCGCCAATTATCAAACAAGGCCAAATTGCATACATATCGTACCTATATTTTTTTTAATCCATAAAAGCCACAAAGGCAATACAAAATGCGAAGAAAGAGATGGGGATTCGCATAGGGTACCTATATTATATATAAGGCTGGTAACAAATAAAATAACGTTGTTGAAACTTGTCGTAACATTTATTTAAAACTGAGAAATATCATTTTAGAAACACTTCAGTAAAGATGAGAGAGAGGAATGAATACTTCCTCCCTTCTAAACTAAACTAAAAATGAAACATTTCTATCAAAAAGCTCGAGAGTCGAGAGGAAGTATAATACCTCAGGCCGCACCCAACGGTTAACAGAGGCCATTTTTTTACGTCGGAAAATCGCCGGCGATCTTGTCGACAAAGAGAGAAAATTAGTGTGCCAGCGAAAAGAGAGAGAAAGAAGGCAGTTGCAAGAGGGAGCAAATTGAGCGCAAGGGAGATGAATTTAAGGAGAAACAAAAAAGAACATTGACTGTGAGTTAGACTTTCTCGATTCACGAGAAGGTAATATTAGATTCTACCAATGAAGGAGTCACACGTTTGATGGGGAGGAAGTTGTTAGACCACCGTAATGTAGCCCATTGGTTGCAGGCAAATATATGGGCGGCAGTGGCAGTGTGGCACATCTTTCTACTTGCAAATTGCATATTTTGCATTCCCACGCAAAGTGCCGTCCTTTTCTTTTCTCCCTACACCAACTTGTTTTTTTTTTTTATAAAAAAACTAGTTTTTGGACCCGTACAAAATGCACGGGAAGTTTTTATTAAGTAAATATACTTATATTTTAATGGTAATGAATGATTGCCTATTTTTTAAAAGTAGTTGCATTCAAATGTGATATATTAATATGATGTACAAATTCACAAACAATTAATAAAATAGTAAATTGTAAACTAAACAATTAAACAATTAACTATATTAACTATGTTACATAATAAAATCATCATATTGGGTAAAGAATTTAAAAGTACGTGTTACCCATCTAAAGTTTGCAACGAATTACTCCTTACGATTACGAATGTTAGCTCAACTATATGTGCACGAATACCCAAATATTTACACTCCCATAAAACTTATCTGAGGAATAAAAAATATTTTTATAATTATGTTTAGAAATTTTTAAGAACTTCAGCCGTAATTTAATTAATAAATATATTCTTTTCATTCTAAAATACACAAAACACTTGCTGTTTTAGGATGTTTCATAATAAATGACACGTTACTTTAATTGAAAATTACTCCCTCTGGTTTTATTAGTTTGCCCACTTTCCTTTTTGAGTTGTCCCTTATTAGCTTATACAGTTTTTTTTTCTGTTTTTTGGAATGGTCTCACTACTTGTTTATTATTATCTTTACTTTCGCACTCAACTTTTGTTGGCCCACAACACAATACGATATGCCAATAAATTAATAATTTATCTTTCCTTCTATGACCCACATATCTATTTCTTTTAAAACTCTATGCCGAAAATAGTGGTAAACTAATAAAACCTGGAGGGAAGCACTTCTCTCTATCTCAATCTTTATCTCTATCTTCATCACATGAGTTCTCTTTTATTTCTCTCTATCTCTATCCTCTCTTAATCCTCGCCCCCGGGCCCATGTTTCATTTATTTTATAATAAATGACATATTCATTAATAATTTTAATCTCTATGGTGCAGTTAACTTAACAAATAATTTTGCTAATCTTTTTTAACTTTTAGTAAAGTTTTTCTTATAGATAATTTGTCTTACTCCTAGACGTATTTTCTCGTTAAACTGGCCCACTTGTTATTTCCTAAATCATATACCATATCCAAACACACAAATAGTAATATTGACCATATTCTCTTCAAACGCTATGTTTGGCTATCACCATCCTCTATTCTACTGAATTTCCTTATCCATTAAAAAAAGCATCCAACAAAATTCTTGATCCCAATCCTTTTTCCTTAAATCTAAATAGGAAGACATCAATTTTGGACAGTTCAGGCAAAGCAAACACGTTCTCTATCTTTTATTAGATTTTGTTAAACTTTGAAGTGCAATCCCCCAACTTTGCATGTCGTTTTAATTTTCTTTAATTTATTTGATATCCGAGTTGATGAATTCTATGGAACTGAAGGTGATTTTAGAGAAGAGGGACATAAAGAATTGAGTTCAAGTTGAGACGATTTCTTGCCGTTATCAATTATTAATTTCTGTTTTCAAGGATTTACTTTTTTATTCATGTTGCCCTCTATCTTGTGTCGTCGCCCAAGTTATCATTATCTCTTCAATCATAAATTTCATTATACTGTTTTACTATATTGTTTTAGAATTTGTTCATTGCTTCTTCTATATTGTTTAAATAAATATGCTAATACATATTCATAAATTATTTACCTGTAATATTCAAATTTTAATTAGCTTTGTTATTTGAAATTATTTAGGATTTACGCATCCATAATTATACATCGTTTAGTTCTTAATTAGTTGTGTTCATTGCAACTTGCAAGCTTTTCCTTTATCTGGAACTTATGCCTTTTTTTATGAAGAAAAAAAGCAATGAAAAAGGCAGTTATTTTTTCTTTTTGAAAAAAGTGAGGTTTTACGAAAATTTAAGTTTTCAAGTTGATTTTTTTAATGGATAAAATAAAATACTAAATTCGTGGCTTTTCTCATTTTTTTCTTCCTGTAATGGGTGCAAATCATCTTTAGAATTATTAGAATGGGACTTTTGCATGTATTTGTATATTAGCTAACTGGTAAACTATCTGAATTGTAAGTTATATTATGAAAATTTTTGTTTCATAAATTTAACATGTGATAATACAATCTTGAATATCATGTTGTAAATACTTATAAATATTAAATAAAATATTTAAGACATAAAAAAGAGCGACAAAATTTTATCCTATGTACTAATATAATTTAATATATAAAATTAAAGTGAAAATACATTTTCCACCTTAGTTATGGACCAACCATCATAAATGTAGTTTTTGGACCCGTGGATAATGCAAGAAATATTTTTTGTTTAATAAGACTGTTTATATTTCATCGTTACCTAATACATATAATATTTCATGATTGCATCAAAAATTGATAAAAATAAGATAATGAAATGTATATTTTATGATACTTTTCTTTAAATCATGTTATGTAGATTTATAAATGGTAAATAAAATATTAAAGACTTTAAAATGACATAAATCATTCGTATATTTTAAAATGTAATCTAGTAAAATGGAAGAGGAAATACGCTACTTACTTTGGATAAAAGATAAAAAAAAATGGCACTCATCTAATAAAATAAGCAATATATTTCTATATATATTTACTTTTAACTGCTCTTTTAATAATAGTATCACTTGTATTTTTCGCACGCGATGCTTGCTTGGTATTTTTTCGAGACAGAAAGTCGTTTTTTTTTGTATAGGAATCAAAATTTGATTTGTTAGTATGAATGCATTAATACTTGTAGACAATTGTAATCATTTATGGTGGTTAGTTTTATATAGTTTTCAACATTTTTGTTAATTTTTTAATGTTATATTTGAGTTTGATTTTTTTTTCTTTTTTAGGCAAAGTAGTTACTTTATTCATGAGGGTAGTAAAATAATGTCCTTGGGAACACCATAGCTCCCCCTTCCTTTATATAATAGAGATATAATTGTGTTCAATATTTTTTTAACTTTTTTATGGTATATTTGAGTTTGATTTCTCTTTTTTGGCAAAGTAGTTAATTTATTCATGAGGGCAGTAAAATAATTTCCTGGAGGGACACCATAGCTCCCCCTTCCCTTATATAATAGAGATAGATTATTTCGATACCAAACAAAAGCTTTCACATTGAATGTAATAATTTATTTTATAACGAATCAAAATACCTTCAAGATTATTAATTTGAAAAGGTAAAATGCAAATATAGAGTAACATAAAATTCAATTAGATATTGTCATAAGTTGTAGTCATAAATCTAAAATATTTATCTAAGTAAATTTTTTTTTTATGTTTTACAAATATATTGCAATACTTTAAGAAAAAAAAATGAATTTTTCGCAAAGATGAAGATTTTGGCAGCTATTATACAAAATAAATGTTTTTGCTACTATATTATGATTGTGTTGAAGAATCAGACGTGTTGAAGAAGAACGCGAGATTTGGAAAGAATCACCAAACCATGTTGAAGAATCAATCATAATAATAATATAATTGTAGCAAATATGAGAATTTGGAAGGAATTGATTTGTTCCCATACACGCCCATTGCCTCAATCAAAGAGGATTTGCAAAATATTACTTCAATAAATGACATGTGCAAGTGAATGAGAGGGGTTGAAAAATCAAAGGAGCAATGAGAGGCGAGAAAGAATATGGGGCTGCTACGTAGGCTGAATTTTTCTTGCTTTAATATTATATATGATGATATGATGAGAGTAGGGCTATGTTTAGTTCACCTGAAATTTTCTGATCTGAACTTATCTGATCTGATCTGAACTTATTTTTTCTGATCTGATCTGATCTGAACTTATTTTTTCTGATTACAAGACCTTATCTTTTAGATTTTCTCAATATATAAGAAAAAATATAGTCATGTGGGGTCTTGTTTGATTCGTCTCAATGAGTACTTTATTAATATTCAATTATTATAATTTTTACTAATATGTAATGAAAGATATAATGATTTTTAAATATAAGCATGATCTGAACTGATCTGATCTGAACTTATTTTTTCTGATCTGATCTGATTAGATCTGAAATAAGCAAAAATAAGGTGAACTGAACATAGCCTAAATATGGAAAATAAAGTAAAAAATATGAAAATCAAAAAAATAATTTACGATATGTATTGTTGTGCTTTTCCAAAACTGAAATGTTTAGCGTAAGGGCATGTTTGACGTAGCTTTTGAGATAGTTTTGAACTTTTGAAAAATTATTTTAACATTTGCCAAATAGCTTTTGGAACTTGGAAGTAGTTTTCATGTATCTTTTGTTAAAAGCTTTATTTTACATACTTCATCCGTTTCATAATATTTGCAATATTTTCTATTTAAGGGTGTTTCAAAATAAATGCAACACTTTTTTTTCTTTTTTTATTTAGTAAGTTTTGGGGATAAAAGAAAATACTACCCATACTTAAAAAATAAGAACTAAAAACTAATTTGTGAAACCTAATTAAATTCCTAAACACAATCCCATTAAAATTCATTAAATCCAACCACTCTTCAGATTCAACCCCCAACGCGCTAATGCTGAAAGAAGAGCAAACTAAGACTCACCAAATGAGCGCGAACCATTAGAAAGGAAGTAAGCTAGCTCGCAGAGTGATTGAGTCCAATATTTTAACTCAATCTCCTCAACGAGAAATTGGAGGAATTCTGCTCGGTATGGATCTATGGTAAGCCAGCAACCAAATTAAAAGATTTGAGCTGAACTACGAGTGACATTCGATCCTTCCTTTAACTAGTCTTCTAGGCTGGAATCATAAATGGCCTGTCTCCTCTCATCACTTTAACAAGTTTAATTTACGAAGATTGTCGGGTGAGGGTGCAGAATACGGTTCTTTCTGAATATGAGGACTTTTTTATGCCACCAAGACAGGAAATAGCTACATTCCTTCCGAAATTCTTAGATAAAATACATTTCTATACCAAATATTAACCATTTTTTGGATCCAAATTCTTTATCGCAAAAAATGAAGCGAACACTTGAATAAAAAATCGATTTATTGGGTGGAAGACATAAATGAACTATTATTTATTTATTTATTTACTTCAAAATTGAATTATATTTGTTCAATATACATGCGGTTTTCCTCTCTCGCATAGAGCAAACCAAATTAAAAACACCCCCCAAAATTAAATCAAACCCAACCCCCAACATTTCTCGAACTTCAACTCCATTTCCTCTTTCTCTTCTTCTCTCCTTCTTGTTCTTGAACCCTCACACAGAAACCCTGGAATTTGCAACCCAAACCCATATCGATCTCCTTCTCTCATCTTGATCCTTAACATCAAATTGAAATTATGGCTCATAATTTCATCCCCAATTTGAGTCCCTTGATTGATGCGTTATTCGAGACTGATGACAATGGTGAAACATTTTTAATCGAGGACATATCTGACTTCTTCGAGCGTAGATCTCCTTAGCCTCGTCGTTTTTATGAAAGTGGGGGTGCGGAACATCATATGGGTCATAGCGCAAAGAAGGCGCGTGAATCTGCATTAGATGAGCAGTTGGGGGAGATGGAGGCGTTTCAATTAGGGGATGTGAGGCCCAAATTACCACCCAATTGGCTGCGAAAAACGTGAGGATAATGACTGTCAGATCTTGGAGGATTTTACTTTTTCTGATGACTCATCATTTTAGGGTAAAAGGGAGATTATTGATATCGATAGTGAGGATTGAGGAGGAGAAACAAGAAAAATTATAGTTTATAGATAGGATGATGAAGTTAGAAAATATAGAGGAGGGTTTCGTGATGCATGATGTGGTGGAGGAGAAGAAACAGGGAAGCTCTTCTGTTCATAGGCCATATATGTTGAGGTCTTGAAATGAGATATGCAAGTTACTGAAAAAGGGGGGTGAGAATGAGGGTAAAAGGAAGGAGGTTGATGTGGATAAAAGGAAGGGGTTACCTGTAGATGGTGGGAGAAGGGTAGTGGTGTGCGCGTTGCCATCAGTCCAGTCAGTGATCAAAAGAGGTAGAGGAAAAAGGAAGTTGACTTTAGCTTCTTTATTACCAGAAGAAGAAATGGAGTGGAGCGCCACTCCACTCCCTCCTATGAAACACAATGAGGCCATGAAGTATAGGGTTGGGTCGTGGATGCAAATTGATGAGGATGAATGGGATCCTCAATTGTTGAAGTTCACGAAGGGACATGTCCATGCATTCAGGAATCAATATATGTAACTGAGTCCCACATCTGACCACAACATTATTTGATTATTTCTTACTCCTTTAACTCTTTTGATCATTTTAGTTGTTGCTTGCAATTCTAATTTACGTGGCTTAATTGTGATGAGTCCCTGAATTATGTGCCTCATTGTGTTGATTGACCCATGTTAGTATGTTGAGTTGTTGTCTAATGATGTTAATGACTGATTATTGACTATCCTTAATTTATGGCTTAATTGTGATAAGTCCCTGAATTTCTGTGATGAGGTTGATTGACCCATGTTAGTATGTTGAGGTCGTTGTTGGAAGTTGATATTAATGGTGTATTATTATTGACTATCCCTAATGTATGTCGCTTAATTGTGACAAGTCCCTGAATTCTATGCCTCATTGTGGTGATTGACCCTTGTTAGTATGCTGAGGTTGTTGGCTAATGATGTTAATGGTTGATTATTGACTGTCCCTAATTTATGTGGCTTAATTGTGATGAGTCCCTGAATTATGTGTCTCACTGTGTTGATTGATCCATGTTAGTATGTTGAGGTTGTTGGTTAATGATGTTTAATGGTTGATTATTGACTGTCCTTAATTTTTGTGGCTTAATTGTGATGAGTTCTTGAATTTTGTGCTTAGGTTGATTGACCCATGTTAGTATGCTGAGGTAGTTTCTTACCTGAAGGCTAAAGGCTAACTACTACATTTTATAACTAAGCTAACAACTACTTTTACCGAATAGAACCTAAGTATGATTTTTACATTCATACAACAAAAAATTGAAAACTAATAAAGATACTGAACACGCCCAAAATTTTCCATTAGATTTCATATGCCATAAATTTACCCACCTAACTTTGATAGCAAAACCACTTTACTAGTAACCCAAAAAATAACTTCAATAGAAATGTAGATGGTGAAATGGTGAATGAAGTTGTGAAAAGTATTTCGAGTGTTTTACTAGATTGTGTATAGTAAAGTGAGGAGATATTGTTACTAAACGCAGCCCCACTTTATTAATGTAACCCAAAACAAACTAGATTTTCGCCAAACCTTTTGGTTGGTTGCATCTTGCATGCAAGAAGCAAAAGGGATTGAGAATGCACAGAAGAAGAGAAAGAGGAATGTAAGGATTAGAGAGGGAAACGAAGCATTTATTCTTCTAGAAATATGGTTTTCATATTTCACATTTACTAGGACTATTTTCTTATTTAGGAGAGTTATTTTCTATTCATAGGAAACCTTGTTTCCACTAATTACAAATTAAACGAAAGATGATATAAGAAAAACTACTTTATCTACAAAATTATTTTATACCAACCAACCATTCTTTGGAAGAAAATTATTGAACTCCTCTAAATACCATATGGAAAGGAATTTAAGTAAATTTACCACATAGTATTATATATAATTGATGAAATAATAGAAGATTGACCAACCCCTCAAAAAGATCAAGTGCTATTAATAGAATGGTACTAAACTATCAGCATATAAGGCCTTGTTTGGTTGACAAAACAAATCATGGGAAGTGCAAATTCCTAGGAAGTAGAAGTATATGAAGTTGTTTGGTTAGCAAAATCATGGGAATTTGCACTTCCTAGGAAGTTCTACTTCCTCCAAAATGGAGGAAGTTACTTACCTAGGTCCCCCTAGGTAAGTAGAACTTCCCATAGTAAATTCTACTTCCCATTATCAACCAAACACAATTTTACACTTCCTACGAATTTCAAATACATGGGAAAAACAACTTCATAGGAAGTATGACTTCCTATATACAACCAAACAAGGCCTAAATTATAACATTAACCATTTCATTACAAAATGACTTTACAATGAAGAATCGACTTGTTCGACTTTTAGCCATTCAGATTGTTATGGTACATATTACAGAACTCTCATAGCGATTGCAACAAAATTTGCTGAACCAACTTGTGTATTGGTTCCACAAGAAGTTCCTCAGAGGAACTTTACCAAAGGATTTGTTGTAACTGTGTTCGACCGTGTTAGCCAGAAATCAGCCAGCATTTCTACGAGCACGATCTCGCCAAGAGCCTTGTTGCTTCAGAAGAATCTACATCATTACAATTCATGACTTTCTCCTGATATCACAGTTGTGTGAACAAAATTACGGGAAAGCATTTAACTTCGGAACCTTACCTTTTCATTCATGAAACTGCTGGCGCGGTCATCATCATTAGTCTCTTTGTTTTCATTCTCATTTCCTCTCTCTTCTTCACTTTCCGATGCAGAGGACGGATCAGGTTGAGGTGCTGGCACTCCAAACATGGCTTCATCATGAGCATTCTTAACTTCATCCTCTCTCTTTGTCTTCAAATTGACAAAATGTTGCTCCAATTAGGAAGAGAAGAGACTAAACTATTTTTTTGAAAAAGAAGAAACTAGACTGTAGCATAGAAAACCAGCAACATAAACAGAATCAAGATTCAAGAGTACCTCAAGAGAAGTAAACCGAAAGGTTTTGCCAATATGTTTGAGCAGTGCTGCGTCATCATCAGCAGCTACAACCAAAGAAAGAGAAGAAACAATACATCACATCAAAAGACAGGAAACAAATGATTTACAAATTACAATTTCACATTATATATGATTTGCATGTTCAATTGATCCAGAGAAAACACACAATTGTTCAGCACACGGTATGCAAGACAGAACTTTTAGTATCAATAATAATCCTTGGCACCTGCCCTACTGATGCAGAACCAACATGTTGATGTCTACCCTGAGTCCCTAAACTCTGAAGTCTACAAAGGGTATTAGTTTTACCTTCTACTTCCTTATCATCCAGAGGAGCATCTTTATTGAAGTCAAACCGCTCCCACTGTGAGCCAGTGCCCATCTTAGTATCTTTTTCAGCTGCAGTAAAGAGAAGCAAACATTAGCTTCTTTTGATTAAGCAACTAGCAAATGAAAAGCCCAAACAATATGAGCATATAGTTCAGAACCCCAAGCTATAACTAAATTAATTTATGCCACATCAACGATGTTTATGACCATAATAATCTGACTATATTACTATTTTTTTTTTCTTGCGACTGTCTTCGTCCTATTCCCTTCCCAGAGCTTCACAGGCTGAGATACACAAGATCAATGCTCAAACCCTGCATGAACCTAGTCTAGCATAGCACAACAGCATGGGTTCAATAATCAACACCATGCTTGGTCGTCTTGCATTTCAGATTCATAAACTCCACCTATTTGAAAATAAACGCTGTCCTCAAATCATAAACATGGGTTCACCAAGTTGTTAGCCATAGCCCATAGCCTTCAACAGGGTCCTGGAGCCCATGCAATCATCATTTCAGAGAGATGGCCTATAGGGCCTGAGCTCACCCCGGCTTCAATTGGAGGCAAAAGCAGCATGGCTGGACCTACCAGCTAAAATTGCCAGTCCTGCTTTAATCTGGAAAACATGGCCAAGTTTGCAATACAGGTAAAGCTCTTGGTAATCAAGCCTCAATATATGTGGCTGGCAGAGATCCATATAATTGGCAAGTTTATGGCCCAGAACCCGCAAACTAGAAGCTTCAAGCTGATTGGACATATGCTAGAATAAAATGGAGAAGCTGACCTCATTTTAGACAAAGGATATGCGCCTATGCGGGTCTAGAAAAATTCAACCAAGTAATGAAATGATATCCAAATTCATACAACCAAATTTGGCAAGATCAAAGATGAGTACCAATGCTATGCTAAGAAAATTCACATGGAATAAGTTCCACATATTGCAATACAATATAAACTCAACAGAACGTTACATCGTATAGGGATAAGAACCGGAGGTCTTTGGTTGATTGTGCAAGTATAACTTCCTAGGAAGTTCCCATGTCAAGGAAATTACTTTTCACAAGGAGTGCAAAAAGTTGTTTGGTTGGGTGTGGGAAGTAGAAATTCCCACGGGATTATATCTTCTTCCATTTTATAGGAAGTAGATCTTCCTACGAAGTGAAATTTCCTATGTTTATCTCAACCAAACAACTCTGGAGTTTTCTACTTCCCGTGAATTTCCACTCCCCGTGATTTTTTATGTCAACCATATAAGAACTCCAACTATTATCTCTCCGATACTCAAAATAATAGGCGAGAGCAAAGGAATCAACAGAATATTAGAAACAATGACCTTCAAGGGATACATTAAATCAAAAGAAAAGAGCAAAGGAGAAAGTCTAGGCACATATGGCACAAAAACAACCCCAATTTCAGGACTTGATCCACATCCAATCCCCTTGACCAAAACAGAAAGGTGTGAAAGAGCTTAATGGGATGCCAAAATAAATCTATTGATTAAAAAAAAATGGTTTTTGATTTGATGAGGGCAGCTTCACCATGCATTCATGCAGTACCCCAGAATAATTATCTATTTAATGTACATACATGAAATTTGAGGATTTCTTTATCCTTAGTCTTCATCATTACAAGACTTACAACCCATCATATAATTAAACTTACAAGTACCAAGAATTTGTGAAAAGAGAATTCATACTGGGTGAGGATTTTTTCAGGAGGAGGATTCATTACTCAATACTTTGATGCTAAGACACAGAAAATATGTCTCACAAGTCATAATCCACTAACATAACAACTTTCTCGTTCACCATTACTTTAAGTACCATGTATCATGTACATTCCCTTTGTGTAGAAGTCAACTTAAATCAGACTGGATACACATTTAAAGGAGTTTTCAACAGGTCAAACTCTAGAAAGAGAAAGGTAGCACCGAGAAAAGGAAAGAGCAAGAAGTTGATTTTACTACTTCCGATGAAGCGATAATGGTTTGCTAGGTTAACAGAATGGGCTGTGGTTGTCACAATATTGCTTCAAATAATCTGGGAATAATTTGGTAAATTATATGGAGCAGATGTGAAAAATAAAGTGCTACCTTGACAACAAATAGCATAAGTACCGTTCCTTGACAACAAATGAAGTGGAGTCCCTTATGCAATGAGGTAGCTTAAAAATAATAGGCAGCCGAGCAACGGACAAAATGAAGAACTAATTAAAAGCTCAGTAAAGTGTTACCTATGGAGCAACATCACCTGTTAGTCTCACGTTCTAGTCCTAAAGTGAGTGTCAATTCATAATTTCTTTTGAAGTGGAGAAACAGACATATCAACTCTAGTACATAAACCTACCTAGCTAAAAGCAAGCAAACAAACTACTCCAGACCAAGATCAAGACAACAAACAGAAGTCAGGTAGTACCTGTTTGTGAAAGCTGAAGTTTCATCTTAGCTTTGACTCTTTCTGCAGGTGTCTATTAAGATCAAGTAAAGAATTAAAAAGTATCATTCACACTTGTCAATAACATGAAAACAGGCTTCCTATAGATGTCTGCAAATGCTGCAAAGCAGCAGCAGACCAAGATAGAAGAAAACAGAAAAGGCAATGTAAGACCCTCATTCCTTGACAAAGCTCATGAATACAAGACTAGGCTTGTTCATTGTAGTTGTTTAAAGGGATCTCATCCCACAGAAGCCAAATGGATTGCTTTAGTGTAATCATACCATCATCTAAACACATCATTTGACCTCATTCCAGAAAAAGCCATTTAAGAATCACAAGGAAGATGTCGAAATGTAACAGCAAAAGGGAGGATCAGAACCCCATGGCTGAAGAGAGTGGAGCAAGATGAACATTTACAAGCAAATAACTAATCATTGCCGATCTTCTTCCTTCATAAACAAACATCTTCCTAACCAGAATACACGCCAACATGTTGCAACTCAAATGAACATGTCCGGTGGTGATGTTGCAAGTTGCAACCCTAAATGAGAATGTCTGATGATAATGTTGCAACCTAAATGAGATGGAAAAATAGGGTGGAATATTCGGAAAAAGTAATGCATCTTATCTACTAGTTACAGAATGCATATTTACATCAGAATCACAAGTGATAGAATCTTATATCCTAAACTTTGCCAACAGTTGAACAATAAACCAACTACCATGGATCACATTAGATAAAAGCTCAAGACTTTAGACGATTTCAACTTGCAAGGCTTCAAAGGTAAGGATGTAGATGTTAATGTTGGAATTTATTTTGAGCAAAAGCCACCCAAACATACAACTGCATAATGAAGACCTGGATAACTGAACCAACAGCCCTCACATTATGCAAAATTATTGAAGAATCTTTCTTCAATGCCTGTATCAAGTATTCCTTGAAGTATAGATAAACAAGAGTAACACATCCCAAGAGCATAAGTTCCTTATGATCCAAGCAATATGAACAATGTTGTGATAGACAAATTATTAAATTCTAAGATCAGCAAAAACAAACAAGCATCTCTACACATCAGCAAGAAAAAACTAAAATCATTACACATACTCCCAAAAAGACTAACTAAATGTATAACAAAAAATTATACACATAGAATGATTCAATCAATTCAAATACTTGCTCTATAAGTAAAAAGTACTTACCATCTTATCATACCCATCAATCAACTTAGCATAATCAGCTGCACCATTACCCTCCTTCTTCACCACTCTCCTTTCTTTCCCACCACCACCTTCTCTTCCTTGTTCCGACCGCCTTCGATCCCTTGGCGAAACACTCCTACTCCTACTTCTTCCCTTATTTCTCCCTCTCCTTCTCTCCCCATCAGAATAACTCCTAGACCTACTCCTCCTCCTCCTCCTCTCCCCACCTCTCTCCTTCCTTCCTTCTCTACTCGATGACCGATACCGCCTTCTTAATCTCTCTCCGTCCTCATCAGACCCTCTACCACTCTTCCTCCTCCTGCCCTCCCTACTCCTACTCCTACTCCTCTCTCTCCTCAAATCCTTATCTTTCCTTCTATCTTTTTCCTTTCCTCTATCTCTATCTCTCTCTCTGCTCCTACTTCTCCTTCTATCCCTAACCCTAACCCTAGTTTCTTCAGAAGGGGCATCAATGGAGGATGTGGGTCCCCTTTTTTTGAGCTTATTTTGAATATTCTCAATCTGGGTTTTCTTATCCTCCAATATTTCCTTGGTGGGTCCCGACGCTTTGACGAAATTACTGAGAAATGATGAAGATGAAGGTAAAGCTGAACCCTTTAATGGAGGTTCGTCGGAAGTTTCGGCGGAGGAGAAACCGAGTCCTTGCTTAAATCGGGCAGCGCCACTTCCTTTCCGAGTTAACTCGTCGTAGTATGCCGCTGCTTTGTCTTCCTCCATTGTTGAGTTTCTCACAGCTTCAAATTTGTGAGAGAGGAGAGAAAAAATGATGTTTATTTCTCAAAGCTTCCATTTTTGTTTATTGGTCGGGCCTTTGTTGTAGTTAAGCATCTTATTGTTTGGGCTTTGGAGTAGTTTACTAGTGTCTTTCTCCTTTCTGAATCTTTGGCAAAAGAGTCCCACTATTTCACAAACTTTTTTTTTTTTTGGAAGACACCCATCAAAGCCCAAGGGAAACTATTTCATTAAATCAACACCAATTTCAGAAATAACGGGTAATGGCAAGTCACTTTCCCAACTATGTTACCCCATCTCCATAGGACTATAGAAAGAAGATGTGCTACATCATATACAATCTTATTACCGCTACGTTTAACAAAGACCAAAAAACATTATAAAAAACAACATGGAAATTAAAAATATCCTCTAACATGAAATAAAAAGGTGCTCGTGGCAGTCTCATCCTATATGAGAGCACTAACGACATCCAAATTGTCACATTTTACGACCAGATTATGAAAGCCTCTTGTCATAGCCAACATCAAGCTCCAACGCACAACCATAGCCTTAGCACTACGGACTTCAAATGTCCCATAGATCATCCACGAGCCACACAACATCACAACTTCCCCACACTTGTGCTTCTAGACCACGCCCAAACAAGCTCCCCAACCTTCCTTCATCCCTGCATCGAAGTTGATTTTTAGCCAACCTTCAACAGGACACAATATATACTATCTGGCTAACTTTGATGTAGCGCAAAAACTACACACACCATCTTGGGTAGACATAGTTCACAACAAGTTATTATACTCTCAAGTTGACTTTATATTATCACACAAAACTGACTATATTAGGGGAAAAAAACAACTATATCATACGAAAACTACTATATCAGAAAATTGACTATATCATACAAAAATGATTTATATAAGAGATGATTATATTTATAAAAGTTGATGATATCAAACAAAAACTTATATATTATATGTAAACTGGTTACTCTACCTTATTTAAACTTATTTTGATTGATTATTTTAAACTTGACATCAAAGTTTATATATTATGTAATAGGGATATTATCTCAGATAACCATGACACTCCATTTTCCCCAAATAACCCCCACATTGTCACCCATATCGCAAATAACCCTAGATTTGTAATTTGTCATTAAACATTATGAAATTACAAACGTTGTTAATTTGGTTTGACTTTAGATGTGTTTGGCGCTATTTAAGAAGGTGATTGATGATATTAAATGTGGAGAAGGTGGTTTGACGCCCTATTAATGGTTTGCTACCAGCAATAAAACCTTTGAATTGTGCACTAAAACTAATGAACATCATTTTGAATAGCCATCAACCACCTTCTTAAGTGGCGCCAAACCCATCCAAAGCCAAACCAAGTGTAATTTCATCATGTTCAATGACAAATTACAAATTACAAATTTAGGGTTATCTGCGATAGGGGTGAGAATGTGGGGGTTATTTGAGAAAAATAAAATAACTACATGTCAAGGTTATCTGAGATAATATCCCTATATAATATAACTAATCGAATCTAGTCAACTCGAAAAATTCTTTTAGGTAAATAGAACATACCGAAAATCTAATGCCAAAAGAAATGTCAACCTCTTACTATGAATTAATATAAATGTCAATATAAGAGTAAGGATGAGTGAATATACATAAATGTCGACGTAAAAAGTCAATTTCATCCTAATTCAAGTCATTATCCATATATACCTAAACGAAACATAAACATTGTGACATATAATGTATTTTAATAAGATAATGACTACTTCCTCAGGTAAGTTTCAGTTTTTATACTTTATATCCATATCCAATAATATTGGAGCATTTCTCTAAACATGCCAAAAAGATTCAATGAATTTCATCTAACCTCTCTTAATTAGTCTTAAATTAGTGAACTTATACCATTCCACCTCTAATTAGTTATATTTAGTACTAATTCTAACTAACAGCTGATCAGGTGGACCTGTCTGAAAAATTGTTTAATGAAATTTTGCCTTTTTGGACAAAGAATAGACAGTGAAAACTGAAAACAAGTGGGACGACCGCATTTGGGGAAAATCACACAATATCCGATTGCCCGAATCTCAGCTTTTGTCACTTTTTGCTACCCAAAAGAAAACCCACATAACACTACAGAAATATAAATTCAGAAAAATTCCATACCTTTTTTCTACTCCTCTGACTCTCTCTTTCCTGTGGAAAAAAGAAGAAGAAAGAAACAACAGAAATCCCACCAAAAAGTTCAAATAAAACCCACCTCATTTCTTCGCAAAAATCCCCAACATTTAATGCCAAAGATCTTGTCTTTTTAAAGGGTATTACAATTTGCATGTTACTCTAATAACCCATTTTGCCAAAAACAAAAAGTACAATGGAGAAAATTCAAGTTTCAGATATGCCATGTTTGGAGAAGCAAGAATTTCATGTTCTAGCTGTTGATGATAGCTTTGTGGATAGGAAGGTCATTGAAAGACTCCTAAAGATTTCTTCTTGCAAAGGTAGGTAACCAAACAAGACATTTCTGATCTTTAATTTTTTTTTTTGGTTGCTAGAGAATGGTGAAGGAAGAGGAAAAAAATAAGTCAAGGGTTTTTATCATGTTTTTCCTGGGTAAAATGGTTTTTTTTTTGTGATTTATTTACATTTTGCTAAAATTTTAAAAATGGGTTTTTTTTTTCATGCAGTAACAGTTGTGGAAAGTGGGAAAAGGGCATTACAGTTGCTGGGATTAGATGAAGAGAAGAGCTCTCCTGGGTGTATGGTATGTTTATATATTTTTTTCATATAAATAGAATTTCATTCTCTATCTTAATGAAGTAAATAATTTTTTGATGAGTTTATGTTCTGATGTAATAGGAGATGAAGGTGCATTTGATTATTACAGACTATTCCATGCCTGAAATGACTGGTTTTGATCTGCTGAAAAAAATTAAGGTAATCAATTTCTCTTTACCTCAATTTTTTTTTCTTCCTATTTTTATGTCTGAGATTATATATTTAATGGTTTGTTCCCTTTATTATGTGTTGAATAATGTTTCTGCTAGAAAGTAACTATTGTTTTTGGAACTAAAATACTGTTTATAACAAAAGAATCACAGCAACAAGAGGCATAGAATAAATGGTTTCTTTGCTGTCAGCAAAAACTAATCTCAATCTAGCCATACAGGCACAGGCTTTTGTACAAAAAAAAAGGAACAGAATTTGAGAAAAATACTTTTCTTTCCAATTTTTGATGAGATTCTATTATGTTTTTGTAGCAGGATTCATCAACATTTAAGGAGGTACCTGTTGTCATAATGTCTTCTGAGAACATACTTACTCGAATTGATAGGTATGATTGTGCTTAAAGTATTCAGTGTTGAGTAATTTAGAACATTGCTCTAGTATTGTTTGTTTCTCTAAAGTTGTGAATCAAATCATTAATTTGAAGATAGTAGTGAGTTTTGTAAACCATTGTCCTGGCAATCACTGAAGTCCTAATCTTTGCTCAATTAGCGAACGATTGATTCGAGAGGGTGATTAAGTATATCTGTTCTGTTTCTGTTCATCAGACAAGAGAAACAAGAAGTTGTGTCTTGTCTGACTTAAGACATGCTTGAATGCACGAACGTTTGTTATAACCTTAATGATATTAATTAATCCTTGTCAACTATCAAAAATCGCGTCTTTAAGATTTCATAATCTTCTTGATAGTGATGTAAACACTGTATAGAGAAAGCAATGTTGATTTGGTCTATATTGTTAATGACTAGTTAATGGCCTTAACACCCACCTTTCATTTGTTTATCTGATGTTGTAGCATTTTTATATCTTGAACAAACCTGATTTGATATATTTTAGATGATGTTTCTTATTTTATTTGGGTTTGATCATATAATGAGATCTTGAGACTGATATATTTAATGAGTATGTTAAGATCTGATGACTCTTAAAATCAAAGTCCACTAAATAAAGTATAAAGTACTCATTTAGAGTGGGATATTCAATGAGCATAAAGGATATTCTAAAAAAAACATGTCCATCCTAGTCAATGACTGATAATCATTAGATACAACAAAATCTATGGCTGTATATTGTTTAAGCAGAACAAAATCAATATATCTGCAAGGCTACAAGGGCTGAAGATTTCTTGCTTGTACAATAAATGTTTAGAAGTGCTGAGAAAAAGAACTTACTGCAAAATTGTATCATGGTTTGCACTAATTGGAATCTACCGCGGTTTATGCTTAAAATGTACAAGTCCTCTTCCGATTTATGTTTATATGGATAACAAAGTTACTTTGTCAATGCTCCTCCTATGATGGTGTTATAACTGCTGTATGGAAAATTGTTTTTGTTCGTCTTGATGTGTCTTTGCTAGCTACAATTTTAATGGAAAGACTAAAGAGTCTAGTAGTTAGGAAACTAGTAAGCGACGAGAAGTCTTATCTATCCTTAATGAGTAGACTGTAGCTAAACTCGGGTATGGACAATATTAACATTCACCCCATTTCTGTGCTAGCTTATCAGCTGTACTCGTTTTGATGTGATATTCTAGTTTAAGGTCTATAACAATCTCAAAGCAAGCTGTCATAAACATCCATTTCCGACTTAACACTGAAAGCTCAAATCTGTGTTGTTAGTAACTTAAGCAAAACCTCTAACAAGTTCACTATGCTGTAAATCAATCAGATGCTTGGAGGAAGGAGCAAAGGAGTATATAGTAAAGCCTGTGAAACTGTCAGATGTGAACCGCATAAAACAGTTCATGAAGAGATCAGGTGGCTCAAGTGAAACTATGGGGAATGCTAGTTGTAAACAAATTCTACTAGAGAAAGATGTCTCATCACCAAAATCACTTCCATCATCATCTTCTCCATTAGGCTTTCCGTGTTCCACAGGAAAGTGTGTCTGCATTTCGAGGCATCTCAAGTTTCATAAGAGACGCTTACCTTATCCTTCGGAGTTGTCACTGCGCTGACCACTCATTCTGATCTTTGGTTCTCCTGTGTCCAAATGACAGATTTTCTTGTGAATATGATGAACTGTAAATGAAGAGAATAGAGAGAAATCTGAGGGAGAAAGTTCTAAGGCTAACTTTGGAAAAAAAAAATGATGTATGTTTTCTTTTTCTCTACACGAAACATAGTTTTTTTTTGCTGTGACTGAAAAAGGACCTAAAACATTCAAGTGGATTTTACTAATTGGCAAGTTTGTGGATTTTGAAGAATTTCTGATACTTGATTCCATGCTTGTCATTGTTCAAAGCTTATTAATGCTATAATATTGGTAAGTTCATAACCAATGGATTGCGTAAAACACGCGATGAGAATATTTATAGTACACCTGGGTGTACTATGCTCATGGTATACCTAAGACTATTTTCCCAAATGAGCGAATGAGCAAATGAGCAAAATGAACAAATGAGCAAATGAACAAACATTTCTACTCATATAAGAAAATGAGCAAACACTTTTATTACAAAATAAGCAAAATGAGCAAATGAGTAAATGAACTAAATGCCCATATGAGCAAATTTGTTGTCAAATGAGCACCTGTTACCATGCTCATGGTAACACCCGGGTGTACCATGAGTGAACTCAACATGCGATGTATGATCCCGTTACAATGTACTCAGTCATGTCAACGGTGATTAATCTTAAATCTTCTTCCCTGGTGATTGCAGTCAAGTCGCCAAATCAGATACTCAACACTCATAAGCATTAAGGGGGCGTTTGGTTCACCAAGGGGAAAGGGAAAGGGTTTAAGAAAGGGAAAAAGGGTGAATGGAAAGCCAAACCCTTAGATTTAGTAGGTTGTTTGGTTTAAAATGTCTAAGGGAAACCACCACTACCCCAAATTTTTACCACCACATATTTTCCCTCAACCACCCCCACCACACTTCGTCTTTTAATATCAACAACCTTTGCCACCGCCCTCTTCTCCGCTTCGCCGCCGTCGTCCCCCTCCCCTCTTCCGCGGCTGCCCTCCCATCCTCTCTACCTTCACTGACGTTGTCCTGAGCCCAGATGTGGTGGTCTGTTGGTGGCAGAGAAAGAGAGAAAAACTTCCGCCGGCGAACGAAGTGGTTAGGTTTAGTCTCGTGGGTGGTTGAGCGTTGTCCTGACCCGGCGAACGTTGTCAATTTTCTCTCTCTCTCCTTACTTTCTCGTGTAGATCTAGTCTCGTGGGTGGTTTTTTTTGGTGGCGGTGGGTGGTTTTTTCGGTGGTGATGGGTGTGGGTGGGTTTTCATGGTTGATGGTATGGGTTTCGAGGGGGTGGTGAACAGATTCCGGCGGGTGGATTGGGGTGGTGCTTGCAGTCATGGTGGAGGGGTGACGGTGGTTGGGGTTGGGGTGTTGGCGGGTGGGTTGGGTCGGTGCTGGTGGTCTTGGTGAAGGGAGTGACGGTGGTTGGCGGTTAGGTTGGGGTGATGTTGGCGGTTAGGCTGGGGTGGTGTTGGTGGTGAACAAAGTGGTCAATGTTGTTTCAAGGTAAGGGTAAGTGAAACCTTGGGGTAGGGTGGGGAAAGGATGTAGAGGAGTTTGGGGGTAAGGGAAGGGTAAAGGGAATCATTGAATTGACAAAACAAACAACAAGTAAGAGAATCAACTCACTTGATTCCCTTACCCTTTCCTAAGACCCTCTAACCAAACGCCCCCTAAATGCTTTGTTAAGAAAATCCAGGTGAAATAAGTTTCACATATTGCATTGAAATATAATGCAATAGAAGGTACATCATCCAAGGATAAGAATAGATGCTCGTTTGGTTCAACTTTTTCCTTAGAAGTTCCAATATGTTCATCGAAAGTGCAAATCCTTTCCTGGTTGGGGGTGAGAAGTGGAAATTTACAAACATAAGTTAATTTTTCCGTAATATGGGAAGTAGAACTTCCTTTATTTATGTCAACCAAAATAACTCTAAAGTTTTCTATTTCTTTTCATAAATTTCCACTCATATTATTTTTCATCTCAACCAAATAAGCACTCAAAGTATTTTTCAAGAGCAAAGGAATCAATAGAATATTCAAAACAGGGACCTCCATTGAACCAGAAGAAAACAGGCAAAAGAAGTCGAAGTACTTATGTCACAATAACAACCCCAATTTTAGTAAGACGTGATCCAAATCCAATCCACTAGATCAAAACCCACAAATATGCTAGAGGTTAAGCCTTCATGGAAATGCAAAGAGTACTTTTGAGTAAAAAACATGGTTTTGATTTGATGGAGAACAACTCCGTCATGCAAGAGAGGATTACACACCACTCTTGATGATCCAATTACCAGTCATACTCTCGAGTCCACATACTAACTTGCGACTTTTTAGCACCCAAAAGAATTAAGAAAACCCAGAATATAGACTACAGTAGAGAAATCCCACCCCATTTTCAAATCCCATGTTAAAAGTTAAAACATGCAACGGCTACTGTCAAAACGAGCACGCCATTTTGAACTCTCTCTTCTTTCTCTCTCTAACCGCACCTTGCATACAGACCATAATAACCAACATAGATCAGTTACTATATCAGATCACGAATCCTGCAAATCTGCATTTTCATGGCTTTCTCATTACCCAAACTCAGAAATCTCTCAATTTCATGTCAAAGGATTCTCCAAAATTACCAACAAACTCACTGGCAGAGCTTTGCATTGTGTTTACTTGAAGGGTTTCATCCCTTTCAGCATATTTTGTTCAAATACTTTGATGGGTATGTATTTTAGATTTGGGCTTGTTGATGCCGCCCGCCAAGTGTTCGATAAAATGCCGCTTAGAAACGAGGTTTCATGGAATTCTTTAATTTCGGGTTTTGTAAAAGCTGGTTTATACGTGGATGCATTTAAATTATTTGTTCAAATGAGCAAGTCTGAGTTTTGTTCTACTAATGGATTTGTAATATCGAGTTTGATCACTGCGTGTAGCAAATCGAATAATATGATTTTTCCTGCGTTTTGCATACATGGTTTTGTTGTTAAGTCTGGTTTGTTGGATGATGTATTTGTTGCTACTTCTCTCTTGCATTTCTATGGAACAAATATGTTTTTGATGGAAGCTAATACACTTTATCAGGAAATGCCCTATAAAAGTGTAGTTTCTTGGACTGCAATGATGGTAGTGTATTCTGATAATGGAAAATATGAGAAAGTAATCGATACATATCAACGGATGAGGTCCGAGGGGGTAGGCTTCAATGAAAATACATTTACTGTAGTGATCAGTTCTTGTGGGATGCTTGAGAATCAGATTTTGGGTTTGCAAGTTATTGGACATGTTGTAAAATCCGGGTTTGAGTCGAATCTTTCGGTTGCCAATGCTCTTGTGTCGATGTTTGACAACTGTGGCGATTTGAATGATGCATCGTATGTGTTTAATCTCATGAAGGAGCGTGATACGATTTCTTGGAACTCCATAATTACTGCATATGGTCATCACAAGCTTTGTGAAAAAGCCCTAGGATGCTTCAGGCAGATGCGTTTAGTTCATGATAAGGTAAATTCTGTTACACTTTCCAGTTTGTTATTGGCTTGTGATTCTGTGGATAGTGTAAAATGGGGCAGGGGTATTCATGGTCTTGTATATAAGTATGGACTTCATTCAGATGTCTGTGTGTGCAATACTCTTCTTAGCATGTACTTTGGAGCTGGACAACTTGATTACGCCAAACTTTTGTTTAATGAAATGCCAGAGAAAGATTTGATTTCATGGAATTCAATGATAACATGCTATGCCCAGAATGGAAAATGCATAGATGCCTTACGAATTTTGAGTAGCCTTTTGAAGGCAAGGACATCATTGAACCAAGCTAGTTTTGCTAGTGCTCTAGCGGCTTGTTCTAGCCAAGAATTTCTTGCTGAAGGCAATATGGTCCATGCTATTGCTGTCAGTTCTGGCCTTGTAAATAATTTGGTTGTTGGTAACTCATTGCTTACCATGTACGCAAATTGTGGCTTGACGATGAAAGCTAAGCAGGTTTTTGACATGATGCCTGACCAAGACACCGTCACATGGAATGCGTTGATTGGCGGTTATGCTGAAAATGAAGAAGCAAATGAAGCATTTAAAACTTTTAAGCTGATGAGAAGGAGCGATTTGCAAGAAAATTACATAACCATAGTGAATCTTCTTTCTTCGTTTTGTTCCGCCAGTAGTCTATCGACACATGGCATGTCTGTTCATGCGCATATTGTCTGTACAGGTTTTGAATCAGATGAGTATGTGAAGAATTCTCTTATTACTATGTATGCAAAATGTGGCGATCTTGTCTCAAGTAGTGTATTATTCAGTAAGTCCATGAACATAAGTCCTGTCACATATAACGCCATGATTTCTGCTAATGCTCGTCATGGCCAGGGAGAACATGCATTGAAAATGTTTAAGGATATGTATGATTTAGGTGTAGGTTTAGATCAATTCACCTTTTCCAGTGCTTACGCTGCTGCAGCTAACCTGGCAACCTTGGAAGAGGGTAAAATGCTTCATGGTCTCACTGTGAGAATTGGGTTTCACTTAAATTTGCATGTACAAAATGCTGCGATGGATATGTATGGGAAATGTGGGGAATTGAATGATGTCTTGAAAATACTTCCAGAACCAGTTAACAGGTCAAGGCTATCATGGAACATTATGATTTCTACATATGCAAGGCATGGGCTTTTTCAACAGTCTAGGGACACTTATCATGAAATGCTTAATGCAGGCATAAGACCTGATTTTGTGACTTTCGTCTCCCTGCTAAGTGCGTGCAGTCATGGTGGCCTTGTTGATGAGGGTCTCGAATACTACTCTTCCATGACCAGGGATTTCGGAATTCTACCTGGAATTGAGCATTGTGTATGCGTTGTTGATTTGCTTGGGCGATCGGGAAGATTTTCTGAAGCTGAGAAATTTCTGAATGAAATTCCAGTATCTCCCAATGGTTTTATTTGGCGAAGCTTATTGGCTTCTTGTAGAGTCCATGGCAATGTCGAACTTAGTAAAAGAGCAGCACAGCAGCTTATCCAACTGGGACCTGATGATGATTCAGTTTATGTTCTCTATTCAAACATATGTGCATCTAGTGGGAACTGGGAGGATGTGGAGAGTATAAGAAATCAAATGCAATTGGGCAATGTAAAGAAAAAGCCTGCATGTAGCTGGGTCAAGTTAAAGAACACGGTCAGTTCTTTCGGAATGGGAGACCACACCCACCCTCAAACAAAGCTGATTGATGCAAAACTCAAAGAAATTAAGAAGCTGATTACTGAAGCAGGTTATGTCCCTGATACAAGTTTTGCTTTGCATGACACGGATGAAGAGCAGAAGGAACACAACTTATGGAACCACAGTGAGAGACTTGCCCTTGCATACGCGTTAATTAATTCCCCAGAAGGCTCAACTATAAGAGTATTCAAGAACCTCCGTGTTTGTGGTGATTGTCACTCTGTTTTCAAGTTTGTTAGTGCAGCAGTTGCCAGGGATATTTTATTGAAGGATCCCAACCGCTTTCATCACTTTCAAGGTGGCACATGTTCATGTAGGGATTTTTGGTAGTCCAGATGCAAATCATGCAATTGCATAGCTAATTATTTGACTTACATGGCATGAGTTTTTTGGACGTGGATCTATCAGTCAGTAGAGTGGTAAGAAGAAAATTCAGCTATAATAATTCATTTTCCTTTCTAGTTGCTACCTTTGCTTGGTGCTCTTTTATAATTTTGTAATCATTTTGACTTTAATTCATGAATACAAATAGATAAATAGACTCTTAAGTTTCACACTGCTTGCTGGTGAACTTATACAGTCTCATCCTTTGACATATCTAGATGTGTTGAACATGCAGAGATGGTTAAGTGCATAAAGCATAGATACACATTTATACTACCTCCTTTCTTACTAGTTACCATACTCCTCTTTGGGGTGTTCTAAATTAATTGTATCATTTCCTTTTTGGAAAGATTAGCTCCTCACATGTGATTTTGTTCTAGATACTTCATCGACCTTTATACAACTACCCTTAATATGTGTGCCAAATTCTTTGGGTACAACTAGTACAAAACAGAGAAAGTACATTATAGATATTGCTGCTAGCCTGCTACTGAATTTCAAATGAGAATCCCAACAAAAAGCTCAAAAGAAACCCACCTCATTTCTTTGCAAAAATTCCCAACATTTAATGCCAAAATCCTGTCTTTTTTAGAGGGTATTATGGTGTTGCAATTTGCATGTTACCAATAACCTAAGCTAACCCATTTTGCCAAAAACAAAAGATACGATGGAGAAAATTGAAGTTTTAGATAGGCCATGTTTGGAGAAGCAGAATTCATGTTCTAGCTATTGATGATAGCTTTGTGGACATGCAGGTCATTGAAAGACTCTTAAATATTCTTCTTGCAAAAGTAGGTAACCAAACAAGACATGTTACAAAAGATTTTTGGAGGGGTTTGATACTTGATAGTGAGTGAAGAAAGCTGAAATCCTGGGTATTTATCATGTTTTTGTTGGGTATAATGGGTTTGTTTAGTGATTTATTTGCATTTTCCGGAACTTTTTAGAAATGAAATTTTTTATGATTTTAAAAAAAATGCAGTAACAGTTGTGGAAAGTGGGAAAAGGGTATTACAGTTGCTGGGATTAGATGAAGAGGAGTTCTCTTTGGTGTACGGTATGATTTTTTTTTTTAGATTTTTTTTAGCTTTCTCTCTTCATGAAGTGAATGATTGTTTGATGAGTTTATGCTGTGATGTATTAGGAGATGAAGGTGCATTTGATTATTACATGCCAGAAATTACTGGTTTTGATCTGCTGAAAAAAATCAAGGTAATCAATTTCTCTTTACTTTTTTTCGTCTTCCTGTTTTTATGTCTCAGATTATTTGTAGTAACTGGTTTATTTTGTATATTATGTGTAGAATAATGTTTCTGCTGGAAAATAACCATTCTTAGTAGTATACTCATATAGTTGTTTTCGGAACTAAAATATTGTTTATAACAAAAGTTTCACAGCAAGAAGATGCGTAGACTTATTGATGTCAGCAAAAACTAAACTCAATCTAGGCACAGGTTCTTGTACCAAAAAATAAAAAGATCAGAATTTGAGAAAATTACTTTTCTTTCCAATTTTTTATGAGATTCTATTTTGTTTTGGTAGCAGGAATCATCAACATTTAAGGAGGTATCTGTGGTGATGATGTCTTCTGAGAACATACTTACTCGAATCGATAGGTATGATTTTGCTTAAAGTTTTTGGTGTTGAGTAATTTAGAACTTTGCTTCGGTAGTCTTTGTTTCTCTAAAGTCGTGAATCAAATCATATGAAGATAAACCATTGTCCTGCCAATCACTGAAGTCCTAATCTTTGCTCAATTTGCCAACCATGAATTTGTGAGGGTAATTGAGTAAATGTGGTTTGTTTCTGTTTCATCAGACAAGAAGTTGTATCTTGTCTGACTTAGGACATGCTTGAATGCACAAACGTCTGTCATAACCTTAATGATATTAATTAATCCTGGTCAACTATCACAAATCGCGTCTTTAAGATTTCATAATCTTGTAACATTAGATAAAACAATATTGATGTGGGCTATATTGTTAATGACTAAATGAATTTTACACCCACCTTTCACTTGTTTATCTGATGATGTAGCATTTTTATATCTTGTACAAACCTGCTTTGATGTTTTAACTGATTTTCTTATAGAAGTTGGGTTTAATCAATAAAATGTGATCTTGAGACTGTTATATATAAGGATTAAGGAGTATGTTAAGATCTTTCTGAAACGAGTACATTAAGATTTGATGACTCAGAATCAAGGTCCAGTAAATAAAGTATAAAGTACTCATATAGAGTGGGATATTGAGCATAAAGGATGTTCTAGAAAAAATATCCATCCTAGTCAATGACTGATCATTAGATACGACAAAATCTATTGCTGTAAACTGTATAAGCAGGGAAAAATCAATACACCTACAAGGCTACAAGGGCTGAAGATTTCTTGTGTACAGTGAATTTTAGAAGTGCTGAAAAAAAAGAACTTGCTGAAAAATCGTATCATGGTTTACACTAATTGGAAGTGGAAGCTACCTGAACGTAGGGAAAATTAGGTTGTTACTAACTCTCCTAATGTCAAATAAAAACCTAACAATCCACCTAAACTAGTCAAGTGGTAAGCAAGGGTCGAACCACTAAGATCGGTGGTCTCACTAAGATAGAATCGCTAGGAGTAAGCGAAGTCGAAGAAATGGTCAAGTTTTGGTTAAACTAAGTGATTAAAACTAATGGAATCAAATTAGGAAAAACACTAGGAATGGGAAATCACCACGATCATAAGTTCACATCCAACAACCAAGTAGAGATAAGGGGGTTGTCATGCATTGGGGATATGCAAAGGGAATAAACAAACCTAAACACATCTAAAATCGTTGTTAGGGAGTTTAAAGTCCTAATTATGGCAACAAAATCTATGTTTCGAGGCGTTATCACCTAACTAGGCCAAGTTAGGAATTGAAATCAAACCCAAGTTAATACCAATCAACAAGTGATGTGCAACAACTAATCACTCAATCATGAAAGCCATCCACATAAAAGTAAACCATTCAATGGACAACAAAGGATCAAAAGGTGATGGAGCTTACATCAATTAAGTCACAAATCAACATCAAAAATTGAAATTGCGCAAATCTCAAACATAACCAACCCAACTCATGAAAATAAGATGAAAACAATGATCGGGCTACTCTCAATCCGAGTTGATAAACTACTCACTACCCATTATACTACTAGACATACTAATCATAGAAAAATTAGCAACAAATCACCAATCTAAAAATAGCAAAAACCCAATAAAAATTAATAATTTAAAGCAATATAAATAAGAAGAAACAAGGAGAAAAAGAAAAGTCTAATCTAGATTAACTATTAAGCATGAAGATTAAACAATGAAAATATGAAACTAACAAAGTAGAAATGCAAAAAAACAATGAGAAAAAAAGAAAGGATTGGGAGGATTACTAAGGAGACAAGAAACTTCAAAGAAATTATCACTTTTTCATTGATTTACGATCTCCAAATTACACCTTTTGAGCCAAGTTTTCTCTCTCCTACACTAATAAACAAGATTAGGATTCTAAAAATCTGGATGTTTTCCCAAAAAGGGGTAGAATTATTTATACCCCCCTTAATTACATAAGTCGTAAAACAAAAGAAATTCCGAAAAGGACACAACGGTTAGTGGCCCGGGCGGGCTGTTGAAAGGAGCCCGGGCTGGCGAGTTGAAGAGCCCGGGAGGTGCAGGGTAGGTAGGCTCGGGCTTGTACCCTAGGCATGCGCCAATTTTCACAGACGAGGCAGAATATTTAGGCACTTATGAGCTCGGGCGGGCGGTCTGGCCCGGGTGAGCTGTCTGGAGCTCGAGCGGGCTGCTTTGCTCGGGCGGTCCTTGGGCTTCCAGGGCGAGCTTCTTCCTCATTGCTTCCCTTTCTTTGCTCCCCTCTAAACTTGTAGGAGTTTGAGTTCCTACACACCAACGATCAAATAGAAGAATAGGGGAGGGGGATGCAAATACATTTACACGTGCTAAGAGAGAATTAGATAGATAAATAGGTGAAATTTAAGAAAAGAAAACTAAAATGCAACATAAAACAAGTAAAATAGCCTAAAAAACTACCCATCAACTTCCCCCAAACTTGAATGTTTGCTTGTCCTCAAGCAAAGTGCAAAAAGACATATAAGGGAAAAAAATGATACAAAGAGGATAACAACGCAAAGTTGCTAAAACTAAGTACACAAAGCAAAAAAGAAACTGTATACACTAACTCATTTTCGTAGGAATCACGGTCACCTTTAGCGCAATTGATAAGCTATTTGAATCCCAAAGTTGCCAATGAGGACGAGTAATGCTCTCCTAAGGGTTTTCTAAGAGTTTGACCCATAACTTTAGATCTTAGAATGCAAGGCAAATCAAAAATAAATAAACCAAAGAAGATAAATAAAATAAAAAGGTGCTCTTAAGTGAGGTTTTGAAAAGGAGCAAACACAATTTCTAGACATTAAAAGTAAGCGTGCTCAAAGATGTCCATAGGTTGATTAAAACATACCATACACTAAGCATAGAGAACTAGATAGAGCACATTTCCTCAAATTCTACAACCATATATACCGCATTCTCTCAACTAGTTTCAAATTCGCCATTCAAGGTAGCTTCTCTAAACTCCAAAAAATGGAGCCGATAAATGTAACAAGAAATAGAATAAGAGAAGGTTACTCGACATCTCGACATGACATACTCGCTCAATAGGCTTGATTCCAATCTTCCGCCACCGACAATGACTCAACCCTCTAAGGTCAAAAGGACTTTTTAAAGGTGGTAACGTAGGCTAGGGGTAAAGGGTGTGAATAAATTTGGATAGTGGTGCTCAATCTTGATATAGTGAAGTTTTAAATAAGAGCGAAAGAGCTACATAACCATAAATCACAAATCAACTCAACCATTTAGGGATAAGATTTCCCCCAAACTTATTAAAAAACACGATACTGAAGAACAATTTTCGGATTACTTCACTATTCACTACAAGGGTGAAAAATAAAACAAGGAGGTAATTGGCTTATATTAAGGTAATAAAAGAAAAGGATAAGGCTTAAAGGGTTAAGAGAAAGGGCAAATGTAAATAAAAACAAAATTAAGAAAAAGAAAGCAAGAATAAAGAGCCTAAAATTATAAAAATAATAACAAAAAATTCACCGAAATGAACGCCTTTATCTTTCCTTAGAGTAGCTCGGTCGCGATTTTGGATAGATTAGAGTCAAGTTCTCGGTAAAAGTATGTAATGTCGAGGATCCATGCACTCAAAATAGATGTCTGGGCTTTTTTAAAGTCCTCACATGGGATTATCAAACAAATACTACCTTTTAGGTTTCAAATCACTAGAGAGAGCAACACCATCATATTACAATCCATGAATTAGGGTTTTGTGCTATCAAAAAGTTCTAACCACTACCTTAACATAGAGTATCCTAAAATCAACCATAAACATCTCAAATGTGGATTTCTAACATCTAATAATAAAAGCATTCAAAAGAGTGAAGCTTCAATGATTGTTCTCTAACTCAAGAGCAAAAAAAATAAATAACAGAAGAAATTTTCCTTGATTGATACATTTTTTTGTTGTTTTTTTATAAAAAAAAATCACATCATCAAACTCAAACATCATTCATCAAATCTCAAACACTAAAAATCAAAAAATTATAACTCTCATGAAGTACACCCCAAAACTAAAACCTACCCTCTAGACACTTAGTCGTTCACAACCCTTTTTAAACATCACCGCCCTTTCAATAATAAGTGAAAGCAACCTCCAAACTTATCAAAAACACCGTCCTCGGTGTGCCAAGTATACACATAGAGGGGGAAGGTGGTGGAAAGATGATAAGGATCCTAATCCTCATCGATCGGGTCATCTCCCGGTAGTTGGAAAGCGGGAGGACCATGGGGGGGACCAACTCCCATCAAATGTAGGATCGTCAAAAGGGTAGGAAGGATCACCCCTTGGATCGGTCCCACCCGACACCATGTAGTCGTATGGTGGTGGTCAAGGGGGCCAAAAAGGGTAGGTTGGTTGATCATTGTTCTACCCCGGAACCGGCCCATATTGGGGTAGTTGACAAATGGCTCAACTAAACATGATAATGAAATATTTTATTTTGTTGGAGCATGAGAGCGTCAATGTCTTGTCTCATCCTTTGGTATTCGTCATTGAAGTGACCAAACCCTTGGGATTGAGACAATGCGAGGTTGGGTAGGTGAGCCTCTATTGAAAACATGTCAAAAGAGGGTTCACCTTGACTGGAGGAGGAGCCGACACGTGATAAGAAGGGCCAGCTCGGGAAGAAGGGTGTCGTAAAGGTGGACTATCATCACCACCTCCTTGGGGTTCTTGCGGCCTTTGATCCCTAATAGTTCTATCAATGTAATAGGAATTAGGTGCATCTCTCCTAAGAGAAGTGAGAATAGGGCTAGGAAGGCGGCACCATGAGGTTTTCTTCGACCCCACCAAAAGGATGTAGGGACGAGTTTCATGGCCACATTGGCGGATGAAGTTCATGGTCCTTAATTGTTTGATGTTTAGGTAAATATCGTTAGAAATAGGGGAGGAGGTGGCAAGCTCATCACCAAGACCGAAATGACGGGCAATGAGTGTGATCATACCCCCCATAACAATGTCGGACCGATGGGGAGTGCGGTCCCGGTGTTGTATCATACGAGTGACAAAATTCTCGGCAAAGTTGATGGGGGGTGAGTCTTGGTGTTCTTGAGTGCACAACCAAAGGGCCAGCATTTCATGTTCACTCGTCGCGCCTACTTCGGAACGACCATGGACCGCATATGCTATCATGTGATGCACGTACCGCATCGCAAAATGAATAATAGAGGATGATTTCTCATGACTCCGGTCGAAATAGTCGCAGGAATCGGTAATGCGAGCCCAAAAACACTCCAAGTTATAGTCGCCGAGAGTGTGCAAATCCGTTCCCATAGGAGAGTTAGGATCCCACCCAAAACAAGTATTTAAATCTTCAAAGGACATATCGTAATCCGTATTGAAGAGCCGGAAATGAATTAAGGTCTCGTCCGTCTCATCATCCGTGTCACGTGATAATGTACTTAAAAATTCACTTAGAAGTGAGGGGTAAGTGGGAGTGGATTTGCTTAGGAATGAGGTCCAACCAATTCGTGCACATAACAAACACACATCTTCATCAATGCCCAAGGTAGTACATGAACGTTGATGAAAAAAATTTGTAGGCTTAAAATCGCGTTTGATATGCGTTCGAAAAAGGTTTTTCTCGGCGGCGCTGGTAAAGTTGACATTAAATCTCTTCCAAGGTTGGGAGGTGTCTTGTTGATGGGAATTTGTGACCGCATCTTGAGCTAAGTTAGATTTATGGCTTTTAGACGGCCTTGACATTGTTATGAAAAACGAAAAGCGTAAATTTTCGTTGAACTATAGTGTTGTTGTTTAAACGTAAAATTAAATTGCAATCACAAATTAACTCAACAAGTATAATACCACAATTACAAAGTTAATCAAAAACACAAACATCAATCCACAATATCAATAATTCTCTAATAGAAATTCCAACTAATCCATAAGCAAAACCACACAAAATCAACTATTATTTCACAAATAAAAAAAACCTATAAGGAAATCAAGAAAAACTTAATCAAAAACTAACCCATAACTAATACCACAATCAAATCACAAACAATTATCTAGTGTAGCAAAATAACCTCAACGTTTAAACAACCTTAACACTGTAGTTCAATGAAAATTTACGGTTTTCGTTTTTCATAACAATGTCAAGCCCGTCTAAAAGCCGTAAATCTAACTTAGCTCAAGATGCGGTCACAAATTCCCATCAACAAGATACCTCTTGGAAGAGATTTAATGTCAACCTTACCAGCACCGTCGAGAAATACCTTTTTCGAACGCATATCAAATGCGATTTTAAGCCTACAATTTTTTTTCATCAACGCTCATGTACTACCTTGGGCATTGATGAAGATGTGCGTTTGTTATGCGCACGAATTGGTTGGACCTCATTCCTAAGCAAATCCACTCCCACTTACCCCTCACTTCTAAGTGAATTTTTAAGTACATTATCACGTGACACGGATGATGAGACGGACGAGACCTTAATTCATTTCCGGCTCTTCAATACGGATTACGATATGTCCTTTGAAGATTTAAATACTTGTTTTGGGTGGGATCCTAATTCTCCTATGGGAACGGATTTGCACACTCTCGGCGATTATAACTTAGAGAGTTTTTGGGCTCGCATTATCGATTCCCGCGACTATTTCGACCGGAGTCATGAGAAATCATCCTCTATTATTCATCTTGCGATGCGGTACGTGCATCACATGATGGTATGTGCGGTCCATGGTCGTTCCGAAGTAGGTGCGACGAGTGAACATGAAATGCTGACACTTTGGTTCTGCACTCAAGAACACCAAGACTCATCCCCAATCAACTTTACCGAGAATTTTGTCACTCGTATAGTCGTATGATACAACACGGGACATCACTCCCCACCGATCGGGCATTGTTATGGGGGTATGACACACTCATTGCCCGTAATTTCGGTCTTGGTGATGAGCTTGCCATCCTCTCCCCTATTTCTAACGATATTTACCTAAACATCACACAATTGCGGACCATGAACTTCATCCGCCAAGGTGGCAGTGAAACTCGTCCCTACGTCCTTTTGGTAGGGTCGGAGAAAACCTCATGGTGTCGCATTCCTAACCCTATTTTCACTTCTCTTAGGAGAGATGCGCCTAATCCCTATTACATTGATAGAACTATTAGGGATTAAAGGCCGCAAGAACCCCAAAGAGGTGGTGATGATAGTCCACCTCCACGACACCCTCCTTCCCGAGCCAGCCCTTCTTATTCACGTGTCGGCTCCTCTTCCGGTCAAGGTGAACCCTCTTTTGACACGTCTTTAATAAAAGCTCACCTACCCAACCTCGCATTGTCTCAATCCCAAGGGTTTTGTCACCTCAATGACCAATACTAATGGATGAGACAAGATAAAATATTTCATTATCATGTGAAGCAAGGTTTAGTTGAGCTATTTGTCAACTACCCCAACATGCCGCCCCAATATGGGCCGGTTCCGGGGTGGAACAATGGTTAACCGACCTACCCCTTTTAGCCCGCTCAACCACCACCATACGACTACATGGTGTCGGGTGAGACCGATCCAATGGGTGATCTTTCCTACCCTTTTGACGATCCTACATTTGATGGGGATTGACCCTCCCATGGTCCTTCCGCTTTCCAAGTACCGGGAGATGACCCGATTGATGAGGATTAGGATCCTTATCATCTTTCCCCCGTCCTCCGCCCTTTTGTGTATACTTGGCACACCAAGGACGGTGTTTTTGATAAGTTTGGAGGTTGCTTTCACTTATTATTTAAAGGGTGGGGATGTTTAAAAAGGGTAGTGAACGACTAAGTGTCTAGAGGGTAGGTTTTATTTTTGGGGTGTACTTCATGAGGGTTATAATTGTTTGATTTTTAGTGTTGATATTTGATGAATGATGTTTGAGTTTGATGATGTGATTTTTTTTTTTTTAAAAAAAAACAACAAAAAAGTATCAATCAAGGCAAATTTCTTTTTTTATTTATTTATTTTGCTCTTGAGTTGAGAACAATCATTGAAGTTCCACTCTTTTGAATGCTGTTATTATTAAATGTTAGAAGTCCACATGCTTTAAGATGTTTATGATCGATAAGGTGGTGGTTAGAACTTTTTTAGAGCACAAAATCCTAATCCATGGATTGTAGTATGATGGTGTTGCTCTCTCTAGTGATATGAAACCTAAAAGGTAGTATTTGTTTGATAATTCCATGTGATGACTTTAAAAAAGCTTTAACATCTATTTTGAGTGCATGGATCCTCGACATTGCATACTTTTACCGAGAACTTGACTCTAATCTATCCAAAATCGCGACCGAGCCCCTCTAAGGAAAGATAAAGTCGTTCATTTCGGTGACTTTTTTTATAATTTTAGGCTCTTTATTCTTGCTTTCTTTTTCTTGATTTTGTTTCTTTTGCATTTGCCTTTTCCGGGCGGGTTGCTTTGCTCGGGCGGTCTTTGGGCTTCCTGGGCGAGCTTCTTCCTCCTTGTTTCCCTTTCTTTGCTCCCCTCTAAACCTGTAGGAGTTTGAATTCCTACACACCAAAGATCAAATAGAAGTATCGGGAAGGGGGATGCAAATACATGTACACGTGCTAAGAGAGAATTAGATAGATAAAGAGGTGAAATTAAAGAAAAGAAAACTAAAATGCAATATAAAACAAGTAAAATAGCTTAAAAACTACCCTAACTCACTCATCACTACCGCGGGTTCATGCTTAAAATTTACAGTCGTCTTTGCATCTATGTTTATATGGGTAACAAATTCAGTTTGTCAATGCTCTGCTTATGATGGTGATATTACTGTTGTATTGGATAATATTTTTTGCTTCTCTTGATGGGCCTTTCTCAACTACATTTTTAATGGAAAGACTCTATTTACTTAATAGTTAATAAGCGGCGAGAATATTATATATCCCTAATAAGCAGACTGTAGTTGAACTCAGGTATGGATAATATTGACATTTGACCCCATGTTCGTGTTAGCTTGTTAGCCATCTAACTGTTTTATCAGCTGTAGCCTTTTTGATGTGATATTCTAGTTTAAGGTCTTTAATCATCTCAAAGCAAGCTGTCATAAACATCCATTTTCGACTTAACACTGAAAGCTCAAATCTTAAGCAACACCTTTAACAAGTTTACTGTGCTGTAAGAATATCAGACGCTTGGAGGGAAGGAGCAAAGGATTATATAGTAAAGCCTGTGAAATTGTCAGATTTGAAGCGCATAAAATAATTCATGAGGGGAACAAAGTCTATTCTATAAAGATCTCTCATCACCAAAATCTCTTCATCATCTTCTCCATCACCTTTTCCATGTCTTACAGGAAAGTGTGTGTACATTTCGAGGCATCTCAAGCTTCGTAACAAACGCTCACCATATGCACTGACCACTCACTCTGATCTTTGGTTCTCCCGTGTCCCAAAAGACAGATTTTTCTTGTGAATATGATGAACTGTAAATGAAGAGAATAGAGAGAAATCTGAGGGAGAAAAATTCTATGGCTAACTTTGGAAGAAAAAAAATTGATGTATGTTTTCTTTTTCGCTACACGAAACATTTTTTTTTGTTGTGACTGAAAAAGGACCTAAAACATTCATCATCCTTTCGGTAGTTAATTATAAATGTTGGTAATGGGGATTTCTATGCAAATTTGTGAATATAATTGTTCATTCCCATGGTTTTATCTTATTGTGTTTATTTCTCTTCATAAATTTTCATTCCCATCGTCCAATATCACCTTGGAGGCGGTAATGAAAATTGTTTCTCCTGGAGAAAAAAACACAAGTTTAGGGTTGAGATTGCTTCCCATGGGGAAAAAAAACACAAACTCGGGGGTTGAAATTGCCTCCTCATGGAGATTCTAAAGGTTGCTTTCCTTGTAACACTATACTTAAAATTCATTCACATTACAATTATTTATTAACGACTATTAAATGGGCCTTCAAGTGGATTTTACTAATTGGCAAGTTTGTGGATTTTGAAGAATTTTTTATAATTGATTCCATGCTTGTCATTGTTAAAAGCTTATTAATGCTATTATTCTTGGTAATTTCATAATCAGTGGATTGCATAAAACACACAATGTACAATGTACAACCTGTTAGAAGGGTGATATGGGCCCTAAACAAAAAGTGATGCAATGTACTCAGGTCAACATTGATTAATCTTAACTCTTCTTCCCCGGTGATTGCAATCAAGTTACCAAATTAGATACTCAATACTCGAATATGGATATAAGCATTTGATCCTTTGTTTTGGCCCAATTCGTAAGAAGAGGTTCTCAAATAATTGCTAAGAAATCTATCTAATAAGAAAAAGTTGTCAAGAATAAGCTAACTTTTGGGCGATCTACTTAAATTAAGTCATACTTTTGATTAACTTAGAATAAGTAATCTTTTTAAGGTATTTGCTTTTAATAGGTTTAATAGGTAACTAACCTGTTATTGTAGGAAATATATCCACTTGTCTTCATTTTATTTGTTTAAATTTTCACTTTTAATTTACTTCTAAATATTAATATAAAAAAAACTAAAAAGATCTCTTCTCCTTCTCTCTTTGACCTTCATACCCATCCTCTATCCCTCCCCTGCCATGCTGCCTCTCTCCCCAACAGACCCTAAGTAAAAAAAAAATCCCCATAGAAGTCGGTAACCAACCCGCCGGAAGAATCGTGATGGAACTCTTCGCCGACCGAGTCCCAAAATTCGCTGAGAATTTTCAGGAACTTTACACCGGTGAAAAGATGTTAGGAAAAGGGTAAACCCCTCCACTACAAGGGCTCCTGCTTCCACCGTGTCATTCCTGGTTCCATGTGCCAAGGTGACGACTTCACTGTCGGAAATGGTACCGGTTGTGAGTCAATTTACGACGATTAATTCGGCGACGAAGTATTCATGAAGAAGTACATCAGGCCTGGTATTCTTTCCATGTCTAATGCTGGGCCCAACACTAATGGGTTCCAAAGTTTTTCATCTGCACTGTTAAGGCTGAGTGGTTATTGATGGTAAACATTGCGTTCTTGGACAGGTGGTTGAACGTCTTGATGTTGTTAGGACCGTTGAGAAGGTGGAGTCTAGTGGTGGTTTGACTTCTCAGTTGTTGTTGCTGATGGTGGTCAACTTTGAGGGGTTGGACAAGGGTGATGGTTAATTGGTTCGGCAAGAGTGGGGCTGGAGTTGGGGTTGAGCGAGGGTGGGGTTGGCGTTGGCGTTGAGCGTTGGGTGTTGGAGTTGGCGTTGGCGTTGGAGTTGGGGTTGGGGGTTGGGGTTGGGGTTGGGGGTTGGGGGTTGGGGTTGGGGTTGGGCGTTGGGCGTTGGGCGTTGGGCGTTGGGCGTTGGGCGTTGGGCTTTGGGCTTTGGGCTTCTGGACCTGGGGGCCCGGGGGGCCTGGGGCTTGGGGAAACCCCCCTCTCGTACCCCAACTCCAACCCCCCTCCCCTACCCTATCCGCAACCCCCCCGCCCCGTCGATTTCCGTCGAACTCCCCCTCACACCCGTCGATTTCCGTCAAAGTCCCCTTCATCCCCGTTGAATTCCCCCCAACCTCGTCGAATCCCGTTGAATCCCCCCACCCTCGTTGAATCCCGTTGAATCCCCCCCCACCCTCGTTGAATCCCTTTGAATTTCCCCCACCCTCGTCGAATCCCGTTGATTTCCCCCACCCTCTCTGCTTCTCGCGATTGTTGCTCTCTTCCCAGCCAAAACTCACACACACACACGCACTCACGCGAAGGAAGGAGGATGAATGGGATGTTGTGCTGCTGTTTGGCGACGACAATAGGCGAGGAAAGCAGGTGGTGATTTGGTGGTTCACGAAGGGGAGAGCAACTGAGGGTGAGAAGGGAAAATGAGGAAGCAGCCAGATGAGAGAAGGGGAAAAGGGGTGGCTACGAGTGTGGGGGGGAGGGTGGGCTACCGGGGGTGGAGAAAGGGGTGGTTGGGTGATTAGGGTTAGGGTTTAGGATGGGGTTAGGTGTTAGGGGGTTAGGGGTTAGTTTTAGGGTTTTATGGTTAGAATTAGAGGGGTTAATTAGGGTTTAACGAGTTAATTAGGGTTAACGACTAACGGAAACATGACATTGTTAGTCATTAAGAGCATTTCATGCATTCTGTGAAAATAGTAAAGGTACCTGGTGCATTTTTAAAAAAAACAGGAATACCTCGTGAATTTTGAAAAATCACAGCGGTATCTGGTGAAAAAATCGAAAAAAATTAATAGTTTAAATTTTTTTACCCATTGTTCAGGTGACAGTCACCTGAATTGTTACAACCTAAAAAGCTTTACTTATTCTAAACTAGTCGTATAGGCACGCGATGCGTGCGTCAACAACCTTATGTAGTTGTATTAAGAATGAACATGTTTTTTTATCTAAAATTATTTTGTTAATGATGTAAATTATTGAGACTCTTTTGTAGATGTTATTATATTTTTAAATTGAAAGTGTTCGATTTTTAACTGATCAATACCGTCATTGAAAATTTTGGTCGATGATTTAAAAATTTCTTATTAGCGACTTTAGTATAGTTCTTTAACGATTATAAATATTTATAAACCATATTGTTTGAACTTTGTAAGTACGAAGTATTATGTTGTCACGGTATATCGCTATTTCTTTAAGTGATTGCATATTTCAATTTTGACTTGTTCATACGTCGTATGGCAAATTGCATTGATTCTCATTTTTGAATTTTTTATAGAAATAAAACGTTTAAATTATTAGAGGGTATCCAAGTCATTTCAAAGGGGGCCACCACATTTCCTCCCTTGACTTATATGATAGAGATTAATCAAAAGTATGACTTATTTTAAACACACCCCTCAAAAATTAGCTTATTTTTGATTATTTTTTCATCCGATAAAACACCAATATATAGAACTATAAGTGAAAATTATGTTACTTTAATAAAGGAGGGAAAACACAAGGACCATATAAGTTTCTGACACTCTCCCTGGTCCCTCTGTTCCAATTTGGCAACTCAAGGAGCAATTCGTGAAACTGTGAAAGCCATCTAAGACCACAGAAATCCTTAACAAAAGTAAGAATACTAACTAACTTGTGGTCTATTATTATATCTATATTATGGACTTTTCTAACTTCTCTTCACGAGTGTTTGACCAAGATCACTCTCACTCTTAGTCCAACTCCATCTTACTCCCTCTCCCTTCACCACCACCACCATCACCAGCACTACCCTCTCCTCCTCCAACGGGCCGCCACGCCAACGATATCGAACCCAACGTCGAATGCCCACAATGACTGAAGGTATTTAATATAGTTAACTTATCCCTATCTTTTAGGAGTTAGAACCCACTCTGTTTTGCGAGAAGAAGGGAAATTTTTTTTGGTTATTTAACATGTAATCAACTAATCATCACCAATTCAGGAGTTTATCATGCTAATATATTATCATTAGTTCTACTTCTTTCTTCCCCAAAATTCACTTTCCAAGTTTTCATATTGTATTATGGACTATGGGCATGACAACCAAAATAATTAAAAAGACAAACATGGAATATAATATATAGATTACTCTTCTGTTCGTTTTCTTCTTAACCTAATAATACTTAAATGTTAGAAATTAATGGAGTATGACACATACTTTAAGCTACATCATAGTGTTGGGTAATCTGTTTTGCTACCTAGCAGATCAGCAGTATGATTTCCAGTGTTTTTTTAGGGTGGCTCTGCAATTTATTAATTACTAGCCTTCATATGCACGCGATGCGTGCGTTAATTTCAAAATTTGTTATTTTATTAGATACTCCATTCGTACTTTATTTATGATTAAACTTAAATGTGAAAAATTCAACAGTTAGATGAATTTAGATATATTAATTCACTAATGTAAAAAAATAAAAAGATTGTGAGTTATTGTTAACATTAATTTTTTGTGAAAGAATATTGAACATAGAGAACAAAAATAATGAGTTGGTTTAACTGAATTAAAGAGTATCAAAGGTAGTGAATGTTCAGACTTTTCATGTGCACGTTATGTATGCCATCTTTTTTTTATAAGGTATAAATATTTTGTCCATTTAATTTTTGATTGAAGTATTTGATGCATATGCCATTTTAAACTTGTTTTAAATGGCAAGTTGGAAGAGAATTTTTAAATGATTTGCTTTTGTAATTTTTTTCATTCTATTAATTAGATCATTAAGGGTATTTTAGTCACTTTAAAAGAGGACACCACACCTCCTCCCTTGGCTTATATAATAGAGATAGAGTTATACAACTTGTTTATGTTTTACAATATGCATTTTAAAATATGCCTGTTTTTATCTATCTATCTATCCAATTTATGTTAATGTTAATAGATAGTTAATTCTCATATTTGGGTTTTGTCATTTTTAAATGGATTTGTCAGTCGTCAAATTGGTAAGCGTGAAAAAAAATTAGTTATAGCTTTAAATTATACTTCTACTACCGTACTCTAAACTTTCATGTGCATTTTTTAGTACTTAAACTTATTTGATTTGTGCTGTATAAGATGTTGCCTAAAATCAATCTGTGGAAGTAAAAAAAGAAACATATACAATAAAAAGGACAGCAAACAAGGAGAAGCTTTGAGAAAGTCACAATAACTGTTATTCATACGTTTATTGGTGAAAATTCGTGGTCAAAGTTTGTAAAGTGTTGCATTAAATTTCAGAATAGGGAAACCAAGATATTAAAGGTTAAAGTTTTCGTTGTTTGATCATAAAAGTGAAAGTCGAAGGAAAACGTATATAGGGAGTAACTTTTTATGTGATCACAGTGGTGTGTATTCTATAACATCTTGTATCTCTTAACGAGGATCAATGCTTGCAAATGCATATCTTTGGTGTGAGGATATGCAATTTGTATTGCCAAAATAGATCAACCTTTTCATAATTCCAATTGATTTTCTATTTTTTGTATTGTTCACCTACAACAAATTAACTTTGTACTGCATGTGTTCCTTCTAATATTATGTTGATGCTGTTAACATCCTAGTAATAGTTTATTAGATTCAAGATTCAAATGTCATATTTAATTTATGATTACATTCTGCAGGATCCTTGAATAGTGAGAATCAAGAAGTCTCGAATCTTGTAGAACCCTTTTTAGATCATGTTGATTTAAGTTCAAATAGTAAGGCAAAGGTTAGAAGGTGTGATAATGTGACTCCTTATGATAATGCTGGTATTTTCCATACTCTCACCTTCTCTTGGCTAAATACTTTATTTGCTTTGGGTGCTAAGAAAACCACTTTAGACCTCGACGATATCCCTCAACTTGGCAAAGCTAACAGTGTATTTGGAGTATTTCCAGAATTCCAAACTAGGTTTCTCGAGTCATTGTCACCAGTTGATGATCATGATAATGTTTGTACTACTGAGTTTGGGATTGCAAAAGCATTTTACTTGTTGGTTTGGAAGGAAATTCTTTGGACAACTTTGATGGCATTAATATATACATTATGTCGTTATGTTGCTCCATATCTTATTGATAGCTTTGTTCAATGCCTTAGTGGAAGAGAGAAATTCAAAGATGAAGGCTATATTCTGGCATTTATCTTTTGTGCTGCGACTTTTCTTGAGGATTTCATACGAAAGCATTGGATCTTTAAGATGCAACAAATTGGAATTAGGTTTCGTGCAGTGACAACTGTAATGATCTACAATAAGTGTTTAAGACTTCCCTCCCGATCCTCCCTGCAAGGCAACGAAGAGGGTAGCGGTAGTGGAGAACTTATCAATGCAGTGGCTGTTGATGTCAAGACAATCCAAGATTTCATTGTGTACTTGCATGATACATGGTTAATCTTTTTGCAAATCGGTTTAGCCTTGCTAATACTGTACAAGAACTTGGGACTTCTTGCATCGGTTGCTGGTTTCATTGTGACATTGATTTTTATGCTATTGAACTCCGTATTTATCAAATGGCAAGAGAAGTTTCAGAAAAAACTAATGGAATCTAAGGATAGCAGAATGAAGGTCACTATTGAGACTTTGAAGAATATGAGAGTTCTTAAGTTCCAGGGATGGGAGATGAGTTTTTTGTCTAAGATTCTTGAACTCAGGAAAGTTGAGATGCAATGGTTGAAGAAATATCTGTTTAGTTCAGCAGCGATGAGCTTTTTCAGTGGGATAGGTCCAACTTTTGTGGCTTTGGTTACTTTTGGCTCTTGTATTTATATGGGAATTCCCCTTGAAACTGGACAGATTTTATCAGCACTTGCAACTTTCCGGGTTCTTGGAGAGCCAATCTTCCAGCTCCCTCGTAAATTATCGGTGCTAATCCAAGCCAAAGTTTCACTTGGGAGAATTGTCTTTTTTCTTAACCTTGATGAACTTCAAGATTATGTTATAGAGAAACTACCATTAGATGGTTGTGATACATCAATTGAGATTGTTGACGGGAACTTTACTTGGGAAAATATTTCTTCACCCTCTAGTTCAACACTAAAAGACATAAACTTGAAAGTGTCTCATGGTATGAAGGTGGGCATATGTGGTAGTGTTGGATCTGGTAAGTCAAGCTTACTTTCTTGCATACTAGGTGAAATACCTAGAATCTCTGGACGGGTCAAGTTGTGTGGAGCAAAGGCATATGTCGCACAATCACCTTGGATACAAAGTGGTACGATTCAAAACAACATTTTGTTTGGGAAAGAGATGGATCAAGAAAGATATGATCAAGTACTTGAAGCTTGTTGTCTAAAGAAAGACTTGGAGATCCTCTCATTTGGTGATCAAACAATCATTGGTGAGAGAGGTATTAACTTAAGCGGAGGCCAAAAGCAAAGAATACAAATTGCTCGTGCCCTCTACCATGATGTAGATATCTATCTCTTCGACGATCCTTTTAGTGCTGTAGACGCTCATACAGGCTCTCATTTATACAAGGTGAAGTATTTTATATACACTAAGACTTCCACATTTGTACATATTTTTTTCGATTGAAGAGAGAGATTATTTAACATATTGGAAATAGTTATCACTTACTACTTTCTGGATTTGGATGATAGGAAGTTTTGCTCGGTCTTCTGAAGGGAAAAACTGTTGTTTATGTGACTCATCAAGTTGAGTTCTTAACCGTTGCTGATCTTATTGTGGTGAGTCCTGTAATGATAGACTCTGCTTTCCTCATTCTGATTTGAAATGTTTCCGATAACCTTATTTTTCTTGTTAGGTCATGAAAAAGGGAAGAATAGCACAAGTTGGAAAGTATGAAGACCTGCTTGTTCCAAGGTCCGATTTTATACAACTTGTAGGTGCACAAAATGCAGCTATGACTTCTACACTTGATTCCAACATGGTGTCACCAGTTTTTACAGATGATAAAAGTATCATCACTAATGAGATGAAGCAGCAGGAAGAAGCAAACAGAGTAACACGAAATGGTGAAGCAGATAACGGAGAAGCTTATGGTTTGGTACCACCTTCATCACAACTCATAAAAGAAGAAGTAAGAGAGAAAGGGCGTGTCGAGTTTTCAGTTTATTGGAAATACATCACATCTGCATATGGGGGAAGTCTAGTACTTCTTTCGATTCTGGCCAGAGGTATCTTACAGATTCTCCAAATAGGGAGCAACTATTGGTTGGCATGGGCAGCTCCTTCGTCAAAGAATGTTGAACCTGTTGTTAGTGGATCAACACTAATAATTGTGTATGTAACTTTGGCTTTTGGTATATGTATCTGCACCATTGGTGTAGATTTGCTTCTTGTAACAACAGGCTATAAAACTGCAACCACGCTTTTCACAAAAATGCTTCAAAATGTTTTCTGTGCTCCTATGTCCTTTTTTGATGCTACACCAAGTGGAAGAATTCTCAACAGAGTAAGTAATCATTCATGTAGCATATTTTTGTTGTTGTTACTCAATATTGACTTCTGCTGCTAATGACTTCCTTCGATATTAGTGTTCAACAGACCAAAGTGCTGTGGAGACTCGAATTCCGTCCATACTTGACAATCTTATTTACTTTACCATCCAACTTTTGGGAATCATTGCTGTTATGTCTGCGGTAGCATGGCAAGTTTTGATCTTCTTCATTCCCTTGATATTCACTTCCATCTGGTATCAGGTAATGTTTAAACGGATGTGATCTGACAATTATATATTACATAGACCCCTTTTCTCTGTCCGTGATAGCATATGAGTCAGGCTGTTATCCAAATTTTAAAGTTCTTAATGGGATTGTTTCATTACCATTCTTAACCAACCTTAGGATGCATGAGTAATTGAACTTCAAATTTCAGATGACTAAATTATGCTTTCGCTTACAAGACTTCTTTATATTGTATGATCTAGATGATTTGAGATTCATTACATATTAATAGCATATTTAATCCGCAGGGAAAAGGGATTCTAAGGAAAACAATGTTAAAAACCTTCTTTGAAGCATTAGTAGCAACTTCTATTTTTTTTTAAGTGTGTGGATTTAAGTTTGCTTTGTTTTGGTGATCCTATAAATCCATATTAGAGGGAAGGGTAATTTAGATATTATCTACATTTGTTAGCTTGGGGAATAAGCTAGATAGTTGTGCTGAGGAAATTACTCGATATAGAGGGTTAATTAGAAAGACAAAAATATGTTGAAAATTGTTAGGAAAAATTGGGTGAGCTCTTAGTAGTTCAATAGGAGAGAACAAACCTCTCGAGTAGTTATCCTTTTTATTACTGTAATTTCAGTTACTAATCAATCAGAGTTCATCTTCTTCCCTTAATTTCTCCATTTTAGTATTATAATCTGTCCAAGCTATGTTAGTTTATAGCAGGTGAATCATCTGAGTTTTCGCATCTTGTTAAAGAATCTGGTCATCGACGAATAAAAGTATTGATACTCACATTCAGCACCAAAAGTAATAAACCCAATGTACCTTCTATATTTTAGATTTTTTTTTGTCTGCTATTTCCTTCCTACAAGCAAGTTAATTTGAGTTTCTTTCTTAAGAAAAAGTAGTGTGTTTAATCAAAGTCTACCACTTTGGTAACTATTAACTACTCCCTTCATTTATTTTTCATTGCTACATTATTTGGACACACACGATTTTCTAGACACCTTCAATATCTCTTCTTCCTTTGAAGTAAAAAATATAGAAATTTGATATTATGAATCTACATATCGAGATGAATCTAACAATACCACACATGACTCTATTTTTACTTATAAAACAATCAAAATAATTGGAAAGTTAGTAGTTTGATTTCCCGAAATAAAAATGTAGCAATTAAAAAGAAACGGAGGGAGTACATTAGTATCGCTTGCAGAATAATATATTCAGTTAAGTCTCAACATCTGAAGTGTCAAAGTTTCCTTCACAGTATTTGAAACACTAATATATCTCCTGGATTTGGTTTGCAATCATAAATAGCAATACTATATGCCTTCATCGAGAGAACTATCACGATTGAGTGGAGTATGTGAAGCTCCTGTTATTCAATTTTTTGCTGAAACAATCTCGGGAACAACAACCATTAGGAGCTTTGATCAACAATCAAGATTCCGGCCAACCTACATGAAAATAGTGGACGATTATTCTCGCCCTGAATTCCATCTTGCTGCTGCAATGAAATGGCTATTGCTGCGACTTAATACACTCTCTTGTATTACTTATGCTTTCCTTTTGTTTCTCTCGCTATACTTTGCAGATAGAACAGATCCTGGTATGTTCTAACTTCCATTTGATACTTGACCTTTACTATTCTCTATTGTAATCTAAAATTACAACTTCTATGTTCATGTACAGCAATTGCGGGATTAGCTGTGACATATGGTCTCACCCTAAATGGTGAACTAGCTGGGTTAATATGGTCTTTATGCGATTGGGAGAACAAAATGATATCAGTTGAGAGGATTCTTCAGTACATGTCCCTTCCTAGTGAGGCTTCTGTTACAATACAAAAAACCAGGCCGGATTGTTCTTGGCCATCACACGGGGGAATTGATGTTCAGAATTTACAGGTCCGATATGCTCCTCATCTGCCACTCGTGCTCCACAGAGTAACATGCAGTTTTCCAGGAGGGATGAAAACGGGTATTGTTGGAAGAACAGGAAGTGGTAAATCAACTCTGATACAAGCACTTTTCCGGATAGTTGAACCCACAGCTGGTCGGATTGTGATTGATGGTATTGATATCTCATCCATCGGACTCAAAGACTTGAGGTCAAGACTAAGTATCATCCCTCAGGATCCAACCATGTTTCAGGGAACAATCCGAAGCAATTTGGACCCACTTGAGCAATACACCGATGAACAAATATGGGATGTGAGTGTCTTATCTTCCTTTTTCTTCCTTTTGCTAAATGATTAACTGATAAGTCAAAGTGCATGCTAATTCAAGTGATTTATCTACTTCTAGACTCTAGATAAATGTCAACTTGGAGATGAAGTCAGAAAGATGGAAAAAAAGTTGGATTCTAGTGGTTCGTCTTAATTTCTCTGTAGTCACATATCTAACCTTATTTATTAACCATGATTGCGCCAATAATGCTGTGTATTTTCGACACTGCATACAGTTCTTGAAAATGGAGAGAATTGGAGCATGGGTCAGAGACAACTAGTTTGTCTAGGACGCGTATTACTTAAGAAAAGCAAGGTGTTGGTCCTTGATGAAGCAACTGCATCAGTTGACACAGCTACTGACAATCTCATTCAACTAACTCTTAAGCACCACTTTCCTGAATGTACGCTCATCATCATTGCACACCGCATTACTTCTGTTCTTGACAGCGACATGGTCTTGCTGCTCAGTCATGGTAAATTCAAGCACTCATCTCTCAACTGAAGTTGATGGATGCATGATGTTTGATTTCTGACTGATATTTATTGTTTCTACACTTTTGTAGGGTTGGTTGAGGAATTTGATTGTCCTACGAGATTGTTACAAAGCAATTCATCTTCATTCTCAAAACTTGTCAGAGAGTATACATCAAGATCCTCTAATTCAATTACTCACCTCTGAGACTAAACTCGTGACAAGTAGAATTCGGGTTGTCGTTACCAACTAAACCAGTAGCATATACTTCTTATAGTTTGAGATTTCATACATCTTTGTAACAATGTAGTGTGTATACTTTGTGCTAATTACATACATCTTTGTAACAATTTAGTGTGTATACTTTGTGCCAATTACATACATCTTTGTAACAAGGGCCCTAATAGAGGTTGAGATTTCACTATATGCAATTATACATAGTATATGACTCAAAAAAAATCAGTTACTGCTTTGACTTAATTTACAAAATTATGCTCCTGTAAGAATAGTGACTTGAATGGTGCCTTGAAGTGAAGAAGGAATGACATAAGGCTGACTTTGAATGCACATATCTCTCAATCTACAAAAGATTTTGAGGTGATTTAAAGTGGAGGTGATAGCTTGTTCCAAGATCTTTCCAACGATAGGTCATATGTCCAATTCCGCTGAGAAACGAGAAAGTTATGTCAGTTTTACGAAAAACTGACGAAGCTGTTTTCGGCCTCGCCCGGTCGGGCGGATCTCGCCCGGTCGGGCGCGTAAGCTATTCTGGGAAAGCTGGGGACAGCTCGGTCGGGCGGATTTCGCCCGGGCCTCCCGGGCGGGTCGGCGGATAACGCGGAAACGCGTTTTTGAGCGCTAAGTATAAATAGGTTATTTGTACCTAGGTTTTAAACGGCGAATTAGTCTCTTTTCTCTCTGTAATCTGGTTTTCCTCACATAATAAAATATTCTCCCTCTCTCTGCCGTGGATGTAGCCAAATTGGTCAACCACGTAAATCTGGTGTCTGTTTTTATCGCTTTTTGCATTCATAATTTGTTCTCTCTCACGTCCGTTATAACAAACTGGTATCAAGAGCTTTGGTGATCGATCTGTGTGAGAAAGATGTCTGGGGTGAATGTCAAAATCGATAAATTTACTGGGAGGAATAGTTTTAGTCTGTGGCAGACCAAGATGCGGGCTTTACTGAAGCAACAGGGGTTGTGGGCACCGTTGGCAAAGAAAGCAACGGATTCAGTCACCGCTGAGATGGCCGTTCTGGAGGAGAAGGCTCATTCAACGATTATGTTGTGTCAGGAAGATGACATAATCACTGAAGTCGCGGAGGAGGAAACCGCATCTGGTCTGTGGTTGAAATTAGAGAGTTTGTATATGACAAAATCTCTAACTAACAAGTTGCTTTTGAAGCAACGTCTGTTCGGTCTGCGAATGCAGGAAGGTATGCCTCTTAGAGATCATCTAGATTAATTAAATACAATTTTACTAGAATTGCGTAATATTGATGTGAAGGTGGAGGATGAGGATGCCGCTTTAATTCTGCTTGTTTCTTTACCTATATCATATGAAAATTTTGTGCAATCTTTCATTGTTGGTAAAGATTATGTGTCCCTCGAAGAAGTTAGATCTTCTCTGCATACTAGGGAATTGCGCCATAAGACATCTGGTACAGGTACAGTCGATCAGGATGCTGGATTAGTAGCCAGTAGTAATGGACAGGAGAATTCGGGGAAAATATCCAGGAAACCGTCTTCTAGAGGTCCTAAATCTAGTGATGTCTGTAATTACTGTAAGGAAACGGGGCATTGGAAAAGGGAGTGTTCTAAAAGGAAAAATAAATCTGGGTCTGGTTCTGCTGCTGTTGCAGCAGAAAATTTCAGTTCTGATGATGGTATTGCTTTAGTTGCTAATGAACAAACACATTGCATTGATGTGTGGGTTTTAGATTTTGGAGCGTCTTGTCATATGTGTTCGCGCAGGGAATGGTTTATGAACTATAAACAGGTTGATGGAAGTGTTACTATGGCCAATAGTGAGGTCTGTAAGACAATTGGTATAGGGTCCATCAGAATTAGGACATGTGATGGCAAAGTCTGTACTTTGAATGATGTTAGGCATGTTCCACAGGTCACAAAGAATCTGATTTCACTTAGTCTGTTAGACAAGAAAGGGTTCAGTTTCAAAGGTGAGGGTGGAGGGTTGTATGTCTACAGGTGAAATAGCCTTCCTGAATAAGAGGAATATTAGAATTAATAAACGTTCTTAAGGTTATTAAATACACAATAACAAGTAATAGGGTTAAGATTTGTTTCACATTATTAGTTACAAGAATGCTTTGTTAAAAAACTTATTTATAGAATTCACGAATAACGGGTTAGTAAGAAATGATCTTTAAATAAAATAAAAGAGATGGATCCAAGAGGAGGAAAGGAATTGGGTATGAATATGGGCTTATTGGGAGTCTATGTTTAAATTTCCAAGTGAATACCTTAACCTTAAGTGGGTAAACCAAGGTAAAACATTAAATGGGGACTGTTCAGAAATTTCTGAACACACCTTTATGGGAACCAGAGTTTTGGACCTTGTAAATTCCGTCAAAGTGTAAAAAAAAATTACGTGAGAGTGTCTTAAATACATTAGGGAACTTAGGGTAAAGATTTCATCCCATTTAGAGTGAAAACCAGAAAGACCCAGAAGTTCTTTTCCTCTCCCTCCTACCCGCCTGTTCTGTTCTTTAGGAACCAGTTTTGGTTCTTCGTCTCCCTCTCCTAAATTGCTGCATAAAAACTCCTCGAAATTTACATGCAAGTTGATATCTAGCTATTTCAGTTGATAATAGGTATTGGGAAGAAAAGTTTTCAAGCCAAAGGTCCAAGGAGATTAATCAAAGTCAAGGAAAGAAGAAGGTAGGTGAGGTAAGTAATGTATGGTTGAAAAATTGATTCTTTGGGTCGATTTTTAGGGAGTATTCTTGTAAGATTATTGATGATAGATATATCATTTTGGATATAAGTACTAAGAAGTAGGGGTGAAAGTTATTCGGATAAAATCCAAAATCCAATCCAATCCAAATTAGTAATTCGGATCGGATTCGAACTGTGTTCGGATTGGATTCGGATTGAGAATTTTTCAAAAATTGGACTTTCGGATCGGATTGGATTGAGGGTAATTGGATCCAAAAATCCAATATAACCAAATAGTAATATGCCTTGTATTATGTATCTGGATTGGGCTTAAGTGCTTAACTGGTTTTTTATTATAAAAAAACCTATTCCATAGTCCAATACACATAGCACTTCAATCCTTCCCCTAAAACACTAACTGCACTTAATTCCTCATTTCCTAAATCTACTAGGCTGCTGTTGTGCTTAATTTATTTCATCGAAAAATTAAAGTTTTTAAAAATTCGGATTTTCGGATCGGATCCAATCTAGAGTATGAAATTTCGGATTGGATTGGATCGGATTCAAACCCTAATTGGTTTGGATTCGGATTGAAAAATTGAAATCCAAATTTTATTCGGATCGGATTGGATTAGGCCCTAATCCAAACCGCACACCGAACTTTCACCCCTACTAAGAAGTTCAGTAGAGAATCAAGATTTCAAAGAGGTTTAAGAGTGAAAAAGCTAGCAAGCAAGCAAGGTACACAAGCATTACACTAAAACACTAAATTTTGGTTAAAAATTTCTGTAAATTTGTGTGTGATTATTGCTACGAAATTGTTGTGTGTATGTGGTTTTATGATGAATATATATTTGGATAATTGTTGTTTTTGGTGACTAATCAAATGCATGTGAAGTTTCCCACTAGATTTATGCTTAGTTTGTCACAAAAACATGATTTTTGAACATTATAACTCATGAATATGTATCTAGTTGTTTTGTATGAGGTTTCTAATTATATTATATATAATATGGCAGTAGCTATGCTATAGTTAATTTTAGAAATTAGTGGATACAAGAACCTAAGAACTAAAATTGAGTTAAGTACCAAATTGTGACTATCGTTACTAGCCTTTTTAGATTAAATTTTGTCTCAAGTGTTAAGAACTTATTTTAAAAGAATTTTTGAGTAATATAACTAAAGGGGACAGTAGCTTGATATTATAGTATGAGAGTCAAAATTATTGAATTATGATGATTAAGCATTTTTAACGATTAAATCGTATTTCTATCGGAAAAGAACAAAAGTGGATTGTTTCGATTTCAAGGTCTATTTCTTAGTGTAACAATACTAACAAAGTAATACTTATATACATAAGACCCTATTATAATAGGTGCTTCTCGAGGAATAGTTTGGATAACAATTTAACTATACTTTCGAAATTTATAATTTCATAGAAAACCTTGTAAAAATTACTTTACCTTAAGAAAAAGAACTCTTGATGATTAATACTTAACCTTCACTTATAATTATTTTCTTTAAAAATCAATAGTTTACAACTAGGTATCCATAGTGATTTCAAAGAAAGAACTACTTTATTTTCCTTCTCCAATATATAACGTTTCCTTAAAACTTTAAATCAAAAAACTGATGTAATAAGATTCTTTTATTCTCTTAGTGGGGACTTCACATGATGAGATTAGTTCTTAGAAAATCTTGATTGAAGAATGACTTTCCTCAACACTCTAAATAAGTTTTGTTTCGTATATTATTCTTGTAAGAATGATGATTTTTAACTTGTGAATATATGAAACGATTGGGGAAAGAAGCTGCTTAGCAGTGATGTTTGTTTATGTGAATGATAAGGAATATGAATGTGTAATGGGACATGTCCTGGAAGTCTTGCAAGGAGAAATGACAAGAGAAGGGAGACGTCCCTCATCAGCTAGACACAGTTATATCTCTCTAATCAGGTTCTCTTTCCCTAATCGAAAGTATGCAGGTCTAATGTGGATCATATATCTATTTATATCTATTCCCAACTGTTTGTATAATTGTGTAAGAAAATGTGAATAAGATTTGAAACTGTTGGTAAGATCTTCGGAATGGTAATAAGAAACATTTTCTTTATTTAGAAAGACTCGGGTTTTATGTTCCTATTTCTTTTGTGATAAGTGGAGCTTGTGTACCGGCCTTGCTGATTGAGTATATTGTGGAATGTTTTGTTATGGTTGGGGGACAGAGTCCCCTAATTTGCAGGAATAGGAAGAAAAGGTGTGAAGGACTACTTACTTGGGTATGCATGTGATTCAAGTAGTTAAAAAATGGAGCATGGAAGCTGGACTTTTGAGTTATTTTGTTACTTACAAATAGTTTGCTTATTTTGGGTTATATAATTTCTTAAATTGGATTTAGTTATCTCTCATATTAGGATGTAATAGTTGGTAGTTATTTTCATTTGCTAATTATCAAGTAGGTTAATTATGATATCATTTGGCTACCCCCTTGTTATTAGGAGGTAGTTTCAGTAACACCACTCTGGTTAGATGTTTAACTCATGATCGACTAAGGGTTTATGAGCGGAATCATGAATGGGTTAAGCAACTAATCGAGTGGGCTGTTACAACAGGGGTTCAAAGATGATTCTGAAAGAGGTTAAACGGGTGACATTGTATGTGTTACAAGGGTCTACGTTATCTGAGTCTGGGGTTGCTACATTGGCTGTTTGTGATAGTGTTAAGAAACAGGTGGAGCACAGAGGCACTCTAGGTTGGAGTGGTAGTTCACGTCAGGGAGAAATCTGTCAACACTTACAATCTGAATCTGAAATTCCGTGTTCTTTGTCATCAAATGGTCAGTCAAACTTGGCTCCTGGTCAGCATGAAATCTTTGGGAACTCTCCCCAAAGGGACGATTGTGAAGACATGGTGGGTTTTGCACTGTATGTCGGAGAGGTGAATATTTTTGGGCCGTCCAAGGAAGGTGTTATTTGTGCTAGGAAAGAGTATAAGGAACACATCTGTTCGAATCTGATTCCACAGGGTAAGTTCCAAGGTTGCTTGGACTTACAAGCTGATCGTGATTGTTAATTGCCCTCTTGGGGCAATTCTGGGGTCCTTAGGGACTAATCTGGTCTGGTTGTCTTTTGGGACAAATCTGATGTTGGGAGATTTTGGGCGTTGTGATCAATGCATCTGGTTTTCTGGTTTAGTGTGAGAGGATTCAAGTCAAGGTGGAGATTTGTAAGAATAGTGACTTGAATGGTGCCTTGAAGTGAAGAAGGAATGACATAAGGCTGACTTTGAATGCACATATCTCTCAATCTACAAAAGATTTTGAGGTGATTTAAAGTGGAGGTGATAGCTTGTTCCAAGATCTTTCCAACGATAGGTCATATGCCCAATTCCGCTGAGAAACGAGAAAGTTATGTCGGTTTTACGAAGAACTGACAAAGCTGTTTTCGGCCTCGCCCGGTCGGGCGGATCTCGCCCGGTCGGGCGGATCTCGCCCGGTCGGGCGCGTAAGCTGTTCTGGGAAAGCTGGGGACCGCCCGGGCCTCCCGGGCGGGTCGGCGGATAACGCGGAAACGCGTTTTTGAGCGCTAAGTATAAATAGGTTATTTGTACCTAGGTTTTAAACGGCGAATTAGTCTCTTTTCTCTCTGTAATCTGGTTTTCCTCACATAATAAAATATTCTCCCTCTCTCTGCCGTGGATGTAGCCAAATTGGTGAACCACGTAAATCTGGTGTCTGTTTTTATCGCTTTTTGCATTCATAATTTGTTTCTCTCTCACGTCCGTTATAACAGCTCCTCTTTAGTAGTATGTCATTAAAATTCACGCTTTTAAAATGAGGTATTAAATATCATGGTAAAAGATCATAAAAGGAAGGATTTTTAATGGTAATTATTTATCCTAACTTCAATTCGTCACTTACTTGAGCACTTCTTACACCCTTAAAAAGTTGGAAGTTCAACACTATTCAAATGAATAGTGTTCTGAGTCTCAAAACCTTAAAATTCACTATTCATAAGGCTTGTGAAATCTCAACCCTCCATCTCTCCTCCCATCTGAACCACACGTTTCCTTTCTTTCCCTCCTCTTCTCCACGTCTCTCAATCTCTCTCCTACCATCCATCCCCTTTCCTCTTCGAAATTGAAACCCTAGACCTGCACTTCCGCTTCCACCAATGGCGATTCCTCTTCTTCGCCATCTTCTTTGGTCGCTTTGATCCCTCTCAGGCAAAGACGATGAAGAATACGGCGACATCTCCGGCTATAAAACCCGGCGATAGCTTAGGGTTTGACTACCTTCCTATCAATCCATCATCCATCAACTCTCGAAAATGATGGAACCATCATTTTCTTACAATTGTTCGCGCCCAAATGAAAATCACGTCGTCCACACCAGGTTAGATACTTAGATTTATTTCATATAATTGGGTTTTTGGCATCTCAAATCATATGTTCTTTTTGTATTTTTCAGATCCTTTTTTTTCCTCTTAACTTTGCTTTTTCTAATTTGTGTGTTGCTTTGGGTTAGCCGTTTAGGGTAATATGAATCTCATCGCACCGCTCTCTCTCCTCGTAGGATTTGTGTATGTTGGTTTCATCGATTCTTCTATGGTTTTGAATTGCTTTGTTGTTTGATTTTTAATTTAGAGTTAGGTCTGATTTAGTATTTTTTCTATTTTGCAATTGGTCAAGAAATTCCCTTTTCTCTGCTTTAATATTCAACATCAAGAAATTTTTATCTTTTTTCCAGTTCATACGGTCTTCTTTTTTTTAATAAGGAAAACTGTGATGAGGAACACAGGAGGAAGAAGAAGAGAAGTTGGGTGATGGTTCCAGGAAGGAGACCGAAGGAAGCAGGAAGAAGGAAGAAGAAGAGAAGTTGGGTGATGGTTCCAGGAAGGAGACCGAAGGAAGCAGGAAGAAGGAAGAAGAATGGAGGAGGACAGGGAGAACTATTGTAAGTTATTCTTCATTTCGACAATTTTTTTTGCTATTTTCAGATGCTTTTTATTGCTAAATTATTGAAAATGTGACAAAAAAATTGGAGTACATATTTGAAAATTAAGAAAAAGGTGCAATCTTTAGGCTTTTTCCTGTGATGTAAAGAGAAATATATGAAGATCTACCTTTTGTTGAAAACTACTCCCTAAGAAATTAATGAGGCTACAAAGTGCATATTAGGTTAGTTATCTTTATCATGTGAAAGTGAGAAATTTAGCACTCTTGTGAGTTTACGAAACACAAGTCTTTATGTAAATCTTGTCAGATTTGTGGCTGGAAAGTGCTATCAACGAGAATACATTTCCTGCTCACTTTGCTTAACACCAACAAAAATAAATTTAAAGATTATTTTTCATTTCGTTGGCATTTAAACCAGATATAAAAGATACCGTGGAAGTTATAAAGGAAATGATTAGTTCCATGGTGAAATGGGTGTATAATGAGATGTATATCTTATTGTAATACACTGCACTTGCTTTAATTCTAGAATGTTTGCTAGGAGATTTGAAAAGTATGATGTTTTTGTTTCACACAATATTTGTATATGATTCTCTAGCATAATGTGGGGTTTTACTTCGATTGAATATTCCGTGCTCTGGAAGTGAGGGTTGAATAGTTTGCAAAGGGTAGAAACGGGAAAGTAAGAAGTTATAAAGGAAATGATTAGTTCCATGGTGAAATGGGTGTAGAATGAGATGTATATCTTATTGTAGTACTACCTGGTTTAATTCTAGAATTTTTGCTAGGGGGTTAGAAATTTTGTACTGTAGCAATCAATTGTGTTTTGGGTGATAAAAGCATGAATTTTACTGTTCATAAGATTTTGGTGAATATCAGCCGTCCGTTTGAGCCCTTCATCTCAGCCGCACAATCGCTTCTTTCTCTCCCCTCTCTCTCTTCCTCCCTCTTCCTCTGTCTCTATCTTCTCTCACCTCTTTCTCTGTCTTCTTCGTCTCTCTCTAAAAGCATCAGCAAGAGGAAGTGAAAAACCTTGAAACATCAGCAATCATCTGATCTTGTTGGTAAATTTCATTTTTTTTTTCTCTGATCGATTTACAAGGTTTGATTTCACCAATTTCCTTTGTATTTGTTTGTTTAAGGGTTAAAAGAAAGGAACTCTTTACGCCATCTGTGGGGTTCGAATTCGAAAAGTATGTCCTTAACTCCACTCATTCGTATAGATATGGCAGATGTGTTGGTAATTTCCGTTCTTTTTCTTCAATGATTTATATGCACTTTTTAGTCTTTTTCCAAAGTCATTGTTTTGTTTTGGATGGCTACGAATTGCAGTTTCCAAAGGCTTTTATTTCATTGTATTATTTTAGGGTTTTGATCTTGAATTACATATTTGTAAATGTTAATTCTATATAAATTTTGATGTTTTGGTGAGGTTTCAAAGAGGAAGAAGCCCTTATAAGATATATTTTTCGATTAACCAGAAAAAATGGTCAGACAGACACTTTGCGTGTGACTGAAGTGATTAGTTCTGTTTTAGGTGAACTGTCCCATTTTTATTACCGATATGTGTTTCTTGTATGGTAGGTCACAATGGCTAAGTTTTTATCTTTAGTTGACATCTAAATAACCATCATCTGGCTCTTAAATGTGCAGTGCAACAAGTAGCTTGATGGGCATGCTTACTGGAAGATTTCTTGTTGGAATTGGCATGGGACTTGGCCCAGCTGTTGCAGCTCTATATGGGGCTGAGGTGCATGAGATATACCACTTTAGCGATTTTATGTATGCTGTCCATAAATTTTTAAGCAGTTTTCATTAAGTTTGAGTAAATATTAGGTTGCACCAACATATGTTAGGGGTACATTTGGAAGTTTCACTCAAATTGCGACGTGCCTGGGACTTATGGCTTCCTTTTTAATCGGCGTTCCTGCAAAAGAAACTAAAGATTGGTAAGAAGAGCTATATTTGAGCTATGCTCACTTTGGTTTTCAGCTTTACTGTGTCCTGTGATTTTTTTCAAACAAATTATTATATAGTCAGAGTTTGCATTATTGTCAGGTGGCGTGTTTGTTTCTGCGTACCTGTGGTTCCTGCTGCATTACTTGCTATCTCAATAGAACTTTGTGCAGAGAGTCCTCACTGGCTCTTCAAGGTTTTAGCTTTTTTCTGACCTCTGGCTTTAAGGATTTTTTTTCCCTGGTTGCATTTACAACTTATGATTGTGCTTGGTTTTAGAATGTCTTGCGTAACTTTGGTTTGTATTGATAGTTGCAAGTTTTGGGGTAAAAATAATTCTCCATTATGTATATTGGGACTTGGGAGTACATTGCAGCTTCTGAAGGCGTATTGAACTATTAATCTATTAGTTATGGTTCATTATTACGTATTAAGTCTCTCTCTCTCTTTTTCCCTGTCATTGTGGACCCGAGGCACTGATTTGGTTAGCTTTATACAGTAACCTTGTCCGTTCTTCTAATTTCTTCCCGTGCCTTTGAAATTTTAGTCTTTTGATTCACTGTTGATGGTGGAACCCTGTGAAGTTTATTTGTAGTCTGTGATTAACTTCTTATCTTACTAATATGTGCATCGCCCTTCTGTTGGTACCGACTACTCAGGGTGTGATGATATATTTTGTTTACTTTTGAGTAGTCTCAGGCGCTCGAGAAACCAGGACGAGAGGTTTTTGGCATTGGCTTGGCAGCACTAAACTAAGAGAATGAGGTAAATGTAGTTGAAACGAAATTAGGTCACAATAGATATCTTTAGAGATGTTAGAGCTTTAAAAAGGTTACTCTATCTTGTGTCCATTGTTCATAGGATGGGCCTTGTTGGCCAAGCAGTTCAAAAAGACTTTTTTTATTAATTTAAAAATGCATTTCTTCTATTATGAATTTTGCTTTGTCGAACTTATGTAAGCTCTCTCTCTTTCTACTTTTGTTGATGTTTGAGATGTTATTTAAGTGATAGTTGCCAATGCATTGTACAGAATGATAGACTTCTCTTTTTTATATATTTGAGTTTGTAGCAATTTCTTTGTAGTTTGGATAATTATGACATAAAGAAAGATCGATTTGTTACTTACCTCAACCCTACATGTGTTTGTTTTTCAATCATTTTGTAATGTTGGATAAATTATTAGAGCTTGTAATGATGGGTTGATTGTCATGGAAAAGATATGACGATTCGTAAGCCTATGTCTATGTTTGATCTCTGATATATGTGATTGAATTTGAAACAGGGTTTCGGGTTTCAATTATATAAAAGGAAAGCTAGGATATAAAAGTCATATACTAGCTTTCCTTTTGGTATATGTGATTGAATTTGAAACAACTTTGATTATTATAGCATATTAGTCATATACTTCTCAACCTTCAGTCGTAGCACCCTGCTCTAGCACTAAGGCTTCCTAATTTGTGATTCATGGTATTTTCTAATTCTTTAAGGTTGCATGTAAGACTATTCTTCTCTCTTTAATATGCGTCTGATGCTCCAATTCTCTCTTATCCTCAGTTAGTTTGCAACGAAAGAGCGAACACATAATAGGGCATAATGTCATATGAGATTTGGTTGATTGAAAGCTTACTATTTTAAGCCAGAATCAGCAGTAGTGGGAAAATAGGATAGCTCTAGAGAGAGAGATATGGCAGTAAATAAATAGAGGAGCGTAGGAATTGGGTGATTCATTCAGAAATCGAGAGTAATCTTATTTTATGGGAGAGTTCCGGGCTTCGAGGCTCTTTAAAGTTGCGAAAACTATTTGGTTACCATTTTAACCAATATTATAATCTACGTTCTTATCTAATATACTTCTGTTCTTCCTATTATCCTTTCTCTTTTGTTTGCTTGTTGAAAGGTGCTAATTTTAACATGTTCTTGAATATTGACCATTGTTGTGTAAAGCTGTTGTGTTTGTCTTCCCAGTTCATAACATCTTCAATGTCAAGGTACAAATTTCAAGAGGGGCATTTCGTGTCACCCACAAACACGATGTCAAGGTACAAACCTTAGGTTGCAGCATTGTTGTGGTTCATTTCGTGTATCGGTAGTTTGTGCAATTTCGTCGCCTTTATCTATTTTAGTGAATGTTTTTATTCATCTTTGCATGTAGTATCATTTGCATGGTTCAGTTTTTGTGAGTTGATGTATTTGCTAATATCGATATTATGAGTTTCAATTGTGTCCACAGTTCTCCTCCTTGAAACTCAGAGATAAATTATCAAGCTGTATCTTGGAGTGTTGGAGGGTAGTATGCTTATTATGTGATAATTGTGATTCAAACATCACTCCATCTGAGTTTCATCTAATGATCTAAGCTATGTTGCATGTTTGTAACTCTCTCACTTATCTTTTCTTGATACTTGACAGGAAGATTAAAAAAATATGAACCTCAAGGTCTACTTATTGTAATATCTTTTTATCATGGCTTTTTGTGTGGCAAGAAGCTGGAAACTTTGATGGACAGTGCCAAAGTTGGCTAAGAAAAATACAATTTTGGCTACGTTAAACTAGGTGACATAGGATGCTATATTTCATATGTTTAACATTATGCATCAAAATAATTGGTTATTGCTGCCAAAAAAAAAAATGATTTGTTATTATTAGGTATTATCATGTCACTAGCAAACTTTTTTGATTAGAAAAGGCTAGTGTATTTTGCAATAATTCAATGCATTTGTGCTGGAAATTTAACTGTCTTTTGTAGTAGAATTGTGTCTTCAGCAAAGACAGCAAGTCCTGGAATGATTTTTTGGACTTATTTTATTCTTTGGGTGTGTCTTGATTCACTTGTACTTCTTATAGGTCAGGCAGGGGCCCAATATATGGAATGCGTGGCCTGGCTGTTTTACCTTTTGAAGATAATCCACTTTCCAAAATTGGTGTCATATTTGATGAAATAGTTCATGGCGGTGTTTTCCTCGCTTTTAGTCCATGATATGCGTCTGGAGAACCCTGCCAGGCTGGCACGGGTGACCTGGACAAATTACTGATTAACACACTGTTTGAGGTACTATCTATCTCCCTGTTGCCCATCCATATATTTCTGCCTTACTGTAATTTAGTTTCCTCGGATGCTAATGAGTTATCTGAGGAGTCTCTCTCTCCCTCTCCTTTTCTTGTTTTCTTTCTTTTATCCTAATGTTGCAGACTATATATATCATCTGAAAGTCTAGACTCTTTTATCCGAGAAGCATAAGAAACTTCATCTGAGATATAAAGAATTTACAAAATAGTGGACAAGCTTTTTTGGCGAAGGTGGAAAGATATCTAGAAACTTATTTCTTGCTCTGATAATCTCTCTTGAACCAGGACTTGTCACAAGAGATACCTCTGTCTAGCTTCTGGTTCAAGTTCAATCTTTTTTGAAATCATTGGGTCTAATTTTCTATGATAAGAGAAAACTTATGGATGTTTTCTGCTGACTTTCACCAACCTTTTGTACCCTGGTGAAGTTTTGTATATAATGCTTTGTAAGTGAGTAAATGAGATGTAACTAAGATGACAGAACTATAGTTGATGTTAGTTGGCTGTAGTAATTGAAAAGTTAGGCTTGTATTATTTAATTAGCAATTATTGCAAGTTGATGAAATTCTTAGTTATCTGCTTGTGCATGCTGAAAGCATTTGTTTACTGGTCAGATCCTATAAAACTCGGTGAACTGCATTGCTCAGTTGAATGTTGAATTACTACAATGGTCAAGGTGCATTTGCGTGTACTGTTGGCTTTGGAACCTTAATGCCTTAATTAATTAGCAGTTTAGCATTATACTCTATATTACTCTTGCTCGGGTATTAGTGTCCAACATGGATATGTGTTCATGTGTCAGACTTGGCTATCTTATGAAAACTTGTATGCTTTTGGTCCAAAATTGAGTGCCCATCCTCATTTTGGAGTGACGAATATTTGACATGGGCATGCGAGTCGAATCAAAGAGCCTAAGCAACATACTTTATACTTGCTAGCGACTCAAATGATTGGTTTTACTTTATAATTGCATCCAATGAGGTGGTCTCATAAGCCTATTCTATAGACAATTGAGAGGAGAGTAAGAGAAAGAGAGATGATGTTAGAGGGTAGATAGGGAACAATATTAGGAGACCATTAAGTATAAGTATAATATAAAGGAAAAAAAACATTTAAGACCTGATTTTAGGGTGAAATTTATTAATTGAAAAAATAAAAACACAAACAAGGAGAAGACTTACACTTTCACAAAACCATAAAAGAGGTACCAACTCTTCCTTTGCAAGGTTGATACCTTGATTGTGTAAGCCAATCTATTACACTATTAGTTCCTATATGGCTAACTTGAATCATTTGAGATTTAAAGTGCAATTATTTGGATTTTGGATCAATTTTCAAAATGAAATCCTGCCATCAAATATATCTTCACACTTTTGCATCAGTGGCCTTTACTACTATGCTTCTTTCAGGTGGAAAAATTGTCTTTTATTATTAGTTTATTATGTTGTCTAACACAAGTATATATGATTGCAGAACAAATACAAGACTTAAGATTGCAAGCTGGTTGTCGGTTGGTGTAGCGTCTAAATTGGTCGAGTAGGGACGAAGGGAACTTTTGGTTTACTCTGCTTTGGTCACGAACAAAAGTATTGTAGCACATATCTTGTGTGATTAAGTGATATATTGAAAGTATATTATCAATGATTTGCTATTTTTTCTTTTAATATCAAATTCTTTGTTCATGCTCTTCCTCATTTAGTTGAATAAAGAATGATTATTCATGCAAAGTTCAAATTAAATAAACTTTCTCCATTTTGAGGGAAATATAATATTTCTGGAAAGTACATGTCTTTAAATTTCTAATTGAACATTAGGTAATTCTAATTTGTTAACATCTAATTTTCATTTTTATGTTAACAAAACAAGCAGTTAGATTTCTATAGGAAAAATTAGTAATGCATATAGTGTTGATCATATCAACCTTCGTTTCTTAGCAATTGTAACATATTTTTGGATGTCTCACAATACATGTGTTATGTTTTTCTTAGGTGAGGTTTATCTAAAGAAAGTCTTATTCTATTATAACTATATTTTATTTTATTTTATTTTTTTTTTAGCCAGAAAGAAAGAAACTAGGGAGGAACCCAATTAACAGGCCACCCTAAAGCATCCTTACGGATGGTTTTGGAAAAAACAATATCAGGAGATTCAAACCAATAACAGAGATTAGTAGTGGAGTGGCCATAATGTGCCATCCAGTCGGCAGCAAAATTAGATTCTCTAAAAACATGCTGAATATTATAATTATCAAATTTTCTCAAATCTTCCGTTGCATCATTAATGAGAGCATTAATAGACCAGGGAATTTTCCAGATTCTTTTGATAGCTTGAATAACCGAGAGATTATCACCCTCAATTGTAATATTATTAGCCCCCAGATAGAGAGTTCCCCTTATACCTTCTCTTAGACCCCAGGCCTCGGCAACTAAAATAGAATTATTATCTGCTATGGCGTTAGCACCACTAAGCAAAAGATTCCCCACGGAATCTCTAATAACAAAGCCATAAGCTGTACTTCCATTCAGTAACTTGGAACCATCAAAATTAAGTTTAACAAAATCAAGAGGAGGGGGGGACCAAATAATATTAGGCCTAGGCTTTTTAGCTGCTTTAACAACCTGCTGACTATAATCTAAATTGGAACAATTAAACAAGGAACAATCTAGATTATGCATATAAGCTTTAATCATTGCCCCTAGTTTGGCTGGAAAAAAGCTTTCCTGACTTCTATTATAACTATACTAGCCTTTTGTGCACGCGATGCGTGCGATAACATTTTTAGGCATAATACTAAGTAGTAAACAAATTGAAAATGCAAGTTAGTATTTAAGTTCACCTCCATTTTGTAAATAAGATTCTTTCATGCTCTTTTTATGTTGTTATTCATTTTTGTGATTTTGAATATTTTTTTGTTTCTCAAGTCTTATATGCGCATGTTTTTTTATAATCAGTATGATGTTCTTTACTAAATATCGTCATTTTCTTTTTTTGGTTTTATTCATTTTTGTAATTTATAATAGTTTTTGATATGGATTTCAGTAATTTCTCTATGATCCCAAAATTGTAACTGAAAAGTATAAGACAATTTCAGTTTTTTTTCCTTGTCTAACTTCTAAATTATGGTTTCACAAATTGATATTTAAAAATTTTCATCATTTTAATTTTTTTTCCTTTTCTACCATGTTCACACTTTGAGTTTCATTATATTTGAAATGAAATTTTAAGTTTTTCATATACAATATGATTTCGCATGAAATGGTCATTTTTTATTTTTCTCCTTTTCTAAATTTTAACACTTTGAGTTTCAATTATAGGTGAAATGAAATTTAAACTTTTTCATACACAATCTGATTTCGCAAATTAATGTAAATTTTTTTTTCTAGAAAATGGTTTTTTGCAAAAGTTGTTCGCAAAAAGGTTTGATATTGTTTTTTTTTTCAAAATTTATTTCTGAACATGGATATTTTGCAAAAGTTTTGGGCAAAAATTTATATAGGAATTTTAAAAAAAGAATTAAATTTGTAACCTTTTCATCAGTGTCATAAATGAATCAAATTTCATACACATTTTTTTTTTCAGATTTTATATGAAAATGAATCAAATTTAAGTCTAATTATATAAAAGCCCTTTTCAACTAATTCCTATTATCTCCATTTTTTCAACTACATAACAGTCGACTAATGTGAAATAACTCTGAAGATTAAAAGAATTATGTACATGTTTCAAAGTTTGCAAATCGCCGATGGACGAATGTGTGATGTCACTGTCAAAATTTTATGTTTTTCTCAGATTTGTGTTTATAGGTAATTTTTGTGAGTATGTAATTGTGAATGGTTATTGAGAACAATGATTTCTAAGTGAATTTTGTGAATGTTTTTATATGTATTGACGTCCTAGTATATTTATTTTAGTTGGTAAGTTAATTTTTAGTTTTTGTAAAGTTTCCTGATCATTCGAGTAATTTGCGTGATTTTTACAACGTGATTTTCTCAATTCTATGAGTGATTGGTAAAGTTTCTTTTTCTGAGTGATTGTTGAAATTAATTTCTGGTGGCTTTGTTGGACACCTATTTTGGTATTGAGATTCCTTTTGTAATTTAGAATGGGAAGGGGGACAAAATAGTCAGTTCAAAAGAGGACACCGTTGCTCCCCCCCTTCCCTTATGTAATAGAGATGAGTATAGTTCACATTCTCCCAATGATTTGTGCGTCATATTCATAAGTTCCAATATTATAGAACGAAGGTGATATACTTCGTGATGTATTTTTAGTTTGTGGATTCTTCAGCTTTCGTTGGCCATGGGCGATTCTTGTTCAGGAATCATTCAAAGATCTTGGCCAAATTTCCTTTAGTTGATACTATTATGGGTAGGATTAATTTATTTTTCTGCACTGGATTCTATTTCATTTTCGATCTTTTTTTAGTTTACTAGAAAAAAACAAGTGAAAGATGGAGAAAGGACGAGTGGGGAGGAAGTAAGAAGGCGGACGAGTAGGAGTTGACTTTCAAAAAATTGACAAATCATAGAGATGAGTAAGGGAGAGGGAAAGAGAAGAGAATACATTTTTCCTTTTATCGTAGAATTATTAATATTAACCTAATTACGAAAAAGGTAAAAATACGTTAAAAAAAAGGAGATGTTTTTGTAGAGCGAACTTTGGCTTATATTACTCAAAATTTATGTTTTCGTATTTAACCATTTGGGAAAACTATGTTTTTTTTTGTGTTTGATTTTGGAAAAACAATTTAACCTTTGCCATTACGATATTTTGGGGTAGCGTGTGCGCGGTACAACAACTAGTTACAATAAATTTAGCAAATTACTTAGAGAAGCCGATTAGCTGACTTTTGATAAATAACTGCAGCAAGAACAAGGGTCAAAATATGAGTTTGTCTAGGCAACCAACCGTTTGAGTCTCTTAGGAGACTCAAACAGGGGCAATTTGGTCATTTTAAGCCTTGGAAATTTCACGCGCGTGTTGTTTAGTACCAATGCTAGGTTAGATTGGTACCATTGTCCGAAAATTTTGATACCAAAGTAAGGTTGCTTGGTACCAATCCTGATAACAATGTGATACCAATACCAGGTTATAATGGTACCAATGTGTAACTTTTTGAGTGTTTGAGTCTTTTTTGGACTCAAACAGTTGGTTACCAAGGCTTTCTCGTCAAAATATGCATTAAGAATTCATAAAAAAAAAGGTGGAAAAGGGAGAGAATGTGAACTGAATGTAACATTTTAAAAAGGACATTACAACATTTTTTATGTTATTAGATGGTCCTATATCCAGAGGACATTTAAAATTTACAATAAAAACTAACACTAGCATATAATTAAGGAAAATTAAACATTAATTATTCCAACTATTGATGGTCTTCTCAAAATAATCTCAACTCTACTATGAAACTCTTCCCAAAACAGTCTCCCGTAACCTGTAGCCTGAATTGCCAATTAAAAAAAATCTATCTCCTTTGGCCTTCCCCCTTTCTCTCACCATTGAAGCTACTATTCTTCTTCACATCAGGTAAGTTTTCACTTTTCAGTTTTCACCATTAAAGGGAAAGGTGGGTGGTCTTCTTGGTACATATTAAATCCAGAAGAGGGCAAGGAAGTAGGAAGGATCGGGTATCAAACGGAAAATGGGAAGAGATGTTGGTTGGACAATAAGTTTGGGTCAGGCTCTTGAGGAAGGAGGTGGAGATAGAGAAATTGGCTTAGGGTCTGTTCTCCCCAACTTATTTTCAATTCAGTTCAGTTCAATTTAATTCAATTCAATTCAGTTCAGTTTAATTCAGTTCATTTAAATTCAGTTCAGATCAATCCAGTTCAGTTCAGTTGTGGACAACACTTTTACTCTCACATATCACTATTCAATTCAGTTCAATTCAGTTTAGTTCAGTTCAATTCAATTCAGTGCAGTTCAGCTGTTTTATGCCAGGAAAACAGGCCCTTAATTAGAATTTAACACGTTATCTTTGTAATGGGTTCAACTCGTTCACCTATTATTTAGACTGTTTTGAGACAAGTCTCATAAGAATAAGTAGTAAGGATTATACATACTTAAATTGATTAATTTAAGAAGACCATCCATACTTGGTTTTTATTTGTGCTTATTTTTCTTATAAGTAATCCATATTTAAGATTATTTTGGAATAATTAGACATAGGTTAGATTATTCCTATAATGAAAAATTGAACGGGCATTAAATGAGTCAAAAATAGCTCAAGTAGATGAGAAATTAACTTTTGTCCATGCTCTACCTGTGATGGTGATATCACTGCTGTATTGGATAATATTTTTTGCTTCTCTCGATGTGCCTTTATGAGCTACATTTTTAATGGAAAGAGTTTATTTGCAAATTAGTAGGTGCACACGTTTGTATGGTGAGGAAGGTGTGCATGATGACCATCGAACACTAGGTTATGAACATAAATACCAATGCCAATGAACATATACAAAAAGATATGTACATATGTTCATTTGACATGTTAGTCATTTACATGTGCACATCTTCCTCATCATACGAACGTGTACACTATCTATGAATTAGAGTTTATTTACTGAAGTAGTTAGGAAATTAATAAGTGGCAAGAACTCTTATCTATCCTTAATAAGCACTTAAGTGGACTATAGTTGAACTCGGGTATGGATAAAATTGACATTTCACCCTATGTTCGTGTTAGCCTATTAGGTTTCTGACTGTTAGATTATCAGCTGTACTTTTTTGATGTGATACTCTAGTTTAAGGTCTTTAATCATCTCAAAGCAAACTATCATAAACACCCTTTTCTGACTTAACACTGAAAGCTCAAATCTTAAGCAACACCTTTAACAAGTTCACTGTGCTGTAAGTATATCAGACGCTTGGAGGGAGAAGCAAAGGATTATATAGTAAAGCCTGTGAAACTGTCATATATGAAGCGCATAAAAGATTTTATGAGGAGAACAAAGTATACTGGAGTCTGGAGAAATGACGCGGTCAGAATCTATGGAAAAAAGCAAGCTCTAATCTCGAATCAAGAACAACAGATTTACAAGCGATAAATCTGTAAAACTCCGGAATCCACCAGAAAAAAGTATAAACTCTGTGATATTATTAAAAGTCAAAAACTGCCTCCAAACATTGACCTAATAATATTTAAATACGTAAAACAAAACCCTAATACGTAATTAAGGAAATAACAAAATTCAAAAATAATTAAAATGCCTATTTCGGGCCTTAAACGAACTCGGATGGCTTAAAAAGCCTATACGTCACGGCATAGCGGTGTGTTTGACTCGTTGGGCCGTTCCGCTTCCGAAAAGGTATCACAATAAGAAATCGGACTCCGTCGGCCCAATTAGCGCAAATCATTTCAGGCTTTTCGTCGCGCTTCCTTATCGAACTTATCTGCCAACCGTCCTACGTCAAGAAAGATCTCTCGTCACCAAAATCACTTCTATCATCATCTTCTCCATCACGCTTTTTGTGTCCTACAGGAAAGTGTGTCTGTATTTCGAGCATTTCAAGTCTCGTAACAGACACTCACCATATCCTTTGGAGTTGTCAATTGTCACGACACTGACCACTCACTCTAAACTTTGGTTCTCCTGAAGGAATATGTCCTTAGACATCCTGACAATTACTAAATATTAATAGGAGTTATATTGTGAAGATAATAATGTTAATTATTTTAGTAATCGTATTTTCTTGTAAGAAAGTATATATATTATTTATAGGACAATATGGACTGGGCCTATAACTAAAATAGATTAATCCTATGAGGTCACACATTGTAGCACAAGTTGGACAAAACAATCCAAATTCATCTAGGATTAGGGTCGGGTCGGTCCAAATTAAAGGGAATAGGAGGAGAATTAGTTCTTCTAACTAGCCTATTACTCTTTTATTATATATAGGATATAATATTAGTATTTAGGTGATCAATTGATAGATTAGTTTTTACATGGTGATTTGGAGGAAGAAGTGTATATGAGAATTCCTCTTGGTTTTGTAGGAGGAAATACTAATCTGGTGTGCAAGATGAAAAAGTTGTTGTATGGTTCGAAGCAGGCACCTCAGTGTTGGTTTGCAAAATTGGCTACTGCTGTGATTATTGCAGGGAATGATCAAGAAGCTCTAGTGAACTTCAAAACTTACCTTGGCAAATGTTTTAAAATGAAAGATTTAGGTGCTTTTTAATAATTCATAGGCCTTGAAATTGCAAGGGGGTCGCAGGAAATTTTTATGAGTCAACAAAAATATGCCTTGGATATCAAATCTGAGGCCGACTTATTGGGTGCCAAGCAGTCGAGTTTCCTATGAAGCAGCACCATCAGCTTGCATTGGTTGATGGTCCTTTATTTGATGATGTAGAGAAATATCGCAGATTGATGGGTAGGTTGGCTTACCTTGTTGTTACTAGACCTGATTTGGCATATTCTATTCATATTTTTTCACAGTTTATGCAGGCTCCTAAAGTTGTTCATTGGGAGGCCGCTCTGAGAGTGGTTCCATTTTTGAAGAAATATCCAGGACATGGAGCATTAAATCGTTCTGATTGTGATCTCCTGGAAGGGTGGTGATTTTGATTGGGCTAGTAATCCTATTATTAGAAGATCCCTTAGTGGGTGGTCTGTATTGTTGGGATATTGTCCTGTTTTCTGGAAAACTAAGAAGCAGCCTACAGTGTCTCAATCGTCTGCAGAGGCAGAATATGGTTCTATGGCTGCTATAGTGTGTGAATTAAAGTGGTTAAATCAGTTACTAGGTGATCTTGGAGTTCAGCATCTTGCAGGGATGAGATTATATTGTGATAGTCAATCTGAGTTATATATTGCCAAGAATCCAATGTTACATGAATGTACTAAACATATTGAGGTTGACTATCATTTTGTCCGTGATGCTGTGACTGAAGGATTAGTGAGTCTGTCATATGTTCCTACTAAGTTTTAGTTGACATATATTTTTACTAAAGCACTTGGTAGAACTCAATTGAATTTTTGTTGTCCAAGTTGGGTGTTCGCAATTTGCACGCTCCAACTTGAGGGAAGGTGTTAGGACTCTATATATGATATGTATTAGGAATAGGATTGTTATTCCTAATTTGTGTTGAAATAGGACTCTCTACTTAGGATGTATATATATATAATCTGATGATTAATGAGAAAGACGATTGAAATTAAATCTAACTTAACAACGAGTAGCTAAGAAATGAAAGAAAATATTACATTTAGCGAAATTACTATTACCCTTAGTTATATTGAGACAAATTAAATAATATCGCATTTTTGATATGACTATATTGTCTTAATCATAATTGACGGTCGATGCAACGATGACGAACATCTAAAATTAAAAATATGTTGGGTATTAGACGTGACGTCCAGAAAAGATGATGAACTAATCAAAATAAAAAATAGGATGGATTCATCATACACCCGGGTGTATTATGTGCATGGTACACCTAGGAGTGTTAATGAGCCTGACCTATTCACAAACAGGTGGGGATCGACTCGGTCAAAGCCCGGTCAAAGCTCGTCTCATGGTGACTTGACTCGATCTCGGATTTGGCTCAAAACTTTAACGAGCCGAGTTGAGCTAGGCAAAGCTTGGCTCGAAAGCTCGTGTACATGCTTGATTATACTTTTATATAGAAAAATAATATATATATATATATATATATATATATATATATATATATATATATACATTAATTTATTAACCTAGATATCACGCAATAATAAGTATAGTTTCATTGTCTAAAAGAAAACCTATATATCTCAAATATTAAAAAAGGAAAAACAAAGAAAAGATGTAAAAACTAGGGGGAATAAAGAGCCAAGCATGTTCGTAAACAATTCGAACTAGACTCGTTTAAATATGGTTAAAGCTCGTTCGAACAAAGTTGGAGTCATTGAGCTTCAAGCTCTGCTCGAGCTCGGTTAAACTTAAACGAACACAAGTCATGATTTTAAAAGTTTAACATCTAAATTAAAACGAAGAAAGTATTTACAAAATGTATCTGAAAAAGAGTTATATTCTCTATCACGACCGAGGAAGTAATTGGTAATTAGTAATTACTCCTTCCGTTCCAAAATGTAGTTTCCATTTCCCATTTTTCACGATAATTTATGCAAGTAGAATCTAGGAGAGATAGTAAAAAAAATTGTTTATTTAAATAAATGTTGTATGAAAAAAGAAGATTTTAGGGGAGAGAATTGAAAATAATTGGTGAAAGAGCATTAATTATAACATTTTGATTGAATAAACAAAGGAAAAAACAAAATTCAAAAAGTAAATAAATGATAGACACGATTTTTCTAGACATATTATGAAAAAAATATGAAACTAATTATAAAAATGAAAACTATATTTTAGAATATCTAAAATAAAAATAAAAACTGTATTTTAGGACGGAGGGAGTAGTAATTGCACTCCTCCGCTCCTCGTTCCAATTTGGCAACTTAAGGAGCAATTCGTCAAAGGCAAGTAAGACCAAATATCCTAACAAGGTAAGAACACTATTTTTACGTGTGGACTGTTCTGTGGACTATTATTATATCTACAATCTATCTTGTGGACTTTTCTAACATCTGTTAACGAGTGTAATTTGACCAAGATCACTCTCACTCTTCGTCCAACTCCATTACTCCACCGTACGTACTCCCTCTCTTCAGTCTTCACCACCACCACCACCACCATCAGCAGCAGCACTACACTCTTCTCCTCCACCGCCCGCCACGCCAATGATATCAAACCTGACGTCCGACGTTGAATGAGTACAATGGCTGAAGGTATATAAATATAATATATATCCCTCTTTCTTTACAAGTTAGAATCCACTATGTTTGTTCATCACTCTGTTTTGCTAGAAGAAGAAAAATAAGCAAAATTTGGTTATTCAACCCGGAATCAACTAATCATCACTAATTCAGGAGTATTTTATGTGTTAGAAATCTTAGAATCATTATGATATCGTAATATCTTGATATTATTACGATATTATAATGATTCTAACATTATGCTAATAAATTATCGTTAATTCTATTCTTTCTTCCCCCAAAATCCAGTTTTCCTGTTCAATCTTATTCTATTATGGGAATGGCAACCAAAATAATCAAGATTGTGTTTAAACTAATAATATACTTCCTCCATCCCTAAATAGAGTGTCCAATTTTTTGTGATAGAGTATTAAACTATTCTTGGGATTCCGACCATCGGCTTAAGCTTTTGGTTGAGTTGTTCCTTTGACATGGTATCAAGAGCCAGCGTGAGAAAAAGATCACGGGTTCAAATCTCACCCACCCCCTCATTTCTAGGTGTTATATTTAGCGCTAGGTATGAGGAAGGCCTTTGTTGCATCCACACTTCAAGAATGGGCTCTCGTGTGAGGGGGAGTGATAGAGTATTAAATTATTCTTGGGACTCCAACCATCAGCTTAAACTTTTGGTTGGGTTGATAGAGTATTAAACTATTTTTGGGACTGCAACCATAAGTATTAAGATGAGATTAGGAGTAGCCGAGGTAGGTCCTATGAATTATTTATTAAGGAGAGAGAATAAGGGTCATATGAAAAGGTAGGTGATGTTATAAAAGTTAAAAGCAAGATAATATTTTAATTAGTGGACTCATACCAAATAAAGAAATGGAAAATTTATTTGACACAATTATAAATGGAAAAATAGGCACTCTATTTAAGGGCGGAGGAAGTATGTTAGAAATTAATGTTGTATGATACATACTTTAAGCTACATTCTAGTGTTTGCTACGTAGCAGATTAGCATTATCCTTTGCAGATTTTTTAGGATGGCTTTGCAATTGATTAGTTAGAGAGACATATAACTTGTTTATGTTTTACCATACATATGCATTTTACAATATGCCTGTTTGTATCTATCTATCCAATTTATGTTATAATTTTAATCAATTGTCATATTTGAGTTTTATCATTTTTATATGAGTTTGTCACTCGTGAAATTGGTAAACGTGAAAAAAATTACTTATAGTTTTAAACTATACTTCTACTACTTTACCTGTAAACTTCTATGTGCCTTTTTTTTTTTAGTATTTAAACTATTTGATTTGTGCTGTATAAGATATTGCCTAAAATCAATCATGCCGAAGTTTAAAAAAACATATTTTGTCCGGTCTAAAATAGATGAAACATTTACTATTTTAGGCCATTTCAAAATAAAAGAAACGTTACTTTATCTTGTATTCACTTCTTTCTGTTTCTCTCCTCATCATATGGGTCCATCTTTTTCTTTCTCTAGAACCTCTTTAGTTAAAGTCGGAAATTTGATATCTTGGCTCTTAAAAGTAACTTGGTAAGACCCTTAAAAGTCAAAGTCGGAAAGAAAAGCAAAACACATGGAGTAACTTTTCATGTGATCGCAATGGTGTGTATGCTAGAACAGCTCAACAAGGATTAATGCTTGCAAATGCATATCTTTGGTGTGAGATATGTATTTTGTATGGACAATAAGAAATCAGCTTTTTCATAGTTCCAATTGATTTTATATTTCCAGTGTTATTCACCTTCAACAAATTAACTTTGTACTTCATGTGTTACTCCTAATATTATGTTGAAGTTGTTATAATCATAATAATAGTTTATTAGATTCAAGATTCAAATGCCATATTTAATTTATAATTACGTTTTGCAGAATCCTTCAATACTGAAAACCAAGAAGTCTCAAATCTTGTAGAACCTCTTTTAGATCATGTTGATTTAAGTTCAAATAGTAAGGCTAAGGTCAGAGGGTGTGATAATGTGACTCCTTATGATAATGCTGGTATTTTCCATACCCTCACCTTCTCTTGGCTAAATACTTTGTTTGCTCTGGGTGCTGCCAAAACCACTTTAGACCTCGACGATATCCCTCAACTTGGCAAAGCTAACACTGTATTTGGAGCATTTCCAGAATTTCAAACTAGGTTTCTCGAGTCATCGTCACCTGTTGATGATCATGATAATGTTTGTACTACTAATTTTGGGATTGCAAAAGCATATTTCTTGTTGGTTTGGAAGGAAATTCTTTGGACAGCTTTGATGGCGTTAATATATACATTATGTCGCTATGTTGCTCCATATCTTATTGATAGCTTTGTTCAATGCCTTAATGGAAGAGAGAAATTCAAAAATGAAGGCTATATTCTGGCATTTATCTTTTGTGCCGCAACTTTTCTTGAGAATTTCATACGAAGGCATTGGATCTTTAAGATGCAACAAATTGGGATTAGGCTTCGTGCAGTGACAACTGTAATGATCTACAATAAGAGTTTAAGACTTCCCTCTCGATCCTCTCTGCAAGGTGGCGAAGAGGGTAGTGGTGGTGGAGAACTTATCAATGCAGTGGCTGTTGATGTCGAGACAATCCAAGGTTTCGTTGTGTACTTGCATGATACATGGTTAATCTTTTTGCAAATCGGTTTAGCCTTGCTAATACTGTACAAGAACTTGGGACTTCTTGCCTCGGTTGCTGCTTTCATTGTGACAATGATTTTTATGCTATTGAACTCTGTATTTATCAGATGGCAAGAGAAGTTTCAGAAAAAATTAATGGAATCTAAGGATAACAGAATGAAGGTCACTATTGAGACTTTGAAGAATATGAGAGTTCTTAAGTTCCAAGGATGGGAGATGAGTTTTTTGTCCAAGATTCTTCAGGTCAGGAAAGTTGAGATGCAATGGTTGAAGAAATATATGTTTAGTTCAGCAGTGATGAGCTTTTTCTATGGGATAGGTCCAACTTTTGTGGCTTTGGTTACTTTTGGCTCTTGTATTTATATGGGAATTCCCCTTGAAACGGGGCAGATTTTATCGGCACTTGCAACTTTTCGGGTTCTTGGAGAGCCAATCTTCCTCCTACCGGATACAATATCGATGCTAATCCAAGCCAAAGTTTCACTTGGGAGAATTGTCTTTTTTCTTAACCTTGATGAACTTGAAGATGATGTTATAGAAAAACTACCATTAGATGGTTGTGATACATCAATTGAGATTGTTGACGGGAACTTTACTTGGGATAATATTTCTTCACCCTCTAGTTCAACACTAAAAGACATAAATTTGAAAGTGTCTCATGGTATGAAGGTGGGCATATGTGGTAGTGTTGGTTCTGGTAAGTCAAGCTTACTTTCTTGCATACTAGGTGAAATACCTAGAATCTCTGGACGGGTCAAGTTGTGTGGAGCAAAGGCATATGTCGCACAATCACCTTGGATACAAAGTGGTACGGTTCAAAACAACATTTTGTTTGGGAAGGAGATGGATAAAGAAAGATATGATCAAGTACTTGAAGCTTGTTGTCTAAAGAAAGACTTGGAGATCCTCTCATTTGGTGATCAAACAATCATTGGTGAGAGAGGTATTAACTTAAGCGGAGGCCAAAAGCAAAGAATACAAATTGCTCGTGCCCTCTACCATGATGTAGATATCTATCTCTTCGACGATCCTTTTAGTGCTGTAGACGCTCATACAGGCTCACATTTATACAAGGTGAAATAATTTTATATATACCAATTACCAAGACTTCGACATTTTGTTCATATTTTGTTTCAGGTGAAGAGAAAGATTGTTTTATGTATTGGAAATACTTATCAGTTACCACTTTCTGAATTTGGATGACAGGAAGTTTTGCTCGGTCTTCTGAAGGGGAAAACTGTTATTTATGTGACTCATCAAGTTGAGTTCTTAACCGCTGCTGATCTTATTGTGGTGAGTGCTATAATAATAAACTCTGCTTTCCTCATTCTTCTTTGAAATGTTTCTGATAACCTTTCATTTTTCTTGTTAGGTTATGAAAAATGGAAGAATAGCACAAGTTGGAAAGTATGATGACCTGCTTGTTCCCGGGTCCGATTTTATAGAACTTGTAGGCGCACAAAATGCAGCTATGTCTTCTACAGTTAATTCCAACATGGTGTCAGCAATTAGTACAGATGATAAAAGTATCATCAGTAACGAAATGAAGCAGCAGGATGAAGCAAACAGAGCAACACGAAATGGTGAAGCAGATAACGGAGGAGCTGATGGTTTGGTACCACCTTCATCACAGCTCATAAAAGAAGAAGAAAGAGAGAAAGGGCGTGTCGGGTTTTCAGTCTATTGGAAATACATCACAACTGCATATGGGGGAAGTCTAGTACTTCTTATAATTCTGGCCAGCGGTATCTTACAAATTCTCGAAATAGGCAGCAACTATTGGTTGGCATGGGCAGCTCCTTCGTCAAAGAATGTTGAACCTGTTGTTAGTGGATCAACACTGATGCTTGTGTATGTAACTTTGGCTTTTGGTATATGCATCTGCAAAATTGGTGTAGATTTGCTTCTTGCAACAACAGGCTATAAAACTGCCACCATGCTCTTCACAAAAATGCTTCAGACTGTTTTCCATGCTCCGATGTCGTTTTTTGATGCTACACCAAGTGGAAGAATTCTCAACAGAGTAAGATCATTTATGTAGCATTTTTTTGTTGTTGTTGTTGTTGCTCAATATTGACTTCTGCTGCTAATGACTTCCTTCGATATTAGTGTTCAACAGACCAAACTGCTGTGGAGACTCGAATTCCGAACATACTTGATGGTCTTATTTCCTTTACTATCCAACTTTTGGGAGTCATTGCTGTGATGTCTGCGGTAGCATGGCAAGTTTTGATCTTCTTCATCCCCTTGATATTCGCTTCCATCTGGTATCAGGTAATGCCTGAATGCATGTGATCCGACAATTATATACTTTTATTTATCACAAAGACCCCTTTTCTCTGTGCATAATAGATGGTGATAATGTATGAGTCAGGCTGTTATCCAAATTTTAGTGATCTTAATGGGATTGTTTCTTTACATTTCTAACCAACTTTAAAGGTGCACGAGTAATTTTACTTCTAATGTATTTAGTTAGTCTTTACATATCAGTATCACTTGCAGACTAATGTATTTAGTTAGTCTTAGCATAAGAAGTGTCAAAGTTTCCTGCACATAATTTGCAACACTAACATATTTGCTGGATTTGGTTTGCAATCACAAATAGCAATACTACATGCCTTCATCAAGAGAACTATCACGATTGAGTCGAGTATGTGAAGCTCCGGTTGTTCAATATTTTGCTGAAACCATTTCGGGAATAACAACTATTAGGAGCTTTGATCAACAGTCAAGATTCCAGCCAACCTACATGAAAATAGTGGACGATTATTCTCGCCCTGAATTCCATCTTGCTGCTGCAATGAAATGGCTATTGCTGCGACTTGATACACTCTCTTGTATTACTTATGCTTTCCTGTTGGTGCTCTCGCTATACTTTGCTGATAGAATAGATCCTGGTATGTACTAACTTCCATTTGATAACTTGCTTGACCTTTACTTTTCTCTATTGGTAATCTAAAATTACAACTTATATGTTCATGTACAGCAATTACGGGCTTAGCTGTGACATATGGTCTCACCCTAAGTGGTCAACTAGCTGGGTTTATATGGTGTTTATGCCATTGGGAGAACAAAATGATATCAGTGGAGAGAATTCTTCAGTACATGTCCATTCCTAGTGAGGCTCCTCCTACAATACAAGAAAACAGGCCAGATTGTTCTTGGCCATCACAAGGGCAAATTGATATTCAGAATTTACAGGTCCGATATGCTCCTCATTTGCCATTCGTGCTGCACGGAGTAACATGCAGTTTTCCAGGAGGGATGAAAACGGGTATTGTTGGAAGAACAGGAAGTGGTAAATCAACTCTGATACAAGCACTTTTCCGGATAGTTGAACCTACAGCTGGTCGGATTGTGATTGATGGTATTGATATCTCATCCATTGGACTCAAAGACTTGAGGTCAAGACTGAGCATCATCCCTCAGGATCCAACCATGTTCCAGGGAACAATCCGAAGCAATTTGGACCCACTTGAGCAATACACCGATGAACAAATATGGGATGTGAGTGTCTTATCTTCTTTTTTCTTCCTTTTGCTAAATGATTAAGTGTACTGAGAAGTCGAAGTGCATGCTAATTCAAGTGATTTATCTACTTCTAGACTCTGGATAAATGTCAACTTGGAGATGAAGTCAGAAAGATGGAAAAGAAGTTGGATTCTAGTGGTTCGTCTTAATTTCTCTGTAATCACAAATCTAACCTTATTTATTAACCATGATTACGCCAATAACGGTGTGTATTTTCGACACTGCATACAGTTCATGAAAATGGAGAGAATTGGAGCATGGGTCAGAGACAACTAGTTTGTCTAGGACGCGTATTACTTAAGAAAAGCAAGGTGTTGGTCCTTGATGAAGCAACTGCATCAGTTGACACAGCTACTGACAATCTTATTCAACTAACTCTTAAGCACCACTTTCCTGAATGTACGCTTATCATCATTGCACATCGCATTACTTCTGTTCTTGACAGCGATATGGTCTTGCTGCTTAGTCATGGTAAATTCAAGCACTCTTATATATCTCAGATGAAGTTGATGCATGATGTTTGATTTCTGACTGAATTTTATTGTTTCTACCACTTCTACAGGGCTCGTCGAGGAATTTGATTCTCCTACGAGATTATTACAAAGCGATTCATCTTCATTCTTAAAACTTGTCACAGAGTATACAGCAAGGTCCTCTAATTCAATCATCCACCTCTGACTCGCGACAAGCAGAATTCAGAGTTGGCGTTGCCAACTATACTAGTAGCATATACTTCCTCTGTTTTTTTTTTATTTTTCTCACTTAGAATCTTGGCACTATTCATACTTAGAGAGAATCTTCTAATTATTTCACAATTTATAAGAAAAAACATAGTCATGTGGGGTCTTGTTTGATTCGTCTCAATTAGTACATTATTAATATTTAATCGTTATAATTTTTACTAATATATAATGAAAGATATTTAAGCTCAAAGAAGTGCATTGGGAGACGCGCATAGAAAAGTGAGAATGATAAAAAAAAAACAGAGGGAGTACTTCTTTAGTGTCTACTTTGAGATTTCATGCATCTTTGTAACAATTTAGGAATTTTTTCCTTGAATAATGCAAAAGTGGGTTTTAATTTCCAAAATGTGCCCAAAAAAATTAAAATTCCCTGCGTACCATCCACGTAGGACGGCACGTGAGAAAATTGTTTTTTTTTTGTTTTAACCCATGGAAACCGCTACTCAAAGTAGCGGTTTAATTTTAAAATAAACCGCTACTCGGAGTAGCGGTTTATAAATATAAACCGCTACTAGGAGTAGCGGTTTATAAGTATAAACCGCTACTAGGAGTAGCGGTTTATAAGTATAAACCGCTACTCGGAGTAGCGGTTTATAAATATAAACCGCTACTCGGAGTAGCGGTTTACCTGCACAAAATATGGTGAGCAGATATCAGTTTTCATAATAAACCGCTATTCCGAGTAGCGGTTTACCAAAAAAAAAAAAAAAAAAAATTTTTTTTTTTTTTTTTTTTTTTTTTGTAAACCGCTACTGCGAGTAGCGGTTTTACCTAAGTTAAAAATAAAAAAAATTCTCGGCGCTTGTAAACCGCTACTGCAAGTAGCGGTTTTACTAAAAAAAAAAATTCTCGCGTGCCGTCCTACGTGGACGGTATGCAGGGAATTTAAATTTTTTTGGGCATATTTTGGGAATTAAAACCCATTTTTGCATTATCCAAGGAAAAAATTCAACAATTTAGTGTGTATAGTTTGTGATAATTACATACATCTTTGTAACAAGGCCCCTAATACAGGTTGAGATTTCATATACAATTATACATAGTATATGACTCACACAAAAAAAAATTCGGTTACTGATTAACTTAATTTACAACCTTATGCTCCTTTTTAGTAGTATGTCAATAATATTCACGCTTTTAAGATGGGGTATTTGTTAGAAAAGGATTGAGGGTGACAAAGATGATTACAAGTTGAACAATGAATCTTCTAGGCGTGTTGGGACACTTTCTCAAAAGCAATATTCCTACCCTACACTGAGCACGGGTTACAAGGAATTCACTTCCGAGATACAAAGAAGAACAACGAAGATCACGCTCGTTATGAAATTCGTCAAAATGAGAGTAAGAATTTAATGCAATGAAGGAAACTTGTGCTTATGGAACTTTGAGAGAGTTTCTCTGGTTTCTTTTCATTCACATATGAAGCATATGACTTATTAGAGCCTTTGCAACGTTTGAAAGAAGCAAAACATAGCGATAACCATCACTCGAGGAACCGCAAAAAAGCAAGAAAAAGAACGAGGGAACATGGGAGCTAGCGCTCCTCAAAGGAGCGAGCGCTCCAAGGAGGAGCACGCGCTCCTTCTCCCTATTCTTCCCTTTGCGGTTTTTCTCGAATCCCTGCCGATTTCGTGTGAGCACTCTTTCACTAATGTATTACGTACATTAATAACTCTAATCACACGTTACTTCAAGTCACGACACCTTATCCTATGTGATTTAACGTAACGAAACATGAAAACCAACACTCCGATACTCTAAATATCCAACAGTATTAGAGCATGGTAAAAGATAATAAGGATTTTTTTTCTAACTTTACTTTGTCACTTATTTGAGCACTTCACAATAAATTTAGTAAATTACTTGAAGAAGCTGAGTAGTTGGCCTTTGATACCTTAATACAGCAAGAACAGGTAGGAATAAACAAAAAATAAAAATAAAGGGGGAAATGGAAGAGAATGTGAATTGAATGTAACATTTTAAAATGGACATTAAAGCATTTTTTATGTTCTCAAATGGTCCTATATCCAGAGGACTTTTACCTATATCTAACACTAGCATATAACTAAGGAAAATTTAACATTCTCTTCAAAAAAAAAAAAGGAAAATTTAAAATTAATCATCTCAACTATGGATGGTTTTCTTAAAGAAATCTCAACTAGTGATTAATTCAATATATTCCAAATTACAATCAAGGCCAGAGCTAGCATATTGGAGGCCTTGTGCGAATTCTTGAAAAAGAGCCCTTAATTCCTTTTTTTTTTACAAAAAGATTATTTTATTAACTCAAAATAATTCACTTATGGTAGAGTGTGTAATTATTAACAGCATATTGTACTTAAAAAGTATTAATAGCATATTTTTTTCATAGCTTTTAATATTACAATTATTAATAGCATATTGTACTTCCTCCGTTCTTTTGAGTTCTTTACGCTTTCCGTAAAGGGTGTTCCCTTTTGTTCTTTACACTTAGAATCTTTCCCTAAATAACTCAAATTATTGACTAAATTGCCCTTAAGATTAAAGTTGTTTCAGAAAAAAAAATTAAAATTTACTGAATTGCCCCTATTTTTTCTCGGATTCCATTCCATGAATCTGATGACCTTTGCCCTACTTAATTATACAGTAAAGAAGAAAGTGTTCTTTGTGTTGTTTGCATTTCCCATCCGTGTACTTTGTTCCTATTGGTTTAAAAAAAAACAATAAAGGTTTCCTATTGGTCAATATGGTTTTGCAAGGATTGAAGCCCTATTCTCCAAAACATTTAGTTTACTGTTTTCTGCATTTAATGCAGTTTGCTTTTCCTAAGTTCATGATAATTTACTGATTTAGTTAACCAACATTAATCGTTTAAGAGAATCTTATTCCACTACCTACACTCCTTAATTCACGTGCATGATACCAAACATAAAGAACTCAAGGAAACGGAGGGAGTACTTTATATGAAAATTTGAAGGTGAAGTATTAATGACTGTGTGGGAATTGTTGAGTGAAGATGATGTTGGAACATTTATAGGGTAATGGGTTTGAAACTCATAAGGGTATGTACTAGAAGAGGAGGAGGTCTAGTATGCAAAAGGCTAGAGTGCATCAAGTGGCAAAACGCATTGATAAACCAAGGGAGACAGAAGACTGGCCGCGAGTCGCGACAACCGTCGCGAGTCGCGACCAGTGGCCCGTCGCGAGTCGCGACAGGCGTCGCGGGTCGCGACCAGCGCCTCGCGACTCGCGAGCTTTCTCGCGAGTCGCGACGTGTCTTCTGCCTTGGAATGCGAAAAGATGCCTTGACGGTTTTATGTCCGTTGTGATGTTATGGCCTCATTTTAATGACCTTTAAGGTCCTTAAATCAGCTGATTAAAGGCCTTTGATGGGTGATTAAAATGGGGGTTATGGATTACTACTCTAGTCAATGAAAGGTTTGATTCCTATATAAACCTTGGGATTCCTATGAGTGAAGGGTTAGAAGAAAATCAGAATTTTCTATTCTATACTCTCTCAAATACTTCTTGCTTAGCTTAAGAGAAAACTTGCAATCTTCTCTTGAGTGTTCTTCAAAACACAAAACACAAGTTCTTGTTGATTCACTTAGAAGATCATCTAAGTGGATTGTTTCTCTCCATTGTATCTCATTAGTTATTTCGTGTTAACCCGGTGATCCTAGAGGGGCGAAATTAAACTAATAGGAAAGCGTAGTTTCCGTGCCTTGGAGTGGATATCCGGTTCTCTCATTGATCACAATATAACAATCTATTAGTTTAATTTTCTTTCTTTTCGGATATGGCTCAATCACTCAAGGACATGACTATGAACTTCCAAAAGTTGGATAAGTTTGAGGGGGTGGGCTATCGGAGGTGGCAAAAGAAGATGCATTTTTTGTTGACCGCCTTGAATGTGGTGTATGTGTTATCAACTCCTATGCCACCACTCCCGGAAGATGGAGAGGAAGAGCCTCTTGAGACTACTAGGAAGAGGATCAAGTGGGAGAATGATGACTACATTTGTCGTGTCATATTCTCAACTCTCTCACCGACCCGTTGTTTGATCTCTACCAAAATGTGGAGAGTGCAAAGGAACTTTGGGACGCTCTTGAGGCCAAGTACATTTCGGAAGATGCTTCAAGTAAGAAATTCCTTGTTAGTAATTTTAATTCTTTTAAAATGACTAATGATCGGCCTATTATGGAGCAATTCCATGAGGTTCATCATATTTTGAACCAAATAAGATCACATGGTATGGTGATGGATGAGGCAATTGCGGTTGCCTCAATCATTGACAAATTACCAAATTCTTGGAAAGATACAAAACATCTTTTAAAACATAAAAAGGAAGACATGTCCATGGAGCAATTAGGAACTCATCTTCGTATTGAAGAGGGGATCCGGGCTCAAGATGGGGTTAAGGATACTACTCCTAGTATTCCTAAATCTACCGTTAATTTGGTAGAGGTTGGTGGGTCTAGTAAGACCAAGAAATCCAACAACAACAACAACAACATAACAAAACCAATGTTGCAAACAAGAAGAGGAAGACCCTCTCTTGTTGGATATGCAATGGTCCTCATCTTAAGAGGGATTGTCCTTCTAACAACAAGAAGAAGACAAAGAACACACAACCTAGTGTTGTTCAAAACACAAGGTAACAATGCACATGTTAATGTAATTGAAGAAATGCATTTTGTTGCTATGATTTCTGAAATTATGTGTGTGCAGGTTGATGATTCTTGGTGGATAGATTCGGGAGCCTCTAGACATGTGTGCAATAACAAGGATTTCTTCAAGTCTTTGAAAGATTTGGATGATGGTCCAATCTTGTATATGGGGAATGATTCTACGGTAAAGGCTAGAGGCATAGGCCAAGTAGAATTGTTGTTAACCTCGGGAAAGACTTTAACTCTCCGGGATGTTGTGTATGTACCGGAAGTTAGGAAGAATCTGTGTCAGGAGGTCTCTTGAATAAGTATGGTTTTAAAGTTGTTTTTGAGTCGGATAAATTTGTACTTTCCAAGGGTGGTATTTTTGTTGGACAAGGTTTCTTTTGTAATGGAATGTTTAAATTTAGTATTGATAATAAAATTGGTACTAGTTCTATTTACATGCTTGATGTTTCTTCTCTATGGCACAATCGTTTATGTCATGTGAATTATCGTAGATTATATGACATGTCTAAAATGGGGTTGATACCTCCTTTCGATTTAAAGTTAGAGAAGTGTCACACTTGCGTGCTAAATAAAATTACAAAAAATCCTTATCCTAGTGTGACTAGACAAACGGTATTGCTTGAATTGGTGCATAGTGACTTGTGTGACTTTCATAGTTCACCTTCTTTAGGAAATAAAAAATATATTGTAACTTTTATTGATGATTTTTCAAGGTTTTGTTACATATATTTTATTATTACTAAAGATGAAGCACTAGAAAAGTTTAAGACCTTTAAAATCGAAGTGGAACTCCAACTTAATCAAAAGATTAAAAGACTTCGAACGGATAGGGGTGGTGAATATTATAATCCAAGTTATTTTAGTTCCATTGGTGTAATTCATGAAACAACCGCCCCATACTCACCTCAAAGTAATGGTATAGCGGAAAGGAAAAAATAGGGTCCTAAAAGAAATGGTTAATACCATGCTTTCTAATTCGGGTCTTAATGACGGTTTTTGGGGTGATGCAATTTTAACTGCATGTTACATTCTTAAATCGAGTTCCTAATAAAAGGAATAAGAAACCCCTTATGAACTTTGGTGTAATAAAAAGCCTAATCTCAATTACCTTAAGGTATGGGGTTGTAGGGCAATTGTCAAATTGACGGAACCTAAAAGGAAAACTTTAGGTGAAAAAGGAATTGATTGCATTTTTATAGGCTATGCGGTACATAGCAAAGCCTATAGGTTTTATGTCATTGAGCCCAATGACTTTGTCTCTATTCACTCCGTGATAGAGTCAAGGGATGCAATATTTGATGAGACTAGATTCTCATCGATTCCAAGACCAAAGGACATGATACCTAGTACTAGTTCCAATGTTGTAGATGACTTTCTAATGATCATGATACTACAACACCGGAAATTAGGAAAAGTAAAGAATTAGAAAAGAGAAATCTTTTGGACCGGATTTTCAACTATATTTAGTTGAAGGGTCAAGGGAGTCAATTTCGACTCAAATTTCATATTGTTACAATATGGAGGAGGATCCTAGGTCCTTTGATGAGGCTATGAAGTCTCATGATTCTGCTTTCTGGAAAGAGGCAGTGAATGATGAAATGGATTCTCTATAATGGGTAATCACACTTGGATTTTAGCTAATTTACCTCCCGGTTGCAAACCCCTAGGTTGTAAATGGATTTTTGTTAAGGAAAAAGAAAATCGATGGAGACATATACTAAAACATAAGGCCCGGTTAGTGGTCCAAGGTTTTAGGCAAAGATATGGTATCGATTACTTTGATACTTATGCTCCAGTAGCTAGAATAGCTACTATTAGACTATTGATAGCATTAGCTGCGATTCATGGTCTAGTAATTCACCAAATGGATGTAAAAAACTATTTTCCTTAATGGTGAATTGGAGGAGGAAGTGTACATGAATCAACTTGAAGGATTTGTGGTCAAAGGTCAATAAACTAAAGTTTGAAATATTAGATCTTTGTATGGTCTTAAACAAGCACCTAAGCAATGGCATCAAAAATTTGATGAAGTTGTGTTGTCTAGTGGGTTCAAAAATAAATCAGTCCGATAAGTGTGTATATAGCAAATTTGATAATAACGGTAAAGGAGTTATAATTTGCTTATATGTTGATGATATGCTTATTTTTGGGACTGATTTGGAACAAGTGGAAAAGACCAAAGTCTTCCTTTCCTCTAGCTTCTCCATGAAAGATTTGGGTGAAGCGGATGTTATTCTAGGTATTAGAATAATAAGAGGGAAAGGGTCGTTTTCTTTATCACAATCTCATTATATTGAGAAAGTGGTCAAGAGGTATAATGAGTCAAATTCGACTCATTTTGCTACTCCTATGGATCCTAGTATTCACTTGGTTCCGAGTAGTGGTACTCCAATTTCACAATTGGAGTATGCAAGCTTAATTGGAAGCTTGATGTATGCTATGACTAGCACTCGGCCGGATATAGCCTTTGCTATTGGCAAGCTCAGTAGGTATACTAGTAATCCTAGTATGTTGCATTGGCAAGCATTGAGAAGAGTGTTAAGGTACTTGAATAAGACCTTGGATTATGTCATAACATACAATAGAGAACCTTCTATCTTAGAAGGTTACTCGGATGCTAGTTGGATTTCGAATAAGGAAGATTATTCATCCACTAGTGGTTGGGTGTTTCTTCTTGGAGGAGGTGCCATTTCATGGGCTTCCAAGAAGCAAACATGTATAACGGATTCCACTATGGCATCGGAATTCATTGCTTTGGCTTCTTGTTGCCAAGAAGCGGAATGGCTAAGGAATGTGTTGAGTGAGGTGGACTTATGGGTGAAACCAATGTCACCTCTTGCTATCCATTGTGATAGTGCATCAACCATAGCTAAAGCATATAGTGAAGTCTACAATGGCAAGTCAAGGCACATTGGAGTTAGACATAGCTATGTGCGGGAAATGATAAGGAATAGTTGTATAACTATTAATTTTGTTCGGTCTAGTTTGAACTTGGCGGATACGTTTACAAAACCGTTGTCAAGGGAACTAGTGAACAAAATGAACAAAGGGATGGGTCTTAAGCCTATTGATCAACCTATGGTGAAGGAAAACTCTATTTGATGTCTAATACAACGTTAGATCTCAAATTCAAGGAGGATAGTACTTCTCTAAGAGGTTGGGAGCACTTGTTTAATACATCCCGAGGTTAGTGCTTGTTGCTACAATGATAAAGAGGTTGAATTTTATTCTTAATAAATCTTTGATAAGGTGCTCAATTGTAGGAGCATGTCCGGAAAGATTTACCTATGTAAGCTAGAAGTTTGGCCGCTTCATCAAGTCTAAGGCTTGACTTGGAATGCTTATGAATGGATATGGACACCAAGGCTTCATAGGTGTCGGAGGTTTTAAGAACCTAGTTTATGTTTGTGTGTATTAGTAACTTCAATAATTTGTAATGGTTATATGATTCAAAGCTTTGTCTATCATTATGATCTAAATTATTGTAAAGATTACTTTTACTAAATGGAAATTCAATCGTTAGATATTTCCATGATGCATGAACATGTGTGTTTGCGATTTATAGCAAGTTGAAAAACTTTTCAACATTACCCTATAAATGGGAGGAGGATTGTTGGAACATTTATAGGGTAATGGGTTTGAAACTCATAAGGGTATGTACTAGAAGAGGAGGAGGTCTAGTATGCAAAAGACTAGAGTGCATCAGTGGCAAAACGCATTGATAAACCAAGGGGACAGAAGACTGGCCGCGAGTCGCGACAAGAGTCGCGAGTCACGACCAGTGGCCCGTCGCGAGTCGCGACAGGCGTCGCGGGTCGCGACCAGCGCCTCGCGACTCGCGAGCTTCTTCGCGAGTCGCGACATGTCTTCTGCCTTGGAATGCGAAAAGATGCCTTGACGGTTTTATGTCCGTTGTGATGTTATGGCCTCATTTTAATGACCTTTAAGGTCCTTAAATCAGCTGATTAAAGGCCTTTGATGGGTGATTAAAATGGGGGTTATGGATTGTCTACTCTAGTCAATGAAAGGTTTATGATTCCTATATAAACCTTGGGATTCCTATGAGTGAAGGGTTAGAAGAAAATCAGAATTTTCTATTCTATACTCTCTCTCTAATACTTCTTGCTTAGCTTAAGAGAAAACTTGCAATCTTCTCTTGAGTGTTCTTAACAAACACAAAACACAAGTTCTTGTTGATTCACTTAGAAGATCATCTAAGTGGATTGTTTCTCTTCATTGTATCTCATTAGTTATTTCGTGTTAACCCGGTGATCCTAGAGGGGCGAAATTAAACTAATAGGAAAGCGTAGTTTCCGTGCCTTGGAGTAGATATCCGGTTCTCTCATTGATCACATATATAACAGATGAAAGGATGAAGGGAAGAGAAACATGAGATAGATGTGAAATTTGTCAATTATAACACTTCCAAAAAAAATCAAAACACACCTTATTATTTACTAAAATCCTCGAACCCTTCACTTCAGTGACCTAGGGCCATGGGCGGCTTTTAGCATGTTCAACATGTTCCATGGAACAGGGCCCCTTAATTGTGAGAGCCCCAAAATAGAGAAAGTTCAAGTAGTAAAATGAAAAAGTTTATCTACTTATTTGGACTACTTTTTTTTTATAATAGGATTATGTGAAGTATGGATGAGCTATTACATTATTGAATTCTTCAAATACGAGATCGCACAGGGCTCTATATAGTTCGAGACGGGCCTGCCTAGGGCCCTTTCATTAACTAGTTACTCACCACTGATCCAACACACCCTACTTTTGGAGGGTCCTGTGCGGTGACTAAAGCAAGGGAGGAATACGTGAGGTGTTGGTTGGACAGTAAGTTTGGGTTAGGGAAAGGGGTGGAGAGTGAAAAAATTGGCTTAATTAGAATTTGACACGTTATCTTTGCAATGGGTTCAACACATTCACAAATTATTTGGACTGTTTTGAGACAAGTCTCATAGAAATAAATAAGTAATAGTTAAGATTATTCAGAGTTAAATTGATTAATTTGAGAAGAGCATTCATAGTTATGATTATTTGTGCTAATTTTTTTTATACTTAATCCATATTTATGATTATTTTGGAATAACTAGTCATAGATTAGATTATTCATGTAAACAAAAATTGAACGGGCATTAAATGAGTTAAAGATAGCTCATTTATATTCAAATTCTATTCAAGTAATTCTCTCGCAATGATGCAAACTCTTGAAATTATACAAATAAAACTATCTACGCAGTGGGTAATCCATCCATTAGAGGTAGACATTCATAAATAGTAAAATATAACTTAATATATTTAATTATATTTTAATTGTCTATTTCTAATGGATAGTCTACCCAGTGAATAGATTTATTTAATCTCCGAAATTATAGGCCTCAAAAATGCAAGACTTCCAAGTCCAAGTCAAGCCCTTTAATCTTGATGGACCACATTTCAATTCACCAGACAATCATAAGTTTCAAACTCACATACGCAACTGGAAAGTGGGATGTGGGTAACCAATGAATTTTCCACGAAAAATAACCATTCATCAAATCATTTTATGGCCATAGAATTTAGAGAGACAAATGTACCTTTCAAGTCAACGCAATTAGAATGACAAAATTGCCCATGTAAGCATCTTTGCTGGTCTATTCCAGTCTTATAACAAGACATTTCAATAATCAACATCCTGCCTACCTTAACACTACTAAACAACCATTTCCAGCATAAAAAACATAACAGCTTTCTCTGCTTCTTCATGTAAGATAAAAAAAACACCAAAAAAGAAAGAAGAACAAAAGCAACAATCATAGATATGGCAGCAGAGAAAATAGGATTACGCGAAGAGATAATCGGTAAAGCATGCACAGTAGCCATAAAAGCTCACAAGTCATCTTCTAACAAGCCTTACATATGCGAGAAATCTAAGAGCTCGTCATCAGAGGTGATCTTTGGGTTTACAGGAACCTGGGATTTTGGTGATTGGTTTACACATAAGCCTTTCGGAACGACAAAGATCAACCTCAATCTCTTCCCTTCTCTCAAAACCATTGGCAGCAATGAAGCTGCAACAGTAAACCAAGCATTTCTACAAAGATTTGAAGCAATATTGGCAAAAACATCGTTCAAAAATGAGGTATGAGATTATATAATTAGCTTGTATAATCAAGAAGAAAAAACAGTTTTATAAACCTGTAAATATAGGAGAACGTTCAACTGAGAGTATTGATTCTCAGGTGGAAAAAGCTGCAACAGAGAAGCCGATAGTGTTTGCAGGACATTCTGCAGGTGCAGCAACAGCTATCTTTGCAACTCTTTGGTTCTTGGATTCCCAAAATCAGAGACACATCAACCAAATTCCACCCCGTTGTATCACCTTCGGGTCACCTCTTGTGGGTGACAATATTCTATCCCATGCCTTGAAACGAGAGCATTGGAGTCAATATTTCACACACTTCATCATGAGATATGACATTGTCCCTCGAATTTCCCTCACACCTCTTTCCGCCATAGAGCGCGAATTCCAGCCGGTTCTACATTATTACAACCCGAAATCTCCATTTTTTGCGAGTGATTCTGTTGGAAGAACAACAGAAGCTTCAATGTTTATTCTCACAGTAATTAGAAACGCCTCATTAGTGACTAGCCGTGTGGCCCGCAAATTCATGGGTTGTACAAACTTGTTACTGGAAAATGCAACCAATTTCATTGAGCTTAGCCCTTACAGACCTTTTGGAACCTATGTTTTCTGTACCGGCAATGGAAAATTTGTCACCATAAAAAATCCAGATGCCATTTTCCAAATTTTATATTACTGCCTTCAGCTAGGCTCAGAATCAGAGTGGGATGAGGTAGTCCAGAGAAGCCTGAAAGAACATGTAATTTATGAGCATGAATTACTTGAGAACTTGGAAATGCCAAGCGTGGCGGACTTAGAGCATCTGGTAGATCTGCCTTTATCTGCAGAAAATATGGGAAACAGCGAAAATTTTGCCATATGTAGTGCTTTGGATGATCTAGGCTTGGTGAGTTTAGAATTGCTCTCTATTGTCACTTTCTAATTGTTTCTTTTTATCATTTAACAAGTTGCTAATTAAAGCTAGTTGAAATTCCAGAGTGCAAGAGCTAGACTATGTCTTCGAGCTGCAGGACAACTAGAAAAACAAAAGGCTAGAAACCAAATTAAGATCAACAGCAACAAGAACAAGATCAGAGATGTGCTTAATATGCTTGAAAGATATCGAGAACTTTGTGAAGTTCGAAAAGTAGGCTACTATGATGCCTTTAAGATGCAAAATCACACAGAGGATTTCAACAACAATATAAGGAGATTGGAACTAGCAGGCATATGGGATGAGATAATTGAGATGCTGAAAAGAAATGAGTTACCTGACGAGTTTGAGGGGCAGAAAGAGTGGATTGAAATTGGTACCAGGTACAGGCGCCTTGTTGAGCCCCTGGATATTGCCAACTACTACCGCCACTTGAAGAACGAGGACACTGGATCATACATGGGCAAAGGCAGACCATCACGTTATAGATATGTACAGCAATGGCGTGAGCATGTGGAGAAAATGGAGGCTGAAACCGTGCCAGACTCCTGCTTCTGGGCCGAAGTTGAGGAGCTTTGCATTAGTACCCGAAACATAGAATTCCCCGAAGACATCAAGAAGAGAATTCTCCACCTTGAGAGAAATGTATCAATATGGGCCCAGAATGAGTTGCTGGGCAAAGATGTGTTCTTGAACGAATCCACTTTTGTCCAGTGGTGGAAGAAGCTCCCCATCCAGCATAGATCAGTATCTTGCATCAGAGATCTATTTCATGAGTAAATAAGTATTCCGATCTCCAGAATCTACAATTTTCAAGAATACAAAACACACATAATGATTGGGAAACAGATTCCATTTTTTATTCTCAGTACGAATGACAGCTTTGGTGCTAGAGAGATGCATGGCAGATGGCACTCTGTACCAATAACTCAGTCTCACAATTGTGACTTCAAGATTCTGATATGGAATCAATTTTTACACTGATACATAACACTATACCAATAACTAGATAGATACGAGTTCAGATTCTAAAGAAAATAAATCAGTAGTCAGTACCCTGTAGTCTATCAATAACTAGAGAACTGCGATTTCAGAATGTGAAAAATAGCGAATGGCATATAAAGATACACAAACACAGTAGCTGCCAACCCCGTCTTTTGGGAATAGGATTTGGCATTATTGTATAAACACAGTGGCTCAGGCTATACATACTAACTGAAACCTCAGCAAAGTTTCATCTTGGTTGATGCTTGTTTACAGAAAAGCAACAAGCCAACAACTAAGATTTGGCATATGTTATGTTGGCACGGTGTTGATGGGAGCTAAAGGCAGCAATAACTCCCTTACCCTAGCCATGAGCATGGAATAGAACCCTATGCGGAAAATAATATGTGGAGTCGCAACTTCCCATGTTTTTCACGTCCCCACATTCACCATAGTATCGCAAGGCCAAAGCTATTGGGCTTCCTTACCCAAGTTAAGAGAACTATATAGCTTTCCTTCAAAAGCTATTGGACAACATAAAAAATAGCAGATATTGTGTTCCAAACTTCCAATACCCACTTAAAGGTTCTCAAAAAAAAAAAAAAAAAAAAAAAAAAAAAAAAACTAAGCATCACATTATCACCAGCAAGCAGTATATCACCACATCGAAAACATTATCCAACAACAAAACCTAACCAAACTCAAGCAAGCATGATTTGGTGGTGATCATTGCTGAAAAAAGTACATCCTTCTGCGCATTATGAAACAAAAGGGTGGATAAAAGGTGTGCTTTCAGATTCCAGAAGATTGGTAGAACAACAAATAGCCCAAGGTTAAGTAATACGGGAATACACTATGATTATCTCCAAGTTGCTAACCTCATTTATTTGCTTTCAGTTTGTAGAAAAAGGTTGACTTGTCTCTGCTTTTATTTACTTGGCCTGTTTTATGGCCATAATAAACCCATTAATAAAAGCTGGCATCCAAAACAAGGTAGTAGCACAACCCAAACCGATACTCTCTCCTCTCTAAGCAATATGACTACATCTTCATAAGCCATTCCAACATAACACATGAACTATAAAAACTATTTTCTGGAGTACCTGGATCACTATCAGCTACAAGTAATCAGGCCTGATTCTAAGAAGATCTCATAACATAACACATTCTAAATAAACCACTCCCACAGAGAATATGACATAAAAACCAGGTTACTTGTTCATGTATCCTGTTGAAAGAAGCAGTTTGCCTCATTCACAAGATTTCAAACAGCTTGTCATATACACAGCATTCCAAATCTAATCAGCTAAATGTTCACAAGGAGAGCCAAGATGAATAAATGATGAAGGCATATCACTTGTACAAGCACTAACATTTGCAAATTTATCCAAGATCACATATTTAAAGCACAAATGCAAACAAGAGATGAAAAGGACCATATACTGCAGGAGAGTAGTTTTGTCAATAAAAGTGGTCAGAAGTTCTAATCTTTGTAACTCAGAGCCTCAGATGTAAAAGGCGTATCTTCAGACCAAGGTCAGAAGACAGGAAAAGCGCACAGCCAGGAGCACCAAGATATCCAAACTAAGCTCAGCAATGGGTAGGAAAGCTGATATATTCGGTATGTTACTAGGAACTGTATTTCACCTATAAGGCGCAAATCCAAAAGACACTATAACATATGCATAGGCAGTTGACACTTCATTTTAAACCTCACTTAATCATACATGCAAATTTTCAAAAAATGAAAACAGACAGTCTGACACTTCCATGTGGTACCATGCCAACAGTTAAGCTTTAGTCTGAGTGATATAGGATAAATTACATTGGAAATTCCATATACACATTACACACACTATGTCAAAATAGAAGTGGCATCAGTATTTAGCATGTGAGTACAGAAACCTTCCATTCTTGAACTTGAAAATGGTCAATACTTTGACACAGATAGGAGGAGAAATATAGAATGTCAGAAAGCTTCAAAATCAAGAGAGCAAGCAAACTTAGGAACTCAAAGAATAAAGGTTTAGAACCATAGTCCATACTTCATACCCCTTCATTTAACTAACAAATGATCAGTAGATTAGAAGATCAGCTCTTCATCACTCTCCAAAGAAAAAACACTGGTCAAAAGTATCCTCTACTTTCAGACATCTCAGGAAATTTTCTGGCAGAGAATCCAACCTTTTTCCCACTGATAATGTTAATCTCGCATATCATGAAACCATACCTAAATCAAGTAACATAATTGTATGTCATACCTCCCAGATTATATATTGATTGCCCCCACAAGTGTTCAAGCTTCATGTCATTTCAATATGGCAGGAACATCAAAACAAAAGTAAAGAAATGTCAGCATACAGAGACCCTTTGGCGCTAGTCATTTGTCATTCCAAACATGAACACTGAAAATAGGATCATTCTGGAAGCTTTTTGCTGCACTATCTACCATAAAGTTTCATTAACATGGCAATGACACGAAAAAAGCAACAAAGTCGAAAACAAATATCAGCATAGATATGACTTTATGGTAAATCATGCATAATTGTATAACGAGAAAGAAATAGTGAATCCAGGAAAGCTTGACCAGGAAAATAATCATCAAGATTCAAGAACTAATTAACAATTAAACCACTCAGGATATGTAAGGAGAATGAAAAGCTAATTCAGTACACCAAAAAGCTCCAGAACATGAGAAGATATGCAATAATAGCACTAGGCAAGACGTTCATGAATAAAAAGTAAGCATGACGATTGACGACTATAATAACAGCCTATCAGCTGAGATAATAAACTGCTCTAGAAATACATTATACTAATCATTTCTTAACTAATATTTCAGTAAATCTCCCATAATGGAGTTTCCTGCACAATATCATCTATGATTTTCTGACTCAAGCTTGTCCACCTTATCCTATTTTCTTACTGATCGTATTTTTGTTGTGCAGCAAATCATAGAAGACACATACTCTTCTACTCCACATTGAAAAAAAATCTCCACATCCGACACCATCAGACAGTCAGGCCGCAATCGACCAGAGCATCAAAGACTTTTTAAAGACACCTACTAGATGCTTTAGAAAAAGTTCATCAGCATGAGATAATCAGCCATTCGGCATTACCTGTCAGGCTGTCAAGGCTACCATACAACATAAGGAAAATCTCAATAAGACAATAAAAACTGATATTGATACTCCTCAAAGACAATAATCAATCTCCATACCAAGCCAGTCAAACCATAAGACAAAGTTCAGACTGATCCCCACTGGCCAGGTTAAAACAGAACTTGAAGAATGTCATTATAGTTTATATTAATATTTTCAACAATAACAACATTAATAGTAGTGATGATAGATATTTAATCGTGATAAAAAAAGCAACAATAATGATAATACTAATAATAATAATTATAAAATAATGACAATAATAGCAATTATGATACACAAACAACCAGAATAAATAATAATCAGAACAATCCTTCTGTAACTTATATAGATAAAAGTCAGACCAATCCTTCTGTAACTTATACGAGCCAACTCAGATGAATGGCCCAATGATTCGTAATTCACCCTGTCTAAATGCTCCTAGATGATTCAAAATTTTATGATCAAGCCGCCAAAATTTTCTCGTTCTCACTCGGTCGTGACCAGCCTAATGGACCTTGCATCTTATTCATAAAGCACATTCCTGACAATTGACAACAAAGACAAACCAGGGGACTAATGGACAGCTGTTAATGCCACCTAACGTATTATATAAGGTATATATACAAAATCATCCTCTAAATCAAAAGCTTTAACATATGACATTGAATTCACCTTGCACAAGAAGACTTGGGTAGCACTGATCCCTTAATAGCTCACAGGTAAAAAGACAGAACTGCTCCTTAATTTTTAATACAACATACTAAACAGAGATACGAACTGAACCACACAACAGCAGAACAGCAGTCTAACTTCCCTAATCACACACTCACAGTCAAAGGTGACGAGAAGCCACTTTCAATGACAATACAGAGAAGTGGACGATCCTGAATGTCACACAATCGCCACTAAAGTTTCAGAATACCATACCGATCTTGTAAATTAGCAGTGATACACATTACATGCATATATAACCATTCTCACAATGGCGTAGGACATCTTTTCCACATTTCTTTTTCTTGTTCCTGATTTGTGAGCAAGAGGGTAGACCATCTGGATAAGGCTTCTTACTTTTTCCAAAAAGATACAACACTCTTCGAACTGAACAAACATAAATAGCCAGCTCTACTTAATTTCCTCTAAAAAAGCATCCAGCTGATTAATTATTTAACTTTTAAAATGAGCTCAAAGCTATTAAATAATGAGCATACTTCGAGTCGGGTCTCATGTCAACTTTGGATTGCCAATTTCAGGTTTAATTCGGGTAGTTTGGGCCGGGACAGTTTTGCCTAGCCTAGTCAAGATCCCCCGAGCAAATCTCAATATAAGGCTAAACATTGATTGTGGAATATTCTTGGTCTTATCTTAACCATTCACAGTTAAACCACTACATAATAAATTTTTTTTTGTTTGGGTGCTAACATCATAGTAGTACTATTGAATTTTCTTTTTGAATGAGAAGAGTTGGAATTTACAAAGTGAAGAGCATCGATAGCTGTCAATTTAAATAGCACACAGCTTCTAAGTGCTCCTTAGGCATCAATTTGGAAAAAAGCTGAAGGTTCCTGGGAAAAGATCTTCAGTCATGTTCATGTATATACACCATTTACATAATCCACTACATAGAAAGAACCTTAACAAAAAAATTTAAATAGTCAAAAGAAATGTAGTCAAAAAGGATTCCAGATAGACAAAATTTATAAACCACAGAAGGAAATCAGCAAATTGAGAAAAAAACATAGGCAATAGAAAAGGAGTCAACCTTCCTGCTGCAATGAAACGAACATCAAGCATCCACCAGACCACCAGGTTTTAAGCAAATCATTATAGCTAGTATCAAATCCATGGGTCAAATAGTAAGCTGCAAATATAAAAGGCGAAAAGAAATAGAGAATACACAAGATTGTAATGAACTTTAATGTATTCAATTTCTGTACCACTTATCTATTCACATACTAGCATCAATTCCTCTACAATCAGCGAAAGCACCACACAGTTCAGGACCAAACTCTCTATATTCAAGCCAGCTCAATAACTCAGGTGCTCAAACCACAAGCTTTTATACCCACATCTATGAACTAGAATCAGGCTAGATGAACAAAACACTGATAGACACCACAAAGTAAAATCTGAGAGTTCCACCATACATAAGATGAGCCCAAAAAGGAAAGAAAAAAGATGATTGTATCTCCTAAACCCTTGAACATGACATGCTACAAGAACGAGCCAAACGAATTGTTAGACTACCTCCGGACACACTCGCCTCCTTCTCTGATGACTCTGAAGCATATAACTTCCTGCATCCAGGACACCGGCCATCCTCCTCAAGAATCCGCTTGTGACAAAAGAGGCACAGATGGAACCCACACGGGCAAGGGAGAAAACTTGAATCCGTCAAGTCCAAATCCTCACAGCATATAGGGCACGACGTAGGCACACGAGGTATCGTATTGTTACGAACCCAAGGGTTTGTAAACCCATGAAGCCTCTCTGCACCAGTCGGGAAACTCCGCTGTTTTGCCAAATTGGGCAAACTCTGAGGCCTGAAAGCATCATCCGCCCTCCAAGCTCTGCAATTCTCGCTCCCCCTACCCAAAATCCCAACCCCATCATCCCTCTTCGAACTCTCCACTTGGGCATCCACATTCTCACAGCTTGGCAATTGAGCTCCAGAATTCAACCCAACTGTGGTTTCTCTCTCAGGACAAACATCAGCATTTGGGTTATGACCCTGATTAGCATCCGCAGCACCCACCAAAGCATCTGCAACTGCCTCCCAATCGTCCAAACATCCGTCATCACCACCACCATCACCACCACCTTCACCTTCCTCTTCTTCTGTTATGCTCCCTGAGCAGCATCCGCCACTACTGCCGAAGCTCGAACTAGTGCTGCTGCTGCTACTACTTCCAGTATAAGTATTCCCTGAATCATTCCCCCCAGATATACTACTACTCATTGGACTATTCGATGGGGACGACTCTGAATCACTATAATGGTGATTGATCTCCTCCACTCTCGGACTTTGCACATCTAAATCCTTACAACATTGCAACGACGCTTTCTTCCGAGTCTCAATAGCCGGCCCGACAAATTGACCACCACCAGATGAAACAACAGCAGGACCATTCACTTCCTCCTTACCATTCTTGTTCTTAACTATTAAAAAACATCACATAATAATAATAATCCATCAAAATCAATCAATACCAAATAAACACGAAACAGTGATCAAGAACTAAACCAGAGGAGAGAGAAAATCAAAGGTCAACCAACTAACCTTGAGAAAGCCACTGTTCTCGCCTAGCATCAAGCTTACACTGCTTCAATCTCGCCGACCTATTCGCCTATTAATTTAAAAAAACTCCAATTTCAGATTAAAAACAAACGAATTTCATGCATATAAACAAAATAAACCAAAATCAACGAACTGAAAAAAATTAACAGAAAGAAAGAGATAATAAGAAAATTACCCTTTTTTTCTTGCTGAACTCCTTCGAAGCATTGGGAATCGAGGCATTGATGATTGAATCAGACACCATGATTGAAGATAAACCTCGAATTTGATTGAAATCAAAAACCCTAATTTCGATTTTTTTCTGACGACGAAGAGAAAGAAGGGAGAAAAAAAAGAAATATCTGACAGAATTTTTAATTTTAATTTTTTTTTTGTTGGTGAAGAAAGAGAATGGATAACGGAAACTCCTCTGCTCCTCTCGCTCAACTTTTCGCAGTCATTAAAATCATAGCATTTGCGTCCATATATATAATCTTCTTGTTCCGGCTTTACCCTTCTATTTTTGTGGTATTTACTGATGTATTTAAGCCGGTTTATTGTGGGTTAGAGTTCTTGCAAAGAGTAAATTATGACTTTTTCACTAATTGTGAAGGTAATTGGTAGTAAACGGCGTCGTTATTGTCAGGGTTTGACATTTGTGAGATATTTTAACTCGTGCTTGGGCTCCAAGGTAACTCTTGGGGTTAAGAGTGGTGTTTTTGGTAGTTCACAATTTTGGAAGTTTTTTTTAAAATTGGGAGGTAATAAAGTGAATTAAATGGAGGAAAATGTGGACATTAAATATTTATCTGTTTGGATTTCTTAATGAAATCTATGTTATTTGTATTTTTGCAAGGTAGAACTAATTCGCCATTTAATACCTACATAGAAAAGTTGTTACTAGGTCAATTAATTTTTCCGATCTCAAAAATACTCTCTTTATTCTAGTTTATCTATTTTTTTAATTGGGTGTAAACAGTTTTTCTATCGTAATTGTTTACTTTATGGTAAAAAGAGATACAATTAGGGCTATGAGTTAGCTTGAGTGGGTAGAGCGCTCCCCCCTTGGCCCTTGAGGTAAGGGATTCGATCCTTACCCCCAGCTATGCTGGGGTATTTCCTTAGCATGCTATGCATGCTTTACTAGCCAATGTGTTGGTGTTTCCTACAGGCTAGTAGCCTTGTAGGGGTTAGCCCTTGGGCTGACTTAATTTCCTAATCAAAAAATATTAATACAATTAAAGTATGAAAATAATGTAAATAACCTCAGTACGAAGTCCGAAGTATAACCTAAATTAAAGTCAATTAATATAATAATTATCAAAAAAAAGTCAACTAATAAAATAACTTATTTAGTTTTAATTATTTGTGTTAAACTATTACATGTGATTGATATGTGGTATTAGATTATGTTGGAGTATGTACATTTGTTGAGGTAAGAATGTAAGAAGATTGAGAAACGAAGTGTGCATGCAGCATGACTTTAGAGGAATAAAGGTAATTAGTTTTGATTTCACGTGACTTCAGGCGAATTCCTTTGAATATTGAAAAATAAAAAATCTTTAAATGGCAAAAATAATAAAAGGAAAATAGGATATAAAGTATAATGTATAATAATCAAAGTGAGCTCGGCCCAACTTAAAAAATATCCGAGTTTGAGCAGATTTTTTTGGCTCAAATTCGTGCCCGATTAGAATTTTTTTTGTTTGGAACGGATTTTGGACAGCCTAATAATGACTTTTAGGCCCGTTATTTTTTTGCCTGAAAAAAATGAGCCTTGGACACAAAATTGTGGCCTAAACTTTGGCCCGACCCGACCCAACTATTGGGCACATTTGTTTTAGGCACAGCCAAGGCCTGAACTCGATCCCCACCATTTGATCACCTCTAATATAAAGTTATGAACAATCAAGAAATCTTGTCAATGATGATTGAACAAGTTTCACTTTATGACAAAATTATATGAGTTTAATGCAGGTTTGTATAAGTTCAAGACATATTTTTCTCCATTATTTTAGTTATATAATACCATTTTGACTTTTGACTATTCACAAATTTTACTTTCACGATCTTGTATTACTTATACATAAGCAAAAATATAGTTACGTACGATCTTTTTGAATCTGTGTCGATATAAATTATCAACTTTTTATAACTTTTGCTTATACCTAATTAAATTGGAGTAAATAGTTATTTAAAATTGTGCGTTGACAAACATGCAAAGAGCAAATGGTAGAACTTAAAAAAACGCACGAAGTATATCAGTCAATTTATGCATATATCTCATTAATTTATGTATTTTTGTGATAACCAAGCTGCTGCACACATTGCTCAGAATCCAGTGTTTCACGAGCGCACTAAACATTTGAAGAGGGACTGTCATTATGTCAGAGAGCAGATTGAAGCAGGCTTCCTCCAAACAGCTCATGTTTCTACACATCATCAGTTAGCCGATTTGCTCACCAAAGCTCTTTCTAAACCACAGCATCAGTATCTTGCTTCCAAGCTTGGACTTGTGGATTTGTCACATGTCCAGCTTGAAGGGGGGATATGAAAAATAACTCTTGTAAATACTAGTTAGTTATTACTTCCTAAAGTTAGTTTTATACTGTAGTAAAAATAACAAACTTAGTTAGTTGTTATAACTAACTTTCTTTGCTGTTTTGTTGTCTGTAAGCTACTATAAGTAGCATTCTTTTCCTTCTCTTCTGGTCAAGACAATACAATCTAAAATAAAAATTTTCTCTCTCTACATTGCTTCTCTCCTTCATTACTTCATCTCTGTAATAATTCTCATCTTTAATTTGTTGGTGCCTTGGTGGTGGCGAGTATGGATCACCGTGGTTTTCTCTCTAACCAATTAATATGATCGTAACGCAATTCTAATTTGCCAGTGGCGATTGTCGTCTCAGTTATTTACTAGAATAACACAGCTTAATCAAGTCTTCTATCCATATTAGTATAAACTTCCACTCATACTCCCTCCGTTTCCTAAAGATTTTCTTTGTTACTGTTACTACTTACTACAGATACCAATGAGAATCAATTTGTGTGTGATGTGGGGGTGGGTAAAGTAGGAGAGAGAAAAGGGTTAAGATAAATAAACAAATAAAAAGGGGCTAAAGTAGGAGAGAGAAAGGGAGTAAAATAGAAATAGTAATGGTAGACCATATAATAGGAACATGAGAGGGTAAAAAGGGGGGAAAAATTCCAAATAAGTAATAAAGTAAAATGGAGAAGATCTCTTGGAAACGCACTCAAACGGAAAGATGGAAGATCTTTAGAAAACGGAGGGAGTATATGTGAATACAAACTATATTATTTGATCACATAAAAGAAAAAACTAAACTATATTTTTGCATGAACAATACGTACTTTACTCTTAACTTAACTCTTTCATCATCATCTCTTAATTAGTTGATAAGGAAAATGATAACATCGATCAATGCATGATTTGTCATTAATTCGAAAATAGATACCGATTTAGAATATGTTTGATGCTTATTGTTAGGGTATGTTCTTCTCAACTTATTTTCAGTTTAGTTCAGTTCTAGACAATACTTTTACTCTCATGTATGCACATATCACTATTCAGTTCAGTTCTAGTTCAACTATTTTACGTCGAATATAACAAACCCTTAGTCTTTAAAGTTGCATTTGCATATATTAAAACAATCTATATATATTAAAACATGTGACCAATATTTACTTCCTGCCATATTTCATACATATTCCCTAAATCTTTGACATGAGGATATGTCATTTGTAACGTGGCATATGAAAAGCTTTGTAAGAGTTTTATACTTGTGATCACTTACTTTGCAACTTGCAAATCATTGTCACATTAGAAGATGTCAAGCGTCAACGACACCATCTCATCTTCAAAGTGATATTTTATTAGAAAATGATCGAAATGTTTGTAAGAGATCTTGAACCCCTTGCTACCCACTTTAAAAGTCATATTTATATCATTCTTTCCTTTTCAAATTATAAGGCATGTAAACTACTTTTATACATATTAAAAATTTAGTTAGTTTTAGTTAGATTTGTATAGATAATAAAAATTTAAATTAAATATTATATTGATAATAGAAAATAACCTATAATCTTATCTTGATAGTTAAAGTTGCATTTAATTTTACATTGGTGATGTAAAATGTCTTATATTGAAATAATTTTTTTTAGCTAAAATGCTTTATAATTTGAAACAGAGGGAGTACCAATTACCATGCTACATTTTTTTCTCATTGTAATTGCATCTCAATGCCAACTACTTTGAAAGATTGAACTCCATGACATATTAGATTTTCTGGGAACTCGAACTCAATATTTAATGTAGTTAACTAAGCTAAGAAATATAATTAGATAATATACATTTTAAAATGTTGCAAAAAGTATTGAAAATTAATAGGATACTAAACTAATTAAGAACTATAGTTAGATAATACATATTTTTTAATGTTGCTAAAAGTACAAGCTAATGAACCATTGGGAGACTCTTCTCTTGAAGAAACTTTTGAGAAGTCAGTATACCATTATTTTCTAGATTATAAATATATGGAAAAAAAACTTTTGTAGGGGCAAAGTAAAAAAAACAATGCAGTAAGCACTCTATGTACATAGAAATTAACCATTGACAAGGCCAAAACAAATGAGATTTGTTATCTTGAATATCCAAATCATTCTCGTACTTTAAAAAAGCAAATCAAACATTGTCAATGTGAAATTTCGGACCTATACCCAGATTAAGCATGGAAGCAAGTTATTCAAGCACTACTCCACTACAGTATTATTACTATTTTTATATCAAGATCAGTGATGAATATAGATTTTTAATGGAAAGGATAGGAGTTAGCTCAAGTGGGTAGAGCGCTCCCCCTTAGCCCTTGAGGTCAGGGGTTCAATTCTTACCCCCAACATTATGCTGGGGTATTTCCTTAGCATGCTATGCATGCCTTACCAGCCAATGTGTACAATGTTTAAACACATATTATGAATAAATGACTTATTTCTTTCTTTATATAGACATATTTCCACACTAAATAACATTTGTTGTCTTAATTGTTAGTGATTCATAATACACAAAGATACCCGGGGAATCTCCCGAGTCATACAAAATAAACCTAATTTTTCTTTTTAATCGCTCATTTAACTTTTAATATTATCATTTATTATTTGCATAAGTCATAATTGTTGCCACTAAAGCATTACTTTATTCTTTAATGTCACTTTATCGATCACATTCTCCAAAAAAGATTCAGTCATAAAATACATGCTTCAAAGAATTTTAAAAATACAATATATCGAAAAATAAAAGTTTATTCTACACCTCATATACTCGTTTTTTAAACGAGTCAAAATAGTAGTTGAAATTTTTATTATTTGCTCTCTATTTCACGTAATAAAGATTGTCAATATATTTAGTCACAACTATTTTCCTAAATGAAAACAACAGATTAAGTGAAAAGCAAAAAGTGAAATTTGTCCAATTATTGAGTTTGGTATGCCGTCTTCCTCCATCTCAATCTTGCGAGATAGGTTATCATGTGCATATGATCAAGAAAATAGAGACATTAATTAGCATTTAAAACTATAACAAACAAGTCAGTTGGACAACCCAAATGACTCAACCTTGTAGGCAAATCGTGCAAGGCAAAAAAAATTGTTCACTAACAAAATTTTTCAAAGTTTTTTAGTCATTATTAATAAGGCAAATTTGTTGCAAACATGATGCAATTTTTAAAAACGTAAGGACAACTCGTGAATTCCCAAAACACGAAAATAACTGATGAATTTAAAAACGTAAGGACAACTCGTGAATTTTCAAAACACGAAAATAACTCGTGAATTTTAATTTAAAAACACAAGGACAACTTGTGGATTTCTTTTAATTGCGGCAACATGAGAAAGAAAGAAGTGAAGTGTGGGGCCTGTTTTCCCCAGCTTATTTTCAGTTTACTTCAGTTCAGCTCAGTTCAGTTCAGTTCAATTCAATTCAACTCCATTCTTTTATAACCATTTTGTTAAATATTATTATTATGTTGGTCTAATTTATTTTACTAATTACTCTTATTATTATTATTATTATTATTATTATTATTATTATTATTATTATTATTATTTATTTTCATATCATTATAATTAAGTATTATTATTATTATCATTATTTCTATATATTATTTTATTCATTATAGCTTTACTCATTATTATTACTATTATTATTATTCTAAGGAGCTTGGTTTAGGTCAAAAGCACAAATAAACCCACATTTTTAGCCCATAAACCAATCAAATCGCGTCAAAACGGTTTATGATGCAATTTTGTGCGGTCCAATCCAATCATTATTTTTATTACCAAATATTATTATATTATTAAATCTAATTATTAAAATAGTAATATTAATTTACTTCTTATATATTATTGTTATTATATAATCATCATCAAGTATTAATATATTAATACAAATGATATAAAATAATTATTATTAATTATCATTATTATCATAAATTATTATTATTATTACTATTATTATTATTAATTTATGATTATAAAAATATTATTTATTCATAACTATCATTAAAAATTATCCAAAATACTATTATTATTTGATATTTATATTATTATTGTTTAAATATTATTTATATATTTATTACATTCAGTTCGATTCATTCAATTTGTGAATTCAACCTACTGAGGTTGAATTAATGCGGAATTTAGGAAAAGTATTCAGAGAGAAATGAAGAGAAGATAGAGAGATTATTATTTCCGTGTATTATATCTCTAAAACTAAGAGAGATATATGTATTTATACAGCTCAAACTAAAACTTCTCTTACAAGTTTCTAACAAACTCTAAACTTCTATAACAAGTTTCTAACAAACTTTATATTCATAACTTATAGTTACAACTGATTTACACCCCCTCCTCAAGCTGGAATGTGAGGAGTTAATCAGAAAGAATCATTCCAAGCTTGACAGTGAGAAACTTGTATGTGTTGAACAGCTCCAAGAGCTTTGGTCATTATATCAGCAATCTACATATGAGTAATACTAAGGGTGCGTTCTGTTCAACTTAAAAAATTAAGTTTCAGGTCCAATAAGTTCAGATAAGTTCAGATAAGTTCAGATAAGTTCAGATAAGTTGCAATAAGGTCTAATAAGTGCAATAAGTTCCAATAAGTTCCAATCAGGTGCAATAAGTTCCAATCAGGTGCAATAAGTTCCAATCAGGTCTAATAAGGTCCAATAAGTTCCAATAAGGTCTAATAAGGTCCAAATAGTCAATGTTTAATAAACATTTGTATTATTGTCCACTATTTTGTTATTCATAATTTTATATCACTATTAGCGGATTATGTTATTATTAGAATTTCAATTAAAGTACCACAATGATCATATAGTATTATACTTGTATTAGTGTCTATTATTTTATTATTTATTTGTATTATGTCTATTATTTTATTATTTATTTGTATTATGTCTATTATATTATAATTTATTTGTATTATGTCTATTATTTTATTATTCATATTACTATTAGCTGATTATGTTATTATTAGAATTTTTTATTAAAGTACACAATGTATAGTATTATACTTGTATTATTGTCTATTATTTATTATTCATATTGCTATTGAATAATATTATAATCATGGTCAAATAATTAAGGTTAACAATAATAATAATAATAATAATAATAATAATTAATTAATTTTTTGATTTTCTACTAGTGTTTTATAAAATTAAAACAACACTATTAGATATATTAGTGATGAAAGTTATGTATAGGCAAATATATAAATAGTAATTTTTTGTTAAATTAATTATCATAAGAGATAATTAATAATCATTATTTTTTAAAGGACGAATTATAATAATAATTATTCCATAAAAAATTTTGAGGGGTAGTATTTACATTAGTGGTAATATTTATGTTATTCATGGTCAATGTTTTTGTCTAATAAGGTCAAATAAATTTCAATCAGGTCCAATATGGTCTAATAAGTTTCAATCAGGTCCAATAAGGTCTAATAAGTTTCAATCAGGGTCAATAAGTTTCAATAAGGTCTAATAAGGTCAATCAGGTTCAACCAGGTCTAATAAGTTCCAATCAGGTCCAATCAGGTTTAATAAGTTCCAATAAGTTCAGTTCAGGTTCAATAAGTTCAGTTCAGATAAGTTCCAATAAGTTCAGGTCCAATAAGTTGAATAGAACGCACCCTAACATGGGTAGTAGCAATGAAGCCAGATTGCACATTTTCCCTAACATAATGACAATCAATCTTGAGGTGTTTCGTTTAATCATGAAAAACTGGATTTGCTGCAATGTGTTCTGCTGCAATGTTATCACAAAATAAAGAAATAGGAAGAGTAGGATTAATGTGTAAATCATTGAGAACTCCAGCTAACCAAACAAGTTCACTGGTTGTGTGGCTCATACTTCTGTACTCTGCCTCAGTAGAACTCTTGGAAACAACCTTTTGTTTCTTGGTTTTCCAAGAGATGAGAGAAGAGCCAAGAAAAATGCAATATCCAGTTAATGATCTTCCTGAATAGTGACAACTACCCCAATCAGCATCACAATATGCTGTTAACTGAAGATCATTTTGTGCAGAATAGAACAGCCCATGATGTAATGTACCTTTGAGATACTTAAGGACATGTTGTGCTGCTTGGAAGTGAGGCACTCTAGGATCAGATAAAAATTGGCTAAGTTGCTGAACAGCATAGCTGATATCTGGCCTAGTCATGTTCAAATATAGAAGTTTACCTATAATCCTTCTATAAACTTCTGGATCAGGAAGCTTATCTCCATCATAAATGCTTAGTTTAAGACCTTTAGGAAGAGGAAAGGCAGCAGAACAACAGTTTGTCATAGAACAATCTTTAAGTAAATCAAGGATATATTTCCCTTGATTTAATAAAATCCCAGAAGAATCCCTTTTTACCTCAATACCTAAAAAGTATCTCAGAGGTCCAAGGTCCTTGATAGTGAAGGCTTTATGGAGTTGAGCTTTAAGAGTGTGAATAAGAGAAATGTTGTTGCCAGCAACTAATAGATCATCAACATATGCCACAACCACTGTAAAATCAGACCCATGTGCCCTGATGAACATAGAATAGTCTAATTTAGACTGAACAAAACCATGAGAGATCAAAAATTTGGTTAGTTCCAGGTTCCATTGTCTTGAGGCTTGCCTCAGACCATAAAGAGATCTTTTCAGTTTGCATACAAGCCCTGTAGATGCTTTGTGATAACCAGGAGGAGGGGTCATATATAATTCTTCTTCAATATAACCATGAAGAAAAGCATTGTTGATGTCTAATTGGTGTAATTCAAGATTAGAAGCAGCAGCCAAAGCCATAAGAATTCTTACAGTGCTGAATTTGGCAACAGGACTGAATGTGTGTTTGAAGTCTTTCCCTTCAATTTGTCTATCCCCTCGAGCTACAAGGCGAGATTTACATCTCTCAACTGTGCCATCAGGATTAAACTTGGTCTTATAGACCCATTTACATCCTATAGCTTTCTTTCCATGTGGAAGAGTAACAAGATCCCAAGTGTGGTTTTGTTCTAAGGCAATAATTTCCTTATTCATAGCCTCAATCCATCTGGCATCTTGGTTTGCTTGATTATAGTTGGCAGGTTCAATAAAGAACATTAGCAAGACTAGCTAAGTGTTCTTTACTATATGTAGAAAATAAGGGAAAAGAAGAAGTATTAAAACTGAAAGAAGTAGAATCAGAAGGAGAAGAAGGATGCATATCAGGAATATCAACAATGAAATCAGCTAATTTTGCAGGAGGTTGATGAGTTCTTGTTGATTTTCTAAGAACAGGAGGTTGAGCAGTAGGCATAGGAGAAGAAGAGTTAATAGATTGATGAGTAGAAGAAGAATGATTGTCAGGGGGAGAAACAGGAGCAGTAGGAGTAACAAGAGAAGGAGAAGAAATTTGTGGAAAAGAAGGAATAGCACTAGTAGAGGAAGGAGAAGAAATATTTGGAGTATCATTGAATTAAGGGTCAATAGGAGCTGGATTGACAAGTTTGACAGTAGGAGGAGAACTGGAATCATCAGGTGATGAACAAGCAAAAGGAAATACATCTTCTTGAAATGTAACATGTCTGCTAAGAAGGATCTTATGTGTTTGAAGATCATAACATTTATATCCTTTTTGAGCATAAGGATATCCAAGAAAGATGCATTTGGCAGCTCTAGGTGAAAATTTATCAGAAGGTTTTTGTGCAACATAGCATAGACATCCAATAGTTTTCAAATGATCATAGCTAGGTGGTTGTTGCATCAAAACTTCAAATGGAGTTTTCCAGCCAAGTATTTTAGTAGGCATAAGATTAATTAAGTAGGTAGCTGCTAATAAGCAATCTCCCCAAAATTTAATAGGTAGATGATCATGGAATTTAATTGCTCTAGCTGTGTCCAATAGATGCCTATGTTTCCTTTCCACTCTCCCATTTTGTTGGGGAGTGTAAGGAAGGCTCTTTTGATGTATAATGCCCTTTTGAGCAAATAACTAAGTACAGTAACTCTGAATTATTTCAGTCCCATTATCACTCCTTAAAATCTTCAAATGTGTGTGAAATTGTGTTTCAATGTAAGCTAGAAATTGAGAGATTATAATTGGAACTTGAGTTTTTGAATGAACTAAATGAGTCCAAGTGACTCTACTGTGATCATCAAGTAAAGTAAGGAAATAATGAGCACCAGTCAAGGAAGGATGTTTATATGGACCCCATAAATCGACATGTAATAACTCAAAAGAAGTAGAAGCATGAGACATAGAATTAGGAAAAGGAACTTTATGCATTTTAGCAATTAGACAAGGTTCACAATCTAACACAGGAGATGTATTGTTTTTGAACAAATGAGACAATTTATTCATCTTATTTACAGAAGGATGACCAAGTCTAGAGTGAAAAATTGCAAATGAAGGTAACTTGCTAACATTGAAAGCTTTGTTTAAAGAAGAAACATCAGAAGAAACTGACTGAAACTTGTAAAGCTCAGCATGTCTCACAGCTCTTGCCTTGATATGGCTAGTTATAGGGTCCTGAAAAATGCATGAGGTAGATGTAAATGTTGCAATTAGATGATGTTCATCAAGAATTCTACCAACAGACAACAGATTGTGTTTAAAATCAGGAAGATACAACACATTTGAGATAATAATATCAGGAGTAAGAGAGACTGATCCAGTCAGAGTAACCAGTTTTATCTTACCATCAGGTAAGCCAACCTTTATTGGTTGATTTAAAAGTTTAGATTGAATGAACAATGATTTATCACAAACCATGTGATCTGTGGCACCCGTGTCCCCAATCCAATCTAAGGGCATATAACATGTATAGATTGAGTTTTGTGAAGCATTATAAGTACATGTACCTGCAAAATTGATGGATGCTGCTGATTGAGAACAATCTTCAGTAGAATGAGTTTTACTCTTCATTAATTTCACTATCTCCTTGTATACATCATTCACAAAGGAGGAATCTACTGTGATTTCTTTGTGAGAGGAACAGCCAGCATCATAATCCAGGGGATGATCAGCAACAAACTCACCAGTATGCACATCAGACACATTAGCAGCCAATCTAAGAGTAGAACCTCCACCATTTGACTGCTTGTTTTTGAGATTAGTGAACCATTCAGGAATATTACCACTAAGCTTGAAACATTGATCTCTTATATGCCCAATCTTCTTACAATAATCACACTTCCTATCACTTTTATCAACCTTAAGTTTCTTGTAATCCCTCTTTGCACCAGAATTATAAGGAGTTGGATGATAATATTGTTCATGGTATTGAAAGCACTAATCTGAGAGGAAGTTTCTTGCTGTTTATTTAGTTTGTTTTGCTTTTCTACTTGGAGTAAAATATAATATGCTCTATTAACAGTAGGTAATGGATCCATACTAAGTATGTTTGTCTTAGATGATGCATAGTCCAGATTTAATCCAGCTAAAAACTGAATGAGTTTTTGCTTTTGATCAGCATCCAACACTTTTTTAAGTAAACCACAAGAGCAGTTGGCCAACGCACCACAGTTACAATCAGGAAATCCTTCAATTAATTGTACTTCATCCCAAACTCTTTTCAATTGAGAGTAATATTCAACAATAGAAGAGTTATCTTGTTGAATAGATGTCATTTTTTGATGCAATTCAAATAATTGAGGTGCATTGGACTGACCATACCTCTCAAGGATTTCCTCATACAGTTGATGTGCAGATGTTTGCAGAAGAAAACCTTCAGAAATTGTTTTCTCCATAGAATTGATAATCCAAGATTGCACCATATAATCATTACGGATCCATTTTTGTATGTTTACATCATCAACGGCAGGTCTTGTGTTTGATCCATCAATGAAACACAGCTTGTTTTTGGCCCCAAGTGCCATACGAATTACTCTATTCCAGCTCAAGAAATTGTCGCCATTAAACTTGTGTGCAGCAAGTTGTTGTTCTGGATGATCACCAGAACCTAAGTAGTAGAAAGGATCACTATATCCAATATTTGAGGTTTTATCAGTTACCTCAGGTGTATTAGGAATCAAATTTCTCGCAGCTTCTTCCATTTTTAAAGAAAAACTTCAAGAATTTCAAGAAGAAAATGATCAGAAATGATCAAATGTAATCTCTGAATGTATTTAGAACTTGAAGAATCAAGCATAATTTGGTCTTAAGAACCTTTGCAGCTCTGATATCATGTGAATTCAACCTACTGAGGTTGAATTAATGCGGAATTTAGGAAAAGTATTCAGAGAGAAATGAAGAGAAGATAGAGAGATTATTATTTCTGTGTATCATATCTCTAAAACTAAGAGAGATATATGTATTTATACATCTCAAACTAAAAACTCTATAACAAGTTTCTAACAAACTTTATATTCATAACTTATAGTTACAACTGATTTACACAATTCAATTCAATTCAATTCAGCTCAACTCAGTTCAGCTATTTTATGTTGAAGAAAACATGCCCTTAGTAGCCTCATCATCATAGCGTCAAAAAACTGATCGAGCATAAATAGTGATCATGAAAAGCTGATGATGGATCATGGAACTACAAAGTACAAAAGTACAAACTGATGTGAAAGTCAGCGTTTAGCCAAAAGACGAGCTTCATTTGTTTGCAAACAATAATGTATATTTCTCTTCCCTCTTCATTCTCACTGATTATCTATTCTTTCTAAATCAGAAAAAGTTGGAATCTTTAACTTCATTTCTTTCAAATATACATGCGATTTCTTCTGATTCACTAATTGCTAAATGTTATATGTTATATTTATATTGTCTTCTTCAATCTTTAGTGGGTTGGTTTAATCCCATCAATTTTTGTTATTGATTTTCATTTCATTGGTAATCTATAAAAGAATGTATTGCATGTCAAGATTATTACTACTTATCTATTTGTGTTTCCAAATTAACAGAGCAAGAAGATTGTTCTGTAATTTGTATTGTTAAGTTTGAGTTATTATGCAATTAGGGCAATATTTTCTTTTTTTGACAATGAATAGGGCAATATTGAGGGTGGTGGGTTTATATTTCTTGTTTGCTGATTTGAATTTATCAGTAGGATAACACTAGGGTACAATTGCACACAAGTAAAGGAAAAAAATTATGAGAATATTTTATGTAATCCTGTAATTGGGTACTTAAATAGTTTTTGGATGGCAGGTTTAGTCCTAACTCTGTGAAATTGTTAGAAAGGATTAGCACTTTGGATGATGATGGTTAGGCTAATTGGGGAGTTTTTATTATCTTCATTTCAAGGACTGTTTTGTTTTGTTTTAGCAAGGTTTTTATGTGTATCTGGTTTGCTGAATTTGTGGACAAAGCAAACCTAATTGTAGTTGTATCTATGTGCAATTGGGTATTTCTAGAGCGTGAACGTTGGTGGTGGCGAGTTCAAATCTATGGCCAGGAGAAAAGGGAAAGAAATCATGAGAGTAATTAGCTTTGTGCTAAATACTTTTTCTTTGTTATGTATTAGGTATTGACATTAGAAATTTCGAATGGTTTGTAGGATCGTTCTGGCAATTATAGAAGTTCTAAGAAAAAATTTAGCTTTGTGCAAAAGATGCAAATTTGTTCTGTTAGATAAGGTTAGCACTTTGAGTGATGATGGTAAGCTTGGAGGGGAGTATTTTAGGCTAAGTGTGTGTATTGTGGAGAAGTTTTGGTGCTTAAAATTTTTAAGCGACTGTATTTTAGGCTCCGTTTGGTAGGGTGTAAAACGTTTTCTCGGAAAACTGTTTTCCTTTATTTTCAGTTTTACATTGTTTGGTTGGCAAAAGAGTGTAAAACCGTTTTCCCTTGGGGTAAAATTACTCTCCCAATGATGGAAAACCATTTTCCTTTCAAAATGAAGGGAAAACTGTTTTCCTTATCTCTCTTGTACACTTTTCTCACTACCTCCTTACTTTCTCTTTCATTTTCCTTTCATTTCATCATTTTCCTTACATGAAACCAAACAACGGAAAACTAATTTTGGAATTGTGTTTTCAATTGTAAATTGTTTTCCATGAAAATCATTTTACACTGAAAACGTTTTACGCCCTCCCAAACGGAGCCTTAGACATGTTGTTAGAGGGGTAACATTCTTCAAAAAGGTCTAATGTAGTGCTTGGGCAGTAGTAGTGTAGTACTGTTCCTCAAAAAGTTTGAAGTGTTTGTATTATAGACATATTTCTAATTGTGATTATGGTTTCTAGAAGAGGAGAGAAGGAAGAAGAGAGATTGTGTTTGTGTGTTCTTGACTGAACAGAAGGCACTGATTGTATAGGAAAAAATCAGGCCAAAACGTTGCAGAATTCCAACAGCCACACACGCATAGCGTGTGGGTCCAAAACTTTAGTTAAGTTTATTCCCCAAAGCCCAAAGCCCATGGCCCGGTCCGGGCGGGCGGCGCGCGCGTGTGTGATAGCAAGCCCAAACCAATCATATCATCCAACCACAAAAGCATCTCTAGAACCAACTCAATAGATGGAAGGAGGGAGGAAATATATAAACATGATGAAATTCCCTCCCACAAGCAATGTGGGACAAACAAGAAAATGAGCCAAGGCTTTTCCAAGCCTTTACTCCAACAATCCCCCACAAAGGCTCAGAAAAGCAAAAGAAATTCCTGGGTAAGGAAAGGAAAGTACTTAAGCACCAATATCTTTCGATTTGAATTGATGCATAGTGAAATGAGGCAACAACTTACTATAGTGAGTGAATTACTCTTGAACTCACCAGAGTTCCGTTGAGACCCCCACAACACATACCTACCTTAAGATCGTGCAATCTCCGCGATACATCACAAGCGCTTTATAGACATGCGCATACCTTGGGTCTAATAAGTGCTCTAGAAAGACAGCCCAGTCTTTCATAGAAGGCGGCTTAACCTCCACACTTACGTAGGTAGTCCATCAAGTGTTTCTCAATAACACCACCCCGGAGGGATATGGAACTATTAAGAGCAAAATGCTCAACCTCTCAATGTATATCCATCAAGTGCGTCTCAGAAGCACCACCAATAGGCTATGGATAAAAGCACTACCATGTGTCATAGGGATGGGAAATGTAGTACAAGTTAAGATTTCATGGCTTCGTTTGACCACAAACGGGTATCCACCATAAGATCTCAACTAATGGGCTTTAGTCCCATCCCCCTCGACGACTCTAGGACAACTCTCCTAGATAACCCCTTAGTAAAGGGGTCTGCAAGATTTCTTTCGGACCTCACATAGTCCAAAGAAATCACCCCATTTTTCAGGAGTTGTTTGACGACTCCATGTCTGATCCGTATGTGTCTCTTCTTACCATTGTAGACACTGTTCTTAGCAACACCAATGGCTGCTTGAGAATCACAATGAAGAGAGATAGGTGAACCCTGTCCACCCCATAAAGGAACATCAGACAACAAGTTTCTCAACCATTCAGCTTCTTGCCCTGCCAACTCGAGGGCAATGAACTCAGATTCCATGGTGGAACGTGCTATACAAGTCTGCTTCGAAGACTTCCACGATATAGCACCACCACCAAGGGTAAACACATAGCCACTAGTTGAACTAATCTCATCATTACCAGATACCCAGTTTGCATCACAAAATCCTTCAAGAATAGCAGGAAATTTAAAATGCAAACAAAAATCAACAGTTCTTTTTAGGTATCTGAGAAGACGATGAAGAGCACTCCAGTGTTCATTACTAGGGTTATGTGTATATCTACTAAGTCTACTCACTGCATAAGCTATGTCAGGTCGAGTACAGTTCATGAGGTACATCAAACTACCTATGATTTTCGCATATTCACTTTGAGAGACACTTTCACCTAAGTTCTTGGTCAAATGAATACTGGAATCATAGGGAGAACTCACTGGAACAACATCAAAGGAATTAAACTTTTTAAGCACCTTTTCCACATAATGAGACTGACTAAGGAAAATGCGACCGAAGACTCTCTTAAGTCTGACTCCTAAAATCACATCTGCTTCCCCCAAATCTTTCATCTCAAATTTTGAAGACAAGAAAAGTTTAGTATCATTAACCACCTTTAAGTTGTTACCAAAAATCAGCATGTCATCCACATAAAGACATATAATCACACAATCTGATCCTATCAATTTTGAATAAACACAAGAATCAGAATTGTTTACAATGAAACCATTTGACACCACAGTACTATCAAATTTTTCATACCATTGTTTTGGTGCTTGTTTGAGACCATATAAGGACTTCCTCAATTTGCACACTCACTAGTGGAAAAAACATCAAGTGCTCCGGTTAAAAACCGTACAAGTGCTCCGTATTTGACCCGTAGCAGATGTCATACGAGCACTTGAGCATTTATCAAGTGCTCCGGTTGAAAATCGGAGCACTTAGATTCACTAGTGCTCCGGTTGTATTAAAAACCGGAGCACTTGTGAATATTATATGCTCAAAATAATTCAAGTGCTCCGGTTGATAAGAAAAAACCGGAGCACTTGTGAATCAAGTGCTCCGATTTTTTCTTATCAACCGAAGCACTTGGCTATTTTTTTTTTTAAAAAAAAAACCACTGCTACTGCCAGCATGCAAGCTAGCAGCAGCCAATAGCCATCCTCCCATCACTCCTTGTAACAACGACAATTCCATCCTATTAGTAACAAACGACTAAATCAATATCCAACAGTCGGTACCTTCTATCTTAGGTACTTACATATTAGCTGCCACCTTGGTATAAAAAATTCCTTCAAAGAATTACCAAGGTATCAAGTATAATTGGCCCAGGCTTAAGTATGGAATCAGAACCTGTGCGAAAGCCTAAAACTTCAATCAAAACTATTTGAGCTTTAACCCAAATAACATTGAAAACAAACACGCTTCTAATCACCAAAATTACGAATACATAATTGAAAGGGATGGGGCAAAATTCTAAAATCCGTAAATGTACCCTCTTTTCCCAAAAAAATTCAAGCTGCATATATAGAGAACCAAAACCTTCTGTATCATCTCTCTCGACTGTTGTTGACTACAAGAAAAGAAACAAGATTTACTTAGCAGATGCAGCCAACTTCTTCGAACCCTCTTCGGCTTTCTTGTCTGAATCAGCAGCCTTTCGCTTGTCCTTCCTTTCTCGCTTCTTTAGAGAAGTCATATGAGCTTTGAGAATGGTGGCATATGATGCTTGAAAGCGCTGGTGTTTCTTAGGACCCACCTGACAGAAAATTAAAGTTGAAAATTTTGTAAAAACATATGAAAGGTTATGGAAGAAGGATTACAAGTCTACTCCAGCACCGAAGCTTCTTTAAGGACAACTCATGTTGTATACATAACATTAAAAGCATAACTATTAGAAATTCATATTTTTCATCTTTACTTCTCAACCAGCATGCAAGCATAACTATTAGAAGGACCATTGGGGTTCTTCTTTACTCCAATGATCTCAAGATTAAAAGAACATTTCAGTTCAGGATGAGTGACATTAGCCTTGGTGAACCGCAAACCTGATGGACGGATAAACCGTTCATACTTTGGAGGTTTTCAAGTGACGCAAATACGGAAAGAAATGGGTAGGTCAAATATCCTCTTCAGTGAGGCCCTTTCCTTTTAATGAATGACGCAAAGTCGCAAACCATGAGTGTACAATAAAAAGTTGTTTAAGTGTGGAAACAAATAAGTCAATGCCAAGCTGCAATAAGAAAAACATGTGTACATCTTCTCAAACAATTATTAACCATTACTTTGCATGTCCACTATCTTATGCAAACTATGTGGCATGGGTACTTCTTCTGGGTCACGTACTCGTACCCGCACCCGTACCCGATACGATACGTATCCTGTATGGGTACGCGTACCCTTTCCTAAAATTTCAAAATCTTGCCGTTTTCTGTCCCCGTACCCGAATCTGCACCCGTATCCGTACCCGTCTATGTGCAACCTAGTATGCAAATCATTGGCAAGGCTAGGTATGGCATCGAGATTCAATCAGACTAGTTTAAACACTCACACGTCAGCCTAGACCAGCACAAAACCTGAGAACTAAGATGCTAAATGAAAATATTCTGCAGTATAACACAAACCTTAAATTTGCTTTTATCAGATGATTGCACACGGCAGACAAGTCCACCCAGCGCGTCCTCAGTTATTGTGACAGAATAAATATGGGCAGATTGTTTTTCTACCTGTAAACCAAGTTGGAATTGAAGAGGCCATTTTTTTAAAAGTCTAATAGAGAGATTATTGACATACACTTGAATTTTACCTTTCTAAATAGAGGCTGGCCTAGTGTAAGAGGTGAGACAGATACTCTACCATTTAATGCCTCTTCCAACCTGTTGCTGAGACTGTGGTCTTTATGGGCACACCAAGTTTGCTGTCCCAAAAAAAGACCATAACCAGGATTAAAAGACACAGATAAATAGCATAATTCCGGTACCAAAGTATATTATGATTCATGGAAAAAAAGCACAAAATCCAAACAAGGAGGACAATGGTGACCTAAATAGTGCTGCAAACATTGTATTTACAGTTCCCAAACTTGAAAGATCCAGCTCAAGTTCTTGACTTTCTGAATCAACAGCCTAGTTTGCAAATAAAAAATATTCAGCCAGCTGGAAGAGATATGAATTGGGAAACCAGAGCCCAGAATATATAGTTGTAATATCAAGTAAACTTACAGCTTTGCTTGGAAAAGAAAAGACACAGTAATAACATAAGTACATAACATGCTTTGCAGCTAGTCACCTCAAAACCAGCAGCGTCAAACTGACGCCTTTTCTCAGGATCTGATAGTATGTTGTAAGAGAATGTGACCTCTTTGAACATATCCCCTGCCTTAGGATCATTTGCATTCTTGTCAGGATGATACTTGAAAATTCACAATAATTGTCCAACTCAATTGCAATAATAATCATTACTACTACCTATGTTTCTAAAAGATTGTTACACACTCTGACCACTAACATCTCTAGTTATGTATTTGTAAAAATTATAAAAGTAGATATTAATGAAATACATATTACGACAAATCTAACAAACACATGACTATGTTTTTCCTAACATATAAATAACGAACAATGGTCAAAGTAAAATTTGTGAATAGTGAAAAATGTCAAATTGTAACAATCTTTAAGAAACGGAGGAAGTACATAATAACAGCTTGGTATGTTTGTCATCATTATTTCTGTTAGTGGGCATGCTTTTTAAGGCCGCAATACTCGACCTTTCATTTGCGTTGAACTCCTGTAGCCCAGTCACACTTTCACAGAGGTTCTGGAAAAGAAAGCACACGCTTAATTCATCTATCTAATGTCTTGCTTTCTTCTAAGTCATCTACATCACCTATATACATCACACGTTTATCTTAAGGTGAGCACAAAGAGAGATGTAATATAAAATACCAATAATTCCCAACTGATATTTCCAAAACAATGGGGCTTTGAAAATGTATTTCAGACAGAGTCTATGATTCAATATCACGTGTAACACTACAAACAATGTACAGAAGAAGGCATGTGTGTTCCCGTTTCTTCTTTATAGTATATATCCCCTTGATTCCTTTGACAAACTAAGAGCCATGATGAGATCATAGGACTTAAAAGCCACTCATCATCCAAGTACTTTTGACATCCCTTACTTTAAGATATTAGGTGATACATTACATAGACCAGAACAATGAAGCCAACCTAATATAGGACAATAACCTTGACAAATCCTCTATAACAAAGGGATCAGTCCCTAGGTCTACAGTACAATGCAGATGCCATGGCAGATCTTCGAATCACTCTACTTTCCACCACAGTCTAATCTGTGTAATAATTCCCATCCACATATTTCTACACGCCAATAAACCCTTCCCTCACCAAGATGAAATCAGAGTTATATTGGCCACTGCATTTACAATTTTACACATAATAACTTCTATCTATTCCAAATTTCAAGCTTTAAAGTTCAATATAAGTAACTCATTGACATCTCATTAGTTACCAAGTATTTTCGAACCAGTGACCTTCAACAACGGCTTTAGCCAAGCATTACTCTTCATTTAGACAAAAGTTGATCTAGGATAATAGATAAGGGAGAGGAGGCACCTTTACAAATGTTTCAATTTACAGCGCAAGTAATAAAGAATAAATTTAATATTTAAGTACAAACACAAAAAGTAGCATTCCCTCAAATAAATCCACCTATACCTAATGCCCTATTTGGAGGAGCAAGCAGCATCAATAACTGGATAGCCAGCAAGGTCCGCTGAGCTTCATGGAAGCTCTGTTGACCCCCACCAATAACTCTCCACCTTTATCTTTCCTCGTTTCTCTTCCTGTTCAATAATTAAAAAAAAGCCTCTTCTTCCTAGACATACTACTAGCCCCACCTAGACGGATAAATTTGATAGTTTCACTGACTCCCCAAAACCTGATTTTCGTTGAATTTGGTCAAAGATGAAGGCCTTAGAAGAACTGCAGACAACTAGAGAGAGAGAGAGAGAGAGAGAAAATAAATTTAAAAAATCTACAATATGAAACTTCTAGATCTGATTTCAACGTATAAGAACATATAGATTCACAGTAAAACAAAATCTGAAATAAAAAATGAAGGAGATGAGAAGTAAAAGAAAAATACCTTCGGCAGAAAATTGAAAAGGATTTGTGGATTCGTAAAATTGCCGATTGATCGAATGAGTACGCAATTAATTGGTTTACGATTGAAAATTTAGGGTTTTTTTGTTCCTTATATTTTTGCAAAATGTGAGTTGTAGTTGGATTTTTTATTTTTTTTTGGGTACATAATGGTGGTTTAAGAAGCAGATCTGAAGTTTGGGAGGAGAGAGCGCGGAAGAAGTAGATCTGAAGCAGAAACCGATGAGGGTAGAAGGCTTGGCAGTCACGAACAACTTGCCACCGCAAATCAGCTTGCTCAATTTATGAGAACTCGCTTAATGAAGTCGATTTCTCCCGAAAATGCAATCCAATTGAAATCTAGGGTTTAATGAAAAAGCAAATGGAAGAGAAATTCGAATGAATTATACTATGCGCCATTCAAATTCAAAGTGTTTGCAGGCCATTATTTGATCGAAGAAGAAGCGAGAGATTATAAAATCTCCTCGAGAAGAAGAAGCGCAGAGAAGAAGAAGCGATTGTGTTTGTTCGTTGGAAAACAGAAGGTATGAAGAAGTTCGACGGGCGAGAGAGGAGGGTTCAACTTCCAATTGACGGGAAATAAAAGTGAAGCGCAGTACTTACACCTATAGTCGAAAATAATTATTTGGAGGAAAACTTGACAAGTGCTCCGGTTGACTAGTCATACGGAGCACTTGACATCATGTGCTCCGGTGAGATATTCAACCGGAGCACTTGTGAATTTTTTATATTAAAATTTTCACAAGTGCTTGGGTTGATTATTCAACCGAAGCACTTGACAAGTAGCACAAGGAGTTTTTTCCACTAGTGACTTTATCTTCTTGACCTAACACCACGAAACCCTCAGGTTAAGACATGTAAATCTCCTCCTCTAAGTCACCATTCAGGAAAGCAGTCTTAACATCCATCTGATGTATAACTAAGTCATGAATAGCAGCAAGAGCAAGCAGGGTCCTAATAGTGGCTATCTTAGTCACAGGAGAATAAGTGTCAAAGTAATCTAGTCCTTTCCTCTGAGTGAAGCCCCTGATGACAAGCCTAGCTTTAAACCTCTCTGATGTTCCATCAGGTCTCAACTTCTTTTTAAAGATCCATTTACTATCTATGGTCTTTGATCCCTTAGGTAAGTCAGTCAACTCCCAAGTAGAGTTAGACACTATGGAATCTAACTCGCTCTTAATGGCCTCTTTCCAAAAACTGGCATCCACAGATCTCATTGCCTCATCAAAGGTCTTTGGGTCCTCTTCTATCATGAAAGCATAAACTAGTTCATCACTCAACAAGTCAACACAAGAACTTTCAGATAGAAAAGCAGTAACAAAATCAGAACCGAAAGTCTTTTGCTACTCTAGGTCTCTTACTTCTCCTAGGTCATCTACAACAGAAAACTACTAGCATGCATGTCAACTGAACTACTACTCAAAGTCAAATCACAGGAGTATCATAGTAGGAAAACATATCATGCGTAGAACAAGTAGATAAATCAACAGCAGGAGAAGAACAAGAAGGCACAGATGCAACATCACCTTTTTTCAAAGGAAAAACATGTTCAAAAACTCAGCATCTCTGTACTCACAAATAGACCTATCACTCAAAGACATGAATCTATAGCAGCATGAGCATAACCAATGAATACAGCATCAAAAGTCTTAGGTCCATGTTTGACTTTTTATAGTCAGGAAGCCCAACTTTGGCTAGACACCCCCACACCTCAGAAACTCAAGTTTGGAGGATAACCCTTCCATAGCTCATAAGGGGTCTTATCTAACTTTTGTGAGGAACTCGGTTAAGAACATGACAAGCTGAAAGAACAGCTTCCCCCACATTTCATCAGGCAACCCAGAACTTACAAGCATAGCATTCATCATATTTTTCAAGGACCTATTTTTCCTTTCAGCTATACCATTTTGTTGGGGTACATAAGGAGCACTAAGTTCATGAATGATTCCCAATTTCTCACAATGGTCATTCCAAGAGAAGTTCTCATATTCTCTACCCCTATCAGACCTAACCCTCTTGATTTTCCTATCAAGTTGGTTTTCTACCTCGGCCTTATACTTCAAAAAAGCTTCCCCTGCCTCACTTTTGGTCTTAAGAAGGTATAACTTAGTGAACCTCGAGTAATCATCAACAAAGGAAATATACCAGAATTTTCCTCCTCTACTTCTAGTGTTCTGAAAGTCAGCTAAGTCTGTATGAACCAATTCTAGAAGTTGGGTGGTCCTTTGAGTCACGTTTTGCAAGGTTTCTTGGTAAATTTTGCTTCAACACAAATAGGACACTTAGAAAACTCGGTTGAGGACAGATTAGGAATCAATTCTAAGGTCCTTAGTCTCTTAATAGAAGCAACATTCACATGTCCTAATCTACCGTGCCATAAATTTAAAGACTCAGCAATATAAGCAGAACCACAAACAGTTTTATTAATAGCAGATACAGAAGAAGCAACATTTAAAATAAACAAACCCCCACTCAGATACCCTTTCCCCACAAATTCCCCACCACGAGTCATTACAACCTTGTCAGCCTCAAAAACAATTTTCAAACCAGCTTTGTTTAACAAGGCACCAGACACTAGGTTACGACGCATAGTAGGAACATACAAGACATTTGAAAGGGAGAGGGTTTTTCCAGAGGTAAGTTTTAGAGTGACCTTTCCATGTCCAAGCACTCCAGCAGTTGCTGCATTCCCCATGTAGACGCACTCACCTTCTGTTGCATCCTGGAAGTCATGGAGCAGCTCCTTGTTCGAACAGAAATGCCTTGAAGCCCCGGTGTCCAGAATCCAGTCAGAACGATTTTCGACCAGATTTGCTTCAACAACCACAGCAGCAATAACTTCATCCGAAACAGCAAGGTTAGCTTGAGGAGTTTCTTTTTGGACAGAACCTTGGCGTTGAGGAATTGGTAAGCCTTATGATCAGGCTTTCCACACACATAGCATACAAAAGTCCTCTTTTGAATCTTACCACTTGGTTTGTTCACTTTTCCTTGCTTCTTACCCTTGTTGAACACCTTCTTACCCTTACCCTTGAACTTGTCAGAACCTGGCGCAGCAGCAGATTCCACCAGATTGGCTTTGGTAACATTGACAAGAACCGAGTCCTGATTATCCTTGATTCGGTTGGCCTCTTCGATCCTCATATGACTGATTAGATCCTGAAGAGACAGGAACTCTTTCCTATGTTTCAGATTGTTACGGAACTCCCTCCAGGAAGGAGGAAACTTTTCCAGCAGAACATTGGCCTGGAAAACCTCACAAATTTTCATGTCCTCATTTAAAACATCAGCACACAGATTCTCATAGACATGAACTTGGTCCATGACAGGTTTGTCATCAACCATTTGGAAAGCCAGCCACTTTCCTACAACGTACTTTTGTTTCCCAGCATCATCAGCCCCATATTTTTTCTCAAGGGCTCCCAAATCAGTTTAGACGACTTATGAACCATAAACAAATCAAACAGATTATTAGTCATCAGATTAAGGAGATGGAAACGAACTGTTTTATTGTCTTTTTCATATTTTGTAATTGCATCCTCATTCTGCTTAATAACAGTAGCAGAAGGAGAAGTTGAATCAGCAGAAGCCGTAATGGCAGTAGGGCAATTGTTGAACAGGACGTAATCAACATCCATTTGCTCGAAAAACATAAGAAGTTTTTGAGCCCAGCGTTTGTAGTTATTTCCATCAAAAGACTCAAGTTTGGACAGATGAGCCATTGATTTGGTTGAACTTTCTGCCATTGCAAATAATAATAATTGCTTTTAAATTGTTGGAATAAAAGATTCGCAAAGGCAGAAATTAAGCTTTCAAAAACTGTGCCGTGATAGGAGATCACTGACTTGAAAGCAATTACGGCCCGACACTGGTGGTTATCGAACGTGGCCGGAATGCTCCCCAAGGTTAACACAGTAGCTAAGAATGCCACCACTAGCAAACTGAGCTTTGGAGATTAACACGAAAAACCCAGGAAGAGAGAAGAGAAGAGGAGAGAAGGAAGAAGAGAGATTGTGTTTGTGTGTTCTTGACTGAACAGAAGGCACTGATTTTATAGGGAAAAATCAGGCCAAAAACGGGCAACAATCAAGACAGAATTAATTGGGCGGATAATTAGGGATTGCCATGAATAATGTAACGGTCAAAACGTTACAGAATTCCAACAGCCACACACGCATAGCTCCCGGGTCCAAAACTTTAGTTAAGTTAAGGCCCATGGCCCTGGCCCGGTCCGGGCGGCGCGCGTGTGATAGCAAGCCCAAACCAATCATATCATCCAACCACAAAAGCATCTCTAGAACCAACTCAATAGATGGAAGGAGGGAGGAAATATATAAACATGATGAAATTCCTCCCACAAGCAATGTGGGACAAACAAGAAAATGAGCCAAGGTTTTTCCAAGCCTTTACTCCAACAGTACTTAAGGTGCTTTATTTACAATGAGATGTTGATATTTGATGGAGCGGGTTTGCTTGCACTCCAAATTATAATTTCCATGCATGAAGAAATCTTTTTCTTAAATTCGTTGTTGAAGAAGACACTTTTGAAAATCCTGGTCCTTGTTAATGTCACTTTATCAGTTGCGGATGAGACTACTATTAAGAGCTTTGACATTTCAAATTAAACTGCCTTCAAATGGTTTTCAAAATCAAAAACTGCAATTGTTATAATTCTAAGAGCTGCTAAATCAACATGTCTTACCATGATAAACATGTAAAGTATAAAATGGTTCATAATAACCCATCCTAGTTGCCCATTTTTAGTACTTGATTAAAATTCAAGTGCTATATAATATATGTATGCTTAACTTCCTACAATCCTTTTTTATTTTAGGATTCTACTGCTGCCATCTTACTTTTTGGAAGGATTGGAGAAGCAGAGAACTTTGTGAATGCTAACATCCATTAAGGGTCAGGTAATCATATATCTTTCTGGCACTATTATCACTTAGTTCAGTTACTCATGCGTCCTAAGTGCTTTCTGTATGAACCACTTAAGCATTCGCATCATCATTGGTCCGCTTTAGTCAGTAATAAGCAAAACTATAGATGTTTATTTGGAATATATGATGCATTGGGCCTGAAAAAATTACATCGAGATGGTTATGTAGATTCATAAAGAAAGGTTATTAGACGATTATGGAATAATTTTCTACATATCTCTTCCTTTGGCATGAGGATCAGTTATATCATTATATCATCTTATCATGACGTGAAGATGTAATAAAGTTCTGTTTGGGAGTGAACTCTGAATACATTTGCTATTTTCATGCCCTAATATAGTGATATCCATAGTACTCTAGAGGCTTTATATACTTCCCTAATAATTTCTCCAATCATATGTACCTTACGACCTCTGACCTGAGTTACTATCACGCTTATTATTCAGAGAGCAAGTATTAGACGACATAATCTCACATTAATTTATTGTGGAACATTAGAAGTTACCATCCCAAAAAGTAAAGTGTCGCCTTCAAAATAGGAACCTTGTTCTCACAATAAGTTATGGTAAGACTTATTATAAAATAGATGTTGAAAGGGATTGTAGCCTATTCTTTTCAGCTTGAAAACTTTTTGGTCTAATAAGTTCATATAAGGGCTAGTAAACCCAATTCACAACTATAAATAAGTTTAGGTAAGACTTAACTAGTTTGATTGGTTGAGCACTTGAGGACCTATTAGTTGTCGTCTAAAGAAAAAAAAGAAAAGAAAACCTAGATCTAATTACAAATATAAAGAGACTAATTTCTATTTGGTGTTTTTCTTCTTCTTCTCCTATTCTCCAAAAAGCCTCGTTTATAATTCTTCCATCTTTTCTATTCACCAAAAAATTTAATTTAGCACAGGGCCCCTAATTTTATGAGACGACCCTGGGTTAGAATATATGTTGGATTTCAAGTGTATATATACAAACTTAGAGTATGAAGAGTATACGGTGAAATTAGCTGTCTGGACCAAAATTTCTGGTTAGCACAAACAATATTGGCAACACAAATTTAAGACGCATTATTAAGCTCTTTCTGAAACAAGCTGGATGGCTAGATATTTTAGGAGAATATAACTTGGAATGGGAGCATAAGCGTAAGCACTACCATACTATCCCTGATGCGATACTTTTAACTGTAGATGCCACGAGATGATGGCTCTTTGAACAATATTTGTGTCACATTACATGATGAAGGTCGGAGCTGCTTACTTATGACTAGTTTAGGAAAAAGCATATGATAAATCGTGCCTTGTTCAGGGAATTTTATATAAGGATACTTAAGGTGGTTTTGGGGAGCTTGAGACTGTTGTTAAAGAGTCAAGCTAATGGATTATGGATAAATCTGTTAAAGGGTGGTGGTGGTTTGATGCTTTATGTTTTCCTTTCTTTGTTCTTTGTAGTTGTAGTTGGTTATGATTTTGGAGTTTTGACCCACAAGGGTGGTTTTCAGTTATTACTTATTAATGCTTTTTGAACTACTCTGATTAACAGAGCATAGACATCATAAATTTCATTCATTGATTAGATTAATGTTGGACTACAGTCCTGTAATGTTACTTTAGCAGATTATTTACAAGAGACTCGGAGAAACCAATTAGAACTCCATATATACTCCGTTATCTATTAATATACTTTTTCATGGACATACTCTATTATTTGGGAGGGCCCGGTTTGGCCTTCAAAAGTAGATAGAGGAGATGATGACGATTCCAAGATGTATCCATGTGACATGTGGATATACATATAGCTTCTAATTTGGTTATGTCATCTCTGGAAAGAAGCATCAGGCGCACCTGGTTCCTCGGTATCTAGTGGCATCCATATACGGCAAAAGGAAGAAATTTTTCTCCGTCAGTCACTTGATGCTGAATTGTCTTAATCGGGCCGTCAACAGCCATCCCGGGTAGAGAAAGGTTTCATATGTCTAGTGATTCGGCAAAAAAACCGGACCGAACCCGGAAAGGAAAACCCCGATTCGAATCCGTTTGAAAAATCTGACTCCGAGTAGAAGGGGGTTCGGATTCGGATATTGCGAAGAATCCGACTACCTCTGACGAGACTCCTACTCATTTTAGACTCTTACCTCGACTCCGACCCGACTTTTTAGTCCGACTTGGACTTAAGTCTCATATTTGACCTTACCTAATTGGTTTATTTTCTTTCTTTCATTTTTTTCTACCTCAACTTCATAAGTAGTTTCCATCAAAAGGAAAAAAATACAGGAAAAAAAAAACTCAGAACTTTAACATGGCAATATTCAGCTGATTATTTACAAATAGAGCTTGGCGTAGTTTAATTGCTTCTTCTAGAACCATAAACTCTACATTTTTCTCTCAATCTCAACCTCGGTCTCTTCAACCTCGATTACACCATGGTAATTATTTTGAAGCTATTTGAGAGAGCTCTGGTGCACGTTTTGGTGGTGAACAGGTGTAAGTGCGTCGGGGAGAGAAATCGAAGGGGAGGGGGTGGGTGGTTGGGCTGGCGGGGGAGGGGTATGGGTTATGGTCGAGGGGAGGGGAGGGGAGGGGGAGGGGTTGCGGCGGTGGAGGGGAGGGGGAGGGGGAGGGGGAGGGGGTGGGGAGCTGGTGGACGGGAAGGGGATGGGTAGGTTAGGATTCAAACACTTCAATGGGGTTGGGATCAACAGCGAAAAAATTGAAGAGAGAGAAATCAAGGCAGGAAATCCAGTTGGAAGCGTAGGCACCTGCGAAGCAAAGAGTGGAGGGTGGTAGTTTTAGTGGTGATGCAGCAGTGGGAGGTAGGGTTGCCAGTGTTGGAGCTATTGTGGTGGAGAGAGAAATGTAATACGAGTGGAAATGTTGGCAATCGTCGAATCCTGAATTCTCACAAACCAGACGCGTAAATAGTGAATAAAGTTTGTAATGGAAACTTAACGGTAGGGGCAGGCCATGTATTTTTCAAAACCTCTGGGGCATCAGGTGAATTGTTGAAAACGTGAGGTACCAGGTGAATATTGTGAAACCTTAGGGGTTTCTGGTGAAAAAACCGAAACTTTTTTTATATTAAAAGATCAGAAATTCTGGTCCACCGGTGTAAATTCCGGTGCTGTCCGATCCAAATTCTGGTCCGACCCTGGTTGCACAGCCTTACATGTATTCACTAAAATCATTTTAGTCACATGCTCGTTATATTTGGTCATATATTTGTTGTGTGTCTTGGGGCATGTTAATTATATTATTAAAATGTGTTCATTGTATGTTTAAACGATTATGTTCATATTATTGTAAACTTGAACATTTTGTTTTAACTATTGCTCTTTTCTTTCTTATATCAGTTCATTTCGACTAGTTCAAATAGCTAATAATACGTTACAGTGTCGAAATCTCACAAATCAAATCAATTGGAAATGGGAGGAAGTTCGGAAGCAAGACTATATTGTTAATGAACTCAATAGTATTTAGTTAGCAATAAATATTATTTTGTAAGACTCTGGTGTTCATATGGGACATATTGTATTATTTTGATTATATGTCTACCTTTGGGTACATACTATATTTTGAATTTACAGTCTTTTGTAATTACTTATTTATCGATAATTATATAACTTTGGGTCATTCATTATAGATCGTATGTTGTTCATTGCAGAATCATATTTGTACATTACAAAGAATAATAATGACAACATAAATATTCATCACAATGAACATATAAGTAATTTGAAATAACATTTGAAGAACTTGGATTAACAAACTAACAATTTGAATCAACAGTAGGTTAACAATTTTAAATTTTGAAAATTCGTAAACATACTGAATTTCGGAATGAGTCGAAATGTTCAATTCAAAATTGCAATTGTTCATTCAACCGGAAGAATATGTTTATTACACTAATTTTTTAATAAAAATTCAATTGCAAATGTTCAATCAACAATAGCATGTGTTCATTATACTACAATGTACATTGGAATAACGGGATGTCAATTGATTTGCAACGCACATGGGGTGAAAAAGTTGAGGGAAGAGAAATTGAGGTGGATCCCACAAATGTTCAATCCAAAATTGCAATTGTTCACCGAAATAATAAAACGATACCGTTTTTGTACCGTGCGCACGTAAAGGAAGGTGCAACCGTGTGCACCTTCGAATTTGTGGAGAAGAATGCTCATCGTACGAGAAGAGGAAAGGCCAAAAAATATGACCTTGAGTTCGTAACACCAGGAAGAAGATTGGTAGTTATTAATGAGGTATTTCAGCTATTTTGCAACGTAAGTTTACCCGTTTTGACTTTTCACATTTATTGATGTAAAACTTTGATTAATAATATCTCTAATTATGTATTTGTAAAAATTATAAAAATTTGATATTCCAAAACTACATATTGAGACGAATTAAATGATATCCCACATGATTGTATTTTTTCCTTACATATTGAGCACAAATAATGATCAAAGTAACAATGATGAATAGTGTTATAAGTCAAAGTGAGTAAACTAATAAAGGACAGGGGGAGTATTTATGAAAAATGCGGTGCGCAAATTTGTATGTGCACTCGGGACTATGTAGCGGAGTGTGGTCCCGGTATAAAACGCGGATCAAAACATACAAAACGCGTAGACCATGTGTAAAATCTGTTAACGGATGAAAAGCAAGTCTGGATTTAACAATTGCAGCCTAATTTCGCACCCATATAGACTTTCAGTCAACTGGCTTAATAAATTGATTTTATTCATGCCTTATTGGTGTTATTACCTATCTGCCTTCCATTATGTTTTCTCAAAAATGAAATGTCTATTTGCCCTCATATTCTCTCCCAAAGATGTTCTTTTTTATTTTTTGTGTAGTTCATTTTCCTTTTTTTGTCCCTTTTTTGTGATTTAGTTGTATCTTCTTTTATTATATGTTCTTTTTTTTTATGACCCATGTTCTTTACAAAATTAAGAGGTATCACAAACATAAATAATAACACACAAAAATAACATGGATATATCAAACAAAGAACAACATATTAATTAGAAAAGAACATGAATATATCAAACAGAGAACAACATATTGTTTATAAAAGAACATGTCATATAATACCTGGAAAACAAAAAAAAATGATCATATTTGGAGAGAAACAAAAAAAAATTGTGAAAATAGTCATAACAACGAATAAAAATATAAAAAGAACATGAAGTTCTAAAACAAAGAACATCATACTGATTATAAAAGAACATGATATAAAATACAATAATGAATGACATATTGATTATAAAAGAACACATACATATAATAGTTGAGAAGCACAAATCTATAAAAATTACAATAATGAATAAGGACATTAAAAAATACATACTTTTTATCATCTCGTGAGAGTGATTTGCCGCAATTGTTGAAAAGTTATAAATGTTTGCCAAAACAAAAATTAATATATAATAGTAGTTTATTTAAAAAAAATAAATTAATGTGATGTTATCATCTAGTTGGAGTGTTTTGCCGCAATTCTTTTTTTTTAAAAAAATTATTTCCTTTTCTTGAAGATTGCGTTTGATATTTCAATCTATGGGTTTTGGAGCAGGACCACATAGAGGAAGGTGGTCTCTAGTCCACCATCCACGCTTTGCAAATTTCGGCAAAATCTTTGTTTTGCTGCTGAATTTCAATGGTTTCCGACTGGCTGAATTTATGTTTGTTGCAAGGTAGCTTGAATTTCACATGATGAAATCAATAAAGACAAACCCTTGAAGGAGAGAGAAGAATAAGATGGAGATAGTGGTGAGGAAGAAATGGAGGAAGATGAATGTTCAGCGCAAGGTCATTCGTTGGGGTATGCGAAAATTGCGAATTATGTATTTCATTATTTCGTTGCATAAGAAATTGTGATGAATGTATTAACTACAACTTTTTCTTTGGGGATTTGTTAGTTTATATGAATTATGGAGGCTATGAATTATGGTTCTGCGAGAAGAAGTAGAAAGGTATATTATATTGGTGGCTGATATGCTTATTTAAGTATTTGATCTTTTCTCTATATGAAGAATGGTTGCTTTAGCAATCTAAGATCATCTATAGGAAGTTAGGAACGTAGTGTTTGAAGAAAGGGAAACATAAGAAAAATAAGACATAAGCAATATCTCTATTTGAATTGAATACTATTTGTGCATGTGATTAAGGAATTATAATAATTTATGGTACTATCTGGCTGTAATATGAATAATTATTACTTTCGGAAATATCGGAATCAAGTATTTCATTTGAAGTATTTGCTTTTAATTTATAGATCGGTTTGAATTAAGTGGTCGGTGGTCAATAGTGACCCAGCATCATATGTAAATTCTTGGATCTATTGATGGCTACTTTCATTTCTTGCATTATCGGAGCAAGAAGACTGTATGTTGGTTGTTTTTCTAATGGTATTGTCAAGATTGAGTTTTCATGCAATATGGAATGTTACGGTTTGTTGCTTTGAATTCATCAGCAGGATAATTATCTAGTAAAATTTATACACTAGGGTACAATTGTACAAAAGTAAAGGGAAATCATGAGAGTATTTGAAGTAGTACTTTAATTTGATAGTGGATACTTCATCTTTTCCTTTTGCGTATTGTTAGTCTAGTGCCAAATTTGTGACATTGTCAGCAAGGATTAGCGCTTTGGGTGATGATGGTTAGGCTAATTGAGGAGCTTTAATTTACTTTATCTTCATTACATCGAAAATTATGCTTAACTGGTTTCCGAGTTTGTGGACCAAGCAAGCCTATTTGTAGCTGTAATGATGTATCTATGTGCAATTGGGTATTTCTGGAGCATGAACGTTGGTGGTACGAGGTAGGGAAGGAAATGAAATTCACCACTAAAACGAACGTAGATTGCAGTAGAAGATAGCGGACTTAGGATAAATAAATGACTTGTGGATTTTCTATCCAAATAGTCTTTCTAGAATTCTAAAATTTTCCAACTATGTAGTTTCCTGATTGTATCAGGAGTGAGTTATCTGGGTTTTGGATATGATCTCTCCAAAAGGCTGCTATTGTGGTGATAAAATGTAGACTTGTCTTGTGACATTATGCATCTTGAGCTTGGAATTCCTGAACCGATCTTGCGTTTTTTCAGTTATAACTTATAAGTGCTTTTGATGTAACCTGGTGAACAGGTCATAGATAACATAATTTAATATCAAAAAGTTAAAGAGACAGATCATAGAAGATAAGCCAATGCAATTTTATTAATTGATTAGATTGTGCATACATATTAGACTAAAACCTGCTGCCTGCTGCCTGCTGCCTGCTGCCATACCATACATCAGCAGCTTTTTTAACTGAGACTCGGACTAACTAACCAACAAGATCAGAACTCATGCTTGATTATTTGCTAACCCATATAATATCATCGGTTGCCAAGAAATGGCATACCGGAGGGCCTGGTTTGGCCTTTAAAAGTATAAAGAGGAGATGATGAGGATTCCAAGAAGATGTATCCATGTGACATATGGATATAGCTTCTAGTTTGGTTCCATCATCTCCGATAAGAGGCACCAACCGCACCTGGCTCCTAGGTATATAGTGGCATCCGTATGTGGCAAAAGGAAGATAATCCTTCTTGTGACATCCGATCAGTTGATGTCGTATTGTCTTAGCTGGGCCTTCAATCGTGTAGAGTTGCCATTTGCCAGCCGGGGTAGTCATAGGCTTCACATTGGTACCCATCAATCCTGCGACAAAGCTAAGACAATACGAAGCCTATGACTACCCCGGCTGGCAAATGACAACTCTACACGATTGAAGGCCCAGCTAAGACAATACGGCATCAACTGATCGGATGATCTCTCCTCTCCTTGCACCTTGGGTCCACATATATCAGGGTGGCTAGCAATAGCATATGGGCTCACCAACTTTGGTAGTGCCTTTTTCTGTAGTCTAGCAGATCGAGGCCCTTCATTTGTGAAATACAAGGGAAACTTTTTCCCAATGACGTTAATGTCATCATATTTATGGAAAACTGTGAGATTTATGGAATCCAAATTTATGTTTGAGCTTGCAATAGAGACAAGTTTGTTCTTTGTAAGATAATGGTTAAGTCGTTTCATATTCTCAAGGCCCCCCAATGCAAATCAGTCTCCATTCTCTGTATCGATAAAAAAAAAAAAGATGTTAGAGAGAGAAAATGCTCCTCAGCCCTTGAACCCTAGCAAAAAGCCCCAATTTAATTTTTCCCCAAGTCATGCTTCCGATCTCCTCTTCTTCCTCCAATTTTTCATCATTATCTTGTCTGCATCTTATCTCTGTAAGTGCAAACGTCTAGTTTTTTGGTTGCTTCTCTTTGCAACTCTTAATCTTCTCTTTAGTCGCCCTAGTTATTTTGCCCCAAATCAATTTTATAGCTTCTGGGCTAATTCATCATCATCTCGAGTCTCGAGGTGTAATTATGATCCTATTTGGAGTGTTAATGTGTTTAATTCATCTCAAGTTATCTCTCAAAAGTCGTTTAATTGGATTAGAGGTTTTCTTTTTCTCGAATTTATCTTTAAATCCGTCGGGGAAATTAGGGTCCTGAGGAGCTTTGCATTTAATGCTTGTGAGTGGTCTTTTCTTTTTTCTGGTTTGGTGTGCTGCAGTAGAGTTTCCTCTGCTGTTATTGGGCTACTTTTGGTGTTTCTAGGGTGTTCGTCTGCAGACCTACTGTTGCAGAGGAAGTTCGGTAGTCTCTCTTCGAGTTTGCTTGCATTAATTGTGATGGATTCACTCATTATGCAAGCTGTTGCCCAATCCCAGGCCGATTACTCAAGACAGGTATATCATCAGTTCTATAAAAGGTATGATTTGGTAAGAATTGTATTCATTCATTCTATTCTCAGTTTTTCTTCTTCCTTAATATGCTCTCTGTCCAGCCTTAAATTCTTTCAGAATTCGTTCTCATTTATTATGGCTACTCCCCCCTCCTTTAAAGATGTTGTTACTTCTAGCCCTAATTCTGCTCCTGCTGATTACTTATTTTCTGAAAAACCTTTAACCCCCCTCTGAAAACCCTTCTGGTAGGCTGTCTCTTGCCTCTGACCCTCCCCCCCCTCCTTCCTTTCCTGAACTTGTGGTGTTAGATGATCTCCCCCAAGTCAAACTTGATATAGAACACCTCTCAAATCATGTTTTTTGCTAAAATGTTTCGGCCCCTCTTGTGATGTGCGTACTATTAGAGCCCGTACAAAATCTGATTGGAAGTTCATCCAAGGTGAAGTTGATTACCTTGAGATGGGCAATAATTGGCTGCTTTTGAAGTTTTCTAATCCCTCTGATGTGTCTCTTGTCTGGAACGAGCGCCCTTGGCATGTTCAGGGTGATTTGCTTATATTACAGCCTTGGAAACCCTTTTTTGATCCTTATCTTGAGGAGATAAAATGGGTTGACCTGTGGGTGCGCATTCCCCGCTCCCAACTGAGTTGCTTAATTATGATTCTATTGCTAACTTATTATCTGCTAATGACATTGGGGCTCTGATCAGGCTTGATCAAAGCTCTCTGTTGAAGAATAAGATTCGGTTTGCACGTGCATGTGTGCGTGTGAATATCCAAGGTCCCTTTTGGAATTTGCTGAAGTATGCAGGGTTGGTGATCTTGTGCATGGGTATGTCATTTGGTATGAAGATTTTTCTTCTGGTTGTTCCTTTTGTGGGGAATCTTCCCATGAAATTGATATTTGTCCTTTGTTGGTTTTCCCAAGAAAGAAATAATGGTGCAGTTGCTTAAAAACCCTAAACAAAAAGACTTATTTTTATCTATGGCTAAAGCCTCTGGGCAAGCAATTCATGAGTCCACTGCTGAGCAAGCTAAAGTGGTTCATGTGCAGTCTAAACATTTTAAGAAGCACCATGTCCCTTCTTCTCTGCCTAATTCTAAGTCTGCTGTTGGTATTCTCCCTACTCCTAAGACTACTGGTATTGTTATTAAAGATTCTGTGCAAGCTGTTCATGTTAATGCAGGAAACTCTCTCCCTCCTCCTCCTATTCATGGAAAAGGTAAAGGCAAGCTGATCTTTGTGAACCCAGTAATTTCAGATGATTCCTCTGATGATGAGGCAACTATTCTGGCCCCTCTAGTCCCTCTCCACCGCCCGCAACCTCCTGGGCTTGAGACTGAATATGCTGGGGAGAGTCTTTCCCCCAGTTGCTCCCCTACTCCTCTGCGAGTCAACTGCCCCTCTGAGCTGCTGAGTGAAGCCCAGCTTCAGGCTCACCACTACCTTACTGAGCCATGTCTGGGACTGTCTGCTACTGGTAAGGATGATGATACTATTTTTTTGGTTGACCCTGCTGGCTCAGGAAGTCTTGGTGAGCTTAGTCCCCTTAATGCTGGTTTTTTTCACTCTCTTCATTCTGATAGCTCCATTGTTAAGCATATTGAGCAACTGGGGATGGATCCCTCTCTCCCAGTCATTCTCTCTTCCCAATCTGGTTCGGTCCGGAGGAGAGTTGATGACATGGAGAGTGATGATGCAACCTCTGCTCTGAAGAGGAAGAGAAATTAATCTGGGTAGCCTCCTTTTTTGTCAAGTAATCATGATTTAAATAGTTTAAATATGTCGATTGCTTTTTGGAATATTAGAGGTGCTAGTAGAAAAAATGCCATCTCTGAGGTGAAGGACTTTTGTAAGAGTTGTAATATAAAGATTATGGTAGTTTGTGAAGTTAAATCCCAATCCCCCCCTCTGTAAGCATTGCGCACCAAGCTGGTTTTCATAATTTCGATTTCATCCCCACCATAGGGTTCTCAGGTGGGCTTTGGCTTTTTTGGAAGTCTTGTAATATTAATCCCTTTTCTTTATCTGTCGTTTTTAAGTCTTCTCGTTTTATTGCTGCTACAATTTCGTTATCTAACTCCCAGACTACTTTCATTGCTGTGTTTATTTATGCGCCTGCAAAAAAGAATTTTAAGCCTGAGTTTTGGTCTGAATTAGAAACTTATGTGGCAAGTCTTTCGTTACCATTTGTGATTATTGGAGATTTTAATGAAATTGGTTCCCCATTAGATAAGCTTGGGGGGCGTCTTTTTGTCAATCTAGATTAACTGTACTAAATCAGTTTTCCTCTCAAGTTGGCTGTGTGGATCTTCCTTTCTGGGTGCTCGGTTTACATGGAGGAAGAAAAAAGCTGGTGCTAATAATATTCTTGAACGTTTGGATCGGGTAGTTGCTAGCCCAAGTTGGTTAGCACTTTTCCCACAGGCTAAAACTTCTCACCACCCATTTTCTTCCTCAGATCATTGCATCATTTCTCTTAATTACTTTACTTCCCAGACTCATAAGGCTCCTCCATTTCGATTTGAGAAAATGTGGTGCTCCCGTAAAGACTAGACTGATGTGTTAGTTAAAAAAACCTGGTGTTCTCGTTTTTCTGGCTCTTTTATGTATTGCCTTACCAAAAAATGTAAGCTCCTCAAAGAAAAAACTAAATGTTGGAACAAGAGCCAATTTGGCAACGTGTTTCGTCAGCTTCGTATGGTGGATGATAAATTGGCTCTTCTTCAAGCTAGTCTTCTTCATAATCAAATGGATGAACAACTTAAAGTGAAACAAGACCTTTTACTTCTTAAGAAAGAAAAATTATTAGCTTTTGATCGAGAATATTGGAAACAGAAAAGTAAATTGTACCTCTCTAAAGGGGATGCTAACACGAGTTTCTTCCTCATGCCCATGCTTCTATCCGCCGAAATCGCAATCAAATTAAAGATTTTATCACTAAGGATAACATCCCTCTTTCGGCTCCGGCTGAAATTTCCCGTGCAATCACATTAGAATTCCAGGCTCGATTTATTTCCAACCCTCAATGTCACTTTAATAGACAAACGGATTTCTCGACCATTTCTCCTATTATTTCGCGTGAAGACAACGATCTTCTTGTGGCAGATGTTACTGGGTTAGAAATCCAGGCGGCAACTTTTGATTTAGCCCCTGATAAGTCTCCCGGCCCTGATGGTTTTCCGCCGTTTTTCTTTCAAAAGTATTGGACACTCGTCGGAAACTCTGTCATAAGGGCGGTCAAAGCCTTTTTCCATTCTGGAAGAATTCTAAAGGAAATTAATCATACCTTCCTTGCGCTTATCCCTAAAATTGATAACCCTGCCTCAGCTAATCATTTTAGGCCAATTAGCCTTTGTTCCACTATTTACAAGATTATTTCCAAAGTCATTACTAATCGCCTCAAAGGCGTTATGGGGAAGATCATTCACCCTCTGCAGGGGGCTTTTGTCCCGGAACGTCTAATTCAAGATAACATTCTCCTAGCCCATGAAGTCTTTCACTCTTTTCGGAAAAAAGGTGGTGAGTCGGGTTGGATTGCAATTAAGCTAGATATGGAAAAAGCTTATGACCGTCTAGAGTGGCCTTTTATTCTTGAAATGCTTGCCCAACTGGGTTTTTGTTCTCGCTGGATAGGATGGATCAAGGAGTGTATCTCCACTACCTCCTTTTCGGTGCTAGTGAATGGGGTGCCTGGGGACTCCTTTCAAGCTTCTCGGGGGATTCGTCAAGGTGACCCCCTATCTCCCTATCTGTTCATTCTTAGTGCTGAACTGTTGGCGCGTCAATTAGCGCTGGCCAGCAGTCATCGGGATAAATTAATTGGTGTTACGCCTGGTCATTCGGGGATTCGCATCCCTTTCTTGACTTTTGCAGACGATACTATGATCTTTGCTAAAGCCTCGGATGCTAGCTGTTCACTGATTAAAGATATCCTTGATAGATATTGCTCTCAATCCGGGCAACTGGTTAATTTTCATAAATCGTCCTTTCAAGTCACAGCTAATGTGTCTGAATTTGCCAAACGTAATTTTGCTACCATTCTAGGCATGGATGAATCGCAGGACTTAGGGGAATATTTGGGATGTCCTATTATTTCCTCTCGAGTGACAAAAGAAACTTTTGGTAAAGTCACTTCCCGAGTGATTAATCAATTACCTAAATGGAAGGCCAACTCTCTTTCTCAGGCAGGCAGAACAGTCCTTATCCAGTCCAATCTGGCCACTAAAGCTAACTTTCAAATGCAAAGCTTTTCATTACCTAAATCAGTTCTTTCTTCTCTTGACAAATCTTATCGGAATTTTTTCTGGAATAAGGATCCTTCCAATGGCAATTCTAACCTCATTGGTTGGGATAGAATTTGTAAACCTAAAAAGTTTGGTGGTCTGGGTCTTCGAACGGCTCGTGTTAATAATGTTGCTTTACAACTTAAATTGCTATGGAAATTATTAAAGGATGATCAAAGTTTATGGGTTAAGCTAGTTTCCAAGAAATATATTAAGAATGGGTCGCTACTTTCTCATAGAGTCCCTTCGCTAGCCTCTTGGCAGTGGAAAAATTTGATGAGATTAAGGGAGGTCTTTTCCCAAGGGCTTCGTTGGCAGCTTGGGGATGGTCGGAGCATTAGATTTCTGGGAAGACAATTGGATTTTTCAGTATCCGCTGGCGTCCATAGTTCTCCCTCCCCCGGGCTCTTCTAATCTTTTGGTTAGTTCTTTTATTTTGCCTTCTCGTTGTTGGAATCGACCCTTGTTAACTAACTTCCTCCCTAGTCATCTAGTGGATACCATCTCTGAGTGCTTCATTCCCGTTCATTCTCATCCGGACTCTCTGCTCTGGGGCTTGTCAGCGGATGGTGAATACTCGGTTAAATCAGGGGCTCTTTTAGCCCAAGGCGCTTCCTCTGTCACTCTTGTTCCCATTGATTATGAGTGGATTTGGTCGCTTTCGGTTCCTCCCAAGGTTAAGTTTTTTCTTTGGAAAGCTTGCAATGATGGTCTCCCCACCAAAGATCGTCTTGACAGGAGTCACATCTTTGTCCCCCAAGATTGTCCTTTTTGTAATCATCACTCTGAAACTATTATTCATCTCTGTTTCCTTTGTCCTTTTATGTTAGATACTTTTGCTAAGTTGCATGAGGCCTATGCGTGGCCTGCTCTACCTTCTATTGACCAAGTCCAGATTTTGTTTTAGCCATCTCATCAACCATTGCTTTGCTAGTTTATCTGCTTCTGAGTTTAACCTTTTGGCAAGGATGGTGGTTTATTTGGTTTTTTAGAAATCAAGTGCTCTTTCAGGATTCCTCCTCCTCCCCTCTTTCGGCAGCGGTTGTTATTCATCGCTTCTCTCAAGGGTGGTTGCGATCGGGGCTTGTTGATGGTGGCTCCCCTTCTCGTCCGGGGACTCGGTTGGTTAAAGTCCCCCGTTCGGGTGATGCTGTCATTTGGTCCCCCCCCCTCTCCGGGTTGTGTTAAAATAAATTTTGATGGTTCGAAGCTGCGCAATGGCCAGGCTTCTTTTGGTTTTGTTATTCGTGATCATCTTGGTGAGGTTCAGGTTGCGGGAGCTAAGTCGTTAGGTATGTCTTTGTCGATTCTGCAAGCTGAGGCCTGGGGTCTTCGGGAAGGTGTTCGTGCAGCTCTGGCTCTTGGCTTCTCTGTTATTATTATAGAAGGGATAATCTTGCAGTCATCAATGCCCTCAAAAAGGCTTGGAATGTTCCCTGGGAGATCGCAATATTATTTGTATGTAGTAGATGTGGAGCTGCGGCGATTCCAGAGTGTGCAAATTTTTCACATCTTTCGGGAGGCTAATAGAGCGGCGGATTTCTGGGCCAACCGTGGTCACGTTACTCCTTCACTCGTGTACTCTTTTCCTCCGTATGTTTGATTTCTCTCTTATCATCCGAAAGGATGTTTTAGGCTGGCCTCCTGATTAAGGAGGTCCGTCTAAGTTTTCTTTTCCTTATCAAAAAAAAAAAAAAAAAAATATTCTCAAGGCCCCCTCCACCCGCATACTTATCCTTTTCAGTAATAATGTGATATAGTGGATTGAAGTCTCCGGAACTTTCCACAGGTGTGAACTTTTCAGTGAGCTGGTTATAGAATTCATCGAGGTTATTGGCTAATAAGATAGGGAGGAGAAAAAATGAAATTAGCAAATATATGACTGCCATTATGAGTTGTGTAATCTGATATTGTGGTAGTTTGAGTTGTGAACTACATGCATGGGGGATTTATAGAAATATCTTCCTGAGGGTTTTTTTTTCTTAGGCTTTTGCCTTTGCCTGCCTTGAATGACTATTTGTGGCAACTCCAGCTAGCTAACCTTTGTTTCTCACTCACCTGATACTATTTGTGGCACAATGCCAGCTAGCTAACCTATGTTTCTCACCTCACCCTTCTAACATTGGACCAGGATCCTCATTACTACACTCGTAGTAGTAATAGTAGGACGGTGAAAAACCGACCCTAACCCGTTTATTGAATCCAAACCTGATCTGAAATAAGCGGATTTGGGTTGAGATTTTTTATCCATTTGAGTAAATTTGTTGACATGACTTACCCATATCATTAAATGAGTTAGGTTAAGGTTGACATTCTCAACCCGAAATTAACCTGCTTTGACATGTTTAACTTGTAAAAATACAAATTTCCGAAAAAGTTGTTTTAACATTGGTGAAAATTTTAAAAATACTAATTGTAGAACACAAATACTGAAAAGAAAATCTAATCATGCATACTTTTATGTGAATTTATTGTTGAAAACTAATAAATTCTAATAAAAATTTAATAGTAATAAATATGTAAATGGATTAAACGGGTTATATGCTTAACCCGTTTAATAAACAGGTCAGGATAAGGTTGAGTTTTTCAACCCGTTTATTAAACGGATTAGGTTTGGGTCTGTTCAACCCATTTATTATTAACCCGGACATGACCCGACCTGATCTATTAATCAGCCCTAAGTAATAGTATATGGAATTAGTACGAATGAGTAGGAGGTGATGGAGTGATTAATGACTCATTACTATACTCGAATGTGCAATTATATTACTACACGCTAACATCTACACAAAAGAGGGAGTACATTGTTGTTCTTTTGTTTCGTTTCTAATTATGCTGAATTAACGAAGTTCAACCTGCAAAAATATCATAATTTTCAAACTCTAAATAGTATTTCATAATGAAAATTTGTGGAATTTGTTATAGTTTTTGTGACAAAACGCATTTGATGATATTTTTACGAAAATAATAAAAACTTGCAATAAGATTTCGGCAAAAAAGTCAAACTTTGAGTTATTGACCCTCTTTTTTCCCTCCCTTTATATGCGTTAATACAGCCTAAAAATTACATAAACGTGAGTGACTTTCATGCACACACACAAAGAGGGAGGTAAATGGGAGAGTCAATGATTGAAAGTTTGATTTTGTGGCCGGAATTGGACGACAAGGTAGGTATTTTGATAAATAGTGTCGTATAAGAGACTATATCTATGTATTGTGAATCTTAAAAATAGGTTTTCCCTTTCTCACTCTTTAACTTTCTGTCCTAAAAATCATTCTACCATCTATTCTCAACAATTCTCTTCAACAACTAACAAAGAAAAACGATCATGTCTTTCTCTCTCTTACCGTTTGACCTCACTTCACCATTTTTTTTCCTCATCATCCAATTACATTTATACATCAATTTTTTTTTTGGTTTATTTCTTAATAATAACATAATTATATGAAGTATATATCCATTAATAATTGATATTAATATAATAATGAATTCAGTTAGTGTTTCGAATCATTTTGATTCATTTTTCCAAAATGTGAATTGTTGAAATATCTTGTAGATTATAATTTCTTTTTTTTTTGTAAATGTAATTAATCATATTACCAACTAGAGCTGGCCATGGGCCGTGCTGGGCCTGACCACGGGCCAGGCCCGCGGGCTGAAGTGGAATACGGGCCGGGCCAGGCCCGTGGCCCATGAAACTCGTGCCGTGCCGGGCCGGGCTGAAATTATGGGAAACTTGTCCATGGCCCGGCCCGGCCCACGGGCCTGGCGGGCCGGGCTCGTGCTCACCGCGGGCTTGGTCCAAAAATCACAGTTTTTGAAAAAAAAATATTTGCAAGGCCCACGGGCTCGTGCCGGGCCCGGGCCGAAATCTAAAATCCCCCAACGTGCAAGGCCCACGGCCCATGTTACGGCTAGCGGGCCGGGCCGGGCCCATAGCGGGCTCGGGCCGGGCCGAAAACGGGCCGGGCTCGGGCAGCCCACGGGCCAGCCCGGCCCATGGCCACCTTTATTACCAACCAACAACTTATCATACGTGCGCGTATAAGTGTTACGAGTATTTTGGGACGCATGGAGTAATGCAAATTGTTTTCCCCTTACTTGAAAAGATAATTAACAGACGTTCGATTCGATACATTTCTTTTATGTCTCTATGAATTGCATGTTTGTAGCAATAGGGACAAAAAGTTTGCAATTTCAATCGACTAGGCGTGTTGTGGCGATTCTTTTAAGTAATATATATTGAGACGCCTTATGATCCCTTATTAACACTCTCTCGAACACAACTAGTACATTCCAAGATAACCTTTACTCGGACATCTTTAGCCTTAGCCGTGAACCTCCTTTGAATATTTGATTTAGAAAGGAACAAAATAAAAAATTTCCAAAAATAGAAATACAATACGAAATATTTTGTAGAAATCAATAGAGTAACAATAATTTATAAGTATAGAAATACTTCGTTATCAAATTCAAAAGGTTTCTAATTAGATTTTTAATCTCGTATTTCATATAAGTAACCGTCCATTGTTACCAAAGACTTCAATTTTGAAATCTTAAAAATCAGAGTTCCTCATCTTTAACGCCTCATATGAGCTAATTGTCTGTTTCAGTTTTTCCATTATGGCAATTGGCTTCAGGCAGGTTGTCACTTACCTGATATTATAGTAGTATTAATTATGTTACCTTTACTTTTCACAAAATTGCTTCAGAGTTATGGCCATGGCCCACATATATTTGGCTTCAGGCAGGAATTAGTCGGATAAATGCAATACTATTTCTTATGACCATGACCCACATATATTTTGATTATTTCTCTCACCCTTGGCAGTTGGCAGTTCCTATCATCTCCTTTTCTAGTAAAACATGTACATAAATGACATACACCCTTTCTACTTATAATACCCATTATCCCCTATTACAACTCGTGGTGGCAAACGGGTCATAACCGGTTCAATTTTGTATTCGGATTACTTTGGGGTCGGGTCATAACACGGGTCAACTTTGTGTATTCAGGTCGGGTCAATATCGGGTCCATTAAATTTCGGGTTATATCTGGTCGGGTCGGGTTAAGTCGGAATTTTAATCTAGCAAATAAATAAAACACATATAAGACTAATAAAATTAAGTGAAATAATTAATGGGAAGTAGCTAAGTCATATATAGGATTTCATTACAATTTTTTCCCTTAAATTTGTTTAAAAAATAACTAATATGACAACTTTTCGGATCGGGTTCGGGTCATCATTATCGGGCCAATTTCGGTTCAGGTTATATTCGGGTCTATTTACTTCTGGGTCATGTTATTTCGGGTGAAAACGGGTCTCAGACGGGTCAATGGGTAAAGGTCTATTTGCCGGCTATAATTACAACTACTTTTACAACAAATTAGCAAAAGAATTGTCCCACAAGCTAAGTCTCATAACACATTGGAGCCACGAGTTTGCGACTATTTGGAACACATGGAGTATGATTTAAACACTTCAGATTTTTGGTGCGAGTGATTTAAACACTTCACATTTTTGGTGTGAGTGATTAAAACAGTCAGATTAATGAGGTAATTGTAACTTTAGCTACACGAAGTCCACCACCTGAATGAGTAAGAAAGATTCTACAATCAATATAATACCATATTAGAAATTGTAAATAAATTAAAAAAATCTACTACTAGGCCTTTATCGTACACTCCTAACCAAATTAAATTAACTTACCCTCACAAATCAATGTATAGCGGAAGTAAGGATCGTATCCACATGGAGCAATGACACAAGTCGATAATTAACGCAAGCAATGTCCTACTAGGAGAAAAGTGATTAGAATATAGGGGAATTTGGAACAATGCACCAAAAATTACAATATGCAAATTAATAAATGAGAGATGAACACAATAGTAAAAAGCCTTGGACTCGATTAATATCCACTTCCAACCAAGTTTCCGATCATTGAACTCACAATCCTAACAAATCCTTTGGTCACCTATTGTAAAGCCTGGACTTTTATCTTCCTAGATCGTGGTTAAACAACCACGATCAGCGTGGTTTGAAACCTCTTACTATTACTTAACTTAAACGATTAGCACTTAAGTTCAAACCAATAGTATCATTAAAACCGAGGAACAATAGGATTGCCAATGCTATTTATGCAACAACATTCCAGCAATAAGTTAAAGTCTCCCTAAATTCAGCATCAATGTTGCAAATAATGAAGAATTTAGTATGGTGCCATTGAACAAGGAACAATAACAATCCGATTATGTCCCTAATTCTAGCATTAGATCATTCTGTAATACTCCGTATTTTTAGTAAGTTATTATCTATATTTTTAGAAAAGTTTTAGTTTTTAAAAAAGGTTTTATTTACTAAAAAGGCTTATTATTTATTAAAAAGGCTTTTATAAAAGATTTTGAGTATTTATAAATAAATTGTAGCCCAAATAAATATTGGGTCTAAGTTTACTAGTTTTAAAACCCAAGTACTTTGGTAACAAAATTTCAAAGATGTTTTAAAGAAATTTAAAAAGATTTAGAAAAGAAAAGAAGAAAAAAAAAAAAGAGGTTTTCAAAAGATTTAAAGAAAAAGGATTTATAAAAAAAAAAAAAAAAAAAAAAAAAGGAAAATTTCGGCGCATTCTCACGCCTTATCTGATGAAGCTTTGTTTACTTTGTTTTTATTAATTTTCCTTTTTGCTTATCTTTTTTTTAGTTATTTTAGCTTAGATAACTACGTATTATGGGGTAATTTATATCTTTTCCTAATCTAGTTGGATAAGTGTAAATATTAGTTATATCTTATCTAGATTAGTTTATCTTTTTCTCTAAATCTATCTTTTATTCCTAATCCTATTCCGATTCTACTTTTCCAACTAGTATAAATAGGGGTCTCCACCCATCATATTTTTCACACCAAATTTGAGAAATAAATCTCTTTTCTCAAGTTTAAACTCTCTCTCCCTTTTAGCCTACCTTTTCTCTTCTCCCTAGTAGTTATTAATTATTCAAGGTGCGTGTATTTGTAGATCTTTAATAATTGTTTTGCAAGTATAGTATCATGTTTTTAGGAAAATACTTTGGATTGAAATATATGTTTTTATGAGTTTATTATCAACTACATCTATTTTATATGAACATGTTTGAATGTTTATAAATTTTATTTATAAATTTTGAATTATGTCTTTCATTTAATATATTTATAAAGTTTTATCTTTGAATTTATATTCAGATATTTTAGAAGGAGTTTGATCTTTAGATTCACGTTTATATATTAAAAGGAGTGTTTTTGAACTATTATTATTTTTCAAAGGTTAACCTTGAGCAAGTTATTTTATTTATGCCTTTATATGGCTAAAGTTTTATATAAGAATTATTATTCTTTTTAAAGGAGGATTATTTCCGAAGGATTTTTATTAGTTATATGATCTTTTATGATCACAATTTATAAAGAGGCCACGGCTTGTTATTTATTAGCAAGAACGGTAGCTATTATATTATTTACCCATGTACTTTTTGTATAAGTCATGGGACAAGGTAGTTCCCCTCGTAATAGACTCAGTAAGGAATACTAAACTTGGGGGGTGTGCACACTTTAGGCAAGGTACCTAGGCAAGGAAAAAGGATTTTTATCAAGGTTATATACTTTATATTATATAAGTATTATCAAGTATCCAAGAAAGGTTTTTTGAAATTAAATATTTCAAAAGTTTGATTAAATAAAGAGTTTAAATTTCACATATACATGTACTCAGTATTTTTACTGACACGCTTTTGTTTTGTTTTGTTTTATGGCTTTGTCCCTGTGATGATGACCCTTTTGGTGAGCAGAATTTACAGGTTGATTGATGCATACTTCATATGGGGGAGCTAGTGAGGAATCATAATTAGTCAAGGAGTTGTTATTTTATTTTCTTTATTTGTATTGTTATATAGTTGTACAATAAAGTTTATATTAATAAAGAAAAGTTATTTAAGTTTTTCCGCTGCACTAGTTTCAAGTTCAGTTAGTAGTTAGTATTAAAGCCTTTAACGTTATCACGTGGCGGTAATACTCTCAAGTTTCTCAAGGAGTTTTATATTAAATAAGTTTTCCAAAAGAGAGAAATTTGGGGGTGTTACAAAGTGGTATCAGAGCTATGTGAAGCTCATTAAATTTTGAGGAGAAAGCAAACGTATTTTACAAACAAAAGAAAAAAGTTGTTTGAATATTGTATTTTCGAGTAAAGCTTACGAAAGGTTTTATAAAGTTCTTTTGTTCTCACTATATTATATTATTTTGATAATATATTAATATTTTCTCAAATAGTTTTCCTACAAAACTTGTCTTTAGTATCAGTATGTAATTCTTTATTATTTCAAGAATTTGAAAAATTTTCCTACTCAAATCGTATAACTTTTTAGTTGTTATAAACTACCTTTTGTACTTATTCAAATACCTTCTTTATTATGGTTATCTATTTTGAAGGCAATTATTTCTATTATTAATACCTTGAGATAGAGGTTTTTTTTAAAGTTAAAAAGTTATTTTTGAAAGTGTTATTTACTCTCTAGTGATTTTATTATTACATTTTCATCAGCAATGATTTTTATATTATTTGTATTACAAAGTTGGTAAATAATTTTAAGTCAAGTTTTAAGCCTTAGCGAGTTACGGGAGCGTAACTCCTTTTAAGAGGGGTAGAATACGATAGAGTTTCGCGCTTTTAACTTAAAACGCTATTTTTGACCTACTTTTGACTTATTTTATGAGTTATTATGTGAGCCAACTTATTTTTATAGAGAGTTTGTGGTATATGTGAATTACATGCTTTACTTCTTACTTGCTTGTTTCAAGTTTCGAGGACGAAACTTCTTTTAAGGGGGTAGTCTGTAATACTCCGTATTTTTAGTAAGTTATTATCTATATTTTTAGAAAAGTTTTAGTTTTTAAAAAGGTTTTATTTACTAAAAAGGCTTATTATTTATTAAAAAGGCTTTTATAAAAAATTTTGAGTATTTATAAATAAATTTAGCCCAAATAAATATTGGCGCTAAGTTTACTAGTTTTAAACCAAGTACTTTGGTAACAAAATTTAAAAATGTTTTAAAGAAATTAAAAAGTTTAGAAAAGAAAAGAAGAAAAAAAAAAAAGGTTTCAAAAGATTTAAAGAAAAAGATTTATAAAAAAAAAAAAAAAAAAAAAAAGAAAATTTCGGCGCATCCACGCCTATCTGATGAAGCTTTGTTTACTTTGTTTTTATTAATTTTCCTTTTTGCTTATCTTTTTTTTAGTTATTTTAGCTTAGATAACTACGTATTATGGGGTAATTTATATCTTTTCCTAATCTTAGTTGGATAAGTGTAAATATTAGTTATATCTTATCTAGATTAGTTTATCTTTTTCTCTAAATCTATCTTTTAGTTTCCTAATCCTATTCCGATTCTACTTTTCCAACTAGTATAAATAGGGGTCTCCACCCATCATATTTTTCACACCAAATTTGAGAAATAAATCTCTTTTCTCAAGTTTAAACTCTCTCTCCCTTTAGCCTACCTTTTCTCTTCTCCCTAGTAGTTATTAATTATTCAAGGTGCGTGTATTTGTAGATCTTTAATAATTGTTTTGCAAGTTAGTATCATGTTTTTAGGAAAATATTTTGGATTGAAATATATGTTTTTATGAGTTTTATTATGAACTACATCTTTTTATATGAACATGTTTGAATGTTTATAAATTTTATTTATAATTTGAATTATGTCTTTCATTTAATATATTTATAAAGTTTATCTTTGAATTTATATTCAAATATTTTAGAAGGAGTTTGATCTTTAGATTCAGTTTATATATTTAAAAAGGAGTGTTTTTGAACTATTATTATTTTTCAAAGGTTAACCTTGAGCAAGTTATTTTATTTATGCCTTTATATGGCTAAGTTTATAAGAATTATTATTCTTTTTAAAGGAGGATTATTTCGAAAGGATTTTTATAGTTATATGATCTTTTATGATCACAATTTATAAAGAGGCCACGGCTTGTTATTTATTAGCAAGAACGGTAGCTATTATATTATTTACCCATGTACTTTTTGTATAAGTCATGGACAAGGTAGTTCCCCTCGTAATAGACTCAGTAAGGAATACTAAACTTGGGGGGTGTGCACACTTTAGGCAAGGTACCTAGGCAAGGAAAAAGGATTTTTTATCAAGGTTATATACTTTATATTATATAAGTATTATCAAGTATCCAAGAAAGGTTTTTTGAAATTAAATATTTCAAAAGTTTATAAATAAAGAGTTTAATATTCCATATACATGTACTCAGTATTTTTACTGACACGCTTTTGTTTTGTTTTGTTTTATGGCTTTGTCCCTGTGATGACCCTTTTGGTGAGCAGAATTTACAGGTTGATTGATGCATACTTCATATGGGGGAGCTAGTGAGGAATCATAATTAGTCAAGGAGTTGTTATTTTATTTTCTTTATTTGTATTGTTATATAGTTGTACAATAAAGTTTATATTAATAAAGAAAAGTTATTTAAGTTTTTCCGCTGCACTAGTTTAAGTTCAGTTAGTAGTTAGTATTAAAGCCTTTAACGTTATCACGTGGCGGTAATACTCTCAAGTTTCTCAAGGAGTTTTATATTAAATAAGTTTTCCAAAAGAGAGAAATTTGGGGTGTTACACATTCATACAAAAAAACTAGTAGCACCCCTGGCATTATTATACAAATATCATGAAAACAAACACATGACACTTAACAATAACCAAGGGAGATATTAAGATAAAGAAGTTCTCACATATCAATGGTTAAAAGCTTCAATCAATCGATTCCAAGAAGATGTTTCAGCTAGAATCCACATACTAAACATTACAAATCACTAAGGAAAAGAGTGTTTGAAACCCTAGAAAAGTAAGTAGATAAAGTGTTCTAACCCTTGCTCTCGCTTACAATATGTCGATGAGAGAGAAATAACTAAATCCTCCATAAGGAAAACAAAACGCAAGTGGGCGGTTATAGCTGGGGTCGCGACCCGCGACGGCAAGGCATCACGGCCCGCGACACTGACCGCGTCCCGCGATGATCTTACTGCCCACCAAACTACAAAGCAACAAAACTAAGGAGGGGAAAGGGAAGAAATGCCATGAAAGGGGACTTGGGGACGCTTCTAATATGCTTGGACGCCACGCACACCAAAGATGTTTGGATGCCTTGAACTCGAAACTCGGAAGACTTTGACGCTGGGGTGCTCGTAAGCTTCGAATGAATCGCAGCTAGGAAGATCGGATGCATGAATGCCTTGGAGCTATGAAAGTAAGTCTCCGGAACGCAAAAGTGCCTCGGAAGATGCCATAACACAAAACTGCAGTAAAAACACCAAAACTCACGACAAGACTGGATAAACTCACTGATGCCAAACCAAACCAAAAACCCGACTCTAAGCCCAAACCGGCACACAAAACAACCTAAAATTCGCCTAAGATCGGCGAATAACTTAGACGCATCATCTACCTACAAAATAACAAATTCCAACTATCTCCTATCATAACTCTCCTATCACAACTACTTCTACAATAAATTAGCGAAAGAATAGGCCCACAAGCTAGCTCTCATAGAACTTTTAGCTAAGGCTTCGCTGGTATCCTGGAATGCAAAGAGCATGATTTACACTTTTGATTTATGAGGCCATTATAACTTAAGCTATTCAAAGTGCACCACCTAAATGAGGTATAAAGATTCTACAATCAGTCGATCAATATAGTACCAAATTGAAAATTGTGAAAAGGAAATATAGTACCAAATTGAAAATTGTGAAAAGGAAATCATTTTAACCTATGAATTAACAAAAATGGATGCGAAGTTGCTATGACATAGTGCATTTAAGCATACTTAGCAAGACTATGACCTGATCATTTAGTATTAGAGGTATTTGAATATGAGGACCTCTTCGTACACGCTGCTACAAGTTGGGAGAATGAGGATGACTTATTTTGTAACAATGTCGTAGGAGAATCATACTCCTGGACGACCCCTACAAAAGGCATTCCAGATACAATAAGTAGCAGGTAGAAAAACATTAAGCATCTTGCATCAATTCAATCTAAAATTCTAAAAATAGAAGTTTTTGATGGAGAGGTCATAGACTCATAGATAAGAGTGTTTATTTTTACCATGACTGAGCAGCAACACCATGTCGCTGTCAAGAACAGAAGTCATGCGATGTGCAATTGTGATTAGTGTACAACCATGAAAGTGTCGTTTAAGAGTTATTTGGATAAGATTATCTGTTGTTGTGTCAACGGAGGCCGTTGCTTCATCAAGGATCAACACCTTGCTTTTCTTGAGTAGTACGCGCCCAAGACAAACTAGTTGTTTCTGACCCATGCTCCAGTTCTCTCCGTTTTCATGAACTGTATGCATTGTTGCAAACAACAACCATTATTGGCATAAGTATGGTTATAGTATAATATAGACACTACTGTCATTAGAAAGAAACTAAGACTAACCATTAGAATCTAACTTTCTTTCCATCTTCCGGACTTGATCTCCAAGTTGACACTTATCCAGAGTCTACAAGTAGATTAATAAAACATTTGAGTTAGTACATATTGGTAATCTTTCAATCATAAAGCCAAAGGAAAAGACTCAAGACACGCACTCACATCCCATATTTGTTCATCGGTGTATTGCTCAAGCGGGTCTAAATTGCTTCGGAGTGTTCCCTGAAACATGGTTGGATCCTGAGGGATGATGCTGAGTCTTGACCTCAAATCTTCGAGTCCAATGGACGAGATATCAATACCATCAATCACAATCTGACCAGCTGTAGGTTCAACAATCCGGAAAAGTGCTTGTATTAGAGTCGATTTACCGCTGCCTGTTCTCCCAACAATGCCTGTTTTCATCGCTCCCGGAAATGTACATGTCACACCATGTAGCACGAGTGGCAAATGTGGAGCATAACGGACCTTTAAATTCTGAACTCTGATTTCCCCGTGTGATGGCCAAGAACAATCCGGTCTGTTTTCTTCTATAATAAGAGGAGCCTCACTAGGAATGGACAGGAACTGAAGGATTCTCTCCACTGATATCATTTTAGTTTGCCAATGGCATAAGGACCATATTGCATTTGGTAGGCGACTGTTTAAGGTGAGCCCATATGTCACAGCTAAGCCTGCAATTTCTGTACATGAAAAATAGAAGTGATTTTAGATTTATCAATCTAAAAGGACATAATTACATATAGGGATAGAAAAAGAAAAGCTAGAACATACCAGGATTTATTCTATCTGCAAAGTAGAGGGAGAGAACCAAAAGGAAGGCTAATGTAATGCAAGAGAATGCATCTAGTCGCAACATTAGCCATTTCATTACAGCAGCAAGATGGAAATCAGGGCGAGAATATGCATCTACTATTTTCATATATGTTAGCTGGAATCTTGATTCTTGATCAAAGCTCCTAATTGTTGTTATGCCCGAAATTGTTTCAGAGAAAAATTGAATGACTGGAGCTTCGCATATGCGACTCAATCGTGATAGTTCTCTTGATAACTGCATATAGGATTGCTGCATATGATAGAAGATTAGTGTTTCAGAATAACATCCAGGAGCAATTTTATTGTGTTTCAGAATTTGTGCAGCTAGTGCAGGTACGAACTTGGCTTTTTCTTTTTGAATAGCTTCTGGCTCAATAGAAAGCAGGAGCCTTCTAATAACTGTACTTATGCTTAAATCTTAAATAAGGGCCATAGGAAATGCATATATTCTTTGAGATCACATGATTCCAGAAGCTTATTAAAAATTACCTGATACCAGATGGAGGCAAATATCAAGGGGATGAAAATGAGCAAAACTTGCGATGTCACCATAGACATCACAGCAACGATTCCCAGAACTTGAATGGATTGAGAGATAAGGCCCTTTAGTAGCCATGGTATTCGCATCTCCACAACACTCTGATCTGTTGAGCACTATATGGAAGAATTTGAATCGAATTTAGTATTTGTTTGGACATAAAAAACAAACATGCATGAACAATCACTTACCCTGTTGAGAATTCTTCCAGTAGGTGTAGCTTCATAAAACGACATAGGAGCACGAAAAATACTCTGAAGCATTTTTGTGAAGAGCAAGGTAGCAGTTTTGTACCCTGTAGTTAGAACCAGCATGTCTACAACAATGGTGCAGATACATATACCGATAGCCAAGCATACATAAACAATCATCAGTTCAAATCCATTGACAACATGTTTATCATCAGATTTTGCTCCAGGAATTGCTGATGCCAACCAATAATTGCTTCCTATTTGAAGAATTTCTAAGAGTATTAAGGCCAGAAATGTGAGAAGAACCAGAACTCCTCCATATGTAGTTGTGATGTATTCCCAGTAAACTAAAAACTCGACGCTGCCTTTTTCTCTTTCTTCTTCTTTTACTAGCTGTGATATTGCAGGTGGTGCTAATTTAGCATCTCCGTCATCATCATCATCATCATCTGCTTCAGCATTTACAACACCGTTACTGACGCTGCTCATAGTAGTATCACCAGTTTCAATGGCACGTGTAGGCGTGGTTGAATCGAGTGTAGATGTTGGCATAGCTGCATTCTGAGCACCTACAAGTTGTGCAAAATCTGACCCTGGAACGAGAATGTCATCATACTTCCCAACTTGTGCTATTCTTCCATCTTTCATGACCTAATGAGAAACTCAAGGTGCTATAAAATTGTAAACCTTAAGATGTTTTTATAACCTTAATAAGAAATGATGTCTTGTATATAAAGTAGATATATATAGAAATACTGAACATCACCCTAACCTTGCATTGCACCAGTTAAAAAGAAACTAGTTATATATACATTATTTTACCTGATATATAAATCCAAATGCAAAAAATTATTGAAAGAAGACAGCAGGTTGTTACTGAACTCACCACAACAAGATCAGCAGCCTTCAAAAAGTCAACTTGATGAGTAACATAGATAACAGTCTTTTCCCTCAGAAGATCAAGCAAAACTTCCTGCCATCCAAAATGAAAACAAGTACTATTAAGAAATATGATCTTTCACCTCACCTGTAAACATAAAGAACATAAAAAGTGAAAGTCTTTAGTATAATTATTTCACCTTATATAAATGAGAGCCTGTATGAACATCGACAGCACTAAAAGGATCATCAAAGAGAAAGATATCGACATTATGGTAGAGAGCACGAGCAATTTGTACTCTTTGCTTTTGTCCGCCACTTAAGTTGATACCTCTCTCACCAATAACAGTTTGATCACCATATGAGAGAATCTCCAAGTCCTTCTTTAGACAACAAGCTTCGAGTATCTGATCATACCTTTCCCGATCCATCTGCTTGCTAAACAATATGTTATCTTGAACCGTACCACTCTGTATCCAGGGTGACTGTGCAACATATGCCTTTGTCCCACACAACTTGATCATCCCAGAAATCTTAGGCATTTCACCCAGAATGCAAGAAAGTAAGCTAGACTTGCCTGAACCAACACTACCACAAATGCCGACCTTCATACCATGAGACACTCTCAAGTTTATGTCTTTTAATGTTGAAGTGGGCGGTGAAGATATATCTTCCCAAGTAAAATTTCCATCAACAATCTCAACTGATGCATCTGAACTACCTGAGGTTAGCTCCTGTAATCTATCTTCTCTGAGCTCCTCAAGAGAAAGAAAAGAGGTAATTCTTCCCAGGGAAACCTTGGCTTGGATTAGCAAAGAAATTGTTTCTGGGAGGAGGTTAATTGGTTCTCGAAGAACCCTAAAGGTTGCAAGTGCAGATAAAATTTTTCCTGTGTTAAGCGGGATTCCTATATATATACAAGAACTAAAAGTAGCCAAAGCCACTAAATTTGGACCTATGCCATAGAAAAAATTCATTATTGCTGAACTATACAGATATTTCTTCAACCATTGTGTCTCCAGTGTCCTAAGCTGAAGAATCTTGGACAAAAAATTCGTCTCCCATCCTTGGAACCTTAAAACTCTCATATTCCTTAAAGTCTCCATAGTCATCTTCATTCTATCATCCTTAGATTCCATTAATTTTTTCTGAAACTTCTCTTGCCATCTGATAAATACAGAGTTTAAAAGCATAAAACTTACTGTAACAAACAAAGCACCAACCGATGCAAGAAGTCCCAACTTATTGTATAATATAAGCAAGGCTAAACCAATCTGCAAAAAGATTAACCATGTATCATGCATGTACACAATGTAATCCTTGATTGACTCAACATCAGAAGCCACTACATTGATAAGTTCCCCTGCAGTACCACGACTAGATTGCTCGTCTTCCACCTCATATGATGATCGATAGGGAAGGTTCAAACATTTGTTGTAGATCATCACAGTGGTCACTCCGCGAAACCTAATTCCAACTTGTTGCATCACAAATATATAGTGTCTCCATATGAAAACATCAAGAAAATTTGCAGCACAAAAGGTGAAAGCGAGGATGTAACCTTGATTTTTGAATTCCTCCTTCCCATTAAGGCATGTTATAAAATTATCAATGAGGTACGGAGCAACATAACAAGCTATTGTGTACATTATCGCCAAGAAACCTGTCCAAAGAATTTCTTTCCAAGCTGACAAGAAGAACACCTTTGCAAGGCCGAACTCAGTAGTTGCAATGCGACTACTAGTAGTAGTACCAATGTTGTTATCAAGATTATCTAGTGACAATGACTTATGTAACCTAGTTTTGAATTTCGGAAATGCTCTAAAAACACTATTAGCAGTGCCAAGTTGAGGGATATCATCAAGGTCTAAAGTGGTTTTCTCAGCAGCCAAAGTAAGTAAAGGACTCAGCCAAGAGAAAGTGAGTGTACTAAAAAGACTAGCATTCTCATAAGGAGTGACAGTATCACAACATCTGACATTAGCCTTACTATTCGAACTTAAATCAACGTGATCCAGAAGCGGTTCTTCAAGATTACAGACATCTTCATTCTCACTGTTTGATCCCACTAAACATAACACAAAAACAAACAATGAAGATATAGCTAATAAGATATAAAAGTGATGGAAGAGGACTTAATGCCTTAACCGACATATATATTTAGTAGAATTTGTTATAATAACAAGACATTAGGATGATAACTGATAACAACCTTAACATAATTTATTCACATACATGAATAAATTTGATTAATTGATTTAGGAGTATTCTTAAGTTGTCAATAACTTCTGGAAATTATGACAATGAAATATTATAAACATAACAGAAATATCACACATTTGATCACCATTTAGCGTGTGTAGAGAAACTATGAACTTGCAATATAATGTGCATGGAAACAGAATCGAAATCACATTACAAATTGAAAAATTCCAACTCTCTTTATTCTTGTTCTTTACCCTTAGAATCGTATCATCAAAGATTCAGACTTTTTATAGTGTATGAAAAGTATCCATAAGAATAAATAAAAAAGCAGTCCATCAAATTTTATTAGATTCGTTTCAATGTATTAGACAGTTTGTAAAAGCATGGATGTACAAAAAACAAAAAGTACGCAGTAAGCTATAATCAACTTTAGTGAATTCTCACTAAAATGGACGACAATGATTTCTAATATCCACTTACATGATATGAATAGATAGGAAAACATAACATATTATATTAACACCAAGTAAATGAGCTGTGATTCGCGCATACTCGGTATGGACACAGTTTGTCCATACCGTGGCAAAGTTGTAAATAAATATAACTTTTTCTTTTTTTTTTTATTTTTCTTTTTAATTTTTTTTTTTGGGTTTTTACTTACATACATTCATGATATGATTCACATTATAGTTGATCTGATTTACATTATAGTTGATCTGATTCATATAATAGTTGAGCTGAATTCTCTCCTTCGTGATCAGAGTTGTCTAAATTGTCAATAATTCAACTTTTTTTTGTCTTTTTCTGATAAAATTACTAACATAGGTATGGACACCGTTGGCCTATACCGGATATGCGCCAATAGTTTCTCCCAAGTAAATAACTGATCACCTTTCACCTTCAATAAAGACATGAAGTGCAAGTAGTAAGCACTAGGTTGCACAGACACAAATAAAGGTATGGGTTTGAATTAGGCTACGGGGACGGAAAAAGACAAGATTTTGAAATTTTAGAACGGGTATGAGTAAGTGACCTAGAAGAAGTAACCGTGCTACATAGGTAGGCACTAGGCAGTAGCAATATAGTGAGTTTAAAGGAAGAGCGAGGTATAGCATACCTTCTGCCATTGTAATGGTCGGTTCGACGTTGGGATTGAGATTGTTGGGGTGGTGGTTGGAGTAGGCACTAGGATGGCAGTGTTGGTGGTGATGAAAGAGTACGGAGTGTTGATGTAGCCTGTAAGATTGCAACTTCTGCGTTAAAAATTGAATCTTTTATCATCGTGCTGCTACCAGATTTTGTATATTTCATGTACGAAGAAAAATTTAGCCAACGTGGCATCCCATATTATATTCTTCCTCGCTTTCATTGCTCCAAAGTTTTTCCAAGCCTTTCAATAACATGCGACATGTCACTAATTGGAATGAAAATTTTCTAATCGTGTTGATTGAGGTGTGTAGGGAATCGGTGTTGTTATCCATTGATAATTAAGGAAACAAATCAGTATCTGATCAAAGATAATCCGTAATTATAGTAATGAGAAGATTGACAAATAAATGAATATCTCACCCCCTATAAATTTGCATGTGAAAGGAAATGATTTCCGTGGGTTTTCATTAGGGGTGAGCACAAACTGTATATCTGATAGAATTTTCATAGACCTGGACTCAAACTCGGACTCAGTGGGTATTAAAAATCTGGAATTGGAATTGGAACTGGTCCAATCAGATCCTAAATTTTTGGACCCAGACCCGAAACCGATGGGTACCAGGTCCAGAATTGGATACCCAGTTGTAAGTTTAATAACATACTAAGATGGGCCAATTGAGCTATAAAATTTTTAAAAAAAATTAAATGGGCATAAAGGCCTACTAAGTACTAACTTTTTACTTAACAACTATTGTCATATTACCAATTCCATATGAGTATATGAAAAAAACAATTCTAAGTAGCGAGTACCTGGACCCAGACCCGTTCCAAACGGGTACCCAGAGCCGGAACCAGTCAAACCGGGTACCCACCAGGTACCGGGTCCGCCAAATTTCTATCCTGAATTGGAACATGATGCAACCAGGTCCATTTTTTGGACCCGGGTCCGGGTCTGAGTCTAGGTACCCGGAATTTCTGCTCACCCCTAGTTTTCATTGATATCAAAAAGTCAATAATATACTACGGGTTTGTTCTCCCCAACTTATTTTCAGTTCAGTTTAGTTCCTTAATGATAATCATTACTATTAATTAGTTGTAATTTAATTCAGTTCAGTTTCTAAATGATAATCATTACTATTAATTAGTTATAATTTAATTCAGTTCAGTTGTTTTATGCCGAAGAGAACAGGCCCATCACTACAACATAATTTAAGGCTAGGAAGTAAGTTACACATAATATATGCAAATAATTATTATTGATTTCTCAACTAATATTTTTTTTTTTTTGGTGTTTGATGGGGAATGATGGTAGATTCCCGCTCCGTTGCCAACGGATCTGTAGCTTTCTTCGGAATGAGTTATTGGGGTTGCTCTTCATTCTCTTTATCTTTTTCCTTAATTTCTCCAAGAATTAAATGGATGAAATGAGAATGATATGTGATATGTGATATGTGATATATGATATATGGAGGTGGCAAAGAAATAAGGGAATAAGAAGTAGTAGAGGAGAATAGAACACAACAAAATTGATTAGAAGCTATACTGATGAGGTATCATTTTATTGGAATTCAATATCAATTCTACAGTTTAAAGTTTTGATGTGGGTGATTAAACTGAGAGAAGGGTTGAAGAGAGAGGATGAACGAGAAAAAGAATAGTATACAACGAAGGATATAGTTTCCCATAAAAAAAATAAAGGATAATATATTATTAATAGTTTTCTTATTGTGGTGTTAATATTAACATGAATTAATTTTACTTAAGTTCTCCTATTTTAAGTAAAAGTCATTAAAAAAAAACTCACCGCTTAATAATGAACTAGTTTTTAGGCCCACGCAATGCTCCGAGTAATTATAACTTTCATTTGTTAATATTTCACTTCAAAATTATAACACCAAATATTACTTAGTTTAGTGGTTAAAACTTAATTATATTAGCTTAAAGTCATAGGATCACATCTTATAACATGCATCTTCTAATTTTTTTTATTGCATGTGCGTTTACTTTAAGTAAATACTATAAGGGATAGCGCCATGTAGTACAATTCCTTGTTTAGGAACACATTTTAATATATTTGTAGAGATAGATTTATCCCAAAGATGTTAGTATGAGTTATCCTAATTATTATAGTCAATCTCTATCATGGGAGTGAAGGGGAGCAATGGTGTCCCCTATGAATTTACATATTCACCCCTCAAACAAACCTCTATCAATCAATCAATATACGACAATATCACAAACTTGCCAAAAAAAATTCAATCAAATTAAACTCAACCCAATCAACTCATATAATAGTCATATTCATAAATTTGCCAACAAAAAAGATTCAATCAATTAAAATTCACATCCCAATCCACTAAAATATTCATAATAAAAAACTTGCCAAAAAAATAATACTAGAGACAATAACAAAAAGATACATCATACTCATATGGAGCTTCACGGCATAAAAAATCAATTACAAACTCAAACAACTTTTTCCAAAATACAAAATCAATTACAAACACAAACTCAAATATCTCTATTAATATATAAGAAAATAGGGGGAGTTACAGTGTTCCCCTAGAAAATTAATACCTCCGTCCCAGACAGATCTGAACACTTGTTGGGATACATAGTCTTATTCTACATACAAAAAACACAATGTTCAAGTTATACTTATTCTACACATTAAAACAATATGAACACCATTCTTCACATATACTAATAGCATTTGCAACCTAAAACCAACAATTTATGCAAAATCAACCATCACAAAATGCTCAACACCATTTTTAAACAACCAATCTCATCAATATATGACCTTACCATTCATGCAAAATTAACCATCACAAAATGCTAAATCATGCAAAATATTAGATTAAACTAATCAAACCAAACAATTGCCATTTAACAACACTAAGAAAGCTTTGCATAACCAAATATGACATGCTAAGCAAATTAAATTAAAAAACAAAAATAAAAATATAACCAGTCAGTGGCAAGGCTCTGGCGAGGCACGGTCGGCAACGGTGAGGCGTCAATCAGTGGCGAGGCGAGACGGCTGGGCGCTGAGCTCCGGCGTCAGGGTCGGAATAGAGAGAGGGAGAAACAAATTTCGAGAGAATGAAATCGTCAAATGGGGGAAATTGGGAGAGTTAGGGCGAATTTGGGGATTTCAGTATACCGCTACTTCAAGTAGCTAGCGGTTTTATTTAATGAACCGCTACTCTAAGTAGCGGTTTAATAATACTGGGTACTGGGCTTGATAGTGAGGGTACGGCAGCAAACCACGAGTTTAAGTCGCGGTCAATTATTATTAACCGCTTCTTCAAGTAGCGGTATATTTTTCTAATAACCGCTACTTCGATCAACTAGCGGCTTTTGAGGGGAAACCGCCATTCGGAGTAGCGGCTTTACTAAAGTAGAAAAAAAATTCTCGCGTACCGTCCTACGTGGACGGTACCATTGGAATTAATTTGGACATGGGCGCCTGTGAGTAATTAATACCCATTTCAGCATTATTCAAAGAAAAAATTCTTATTTATTTACAAAAAATGCAATAGGAGTGAATATTATTACATCCTCTCACATAACATGGAGAAGCTTTTTATCTATTTTGACAATAGATGAAATATTTTTTTTGTCGAGACGGTGTAGTTATCAATATCATTATCTAAAGCAAAATGATAAATTCTACTTGTCAAGCTCACAATCAACGAGCAATTCTAGAGCATGAGGAATGAGAGTTAGGATTTGCCTAGGTGGAATCCGAAAATTACAGTATTTCGGAAATTTAATTGTCTTAATTAGGAGTGATTTGAGGTCATTATTGATGATTAGCATACTATTTGTGAATATTCATTACGCATACTATTTTTGCACGGGATTGCATTAGAGTTTTTTGTAACAATGTTTAATATTATTTGTCATCTTTATTTTTGTCGTGATTGTAATACAATTTATTAGATCGCACTATCTATCTATATTATTATCTAAAGCAAAATACAAAAATCCTACGTGTCAAGCTCACATTTACCGAGCAATTCTAGAGCACGAAGAATGTAAAACTATCAAGGGTGTCCAAGTAGGATTTGCCTTGGTGAAATCCGAAAATTAAAAGATTTCGGAAATTTAATTGCCTTAATTAGGGGTGATTTGAGGTAATTATTGATGATTAGTGTAAATTGTGGAATAAAAAAGGCAAGGTCGTTTTTATAATCTCCAATTATCAAGAAATCAAATCATATAAGGAATCAAATCAATTTAAAATAATCGGTTATGTTAATAATATAGAAATCAATCAATTACTTCAATCAATCATTTAATTAACATGCAAGGAAACAAACATTTTCGGGCAAAAACCAGTTGATTGCAATTACTGTGATTTGTGGAGTATTGAGAATGGAATTATTTAAAGATTCACTTTAATTACAAAACGTGATTTTAGGGATTGATTCTTTCAATCTTCACTATTGCATTTTTTATATATGATTTTAGGGATTGATTCTTTCGATCCTCACTATTGTCGTTTTTGTATACTATATTTTAGAAAATCGACTACAATCTTTGAGAACCCTAACTCTAGGACTATAGATATAGGATTGACACTAAAGAAATTTTTTTGAAATTCTTTATTATCTCACGATTTTAATTATCAACATCATTACAACAAAGGAAATGAATAATTTGTAGAAACAAATCATACCCTATCAAATATCAATCATTCATAAATTAAATTTCGAATTGCCAAAATTATAAACCATCAAATTAAGGGAGAAATATTTATTCATGGGAAAGATTGAAAGTCTACTAATGGCATAAAATCGGCAGCATCCTAGAAAAGATAGAGAGTCTACTAATGACATAAAAATCAGTAGAAATATATGAAATAGGCTAAAGATTTTCATTTCATCACCTTGCAATTTTCCCGTTAGACTAAAGATTTTCCTTTGCAAACTAGAATTACTCGGTTGGTTTTTATACTCTTCCTTGAACGTAGCCTAAAGCTACTCTTATGTATTTAATGGTTGACTATGAATGCAAATATCAAATTCACTAAGCTAGGAAAACTCCAAATGCTTCAAGCAACTGCGAACACTGAAATAGGTATTTATTAATATGGTCCAATACAATATATATATTAGTTTTTTCTTTAAAATCCCACACGACTTTAATATTCAACCCATTGTTTTTGTAGGGGTATTAGCAATAGTTATATATTTAGGTGTCATGGGATTAGATACTACTCAAAAAATCAACAAGAAACATATTATCATTATAGATAAAAATGTAAATTTATAGTTTTTTTTGTCATCATCTATGTAGCTGGTGTGAAATTACAAAATCATATTATAATATACTTTATATGTACAAATTTTATCTTTTTATATGTTGACTATAATACCATATATCCTTTTGGTTCTAATTTACTTTTTTTCTTAATATGATTAGTTGTATTGCAACTAAATTGTGCCTTCTTGAGCAATTTCATTCATGGATTTGTACAAAACAATAGTTGGGGTATTGTCTCACAATACATCACACTTTTCGCAAGTGGTTTGATCATTACCGATGAATTTAATGGTAAACGTTTTAATCCACACTTTTATTTTAAAGACATATATGATCTACGTGGGTTATATTTTTCTAATTGAACAATATATGATGATTTTGTAGGTCTGTTTTTACAATCACAAAGTACTACAATAATGGTGGTCAACCCAGAATTAAGCGTGCATACAAATTATAAAAATGGTGAGACATTTATTATAAAAAATTTAATTACCCATAATTATGTATTAACCTGAAATACATATTTGTAATGTTGTCAACTTAATAGGTTCAACAATGATCAATTTGTTCAACAAAAAGTTCGAAGGATACACAGAGTCCCCTTCCACTAAGTAGATTGTTTCTTATATCAAATGCAAAACGATTGACGATACATGAATTTTTAGAGTACAAAAGGATATGACATCTTCATGCTAACCTTTGGACAAAATTGCATTTGATTTTTGTAATGTTTAAGACGGTTGTTTATAATATTTTGTATTGATTGAAAGAAAACTATTGTAGAATTATTGAGAGACTTTACAACATCAATGTTGATCAATTCAAATGGAATGATTCATGTTTCTTTTGCAACAATAGAGTACATTTTGTTGGACAAGAAAGTGTGTGTTATATGTGTCACAATAGAAATCGACCACCAAATAAATTGCACATTTACTTAACTTTCTAAATCGTTTCACGTGTCATGCATTGTAATAATGTCACTATACTTTTTTGGTTGCTTTGGTGATATAGGTTATTCATAACTATTCAAATAAAAGACATGATTGAAACAATGAATGTTACATTGCGTAACAATCATATTGCATATATATTACATACATCAAAGTATCATTTACGAAATTACCTTAATGAGGTATGTATTTATCTATAGGAAGTGTATGTAGTTGTATTCATATATGTTATATTGTTTAGGCATTTGATTCATTGTCACTAAAATATTTTGGGTTTAGGCGAGGTCAACTACAAGAACATTTTACGCACAAAAATTTGCTCACATATAGGGGATGCCTATATTTTTTTTACTAAAATCGACATTTCATAATTCACTTTATCCTTTTTTTGACATCGTTGACTTGAAATGTGTTGATTGGGCTGAAGAGTATGCTTATCTCTTTAAGTATTATATCTTAATTTGATACCTTTTTTTTTCAGAAAAAAGATATATATTTTATATTCATATTTATGAGCAAGTACGACTGTTTTTGGTCTAAGAACACTACTATTAATTTTTCACAGAATTCACATGGAAGAGAAACAAAATATGCTTGCATTACTATAAGACGTTTGATGAGATATTGAATTTCATTGTTTTACACATTCTTCATGTATGAAAATAATAAGAGTGTACTTTGACTTAGAAGACGGTTGATAATATACTTTCTTAATTTCTTGCAAGTTTAGAGGTGTTTTACTATGAAAGTTTATGAGTTAAGTCAATTTGTTATCTGATTTATTTTATTATTTTCAAATTTGATTTAATGATAGGCACTAATTTATGATCACAATATATATTTATAGTCAATTATATATATTTAAATATGTACTTTGTACTGCCTTTGTGGCTCATATGGATAAAAAAAAATCAATATTTAAACATAATTTTTAAATATATAATTACAGTTTTTGAAATTGGAAAACATAAATGACATAACATGCTCTCAAAAAAATTACGTGTTCTTCAAAATATAATTATTCACGTGTTCTTTAGAAAATTAGTTATATATACATTACATCCCAATTCAAAGAAGAATTAATATATAAATGGAAATTGAACTAAAAGGGTATAATTAGATTACATTAGAATTCCGATATTACTTAGAAAAGTATATCAAGAAAAAGCATTGATAATCTTATTCTCCTTTATATGCACAAAGCTCGAGACTTCACAAAATCATAGGTTGCACACTAGAATTGACATACCAGTATAGATGCATTTGCAAAGTTTATACTAAATACCACATATATGTAGTTGAATTCATATATGTTATATTACACATATCTATTTCTAATCTGAAATACCTTACATATGATTTTCTAAAGATTATGTTTCTTTAAGAACAATCCCATTCTAGCAAAGGTTTTTTTAAAACTATACCATGTTGTCAAATTTTGTACCTTCCTAATTTGATTTGATTTCCTTAAACCACGGACAAAAAAATATAGAAGGAAGTGAATTAAGAGCAAGATTCCTAACCACTTATACTTAGATATGCAATAAAAAAGTCAAATGATCAATCTTATCATGATATGATTTGCAATCTTATGTATACTAAAAGATGAAGATTTATAATATCATTTCTATATACATCATGATACCATTAATCAATGAAATATTGAATTTACCTCCATAAACATGATACCATATATCCTTTAAATAATGAGTTTGAGAGAATCCAGGATAGTAGTGATTGCATTACTTTAGGGAAAATTTTCTAATAATACGTGTAAATTAAAAAATTTCTATTCTTATTGGGATAGTGACTGCAATATCCTAGGGAGATTGCCTAATAATACGTGTAGGTTATCACACCCCTCTTCTTATCTTCAATTATAAATACCAACTTACTGTTGACCACAAACGACCACAAAACCATTTTGCATTAGAAAAGAATAAGTTAGCAGTGTCTACTTTTCAAATGAGATCATGTGATTCTGTTATGATAAAAGATCTGAATAAAGATTCAAAATATGTTTCCGTCAAAGGTCGAATCATCCCTACTTGGACTAAACCAAAGTACAAAAAGAATAAAGATGAAAATAAAAAAGAGGACGAAAAAATTAATAGCATATTGATGGATGAACAGTTTTGTAACTAAAGTCATTTTTTACATTAATATTGTCTGAATCTAATACAAATATCACAAATGTTCATTTTTACTAATTGTTTTCTTCACTTTTTTGTATGGTTAAATAAGGGAGACAAGATTCAAATATCTTGCCGAAAGAATCTAATTGATATATTCAAAAATCTTATAAAGCAAGGCGTGTTTAAAGAGTTCCACATTTTTGGCGTGAATGAGAATACAAGATTAGAGAGACTTCAAAATTGCACTTAACTATTGTTCTCATAGTAGTGAGTCCGAGGAATTAGGGATGGGCATGGGTCCAGGACCCTACCTGGACCCTGTTGGACCCGACCCTAATTTAAGGGTCTGGGTTCAACTTTTTCAGACCCTAAGGGTCCGGGTCCGGGTCTGGGTCCAAGTAAATTTTTTAGGGTCCGGGTCTTAAAGTTTTGGACCCAGACCCGACCCTTAGACCCTAAACTTATCTAATATATACATTTTAACTTTTTTTTGAAAAACAAATTGATTTTCTAAAAGATTAAAACCTAAACTAAAACACCAAAACACCCATTCTAAACTCTTATGTAAGTTGTGTTTATTTCGTCTTTTTTTTCAGTTTGTATGTTTGTGTTTTTGTTTCGTTTTTTTTCAGTTTATATGTTTGTGAATTGTGTTTGTTTCGTTTTATTTTCAGTTTATAAGTTTGTGTTTGTGTTTGTTTCATTTTTTTCAATTTATATGTTTGTGTTTGTTTCATGCGATTTTTTGTGTTTGTTTCATGCGAATTTCAGATGATTATTGATATTAATAATGCTAAAAATTTAGCAAAATAAAAAATTTAGGTCTGGACCCTCCAGACCCTCTAGACCCTCCAGACCCTAAGGGTCTGGGTCAGGGTCCAATTTTTTCAGACCCTTAGGGTCCGGGTCCGGGTCTGCACAAATATTTAGGGTCCGGGTCTAGGGTCCAGCTGGACCCGACCCAGACCCTACCCTTGCCCATCCCTACGAGGAATAGGTTATACTCTGAGCATGGACTAAACGTGGTTTCATTTGATGATATTTTATCAAAAAAGATTCCAATTGTTTACTACATTGGTATTTTACGCTTAATTTTTCTTTAACCACTAAACGGTTATCCTAAATATGTGTGCTAATTAACTATTTCAAAAATCCTTTTGCTTTGCAAATTTTATTGGAGAAGTAACAAGTTACAATCCTATTACTATAAATGATAATTCGACATTGATGACTTGGAATTGATTGATTTAGAGTAAACACTAACAATTTTGTTTTGTTTAATAACATTTGTTTAACCATGCGAAAAGAAGGACTTCAAGATGTGTTTTGTTTCAAATTTTGACAGGCATAAGACTATAACGTGTCTAATATGGAGCGTGTATACAAATCAATCTACAACTTATGCATCTATTAACGGAGAAAAGGGTCCAATTATAATTGTGGTTCAGTTAGGACAAATAATTAGTTATCAAGGTATGTTAATATGATTCCTCTACTCTAAGTACAACGTTTTTTGCTAGAATGATTAACAAATATTTTTACTTTATCTTTTAAGACCCATGGAACTTTCTTAATGTATATTATATTCAAGCTACATTAAAAAAAAAAAAAGATAAGTCCAAGTTTTAAATATACATATACATTACATATCAATACACACAGTTAAATTATATGATATGGCGTAGGGGAGGTTCGAGTTTCTAACTCTCGATATGCAACAAAGATTTGTCGTTTAGTGGTAAGGTAATGGTTTTGGCTGGTGATCTTAGACAAATATTACATGTTGTCCCAGGAGGAAGCAAACAAGACATTGTCTTCTCTGCAATCAATACCTCCTACTTGTGGGATTTTTGCCGAGTGCTCATACTAACAAAAAATATGCGTCTGAGGCCAGGATCCTGAAGTTCGAGATTTTTCATAGTGGATATTGAATATTGGGGACGGGGAGGTGGGAGAGGCTAATGATGGGGAGGGTTGTGTAGAAGTACCTGACGGTATACTAATTGATGGAGGAGATGACCCTATCGCGGTCGTAGTTGGCAGCACATATCCTGGCCTAGAAGCTTATTTATGGGAAGCAACTTATTTTCAAGAGAGAGCAAACCATACTTGCGCCAACACATGACATTGTTGAGACAGTTAATGATCGTGTGTTGTCCCAATTGGCCGGTGAAGAAAGAACTTACCTTAGTCCTGATGCAATTTCAAAAGATGAGGCAAACTTTGGAGTACATGAGATGTATTCAACCATATTCCTTAATACAATCAAATGCTCTAGGTTGCCAAATCATAATATGAGACTAAAGGTTGGGCACCGGTAATGCTTCTCAGGAATATTGACCAAACTTCCGGGTATGCGTTTGGTTGTCAAACACCTTGGTAATCGCATCGTTGAAGCTGTAGTCATATCTGGAAGCAACGTTGGCGACAAGGTGTTTATTCCTTGTACGACACTAACCCCATCTGATGGAACAAAATTTCCTATCAAGTTTCAAAGGAGACAATTTTCTTTGGTTGTTTGCTTTGCAATGACAATTAATAAAAGCCAGGGGCAATATCTATCTCATGTTGGTTTATATCTTCCTAGGTCGGTTTTTAGCCATGAACAATTTTATGTGACAATTTTAAGAGTTACGAGCAAAAAGGGATTGAAGATTCTAATTTGTGATAAAGATCGAGCGAAGTCGAATATTACCACTAACGTGGTGTACGAAGAAGTGTTTCAAAATGTTTAAGTATCATTGAATATAGTTGCCTAATTTGTTAATGTAAATATTTTAATGATATTTAAGGAAATTGTTATCTATTAATTTTAAATTCATCATTTAAGTATATAATGTTCACCTTATTAACTTTCTTTCGAATAAAATAGCTATTAAATCTGTTACTAAATTGATGATACCTTTTTACGTATCCTAATATTATCACGTCTATGTTGTATATTAATTTGTTCAATGATTTTAGCCCAAAAAAAATTACTGAAAAGTTCTCGTGCAGTTTGCATGGGTCTAGGAACTAATATAACAACATCAGCTACTGAATGACTTTATTTAAAAACAGAAAAGCAAATACTATTTCTCTATCAATGTTTTTAAAAAATATAGGCGGGTCATGTGATCCGCCATGACATTAACTACATCAGCTATTGAACACACGGGTTATAAGTCATTTTCTAAAATAATCTCAATACATGATTATGAAATCTTAAATCACAAGTTAATATTCACCATCATGATTTTAGGTCAAACTTCTTAAAATCTTCGATTTATAAGACAAAACATTTCCCGTAGTATGCACGATGCACGGGAAGTTACTGTTCAGTATGGAAGCAATGTCGGAGAAAAAATATTTATCCCAAGAATGACGTTAATCCCGTCTGACTTCACTAATTTTCCTATCAGATTTCAGAGACGGCAATTTCCTTTAATTAATGATTTGCTTTGCTATGACTAAGTAAAAGTCAAGGACAAACTCTGTCTCATCTAGGCATGTATCTTCCAATACCTGTTTTCAGTCATGGACAATTATATGTTGTCGTTTCCGGAGTTACGAGCAAAAAAGGTCTTAAGATCTTTTTGTTTGATAAAGAACATTGTTTGCGTGCAAATACACGAAATGTAGTTTACAAGGAAGTGTACGCAAACATATAAATTAATTTGGAAATTTCATTTGTAATTTTTGTTCATCATCACTCATACCTTATGTTTTATGATTTTGTGTAATATCGAAAGTTAAGTCAACGTTATTATGTAACTTCGTTACATAATACTAGTTTCTTTAATAAATCAATACACACTCCATGCATTATCGGGTCTTAATACTAGTTTCTTTAACATTGGAAAAGAAAGAAGCGAGAGAAACATCCAGTAAAGAATTGGGTTCCTCACTTCCTCTTCTGCAAAAAAAAAAAAAAAAAAAAAAAAAAAAACATACAGTGAAGAAAGCTCAACGATCGGGAGTTTGTAGAATTAAGAAGAAGATGATGGTAGTTCTTACTTCTTTATGAGGTATTTCAGCAAATTTGTCAACTTTCTTTGATGATAGCGTTGCAATTTTCGATAATAACCTTTCCTTTATGCTGAATGTTAATGGCTTTATTACTGGGTATACTTTTAAGTTTATTTTGCAATGTTGTTTGATTAATTGATCAGTAAAGATGATGCATTTTAGGAATTGTTCAACCTTAATTTGCTAAATGTTCCCTGTTTTCTTTTTTTTTTTGATAGCACTCATGTATAACATGGTTACAAGACTTGATTGTAGCTTGAATTAGTCATCACTTATCAGTCATTTCAATGGAGAACGAAGATGGGATTGAAAAAGACAAACCCTTGGAGGAGAGAGAAGAAGCAGAAGATGGGTTAGAGGAAGAAGAAGAAGAAAAAGAGGAGGAAGAAGATGAAGATGGTGATGGTGTTGAGGAGGGAGAAGGTGATGATGAAATCGAGGAAGACGGGGAGGAAGAATGTTCAGTGAGATTTGAAGGGGAGATGAACCCTTTGGATTTGGTTAAAGATGTAAGTTCTGAAATTCAACTCTATCAACAGTTCGAACGCCTTGAACATGAAGCCTTGGCCGAGAAGAAGCGAATGGTCATTGCTGCTATTCAAGGGCAAGGGTATCTCACTTTCTGCTTTTGCAAATGTTGTAATTAATTGTTTCATTGCATAAGAATTTGTGATGAATGTATGTATTAACTAGGCATTTCTTTTGGAATTTGTTAATTATTGGAGTTCTATAAGTTTGTTATGTTGGCAGAAAAGGGCCAGTTAAGAAGAGGCCGAGGCAAGAGATACACGCTGGTGCAACCTATGAGGAAATGGTGGATGTGATGGCTTATGTTGATCGGAGACGAGGCAGAAAGGTAATTTTTATTGGTGAATGATATGCTATTTTATTTTGTATTTTTTCTTCATGTAAAGAATGTTTGCTTTAGCAATAGCATTCGTGTTTGAAGAAAGGGAAACATGAGAGAACTAAGACATAGATGTGCCGACAAGAAGCAAAGTTATTTGCAATGCATAAGCAGTATCTATGTGAAATTTGAAAAATGCTATTTGTTCACGTGCTTAAGGAATTGCATATGAACTCGATACTGCATTGGAGGATATGCAATGGGTTGCTATTACTTTCCCTTACGAGGATTTGGTGAATTGGTTGCAGATTAGGAGGGTGAGAAATAGATGGAGTGAAATTTATTGCTATACTACTGTGATCCTTAGTTTCTTCTTCCAAATACTCAGCTGTTGTTAATTATCTACTAGGAAAATGTGGAGTCTGGTATATAATACTTTGTTTTTCTATTAGTAATTGCTTCGTTGCTAGTTCATCTAATCCAATGATGCTTTGTGTCTCTATTAGTGTTTTCAATTCCATTCCCTATTTATTAACTTAATTGGAGTTTGAATCATCAGTTTGTTTGCTTTGGAGTATCATATATGGTTGTGATACTATCACAAGTTACATGGTGTTGAAATTCACTTGTACTTTCACAATTCTTGGCATGTCCTTGCTCTTCCATTTCCTATTAGATGTTTTGTGTGTGTATTATGGACAGACTTGAATTCATATTTCATGACTACGTTTTTATAGTTGCAGTTAGTATATTATTTAGATAATGTGCTCTGAGATACAAGGATACTAGAATATGGAAGGTCACCCGTAGATATATTTATCTGTTAGATTGGGAGTATTAATACTTGCACCTCTGTTTTATTTGCACCTTCCTCTTAATGTGATATGTGATAGAAAATCTAATGATGGATGCAGATCTCATCTTACCTGCTCCTCATTACTACATTCATATTTTATCATGTCTCGCACCATCTCTTTATCTTATTTTTATCTGTTATTTTTCCAGGCTAAGAAGAGAGGGAGGCGTAAAGGATCAAAAAACAAGCTTAGCCTTGAAATCACGAAGAAGCTTGGTGATGCTACTCTTCATTATGCGCATGGCCGTTATGAAGATGTATGTGCTGCTCTACTAAACGTTTGCGCTTTTTCTAATTCAATTGAGTTGCAAGCATAGGCGGATCTTAAAGGTTATTGACTTATTTCTTTGAATGAGGGCAGAGGAAAGTTAGACCCACTCCTTCGAAAATTTTCTTTAACTAACTAACATTTGACACATACTTCTCCTTTGATTTTTATTAGTTGCATCATTTGTTTTAAAGAGGTCAAACATTAATAACTTTGACTTCTTATTTCATTTTGATGATATATAATACTGTTGGTTTTATCCTTCTAGCATTACTAGTTTGCACGTTTGTCAACACTCAACCCATAACTTTAAAAATAGATGTATCTAACAAGATCTTAGATGACTATGTTTTTCCTTACATATATGTTGAAATATAGTAGTGTTAGCAACTTAGCATGTGACATTGTTTAAATTCGTCTTAATGCTTATTTTCTGTATCTAAATTTTATAATTCTATTAAAATGAATTAAAAATTAATGGTCAATGTTGTGCATTAGAGATTGTTCAAAAACAAATGGTACAAATGAAAAAACGAAAGTAATTATGAATGAAAGAAAATAAACTATTAATAAATGAAGAAATAAAAGTATCATGGAAAACAATTTGTGAAAATCCAAATTGAAACGAACAAAGAGTAGACACAATGAATTGATTGTCTTGATAAGGGAGCCAAGGATGATTAATTGTTTTCTTTAAGTATTGTTCTCTCACTTTATTTTGTCAGATAAGGCACACATCACATGCAACAATGAGGATTGAGGAGAGAGGAGTTATAAAAGAGGAAGTTAGATGTAATTGTGAATTGTAGGATGAGGTGGGTCAATGAAGAGAGTGAGTGAGTTGTGTATCACATCCATTTTATTTTCTATGTTTGGGCTTTGAAGGCATTTTTTTTTTGGGAAGGTCAATCTTACAATGAGTTGATCATTTGTCTATTTTAATTGCTATCTTCCCCCTTTCCTCGCTATATGGTAACAACAATAAATGCTCTAATTCTCATGGAATTCTTTAAAGTATGATTTGAGTAAGCTTAGGGAATCAACATGTCTAGCACATGCTCTGCACAATAACAACCACCACCTAAGATGGATCTAGCCTCTAGGTGTTAGGTTTAGGAAGCAAAGAGCCAAAGATGTACGAGACTACCCTCCTAATTGCTTTAGACTATTATATAGTTTGCCTCTAAGTTTATTGTTGTAGAAGAATTCTAAAGGGGAAAATTCGTTTAATATGATGTGCTACAAGTTTGTTAACTAGTTTCCTTATGTTTGTGTTGTATGCTTGTGAAGTGGCGAGTCTAGGAATCAACATTGTGAAGATTTTAAAACTGATTGCAGTACTATTTATTTTGAATTTGTTGTATAGGATATCATTTAGGGTAGTATGGGAAACTAGAGAGTAACAATTTATGTGGAGACGAACAATGTATTTGGATAGAGATGGTGGAGGCAAAAGGCGGGGAAGGAAAGAGAGGGAAGGGGGAAAAAGGGGAGGGGAGGAAGAAGTGAGCTTGTATTTTACCTCCTAATCTTTCCGACTTTGGGTTGTTGTAGTTAATTAAGAGGAAAACCTTATCTCCCTCCCATTTCCTCTCCTCTATCCATATCAAAACAGCGGAAACTGGATAATCTTTCTCTCCTTTTGTTTATTTAAAATTTTCTGATCCAAAGTCAACACATTATAAAGCTTTCCAGCTTTAAGGAGTTTTCTTCAACAGGGTAGGAAACCTGAATTACTTCTTGATTCTAGTGAATTTTTTGGATGAGAAACAGAATTTCTATTGGCAGGAGGATGAGGAGAGTAATTAGGTTATGCTCACGATTTTGGTGGTGGATTAGTGTTGTTCAAGTGTAAAATTAGGAGGCACCACCTGAAAGTTAAGGTGTATATCTTCGGGAAAGAAAAATCCAAAACCTTGGGGTGGATCCTTGTCTGGTGTAAATACTTTGGAGTTTGGAAGATGAAGGTTTAATTTTTTTCTGTACTTGTAGTTGTAGTACCCCTGAATGTTAATTGATAATGGCGGAGTAGCCAATGGAGAAAGCACATTGCATGAAGAATGTGGTTATGCGCTGCCTTAAGCATGTACCTAATGTTTTGAGTTGCTGATTCCTTATAGAGCTGAATTTTCTTTACATAAGAAAAATACTTATTTTGATGAGGAGAGAAGGAATATATGTAGAGGACAAGAACTCTTGAGGATCCTGTATGGAAATTGAAGTAGAAAATAAGAATCAAATCCTACTATGAAAATCTTTCTTCAGATATGGCCTTTGAAATCACTGTCACTCTTTAATTCTATAGCTATCTATTCTAGTTTTCCTTTCGGCAAACCTTAAGAAATACATCCTCTTTATGGCAGACCGCAGACCGTATTAAATAGAAAATTTTAAACACCTGTCTGTTTTTCTCAATTGGGACAGTTTGCGGGGACTGAAGATGTCAACCCTCTGATTTCTGCATCTTCAAGGGTTTGATTGATGATCGATTTATTTCGATTAATCTCATACTTGGTCGAGTCTTTTGAATGCAACGGTTTAGAGAGGTTCTATTTGGAGATGCTGCAGTTGCTTGGGTTTTGAAATTCTGATGCATGATTGCATTTAAAGGAATTGGACAATGTGTAGAGGCTAGAGGTCTTCCCTTGTTGCTGCCTTTCGCATGTTACTCGAAGCTGCTTTTATTTTGGCCGTTAATGTAATAAGGGTGTGCTATATATACCTTATGAAGAATTTGGTTCAGTGAGAGGAACATCTCCGGAGTTTATATGCTCACCTTTTTTCTTTCTGGCCTTCCATATCTAGGAATGTGTTGAAGGGGAGAGTAGTAGGCTGGTCCTTCAAATTTTATTGCCATGAAATCAGGAATTAGTTGGGGGGACCGTGAGACTTGGTATGCTGAGGTATAAGAGAATTAGTAACTCTGGTATACAGTTCCTGATTTGCCAGCAATGCCATGCCCTGGTTTGTCCCGTGTCCCCTGCTTTGAAAACCAAACCAAACCAAGCCTCTTATGTGCTTGCCATCAAGTTACATATTCTTCTGTCATGTGTAGTCTTCTCTGGAAGTGCGAAACTTTTTAGCATTTAAATATATGTTAATGTTGCATGTATTTGCTGATACATTAATGTCGCATCAACTGTGCATTGTGGATATACCTCCGTGCCTGGCTTACTTTGGCTATCATTTCCTATCACTTAATAAAGTGACTCTTTACTGGTAGCTACAAGCTACAGTTAGCTTGTAGTTTCTGCTGGAGCCTGGAAGTGGTAACTCTGAATACGTCATAATGTGCTAGTTTTAGCATATGTATGCTGATACAATAACACGTCTTATCAATTGTGTGTCGTCAATCTGTCGCTTTGCCTTCCCTCCCTCTGGTTTTCACATACGTGATATTCTGTATGAGTGTATTTCTGCATCTTCATCTCTTAGACTCAGCCTATGGTCTGACCGACTTTTGTTCTGATTTTTCTTACTAGCCAAGTTTTTGTGTTTAAAAGCATTTCCTGGATCAGTGTGCTTCCCTTCTACATTATATTGGATCCATTATTGGCACTACTCTTCACTGTTATTATTGTTTGTTGGTTAGTGAAGTTTTATGTAGTTTACTATAGATGGTCAAAATATTTCTCTTTTTTTTTTTATCCTTCATAAACGCAGCAAGCTTTATTAAGTTTATAATTTAGGTTATTGTAGTTTTTTTTTTTAACTCCAGACTTCTTGTGGTCTGTTAAATTTCTGATCATTCTGTTTTAGGCTATCAGCTTGTTGACTGAAGTTGTTCGATTGGCCCCAAATCTACCGGATCCATATCACACACTTGGTCTCGTATATAATTCTATGGGGGACAAAAGGAGATCTATGAATTCCTATTTGATTGCTGCATATGTTGGTCCAAAAGATTCCTCTCTCTGGAAACCTCTTGTCACTTCGTCCATGTAAGTATCCTTGAAGTTATTTTGCTACCCGTAGGCATAGATCTTTCCCATATGGGTTCAAGTCCTCTATGCGGTTTAGTAGCAATCTATATATCTTTTTTATGGATTGTAAGACTTGAAAGTTAAAATATCTGTAACCCTCCATACCATAGTGATTGTGCTACTTTCTCCTCTAGTAAGTTTCAAGATGGCTGTTAGCTCCCCTATCTCTCCCAGTCTCCCTATAGCATTTGCAATATAAGTGAAACATCAAAATCATGTAAACTAGAATGTAATAATTAAAATGCAAACAGTCTAATTTATTTTTTAATAAGCTACTGAAAACTAAGAGTAAAGCAGTGACTTCACTCTTACTACATAATATGTGGGAGAAGGAGAGAAATTGAGAGGGTTTATGTGTTTATTGGATGAAATTCAGGGGTCTTAGACGTTTCCATTTAACTTTCTAGTAGCCTAAATTCCCTTTTGGTACAAGGTCATAAGTTGATGTAATAGTCACGATTGTGTCTATGCAGCTACTGAAATTACCACCCTCTTAAGTGGGCCATGTTTAGTACGGGCACTATCTTTGCTCGTGCAGGTTGGCAGGTCATAACATCTTCTTGATGCGCAGCTTGTGTATTTGTCCGAGCACTATCCTTGCTCGTCCAAGTCTCCTTATTCTCCTCCTTCCCTAATTAAAGACACAACTTACACCATGTAATGTGGACCCCCCCCCCAAAAAAAAAAAAAACAAAAAACAAAAAAATCTCTTTCTCTCTCTTTCCATATGTCATGTGATTTGGGCCTCCCACTAACACACACACAATCAATTTTTATTCTTGCTTGCAAGCAACAACTTCTTTATTTAAGGATGGAGAGATTAGGTCTTCAAAGGTAGTTGATGATAGTTTAACCTGATTTGTCTGCGTCATTATCTTATTTATGCAGAGAGCAAGGACTCATTGAGCAGGCCAGTTGGTGTCTTAATAAGGCAATTTCTGCTGATCCAGCTGATATTACACTTAGGTACCGCCGTGCTTCACTCGACATGGAGACAGGAGCTTATTTAAAAGCGGCTGAATCATATGAACAGATAGCCAAACTATGTCCTGATAATGTTGAAGCACTCAAAACTGCGGCAACGGTTTTATCTTGCTCCCTGTCTATGATTTTATTTTATTTTATTCTGTGTGTTATTTTTCCTCCTGATGTCTTAAACCGCATTATCTCTTATAATATTTGCTCCAGAAAATTAAAGGAATAAGTTAAAGAGATTATACAAAGGAAAATGAGAAAGTGAAATTGAGGGAAGTAAGATGAGAAGAAACATAAAGAACAAGGAAAAGAAGGGATTTTCGAAGTAAAAACCAAAATATGAAAAATATAAAATTGGAAAAGGTCTTATAAAAGAGAGCTAGGAAGCGATGTAAAGAGAAAATACAAATTTGAAAAACAACAAATGAGAAGGTTTGAGAAAGCCTTAAGATGGAGAATAAATAGAGGATGCTTAAGGGAGTGAAGTCTGCAACACACAAGGAGTAAATTAAAAGGAATAAAATATAAATTCAGGTCATGTCATCTACATCGATTCTCTCCTTCCACCCTGCCGTATCCAATGCCATATTTTCCTCAATCCCAAGTGGAATCATATCATTCTCAATCACCCTCATCCAAGTTTTGTTAGGTCTTTGCCTACTCGTCACAATCCCATTACTTTAGCACTCTTCAAGCCACTTAATGGCACATCACTTGGTGTATGATATTCCAATTACATATTCAGTTATATTTGAGTTTTATTTATTAATGACCTTATTTTTCATCTTAGTTGGTATTACAAGAAAAGAAAGAAGTTCGGCTAACTGTTTGTTTTTCTTCCTCTCTGAATTTCAGTTTGACAAATAATAAACAAATGTGTTTAAACAGATTTAGAGGTTATGTGACTTTTGTGCAATTGTGATAAACTGACAATTAGAGGGCCACTGTGCTACTGTATTGTGAATCCCCATAGAATTATGTTGTCATTTCTCGTGTTTGTTTTTTCAGCCTTGCTATTTGTGAACTTCTCATCTGAAGCTTAACATTTGAGGATGCTTCTGCTATGTTTATAGTTGTTATTTGTTAATTTCCTGCATGCATATACATGCATTTATCTGGACTTGAGGAGAGTGTTTACTCTGAAATGTATTGTAATAATTACATTTCACAATGTTTCTCCTTATTGACTTTCAGTGAAGATTAAGAAAAAGTAGAGAAGAATAGGAGTTTAATAAAGCATTGTATTAATTGCTTGTGGGAAATTGACAATTAGGACCATCATTTGAAATATAAATGTAGAGGAGGACAACTGTCAAAGAGGAGTAGATTATTAATTTGTTGAAGATGCTATCTTGCTGACTCGCTTTCTTCTGTAGTTGTACAAGCAAGCTGGCCAGATTGAACGTTCAACTATCATCTTGGAGGACTACCTTAACAAGCATCCTTCTGAAGCTGATCTAACTGTCGTTGATATGTTGGCTTTATCATTCATGGAAAGCAATTTGTATACTAAAGCTCTTCAATACATTGAGCATGCAAAGAAAGTATGTGGTTTTGTAAAAGAGTTGCCGTTATGTCTGAGAGTTCGAGAAGGCATAAGCCATGCTCATCTTGGGAATATGGAGAAAGCTGAGGTATGTTTTTGAATGCTACTAAAAGCATTACCTGCTGAAAGTGGTTATTTGTTTTCTGGTCGATTGAATGTTTAGTTACACCTACTTGTTTATCTCTCCGTGATATGTATGCTGTACAGCTGTAGTGTGCTATTGATTCTTCATTATCTTTTTGTCGAACATCTTGGAGGTCTCCTTTTTGTGTTGGCGTTGAGTCTTGGTTGCTGCTAGTTGTGGATTGTCTATGAGGGAAGCACTTTGTTTCAGAAATGGACAAGCAGAAGTTATCGCAGCTTAATACTTTTGGCTGCATTCTAGTGTATTTGGCAGGAGATAACTAGATCAATACTAGTTTTTTTTTGGGGCAAAGTTCTGGTTTGATATATGAATTTGACCACAGATGGCTTACTTGGATTATATTTACACTTTGATTACCGGGGATTTTGGTGATTGATGGACCCAATGTACCACATGGTGGTGTTCCCGTTGTATGAATAATATAAATATGTAGTGAACGACCCAATTATTTGATCATTTTGCATGCTCCATGTCTAAGGAAACTCAAAGATAAGCTGAGAATCGTGGTATATAAAGAATTTTTCAACATCAGTTGTTTGCCACTTTTGGTGTCACAAGGTTAGTGTTCAAAGAAACAAAATCATTACAGGATGCACCTCCAACAAGGCATTTTTAAAGTAAATTTGGTGTGGGGAAGATTTAAAAAGGCTTCTATATGTTAGTGATGACCATGAATTTTTGAGTGGGCGTATGGTATCCGACCATTGGATCTGAGTTGATTGGTCAACTGCTCAGTGCTTTTTGGATTCTTATAATAGAAAATACTGCTTTGTTTCTTGTTTCTTCCACCCGCTTTTTTTTTGCTTGTAGGTGTTCTATTTTGTTTTACCCACTTTCACTTTATTCCTGATTTTACAAATTTTTTTTCTCACCTTACCCTTCTTTCCGCACATGGAACACTCTCTCTGTCTCTACCTTATGTCTTACTCAGGCCTACATCCAACACTCTCTCTCCACTTCTTTCTTAATGCAACACTCTCTCCCCTACCCACCTTGGTCTTTGAAGCTACAGTAGATGGGTAGACAGGAAAAAAAGGCAGTAATCTTTTATGATAGAATATTTAAGTCATGAGCTACCTCTGAAATATGAATTAGTGAAGATGGTTTTTAATATATGCTTCCTCAGTTTCATATTTCTTGCATCACTTCCCTTTATGGGAAATGTCAATTAATTGCAACCAAGCTCTATTCGGTAAGTTTGAATGGTAAAATACCAATATTCACCCTTACTTAGTGGCTAGTGCCCTAACAATCCCACCCCATTACCCACCCTTCCCAATTTATTACCCATTTATCTCATCTAATTACTCCTTTCTCTCTTTCGTCACTCCTCCCTCTTCGATTTACCTTAACTGCAAGCACCACCTCCCATCCCAAGGCCTGAAACCTGAATTGTCCCAGTCAGTCACCAGTCACCACCATAGCCACTCTTATCCAACTGGCCATCCAGACGCAACCCCAAGCACCACGACCACCCCCAAATGCAACTCCTTCCCACCTGAAACCCCAAGCACCACCTTCCATTCCCAAGGCCAACAACAAGGAGGAAGCAACTTATATACAATTAATACATGACCACATAAGCTTCAAGCACTAATATACAATTAATACATGACCACATAAGCTTCAAGCACTAACCTTTATTTCTTTCTCCCTTCTTCTATCCGTAAATGTATGCTCAAATTTTTTTGCTACTTATTCCATTATCAATCATCATCTCCATATTCTTTTTTTACTTATACAAGTGAAAAAAATCCAGAAAATGAGAAAGCAGGAAGTGAATCAGCTGACACAGGATTAGGAAACATAATTAACAATGAACTAAATGAGGAGTCACTGTGTTTTCAAGGGGGTAAACTGACAGTTCCTGTCATTTTAGATGTACTTGGTGAATTAATTGGAAAATCATGCTATCTTACATTGTACAAGGCCTGTCGCCATCAAATTTGATGGAAGAATGGCTTCCTTGAATCGTGCTTCTCGCAGTATTGTTAGGAAAAATAAGTTGATGAAGGAGCCCTTACCTAGTGGACCCAGTGGTGGGCTGGTGGCAGTAGTGGACATATGTTTAAGGAAGAGCTGAAGAGGGTGGGTTGGAGCTGTGGACTAGTATTTGATACTTGCAGGTAGGAGAAAATGAGGGTGGGAGTCGGAGTCGGTTTTCCGGCAGGGTTAATATGAACTTATGAAGGATGGTTGAGATGGGTCAAGTGATGGGAACCACACACCTTCTCAATTTCTCTCTCTTTTTTTTTTTTTAAAAAAATGTGCATTTCACACGGTTGCAAGTAATATGAAACGGAGGAAGTATTTAACTTTATATTGCTCAGCAACAGTGGTTATTTCATAGGGTAGACTTCCTCTAGTAATTTTAACTTGGCAGGCCATTATGTTTTATTTTCTATTGACCCTAGCATGAATCTGTTATCGCTTCTAGAAAATCGCTTGGGTCACTTTATCTCTTTAACTACATGGAGGAACAGTGTACTTGACTTTTTATGCCTTTTCTTTGTCTCGTTGATTTTCATAATTGGGGGGGGGGGATCTTGAGGTTTTTGGTAGTGTCTTGGCAGGGAGGAACCATTCCCTAATCTCCCTCTCAATTTTTTTTGCTCATTTCAATGATTTCATTACATATTTTCCAGTTGCAAGATTATTATCAATTGCGATGGTTCATATCGTGATGAGAAATCCTTTTAGCTGTGAGTTGTCAATACTGGCTCTCTCTGTCTCCATATTAGTTGATTTTTTCAGACATGCTTGGATCCTTGCTTTCTCCTAGTGACCTCAAGAGGGGTCGCTTGGCTGAGTCTGCTGGTTATTTTTGATTTGTTGGATAGTAATTGTCTGTTTTCTGCTTTTGATTGACGTTCTTATGGGCAATCTGGCCTTTGTGGAGTGTTTAGGGTGGCCAGATTGTTGGCCCTTTGAATTTTACATTCGCCTTCTGATGATTCACAATGATGGCAACTGGAGAAAGGGTATTTATTGGTAAGATACCCAGGAAGGGGAGATTCTTTTACTTTCAGATCCTCTCATCTTTTCTACCTTTAGTTTCTTATGCAGCTTATATATTGTTATTTTTTTTTTGTAATTAAAGAGATTGCATTTCATGGTATTACCAATGTTGAAGAAAACAATATGTTAGCAACCTGTAAGAGCTTGTGTGTGTTTATTGCTTTTTGGGAGAGCCTCTGTCATAATGATAAAGAGGATTTTAGTGCCTCTGCACGTTTTGGTCATACTTTCCACTAAAGTCTCCTAATTGTGTACAGATTTGTTTCAGTCCTCTGCAAAGGGAAAACGCGGAGCATCAGATGGACTTAATAATTGCAGTGGCTAACTGTTATGTGGATCTTCATCAACATGAGTCAGCATTGAAGTATTACTTAATGTTAGATGGCTTTGCCTCAAAAAACGTATAGTCAGTTAGTCACTTAATCTTTTATCGTTTTTTTTGTGTGCTTGCTGCCTTGGTTGTGCTACATTGATCACGATCGTTTGCTATAATGACTGGTATGTGTCCGACCGTCATTATTCTACTTCATGATTTTCTTTTTGATGTTTTCGGTTGAAGATGAAGTGTCAAGTGCCTATACCCATATTGGAGTGTTACAAGTCCGACACAGGTACCTTAGATGAAATGGAGAGTTCAAGTAACTTATTGTCACTTGACTCTCAGCATGATTTTCCATGGCTAGGAAGCAACGATAATTGACCAACCTTTTTTCTGTTAAAACTTTTGGGCATGTGTAGGACTTGGGAATAGTAAATAGATAGCCTGTAACAGTTTCGAGTTTGACATTTTGACTAGCATATACATTTTCGGTACTGATGAGTACGCCTCATTGTTAACTAAAGATGCTTTGATGACTCAACAATAACATAATTATCATAAGAATAGCATGCGAAAACATAGTTATATCTATTATTGTTATCAGGTATAGATATAGCTATGGATATAGATTACAACTATGGTTAATCGACATCCAGTTTATCTATGAGTATGACTAACTATGTGTCTTATTGCCTATCTGATACGCGGCAGTAAAAGGTGCCAATGGTATTGAATATATGTGGTTGTGTGAGACAAGTCTCATCACAATGTCCAGAGTCCATAGTGCTGCTTATCCATCCTCAGATGTCAATTTTTTCTTCATATCTTTTTTTCATTACCACTTTCCATATCAAATTACATGCAAATTTACTACAATTACTGCAATTTAGTACAACCTGCTGAACTGGTTTAGTGTTCTCTGTATTTTTTGGTGGTTTAGTGGGCCTTATCCAAACTCTACTTGGTTTTATAGAAAAAGGAAAAAATTGGGATACTTTGTGGAAAAATGCATGGGCTAGATACATCTGAAACAATGAGAGCCTGGTTAGAGGAGGCATAGGAGTAATGAATTAATGATGTATCATGCTGGTAAATGGCATGTTCCCTTGAGTTTCTCGAGGGTAAATGGGTTTTATGTATCGAACATGCCAAGTCATGTAATAAACATAAGGTAGAACTTAGAAGAAGACTGTATTCTGCAAGTTTGTAATAAACTAATACTGGAGGGACTTGTGCTTGTAAGTCTGTCTATTAAGAATCAGGAAGGTAAAACAATCATGCAATATGTCACAGACTCAAAAGTTCAGCTATCCTTGAATCTTGATGATGAGAATGGAATATGTGCCCACCGTAAAAAGGACAACTACAAAAAATTATGTAATGGTAAAGTAGTCTGCCTCATGCACTCATCAGTCAATCTTTAAATTTCAAAGTGCCAAAATACAACTGAAGTTGCGCTTCTCCAAGAAACCCTTGAGGGCTATGAAATATTGGGTTTCTATTTGCTTGAATCTTGGTTAGATTTTTTTTCCCCAAAAATATCATTTTGGATTTCTCATTTTTGTAGGAAATTGTAAGTTTGAAAATTGCTCAATGCTACTCAGCTTTGGAAGAAGCTTCATCAGCTATTCAATTCTTCTATAAAGGTTTGTAATTTTTCTGAAGCCTTTCCCTAAATCTACACTACGTTTGGCATGAATGTAAACAAGATAGTGGCAACTGGTAAGGTAGTGGACCTATCTATATTACAGCATAAAGTCTTTCACATCTTAGTTCTCATCTAATTTGTATGGTGTTGTAATCTTGATGCTTGAACTTGTCACTTTGCCCTGCCGTAACACGACCCTACCCGACCTGGGTGCCGACATGGGATACGGGTCAGATCCGGTATGATAAAATGGGACACGGCAGTTGTGCGATCAATAGCAGGGACGAGAACACACTTGATAGCATAACCATATCTAGGGTTGGAATAGCAAGTCTTAGATCTTTAGTTGAAAGAGTTTTACACTAACTTCTGACCTGAGATGTTGGGCCTTCAATTCTACTTGTTATCGCCAATTAGCAGGTGCATTTTTCTAGGACCAGCAGTTCTCCGGGTTCCTTCGCCGGAGACCGCTGCTGGAGTGACGGTGGGATTCACGTTTCTTTCTTCTCTCTCCAACTTTTAAAAAAAATTTATTGCGTCTTTTTCTAGGACCAGTGATGCTCCAGGTTCCTTTGTCAGAGACCGCTGCTGGATTAAGATATTGCCTTTGTATACAAAGTTTAGTCCAACATTAACATGCTTTATTGAGACTGGTATATCTAATGTAGATATCTACTATTGGCTGAGAATGTCATGCTATAAACATTGCAAGTGCTGTTTACTATGTGAGCCAAATAATTGATGTGGTTTGACCCTATGGCTAGCTTGTAATTTGTCTCTCATTTCAGCACTACAAGCACGTGAAGATGACATTGATACTCGTTTAGCTCTAGCTTCCCTTCTCCTTGAGGAGACCAGAGAAGACGAAGCAGTAGAATTGTTGTCACCTCCATCCAACCCAGGTAGTGATATGGGGTGAATCTTGCACTGTATTTTCTAATGGAATTTTTGGGGATCCAAGCTGTGTGACATCCTCTTATTTGAAATAATTCTCTCTTTCTAGGATTATCTAAGGACATGCATTCAGAGATATTGGAACCTTGGTGGCTTAATGTGAAAGTGAAGTTGAAGTTATCTCATATTTATAGAACTAAAGGGATGCTTGAGTCCTTTGTTGAAGTTATCTACCCGATTATACATGAATCGCTGAAAATCGATTCGATTCACCAGAAGGTACTTTCCTGAAGTCGTTGCTTCTAGAGCCACTTTCTCTTGATCATGCATCCAAACAACGAGAATGAGTGTGCACATGCTTGTATGCACACTCATGCAATGCTTGTATATGGACATACTTGTATGGTACTGTACATGCATCTAGTTGGCTCTTGCCGGGCTTTTTGCAGCTAATAATCAAGTGGGTGATGGTCAACTCCATTAAGATCTCTTTTTGTCTTGCCATGTCTATTGACGATACTATATGTTTTTTCTTTTTTTTTTTTGGTAAATGACATGGTCATGCAATGTTTATGTAAAGTTAATTTTGTCTTTTGATGTTGGTAATTGACTCTCTCATAAAACCATTAACAACAAGCATCCTTAGTGTGGATCCTGGCACACGTAGGGTATACAGAGTTAGAGACCTGCAGCCTTTCCTCCAACTGGTTTTGGGGCCAATGTGCAGGGATTGTTTCTGTAAGACCCACTCGAGTCAATTTTCCATTATGTGATTTCTTAATATAAGATATGTGCTTCTTTGATAGATGTTGGAGAACCAGAAGATATGGACACTCTACATTTAATGGAAATAATTTTGAGCATTAAAAAAAAATGCTGATTATAACTATTATAAGTAATGAGAGTCTGTTTCCCCCAAATATGGATTGATGTTGAGGACGCATGGATGGTGGAGTCTAGAGCTAGAGAGCCATAAATGTGAAAATGTGAGGAAGTTGCTGTTAACTGGGTTTTTATGTTTCAATGTCCAAAAGTAAGGCGGTTGTGTAATATAATGTTTTCATATGGCCTTCTTTATGCCATGCTGCCTTTTAGCAAATGTCTCCCCATTACCATAATATCTGGTCTGTGATTGCCTCTATTGGTGTTATTAGTTGCCACATTATTTGGGCTTTGCATTTCTCATCCTTGATGCTTCCTCTATGAAATTGCTGGTTTTGATTGTAACCACGAAACTCAATTACGTTGTTTAATTGGATATAAGAAGAATGGAGTAAGGGAGAGAGGAGAGGTTGCTGACTTCTTTCTGTACTGAATTGGTGAAAAATTTACAATGGAGAAAAGAGGAGATGAAGAGAAAGAGAAAGAAGAGAGTTCTAAAAATCACTAGGGGAATTTTGGCATCTTAGTGGTTACTGGATGCTTATTGCTGGGTGATCCTTGTGATTGATTGATTGGCAATAATCGATGATGGTTCGTCGGTGACCTCTAGGAGAGAAAAATGAGGGAAAATAGAGCAAGTTAAGCGTAAGATATCTTGCCTGATTGATTAGGGAATTCAGGATTCGGGGTTCTGCATCCATATCAGATTTGAGGATTAGGATTGCGTTTATGTCGGGTTCATCCAAAGAATATGCATTTAGGTTCATGCGTATTTACCTGTGTGGCTGTCTTTTTGTGTGTATGTATGTTTATTCGTGCTGATGTGAGGTTTTTGTTTTGGGATAGCCAATTAGCCATTGCTACTACAGAAAGAATGCAATCTCAAACAACTGTTTCTGTCGTATCTTCTGTAATCAGGGCCATGACTCTGTTTTTGTTTTTCCACTCAACTGGTAATTACAGACGTGTGAGAAACTGTTCATTGATTATACATGACTTTCAGTATAGCTAAGCTCCTTCTGTATATCTTTGATCTGCTAGATGCTTATTGTCTTCGTCACTTCTCAAGACGCAGCCTTGGAGCACAATATTTATCACATTTCTATAATCTTCTAAACTTTGCTGGTCTCTTTATCATTTCAATGAGTTCCAGGCTAAACAGAAGAGAAGACTCTCAATGAGTGAACTGTCGGAGAGAGTTAAAGTTCTTGGTGATCATCAAACTGATTCTGTCTTTAGTAATTTCAGAAGACTAGCTTCCAAAAATGATCTGTGAGTATGTCCTTTTGTTTTGAATTATAATGGAAGAACTTTTAGTTTATCACCAGTGATCGGGTTATGGTACTCCCTGCAGTCTTGTTAGCATTGAATAAAAAATGTTTCTCTATCAATTTTCCCCTTTGTATCTATGCTGTGCAGGCGTGAAATATATGTATTTGTTATTTGTATTCTTTGTACTACTGGTTTCATGGTTTGGTGCTTTCTTGAATCTCGAAGGTTGAAACTTGTGAATACAAATCAGTAGGTATTGAACTTTAGGAAAATTATTATTCTTATCCATAGGGAAATTGAATCACCTTTTCTTACATGCTTAGGTTAAAAGCTAATAGGGCTAAAAAGCTACTTGACAAGAGGGCAACATCAAAAGAAGAGAAGATATCTGCTGCGATGGCTGCTGGACTTGATTGGGAAAGTGATGATTCAGAAGATGAATTTCCGGTAAAAATGAATGTTCTCTTGGTAACTTAAATATTTTCTGGTGGGAAATTTTATTTTGCGTACTGTTTGATTAATCTTTACGCTTTTCTTTGGGATTTGTTCAGCAACAGCCACTGAAGGAGCCTCCGTTGCCTGATCTCTTTAAGGACGAGGAGCATTATAACCTCATTTCAGATGTTAGTCTATGTCTCATGACTGTTATGCTAATGTCGCTTGCTTAGATTGAACAGTTTTCCAGTCACATCAATCCACTCTGTTTTGATGCCGGTGCTACAAGCCTACTACTTGCCCTATATTTGTTTTCCTCTTACTTTCTAGGCCATTGTGACGTGTGTGTGTATGCGCTTCACTTGTCTGATTCCTCTCTGTCACTCTACCTGTAAATGCTATCACAATATCTGATTTAGAATCATTAGAGGGAAAAAAAACATCAGGAAACACTGAAAATTCTCTTATGCAATTCATGAGGAGTTACTGACACATAGTTAGCTGAATTAGGTTTGTGTCGACGTGCATCAGCTTGTTTAGGTTAGAATTTGTGAACCCTTCGACATGTATCTTGCATACTTCTCATGCTGCTGTTATTCAGGGTATGTCGCTGCTCAATATGTTGGGCTTCCTTTCAACCCAGCATAGTTGTCGAAGAGAAGGACAGATGGTCATTGAAGTGTCCATCCATAGACTGCTGACATTTTTTTGTCCGCAAGGAATAAGTAACTTTACCACAGCCATGCTTGCTTGTCTTGTCTTGTTCAGTATTTTGTTTTTTCAAATTCAGGAAGTTAACCTAACTTTTTTCCACCCTTTTGTAATATGATATTTTCTCCCTCAAGATTTAGTGCTTGCTTCGGTTTCCTTTAGAATAAACTCCAGGCTTCATAACATGCTCTTAGGTTTTTAACACAGGCCTCTGATTTTCCGTGGCTGTATCGGGGGTTATAGACCTTGTGTGATCCTAAACCAATCGCTAGAACTATCTGTTTCATAACCACACATTTGTATTTTCATGTTTTTCTCCCTTGTTTTCCCGAACTAATTATCTGCGTGTTTTTTTGCTAGCTATGCATTGCATTGACATCTTTGAGAAGGTATAGTGAGGCTTTAGAACTTATTAAGCTCACTTTGAAAATAACTTACAAGACGCTTTCAGCGGAGAAGAAGGATAAATTTTGGTCCCTTGGTGCTCGTAAGTGCTCAAAACAAATTCTTCATAACTCCTCTTCTGGTTGCATTCATGGATGGATGTGTCCCCACTTTCTTCAGTTTGATACTTTACATCCTCAAGTGTCTTTACTAATTGAGATTGGCCTACTTGTTATGTTGCTAACAAGCTGCATCTTGTTTGTGCTGCAGATATAGCCTTAAACGTTACTGATCCCTCTGATGGGTTTGACTATGTACGCTACATAGTTCAGCAGCGTCCACAGAGTATTGCTGCCTGGAATTGCTATTACCGATTAGTCTTAAGGTACATAGTACCCTTATATCGCTCATAAATCCCTGATTATAGTTTACCAAACTGTAATCAGTTTGTTGGATATTATTTGACGAAACTTGCTTTAGCTAGTCAATCCAATTCTAGGTTTTAGCTGAATGAACTTGTAGATTCTTAGCTTAGTTCATGCAGAATCAACCAAAAAGTTGGTTTTCTGGAAAATCTTATGCATATTATTATATGTAGGGGTGTAAGCGGACTGCGAAAAGTCCAAAGTCCAAAGTCCAAAGTCCAATCCAAACCAGTCCAAACTTGTCGAACTGGACTGGACAAAAACTTTTTTGGACTGGACTAGGACTCAAATTTTCGAGTCCAAATATTTTCGGACTGGATTTGGACTCACCCCTTTGGAGTCCAATAAGTCTAGTCCAAAAATATTTTTATATATAATATTATATAATATATATATATATATATATATATAATATAAATATATATATATATATATATATATAATATATATATATATTATATATATATATATAATATATATGGGTAATGTTATATGTAGCCCTTAGGGCTACATATAAGCATTAAATACATGTCTTAAAATGGAAACAATTTATGAATTTATGACAAAATTTCACATCATTTGAGGTAATAAATGCTTGATTTAAATTTTTATATCTATTTTAAGCTTCTTATACATAGCCCTAAAGGCTATGTATATCATTTTCCTATATATATATAATATATATATATATATATATATATATATATATATATATAGAAATGAGTTCATATGAGTGCATACTTACGTGAGAAATGAGAATGAATCTCAACCACACGATTTATTTAGAGTTACAACACTTATTCATTAGAGTTATATCCCTCTAAAAAATTTTGAGCCTTACATGAGAAATGAGAATGAATCTCAACCACACGATTGGTTTAGAGTTACAACACTTGTTCATTAGAGTTATATCCCTATAAAAAATTTTGAATTCAAAAAAAAATTTGTTTTTTTTGAATTTTTTTTTTCAAATATTTTGTTTTTGGAGTTACATCACTTTTTCATTACGATTACATAATTTATTCATAAGAGTTATAGCGTGTAAAATTCATTCTCATTTCTCATATAAGTATGCATTCTCATATGAACTCACTTCTATATTTATATCTATGTATATATATAGAGAGAGACAAGATCATATGAGAATGCTTCTTACATGAGAAATGAGAATGAATCTCAACCATACGATTGGATTAGAGTTACAACAATTGTTCATTAGAGTTATACCCCCTAAAAAATTTTGAGCCCAAAAAAAAAAAAAATTTTGAAATTTTTTTCTCACATATTTAGTTTTTGGAGTTACATCACTTTTTCATTAGAGTTACATCACTTAATTCATAAGAGTTATAGCGCGTAAATTCTTTCTCATTTCTCATATAAGTATGCATTCTCATATGAACTCACTTCTATATATATATACATACAAAAGATGTATGTGACTTATTTTATGGAATGAATATAATGCGCTTAATTTTTCAAATTCAATTATGAGAAGACGTTGTGAATCATTGTATCTAAATCGATGGAAAAAAAATTAATAATCGGACTGGATGGACTGGATTCGAACTCAAGAAAAAATTATCGGACTGGACTGGACTAGACTCAAAAAATATTTGGATCGGACTTGAACTCAATTTCTCGAGTCCAAAAAACTATGGACTGGATTTGGATTTGGCAAAGTCCAATCCACTTACACCCCTAATTATATGCTATTCTCATGAAGTGAGCATTTTGGTGTAATTTTTAAAGGAATGCATATATCCAAAAAGATCCATGACTTTGAAGGATGCAATGGAATTGATATATGAAATTGGTTGAAAAGGATGTAATGGAATTGATATATGGAAGGAAAAAAATGCAAAAGAAGAAGTTTAGATAAGTAGATATATTGATGCCATGAAGGCATGAAGTTACCAACAAAGCATACAGCTCCAGACATCCGAGTAGCAAAATACTCAAATATTTAGATAAAGAGAGAGGAGAGACAATTTTCCGTTTCTTGAGAACGTCCAACCAATTGTCCTATTATCATGTCATGCACTCATGCGACTATGTTGCAATGCATTTCTATATGGGTGACTTGTGCTAATTTCTGTTGCTTTCTGCCTTAGCTTGTAGAAAGTGAAAATAGTCACAACCTCTGAATGCTATCCTCATAAATTTATTTGCTTATTTGTACTTCTTTTCTGCTAACATCATTCTCCCACTCTATAACTAATTTGTCTTGGGTACCTAGACTTCCTTCTCAAAGGCACTAACAACAATATCTCTAACTGAATTCCATCATTGGCCTCACCAACCCCAAGAATATGAAGCTTCTGGGCCGAATCAACAACCACGAGGTGGTGATGATGGTGGATCCAGGAGCAACTCACAATTTTCTCACCTTAACCACCATCGAAAAATTGCACATTCGTGACTGAATCGGCAGGGTTTAGGGTTTCCCTTGGAATTGGCAGGCGGTCCGTGGGACCGGAATTTGTCACGGTGTAGTGCGGCAGCTAGGAGGCGTGGAGTTGGAAATCCGGATGTAATTTAGGGGGTTCAATGGCTTGAAACTTTAGGTACTCTGGTGAGTGATTGGAAAACTCAAGTGATGAGTTTTGTGGTTGATGGGGAGCACTACACCATCAAGGGGGACCCGTCATTGGGGAGCTCCCAAATTACTCTCAAGGCCATGGTGAGAACTTTGCACAAGGAAGGGAGAGGTTTATGGTTGGAGTTCACCCAAATGGAGGAAGGGAGGACGGTAAGTGAAGGGAAACAGGAAGTATCGGGATTTTAAAAGGGTGTTATGGAGGAGTTTCAGGGGTTTTTTGATAGTCCCAGGTGGCTACCTCCAATTTCGGGACATGAGGATTCCATTACCCTTAAGGAAGGTGGTTATCCACTGAGCGTGCATCCCTATCGTTACCCCCAATTTTAGAAGGATGAAATTGAACGCTTGATCAAAAATATGATGGTAGCCGACATCGTTAAACCATCTACAAGTCCCTTTTCTAGTCCCGTCATTCTAGTGAAGAAAAAGGACGATTCATGGCGTTCTTGTATAGACTATGGGGCATTGAATAAAGAGACGGTACCGGACAAATATCCTTTTCCGGTCATCGATGAGATTTTTTATGAGCTCCACGAGGATTCCATTCTCTCTAAACTTGACTTGAAAGCGGGGTATCATCAAATTTTGGTGAAACGGAGGACACCCACAAAACTGCTTTTCGCACTCATGAGGGCCATTACGAGTTTTTAGTGATGCCCTTCGGGCTCAAAAACGCGCCGGCCACATTTCAATCCTTGATGAATGAGGTATATCGACCATTCTTACGCCGTTTTGTTTTGGTATATTTTGACGACATTTTGATATATAGTCGAACTGAGGATGAACATGAGGATCATATGCGTTTGGTACTGATGGTTTTGGCGGCCAACAGTTTGGTGGTAAATTTGAAGAAAAATGTTAATTTGGGAAGGTGGAAATAGCTTACTTGAGGCACGTGATTTCTAAGGGTGGTTTGGCAGTTGATATGGAGAACTTGAAAACAGTGCTTGAGTGGGAGGAGCCTACAAATATTTGGGATCTTCAGGGTATTTTAGGACTTACGGGATACTACCGTAAGTTTATATCTCATTATGCTCAAATTGCGAGGCCCTTGACTAAACAATTGAAGAAGGTTTGCTTTGGGTGGTCGGATGAAGCCACCAAAACAAGCCATGATCTGGGCTCCTGTTCTTGCTATGCAAGAATTCCATAAGCCTTTTGTGATGGAAATGGATGCCTTGGTGTTCGGTCTAGGGGCCGTAAAAATGGTTTTTCACATCAAACTTTTGGGGCCTCAAGCTCAATTAAATTCGGTGTACGAAAAAGAACTCATGGTCGTGTGTTTGGCTGTTCAAAAGTGGTGTCATTATTTGCTTGGGCACCATTTTGTGATACGAATAGAAGAAAGTCCCCGCTACATAGTTTAACAATGGGAAATAGGGGCCGAATTTTATAAATGGGTTAGCAAATTGATGAGTTATGATTTTGAGATTCAATATAAACCAGGTTGTGCTAACCGGGCCGCGGATGCATTATCTAGGAAATCAATTGGGGAGGTGGAGCTAGGAGCGTTGATTTCAGTACACACCATTGACACAGCTAGAGCAGGAAGTCTCACAAGATGCTTTGCTCTCCCAAGTAGATCTTGTGAATGGCACTAAGGTGCACCCTCATTTCTCTCTAAGGGAGAATAAGTTGGTGTACAAGAAACGCTATGTGATTCCTCACACTTCCTCTCTCATTCCCACATTGCTTCATGAATACCATGACTCGCCTATAGGGGGTCATACCAGGGAATTCAAGACTTATCCAAGGTTGGCAGCGGATTGTATTAGCGGGGCATTTGCCGGGACATTACCCAACATGTACAATATTGCGTTACTAGCAACAAAAAGTCTTCCATCGACATCCAAGTGGTCTTCTTCAACCCTTGTGAATACCATCCTTGGTGTGGGATGATCTTATGATAGACTTTATTGAAGGTTTACCGATCTCTAAAGGGGTTGACACCATTCTTTTGGTGGTGGATCGACTCTCAAAGTACGCCCATTTTCTCACTCTTCGTCATCCATTCACCGCCTTGACTGTGGCTGAGTTGTTTATTAAGCAAGTAGTGCGCTTACATGGGCTTCCTTCATTTATTGTGTCCGAAAAAGACGCATCTTCATGAGCGTTTTTTGGAAGGAGATTTTGGGTCTTTATGTGTAAGCGAAGCACATTTACCATCCACAGATGGATGGGCAATCTGAAATAGTTAATTAACGGGTGGAAACTTATCTTCGTTGCTTTATTGGGGGCCAGCCACACACTTAGGTTAAATGGCTGGCGTGGGCGGAGTTTTCTTACAACACTTCCCGTCGGTCTACTAAGATGACTCCTTTCAAAGTATTGTATGGGCATGACCCTCCCTATGTCTTCCGTGTGAGTAAGGGACAACCGGACAAACACCAGTGGTTAGTTTTGAAGCCATGTCACAAGAGATGAAGAGAGAGATGTGGTTCTGGATGGCTTGCACTTTAGCTCATGCGAGCACAACAAAAGATGAAAGTGGCAGCAGATGCAAAGAGGCAAGATGTAAACTTCAGTGTGGGTGACTCGGTTCTCCACAATTTACAACATTAGTCCTTGGCCAAGCGACCCTATGAGAAACTTGGTACACGTTATTATGGCCCATTTCCTATCTTACAACTTATTGGGGTTGCTGCCTACAAACTCCAATTCTCTACCTACAGCAAAATACATCCGGTTTTTCACGTGTCTCTTGAGCTGTGGGGTCTGCCGCTTTAATGTCTACTCTTCCATCCCAACTCTCTGCACACCTGGAAATGCAAACTGAGCCAGACGAGTTGCTTGATGTGAAGCAAGTCACTAAAGGTCAGCACACTCATTTGGAAGCATTAATCCAATGGAAGGGGTTACCCGCTTTTAAAGCTACTTGGGAGGATGTTGCAGTTGTCCATCACAGGTTTCCTTGGTTCCACCTTGAGGACTCGGTGAATCTTTGGGGGGAGGTATTGTAACACGTCAGCCCACCAAACTGTTGCTGACTTATGCTAGGCGCAACAAAAGAGGGTAAAAGGGGTAAATCATCTCTATTTGGGTAGTGGGAAGGAATATGAAAGGAATATTTTGTTGTTGCTGAAATAATGGGGAGTTGTCAGAGTTATTAATGAGGTGAGAGAAAGAAGTTGTATATATAGAGGAAGGAGATAATCAGTAAAAGGTAAGAAAAGTTTAAGTTTACTTGGGAAAGAAGGGGAGCCTCTGAAATGCTCAACATTGTCTTGTAGTTTTTGTTTGTTTTCACATCAATATAATTATCTTTGGGTTGCTGAATTCCCTGAGTTGGTTATCAGATTATGCAATCTTTCTTTGTCTTTCAGTTATCTTGCTTGTTGAATTGGAAGCCATTACATAGATCTGACGGACTATTTGTTTATGTGGATCGTTTTGCCGTGCTGGATGTTTTTTATCTATAACATGTGATATGAGCTTAGGTTTCTGTTTGCAGCCTGGTTGCCAAACGAATACTTCTAATTATTTGCTACCTTTTTTTATTCTTACCTAGGCTAGAAGGAAGGTCTTTTAGGCTACTTGTTTTTGTTTCTTTTGGTTGGGGGTAAATAGGTCGGGTAGGACCGACCTATAGGAAGAGAGAGGAAGGGGAAACTCCGTGACTCTAGTTGGACCAAACCCCCATCCAGGGAGGAGTATAAGCAGTCTTAGAGACACTGCTCCTGTCCCCAACTCCCAGGCTAGCTCTGTGGTTCGATCTGTTTCAAGATCTTGTGTTGAAAATTGGAACTTCATGATATTTGTGTATAACTTGTGATTTTTTTTTTATATTTCATGTCTTATTATCGTACTTAATCTGGATTTAGATTAGAGAACCGGCTCTCGAAGCATAACAAGTTCCTGCATCATATGCGAGTTGAACAGAAGGATTTGGTGCCACCCATGATCATTTCTGGAAATCAGTTTACAATGATCAGTCAACACCAAGTAGCTGCGAGGGAATACTTGGAAGCATATAAACAGATGCCAGATTCCTCATTGATCAATTTATGCGCCGGTATGTTTTACATAATGATTTTTGGACTTGATCAATGTGTGCTGGTGTTTATTTTCCATATATCTTTGCTACTTTTTTTTTCTCTGCAGGGACTGCCTTGGTGAATTTAGCCCTTGGACATAGACTTCAAAATAAGCATCAATGTGTTGCACAAGGCTTAGCATTCCTTTACAATAATCTGAAATTTTGTGAAAATAGCCAGGTGAGCTTTTGAATTTTTACGAGTAGTTCTTTAATACAAACATGCTCAGGGATGAAATGCATGTGTAGTTGAACAAGATCGCTTTATTTTTTCGAAGTACTTGTTTGATTGTTTCTCTTACGCATGATTCATACTTCATTGTCATTCTGCTGTTAGAGATTGCATTTGTAAAAATGTGCATTGAGGTGACAATATTGATGTAGGTTTTATTCCTCTTCCCAATGCTTATCGAATTTTGGTGTAGTCTGACTTGCAACTTCAGTATATGACCTTTGGATGCTACCATAATTTAACAATCTAAAACATTGGATTTTTTTTCATCATTTACATAATTGCCTTACTTTCTTTGTTCCTTGTAGCATCCTAATCTTTATCCCCTGCTAAAAACTATCCTGCATCCCTAAACAATGAGCCAATTGATTTGGAGTCATTCTAAAGGAATTTAGTTATAATATCATAGCTGTTTTTCATCTCCGCCCCACCAATATAGTTTTTCTTTGGAATTTATATAAGGGTATTAATGTACCAATAAGCGTATATGGGAAACTTTATAAACTTACTACATTTAGACAGCGGCCTATTATGTGGGGACTGGGGGCCAATTAAAATAGATTTGTGGGCCTTATGGCATATTATATTGAAACGGAGGTAGTAAAAGAAACAAACAAAGCCGAACACTTGGCTTAAGTTCGACACAAGTGATCATGATGTTGATCCAATCAGTAGTCCTCACTATAGTATGTCCCTTTTCAGGAAGCGTTGTATAATATTGCTCGTGCGTACCACCATGTAGGACTTGTCTCATTGGCAGCTACTTACTATGAGAAGGTCCTTGCAATTTCACAAGAGGACTGCCCCTTACCGGAGCTTATTAAAGTGAACAAAGATCCCACTAAAGATCTGAAATCCGGCTATTGTGACCTCAGGAGAGAAGCGGCGTACAATTTACACTTGATCTACAAAAGAAGTGGAGCCCTTGATCTTGCAAGGCAGATCTTGAAGGATCACTGCACCTTATGAGAACCGGACTGTTCTGTTCTGATTTCTTGATTTGTTGTATAGATGTCAGTTTCTTAGTGTGGGAGAGAGAGAAAGGGGGGGGGGGATCCTTTACTGTGTGACGTTCCGTAGTGTTAAGTGGAATGCCTATATATGTACACAAGTTGTTGTATTGTTTAATGTGATAGGTTTTTTTTTTGACATAATTGTTTAAGCTGATAGTTGAGGTAGCTCTAGTAAGATGTTTGTCGCTTGAACAGTTGGTGCTCGCAAATCATTTTACGCACCTGTTGTTGTATCCTTACTAATCTAATAAATAGAGAAAAAAAAAAAGGTACACTTCATGTACTAGCTAAAGTGTTGCGTCTGTTTGGTGGAGATCATATACATTTTGGTATTATAGTAAGTGAGCTTGAAGAGGAAAGAGAGATTACTTTAGGCTTTGTTTACTTATAACATGATGAGCTTGAAGAGGAAAAAGACTGAAGTCAGCTATAATAGTTATACTGAATCTTGGGTTTCCACCGTAGGTGTTCTACCTGTTTCTTTAAATGGTATTCATGTTTGGCGTATGCCTGCTCTAAGCAAGATCTTTGGAATGATTTCATGCTACAGCTTGGTCATTGGTGGATGAATTTTAGCACATCCTTGGGGAAATGCACCTAATGATGCAGTGAATTGAGTAACTCAAGAAGCATGTGCACAATTCAATTTTAGTAGAAAATACTTGTTCGATTTGTTCATTCTCAAAGTGTTCAGGTGTTTTTTGTCTAGATAGTTCCTAGAATCGTAGGGTCCTGGTCCAGACCAACGTAACACTAGAGAAAAATTTAGTCCATTTCATTATTTATTATTTTTTAATAGATATTTTATCTCATTATCTTTATCTCAAATCTCTGTACTTGCTAGTGTTTTTTTCATTGAACACTCTATCATTACCAATTAGTTCGTATTCATTTATTTTATTCGTGAAAACCTAGAGTGGTATATCAGGAATAGAGATGGCAACGTGTTACGTGTCGAATTTGGATTGGGTCCTAACAGACCCGGATCTAGATCCGTTTTCAGAGACTGGATTCAGATGCGTCTTGGATTTGACGGGTATGGGAAAAAAAGGTCCAGATCCAGATACTACAGTTTGCAAGTAAGATCAATCACATATTTATTTATTTAAGTGCAATGAATTACTCAAAATTGAAATCTCAACGTTTAATAAAAAAAATTATGTGGATACATGAGTTGGTCTTGTGTTAAAGGACTCAACTAAACTTTTTTGGTCAAACCACTTAACTTTTAACCTTTTTCTCTTATCTTTTATTTTTTTAAATTTTATAACAATTCAGTTTTAGATAAAAGTTCAACTATCTAACTTTTTAACTTTTTTTGTTTTTTGTAATTTTCCTTACCTTTGTTTAATTAATTGATGGTTTAACTCTCGGATCATCTTTCTGCTAAGACTTAACCTAGAGAACTCTTTCAAGCTCTCAAACATATATACTATACTTCATATATATTCACCCTCTGTACCCTTAAGAAAAACCGATTTCATTTGCTTCTACATGAAGCCAAAGAACAGCTCATGAGTTGATTCCTGCATGTGGTATTATGAAGATTACTAAAAATTCAGTGCATTATATTATCATGATTCATGCATCATCATGTATGATGTATGGGAGTAATAATGATGATAGAGTGGTAGACTGGTGGGGCAAGAAGGCCCTAAAGAGAGAGTTGCAGTAATTTCACCGGCATGAATTTGTCCATTTAAGATACGCCTACTACATATTTTTGTGATTTTACTACCTTCCCAAGTGGTAATGGATAGTAATGAGATTTTAGGAAGAAAATGGATATCTTGTGATTAAGTAGCATTACCATTGGTAATTACATTGGATTTCTAGTACAAATTTACACTATAATGCATTACCATTCCCACCATTTATAACCTCTTACCAAACGGGTTGTAAGTGCTAAATTGATTAAAACTAAGTAAACAACTGAAACAAAAATGAAATTAACTAAGCAACAAGCTAGGAAATAGGAAGGACAAACACATCATAGCCAGGACTTGGAAAGGGAGAGAGGGAAAAACAACAAAGAAGAGAGAGATTGACGTGCTTCAGTTGAATATACTTCCTCTGTTTTTTTAGATTCAATATTTGACTTTTTGGTGAGTGTATTAAAATAATCTAATATTGCATCTAAAAACAGAGTTAGTATATTCCTATTTCATCAGACTAGACCATATTGTTGGAGTTAGTGAGTGGAGTGTTAGTTTTCTCACTCTATAAGTTGCTTCAAAAGAATAAAAAGCTCATTGTCCCACATTGGTAGTTTAAAGGACTTTTCCCTTCCTTTTATAGAGTAACCTTCTTTATATGTTTGTTGAAGTTTGAGTGGGAAGGATCTAGTTACCACATGAGCGTGCTGATCGGGTGCGCGGTTGCGGGATATTTTAGTTTGGTTACTTATTTTTTGCGGAAATCACCATTCATATCTTTGCTGATTTCGTAACTATTATCCTTGATTGATTCTTGTCGTTATTAATATTTCCGTTTTTTCCTAATATCCGCCTAATTGATTATATTCCCCTTTTTTGCTTCTTGGCTTTCCTCAATAGATTGGAGCCTCATCAGTCTCCTTAGGGATACAGAAAAAAATTCTTCTCTGAGAAATTCTTAAAGGTATTCTCAAATTGTAACTCTATACTACACTGGAGAAATAGTAGTTGTGTATCCCTGGAGATTGGTTGCCAAGAGTCCGTGTGTATGTAATGGGACAAATTTAACTTTAGGACAGCGTTACTTCATGCCACAGCTTTCAGTTTAGTTAATTAGTATTGTTCCACAAGTTTTAGTTCCTACACATATGAATATATATACCATTTCCTAATAGAAATAAAAAGAAAGTTCCATGAAAATATTAGATGATATACACGTCAATGAGCAATTGATTATGTTGAAAAAACTCCATTTTTGTTTAAGGTTTATTCATCTCAAACATAATGTTTGATTCAAAAATTTTGATCTTTCTAACTCTCACTATAGACTTCAATAAGATACAATAGGAATTGTTATGCATAATTCTAAGGATTAAATGGATGTAGGAAACACCAACACATTGTTTGGTAAGGCATGCATAGCATGTTAAGATAAGAATTGAACCCCTGACCTCAGGAACCAAGGAGGAGCGCTCTACCCACTTGAGCTAACTCTTATCCTTCATGATCCTGATATATTGAAATCAACATATACTCCATTACAAAGTCATGGCACCTTCTTTTGAGAGTTAAGAAGTAAACAAACATTACTTTTTTTTAAGAAGAAACAAACACTACTTATATGGTAAAAGATTTTTTTTTTTTTTTTTTTTTTTGCTTTTGGTGTAAGAAATGTAATAGTACGTACGTGTGACTTGTGAGACTGAAAGGTGAAAGTCGTGAGTTGTGAAGCAATTTGTTGGATAGAACCTTCATGCTCAAAAACTGGAATGGACTTCTACACTTCACCATCTTCTTTTTGTAGGTTGGTATCTCTTTTTTCATGTGCGCAAAATTGTTTGTCGCAATTTCTTTTCTTTGCCCACTTAGACATCAAAAAATGTAGCTAACGCGTAGTGGTGTCAAAACAGGTTTATAAACAGGTTCTGGGTATATTCACGGCGAATCAGGTCAGACCCGGACAGGTCAGGATTCTGATTGTCAGTGCCCCGGGTCATGACTGGTCAGGTTTTGTTCAACTGGGTCGAACACATTTGAATCATTGGATTTCCGGGTGCCGGACAGGTCTGAACGTTCCGTTTACAAGTCGATCCATTCCCGGGGATAATCGACTTTTAACATTTTTTTAGGCGGGTTTGCGAAGGTCGTATTTAGGTTCCATGTGGGGTTGAGTTAAGTGAAATGTACTCGGGTTGAATTAGTAATGATCTTACTCATCTTAGTTCGATCATTGTGAAACATCGGGTCCATTCGCTATTGAACGCCAATTCAACTTCGGGTAACTCCTGGTCGGGTCATCTTGATTTTGTTATGTATTTTGTAAACGAATCATATTAATAAAAGTATTAAGATCGATATATAAGGATGACAACGAAAAATCAATAAAAACACTATATTGATTACCGTGATGTTTAATGTATTCTTTTAGTCAACTCTTATTTCTAATAATCAACTGCGTAAAACGACTCTAATGAGTAAAGGAGTAGAACGACTCTTCATATATTTTAATATTATATATTATAACCAACGACAATAATAACGAGTATACGATCAATTCCAAACTTTATATAAATGATTTATTATTATAAGCATTATGATTGATATATAAGTTTGTAAATAGCTATGATGGTAATGAGAACAATACTACAAATAAACATCAAATGAAAATGATAATAGTTAATCATAAGAACATGTAACAAGTAACAACCATAAGTTAAGTAAAATAGTTAATCATAACTTATTAAAATAAGTTAACTGTTAACAATAACAACCATAAGTTAAGTAAAATAGTTAACAAGTAGTAACTCGTTACCATTTAACAACCATATAGTTTAATACTAGTATAAGATTAACAACAATAACACTCCCTTGTCTTTATAAGCTATAATATTATTTAAGTTAATTGTTTTTATGTTACACTATAGTTTAATACTAGTATAGTATTTGTGGTCTTCTCTTAACTTTGTATATATATGTAAATGAATCGTATATATAAAAGTATTAAGATCAACATATATATACTATGTGTGTGCGCGATTAATATGTGGGTAATAACGAAAAACCAATAAAAACACTATATTGATTATCGTGATGTTAGTGTATTCTCTTAGTCAACCCTTATTTCGACTAATTAACTGCGTAAAACCACCCTAATGAGCAAAGGAGTAGAGCGACTCATCATATGTTTTAATATTATATATCATAATTCATAACCAACGACAATAATAACGAGCAGAAGATCAATTCCAAACTTCATATATATAAAGGATTTATTATTATAGTAATACAAATACGAAGAGGAATAATAACAATAACAATAACAATAAATAGTATGAGGAGTATGAGGAGTATCGCCTCTTAATATGCTATAATATTGGAACCATTTTAGCTAATACGTGATTGATTATTAACGAGTATGAGGAGTATCGCCTCTTAATATGCTATAATAACCCGTTAACAACCATATAGTAACTTAGAACATAGTCAGTTACTCAATTAGATCGATTAACTCGGTAATTCACTAACTTGTTAATTGTTACTAAGTATAGAAATACTAATTAATTGATAATCGATAAAGTGATAACATATAGTGATATTACAAAGTTAAGGCAGTAGCACGCAAGTATCAACAATAAGACATAATTTAAATTGTAAATGCAATAATTAAGACATTAAGTCCTAAATCATACTATCGAGCCATCGGCAATAATCGACTAATTGTTACTGTGTTACGTCTTACATGTTAACATTAAATTAATCCCTAATTACCGCATGTAACATGTTCACATATTTTTAAATTATAAATTTAGATAAATAATTTCTTAAAAATCAATAATACTAATTTAGTTTCGAATGTTTCTAATTTATAGTAATACTAGTAATTTCTAAAGTTAGTAAACTAATAATATTAGAACTAGAAATTAGAATACTCAAATCATAATAATATCAAAATACAATACTAATTTATTAGTACTTTAGGCTATTTATTTTTGTTTGAGGGAAAGACCATTGATTTTAGAAAGATGAAAATCCAACCATTGATTAAGTTAGCAATCCATGTGATTGACCACTCTCAATTCTCATTGTTTAAAAAATAATGTCAAAGATTATGAATTAGGACAATTGATTTGAGAAAGATCAAAATCCAACCATTGAATTAAATTCCTTACTAACCCTAATCCTTCCCCCTTCCCTCCCATCCTCATTCATCAGTAATAGCCTCCCTCTTCCATCTCTCTTGTCTTCTCCTCTTTCAGCAACGGCCTCAGCAACATCCACATCTCCACTTCCTTTTATTTTGTGACATGTAGAGACCATTACATCACCCACATTATCCCTCATTGCTCCTCCAAGTCCATACCATCCACCTTGGAAAATTGCAGCATCTGATTAATTTTGTACACGCCCATTTGAGGTGGTTTCCACACTTTTGGAGCCACTGTTTCACTTCGAGAAAAAGGTTTCGCCATTTCAGGAATTTTTGCCACCGACGTTTAAGCTTCACGGTCGTTCAAGCTTCAGATCTGGAAACGAAAATCAATGGCTTCAGATTTAGTTTCTAGATCTCGCCGGTCGGTCTTCATCCTCTCATCATCTCGCCGGTCTTCATTCTCTCCCTCTCTTACTCTTCGTCACTCGTCACTCGTCACTCCTCTCACTTCAAATCTGGAAACGAAAATCACTGATTCACCGTGTTGACTTCTGGAAACGAAAATCTGGAAACGAAATGAAGCACGCAAATCTTGACTTCATCTCGTGTCGCCAGCTTCCCTTGTTGTTTTTCTTTGTTACTGTTGATTTTTGTGGTCATTGGAGGTGTTGTATTTGGTGTGTAATTTTGTTATTTTCTATGTATTTTTGGTGTTTTTATTTTAATTTAATTGTTAATTTCTATATTAATATTCAGATTTCTTTTGTGATGTTATTTTCGTTGCTTTTTTATCATTATTTTTATGTTGTTTTGATATTTAGTTAGTTAATTCAAGTGATATTTGCTGGTTAATTTAAGTAAGATTTATGGTTAATTCAAGTAATTATTTTGGTTTGATTTTAATTTGATAGTGATAAGTCTAATAGGTTTAGTATTTGCTTGTCAATAATATAAGAGTGAAAGAAAATCACTTGCCTATTTTTCATACTATATCAAATTTATCAATTATATAATACTTAGTTTTATAAATGTATAAAATATAATGTTATTTAAAAATATAATAATAAATTGTACCAACTTATAAATAGTTATAAGGGAATGAATTTCATATCTGATTATGAACTCATATGTTGTTGTTTAGTATATGGTTACGAGAATTTGAGATATTATTTGGTAGAAAAATTGGTAGAATATTATAATGGGATCATTTGGTAGAAAAAATGGAAAAATTTGGTAGAATATCAAAGTGGGATAATAAATTTGGAGTATAGAGTTTAATAAGATAATTTTTAATATTATAATGGGGACATTGGGTAATTAATATAAAATATAAATAACTACATGATATTCAAAGTTTAACTCTTAAATTAAATGTAACTTAATTTTTATTTAATTAATTATTAAATGTAGGCAAATTCATAAATTGACATATTTAAATGATGTTGTAGATATAAAAAAAGAATTGAATTTTAATAATATCTTGTTGATTACGGTCGGGTTCGGGTTTGAAAGCAGGTCTGTCTGAACAGGTCAGGGTATAATCTTGTCAGGTGCTGGTCAGGTCTGGGTAATCCCAGGTCAGGTTTCGGTCAGGTCTGGGGACTGACCCTCACAGGTCGAACCAGGTTCAAGTCAGGTCAGAATCAGGTTGACCCAGCGGTCAGATCTGTTTCTGACACCACTACTAACGCGTTAGGGTAGAGTAAATCATCAAGTCTTCTCTTTTTTTTTTAAAAAGTGTACGTTTAGAATGGACCATCTTACATACTCTAATGTATTCTAAGTTACTCTCTGAGGCCTGTTCTCGGCCAACTTATTTTCAGTTCAGTTCATTTCAGTTTAGTTCAATTCAGTTCAGTTCAGTTGTTTTATGCCGAAGACAACATACCCTAATTTACTAGAGTATGAGAGAGAAATGAACACTTAATAAAGTGAAAGTCCCTTTAAGAATAAAAGGTGGGTTGGTGAATAATTAATGATGGGTTTAGTAAGATAAAGTAAGGGTAATAATATCAACTAAAATTATTTTTTATACCAAAAGTGGAATTGTTGCAATAGATGTGAAACTATCCAAAATGGTAATTGTTGCAATAGAAAAAGGACGGATGAAATATATGTAAATGATTTTTTATAAAATAAAATACAAAAGCTCCTATAATAAATATGAGGTGTAAATTCATCATTTTCCAGGATTGAGATCAATCAGGCCTTGTTTGGTTGACAAAACAAATCATGGGAAGTGCAAATTCTTAGGAAGTAGAAGTATATGAAGTTGTTTGGTTTAGCAAAATCATGGGAATTTGTACTTCCTAGGAAGTTCTACTTCCTCCAAAATGGAGGAAGTTACTTACCTAGGTCCCCCTAGGTAAGTAGAGCTTTCCATAGGAAGTTCTACTTCCCATTATCAACCACACACAATTTTACACTTCCTAAGAATTTCAAATACATGGAAAAAATAACTTCCTAGGAAGTATGACTTCCTATATACAACCAAACAAGGCCTGATTAATTTGAAGAGTGAAGTATGTTATTAAAATCCCATCAAAAGTGATGAATTATAAAATGTTTTAAGATCATATTATATTAGGTCGAGATCATTTAAAATTATACTCCATTAGTCCATCTAGTCTATTATTATATGTATAAAACACATTCGTTAAAAAAAAGTTATTTCTCTCACCTCCTCCAAAAGAGCTACAAGCTGAATCAGGAATAAAATCCTAGATACTTTAAATATATATAATAAACTTATTGATATGAAACATAATGCTCTACTAATATATCAAGCCGTATAGATTATTTTTATTTTGGATTGGTAAGATGAATGACCATACCGGACCGGAACCTCGTACAGATTAACCCGACTCCGGTTAGCGGACTAGACACTTTGAAAGTGAGGGAGAGGATAATGGAAATCTCTACCACTAGGCCAAGTTTAACTTGGTATATCCAGCCTTACACATGGATTGTCAAAATTAAACTCTTAAGGGCTTTGGATTTATTCGACTACCACCCTTGTTACTAGTTGCTGAATGGCACATGGGTTGTAAGGTTATATCAAAGTGATAGAGAAAGGCTTTAGAGAGATTCATCCCATCACCGATCTCATACCTCGTAGAGCCATATAGAGGCCAAAGTCTCCATCTCAATTAGGAATTAAGCTGCTTCCTAGTCAGCCAGCAATTATTTGACCATAACAATCATAATAATAGATTAATAGGGTGCCAAAAGACAAATATTATGGGTGGGAGAAAATAGAGACAACTTAACATATATCATACTTTATTATATTAGTTAGTTTATAACATCCTTATTTTCATTTTGATTGATCAATGATGATTGTTGAACAGCAAAGTTGTTCATCCACTTGCGACAATATTAGCATATCCACATTATAATCAAGCAGTAAACCATACAAACAGAAGAAAGAAAAAAAAAAAAAAAAACAAGAGTGATATAAAGCATGACTTTCTCTTCTTCATCTCTTAAATTTTTTTTTTTTTTGGGCAAAGAGAACCTAAAGTAGTGGAGAAGACACAACCCATAAATATAATCATCATAACAACAAGTCAACAACCAATATTAATCCTTTTCTACCTTATGCTATTGTATATATCCGAATTTTTTCCTTGAATAATGCAAAAGTGGGTTTTAATTTCAGAAATATGTCCAAAAAAAACATTCCCTGCGTACCGTCCACGTAAAACGGCACGCGAGAAACTGTTTTTTTTTTGGGGTTTTTGCCCACGTAAACCGCTACTCACAGTATCGGTTTATACACATAAACCGCTACCCTGAGTAGCGGTTTACCTGGCAAAATGTTGCAAGCACATATCAAACTCTGGAGTTGGGGATTTCAGTAAACCGCTACTTGGAGTAGCGGTTTTCATTAATGAACCGCTACTTGAAGTAGCGTTTTATATCACCCAGCGCCAAGCTATGGAGTGGGGGGTTCAGGGACCAGCAAGTCGCGGTCAATTAATATTAACGGCTACTTCAAGTAGCGGTTTTACTTAAGTAGAAAAAAAAATTCTCGCGTGCCGTCCTACGTGGACAGTACGCAGGGAATTTTTTTTTCGACATATTTCTGGAATTAAAACCCACTTTTGCATTATTCAAGGAAAAAATTCGTATATATCCAATTATTCTTTTTAATTAGAAAAGCAATCACTCCTTTAACGACTGATTTTCACCAACAGTTTCTCAAATAATAAATATATATATTGTAAAAATAAATTATCGTAAATTTTTGCCAATATTTTTGAGAGGAATTAATTGCGATGATTCTTTTTTGAAATATATAAATAGGTATATCCAGGGGCGAATCTAGGATTTTAAAATTTGGGGGTTCTAACTAAACAAATAATGATCATAACACATTAATACATAAATGAAAAGTTGAGTTTTAATTATAACAAAACCAAACTCTATATTATTCGGACCATTTATTAGAAACACCTTTATTATATATTTCAATACCATCTCCATTTCTAGTGAATTCAACAGATTGACTTTCACACTAATCAACAGATGCAACTTTTACTTTAATATCTTCAATTATTTGTTATTAAAGTTTATAAAAGCTGATATAAATTTTGGTAAATGTAAATAGAAACAAAATAAATCCAAATTTTAAATAGTAAAATTTATTTTTAAGTATTTGTAAATAAAATCTTGGTGATACTTAATACTTCCTCCGTTTCTAAATAAGTGCAACATTTCTTGTTTTCACGTTTGCCAATGCATTATTTTAACCATTAATATCTTCAATTATCAATAACTAAAAATTATAAAAAGTTGATATTAAAAAAATTCACATTCAGACGAATCTAACAAGATCCCACATGACTATGTTTTTCTTAAAATGTAAATCACCAAAGCTAATTAAAGTTTAACCTGTGAATAGTAAACACTATGCAAATGTTGCACTTATTTTGAAACGGAGGAAGTATATACTATCTCTGTTTTTTTTAGATGCAACAATTGATTATTTTTATCCACTCACCAAAAAGGCAAACGTTGCATCTAAAAAAATAGAGGAAGTATGAATAATGGCGGAAGTCAAATTGTTGCATTTTATTTGTAAATGGAATAAGAATTAATCATTATATCACAAAAAAAATGGTTAAAATTAGAGCTAGTATCAATGGATACTATTCAAAATATGAAATGAAGTTCCAAAATAGAAAAGAAAAAAATGCTAAAATAGAAAAGAGAAAGAGCAAAAAGCAAAAAAAACAAAGAAGCTGGAAATGTATACAAAGAGTAAGGGACTCGGACTCAGGGAGTTGATTCCGCGTCCCATGCAAGAACTTGTTGTCTCACTGGAGCAAATTGCATTATATGAAATAAGAGCGCGCATATCAGTTTTAACTTATATAAAATCTGCTTAACGTAAAAGAAAAAGAAAACCCGTTTTTTTGGTGGGGCACATGCCATCCAGAACCCATAATAGGTCCGCCCTTGGGTAGTTGGGTATACCTTATATTTTTTTTGAGGGTGGGTATACCTTATATAAGACTAGAATTTTTTGCACGCGATGCGTGCTTGAATTTTTTTTGAAACAGAAACTCGATTTTCTTCGGCATAAGAGTCAAAATTTGAACATTAGACATACGAAGTATAATTGTTTTTAGTTGCAAAATTTGATTGGTTTAGTTTCTGTCACTTAAGTCTCTCACCATTCTTTTTGTTTTTTTTTTTTTACTTTTCAAAGTTAAATTCTATGAACAAAGGAAATTTTATTGAATTTATTTATGATTTCTAATATTATAATTTTTTAGTTGATTTTTTAATTAAGTACAGTACTTCATAAATTGTAAAGAAAGTGGACACTTTGATTTCAAGTCAATTTTTTCATAGGTTGTAGTTTGTAAGTGAATTTTTAAGTTTTTGTAAAGTTTCTCATTTTAGTGATTTGCATAACGTAAATTATGCAATTTTATGATTTTAGTTGACTTGTGAGTGATTGTTATAATTATATTTTTGGTATTTTTGTTTGAACCCCTTTGATTTGTAATGAATTAATTTAGAATGGGAAGAGGGTAACATAGTCTCTTCATTCGGGGACACATAGCTCCCCCTTCCCTTATATAATAGAGATATGTTGTACTTTAATTCTTGAATGATATTTTCATATATTTTTACCTTGATAATTAATCGCTATTATATAATAGAAAAAGATAGGTCCAAATATATGTAAAAGTTTCATTATATATAGGAAACACTATAAAAAAGTAAATAATTTTTTTCCTTGTCTAACTTCTAAATTCCGATGTCACTACAAATACAGCTCAATTTTTTTATCATGATCCCACATCAATTGTGAATGGTTCTTGAGAATAGTGATTTGTAAGTAAATTTTTGTAATTGTTTTTGTATGTATTGACGTTCTAGGTTATTAGTTTTAGTTTGTATGTTAATTTTAAGTTTTAATAAAGTTTCCTGATTATTTGAGTGATTTGCGTGATTTTCTCAATTGTATGAGTGATTTGTAAAGTTTCTTCTTTTAAGTGATTTGTGAGTGAGTGTTGTAAATTAATTTTCGGTAGTTTTCTTTAAGTGTCGATTTTGATTTTGACATTCCTTTTGTAATTTAGAAAGGGAAGGGGACAAAATAGACATTTCAAAAGAGGACACCATTACTCCCCCCTTCTCTTATATAATAGAGATACACTAATTAACGTTATTTGATCAAGCAATAGAAAAGAAGCATGCTTTGCTTAACATGTTAAAAGTGTTGCAACTTTTAAACTTTTATGTACTTAAATGGTTAAGCATATTGTATAAAGAAAAAGAAAGTGCAACTCAAAGCATGCATAGACTTACTTTACCACGACTACTGGTAAACTATATTTGATGATCTAATGAACTTGGTATTCAACAAAGTCGCACCATTCTTTTTGTGCTAGAATTCATATATCCTGATATATATCCATTATTAATATATTACATCCTTGGGCCTTTTTGGTACGTAAAGATTCAGACATGTATAAAGAGGGTCATCACGTACATAAGCATATTAAAAAAAAAGAGTAGAGGACCTTATATTACTTGCAGTTGCAGGCCTCTCATTTGAAGAGCAAATGATTAGCTTTACTCACGCTTAACGGATACTTGGTCCTTTAAATTAAAGTACTAATAACTACTTAAAAATTTACCCCATCTCCTTTACCCAACCAATTTTGGATAACCAGGAAAGCCGCCACCGCCACCAATCTATATATTATTGTGGGAGCATATAATAGTTTTATATTTTCTTCGTTCTTATAATTTTATCACATCACTTTTAGACACAATTCTTAAACAAGTCATATGAAGAGGGAAAATAATAATAGAGATGGATAAAAATTAAAAAGTAAGGGTTCTATTTATAGAGAGAAAATATTACTAAATAAGAAAAACATTACAATTAGTGAAATTTCTAAATATAAGAAATGTTTGCGATTAAATAATAGAAGTACTAAACTATTGTTAGGTTCACAAGCATAGTAATCAAATGAGACACTAAACAATAAAAATGTATGTTTCAAGATTCAAACTCATGACCTCTCTTTTCATATGCTAATGCACTAACCAACTACACTGCAATACTCATGTTGGTATTCATGGAAGAAAAAATCATTTAAAGACGAGATATTATTTCTATTTTCAAAAACTTCAAATACACGTTGGTAAATAATCCAGAGCGTATCGTCCAGGACAAGATCTAGTAAAGGTTAAAACCTGGTATGTCATACAAAGGCTTGTTTGTTAATTCAGTTGTTGATCCCTTGGGTAAGTCCTTGAGTTGGTGCGCAGCATATGAAGTTTTTTTTGTTGGCTCGTAATTAGGAAATTAGATAATTTTTTGGTATGTGATATATTTTACAATGACTTTAGGTCATTTAAGCTTAAATGACCTAAAATCATTTGAGTCTGAAATTATATTTTATGCAAGTGTTGAGTGATATTTGTATCACTCAAATACCTAATTTTTCTCATATTTAGAGTCATTTTTCTTCTTCATTTATAACTTTCTAGCTTATTTTGCGTGATTTATAATAATTGAGTTATTTGTACCTTATTTGTGAATATTAGTTATTTTGGCTATTTATATAGGGTTTAGTAATGCTTATTTGTGTTTGATGTTGTAGGATCAACCTTAGAGATCTCCATACCACACACCAAGAGTAGAGTGGAGCAATTTCGCCAAAATAAGAGCTTTTGAAAGGACTTGTACACAAGGGTCATATTAGAATAGTCATAACTTTCATCACAAATAATATTTTTCAGTGAATCAAGTTGGAGATGAATTTTTAGCTCGATATCTGTCCAATGAGTGGTCACAACCCCGATTCCGATGAAAAATGAAAGAGATATGGCTCTTTGAAGTAAAGTGCGTCTGTCAGAATGGCACACCCGCTGCAGAAGCCCAGAGACCTGGCCTGCCCGAGCAACTACCCAGCTCGCACGGTCTCTTGACGAACCAAAGATTATGCCAGTTTCGCTAAAACACGCCCCCACCCGGTGGAAATGCACAGGCCCGACCACCCTGTCCCGTTTAGGCTTTGACCCAACCCGTTTGGGTGGCCCGCCTGGACTGCTGTCATTCACAGGTTTAGTTCGGCCCATTTTGTTTTTGACGATGTAATTGGGGGAAGTATAAATACCCCCCTTAGCCCATTTTTATTTTATTTAACACTCTTAGTTTTAGAACATTTATAGGGTTAAGGATTAGCCTACATAGCTTAGTTTAGGAGAAAAATGAGAAAATTCAAAGAAAGATTGAAAATTTGGAGATTGATCAAGGGTGACAACTTGTATTTGAAGATTCAACAATCATTTATCAACAATGAGCATTTCTTACTCTCTCTCTCTTTTTGTTGTTTTATATTAATTGTTTTCATTAGATTAGTTGTTAAATACTTAGTTTAATTATTTATGGGTTATTTTATTTAGTTTAATGTTAGAATTAATGTTTACTATCATGTTATTAGTTGTTAATTTCTCTAAAGTTCTCATTTTTATGTTTATGGAGTAGTTTGTTGGTTAGAATTTGGGTGAAAATCCAACTATGGTTGATTTTGGGTGTTTGAATATGAAATTAGGGATTTGCTTAGGATTTTTAATTAATTACTGGCATGATTACTATTTGCTTACATTCTAGTTGGCCACTTGAATGTTTGGACTAAGTCAAAACTCTAATAATAGTGAAAAGTTATGTTGGTGAAATAGTGTCTGGAGTAGCTTTTATATTTAAACTAGTGTTTTCGAAAAGTTGTAAATATTAGGTGTTTGAGGTAGATGTAGCTTTTGGAGAAACTTTTGAAAATTGAAAATAGTTTATTTTGTTATTTATTTAAACTACTCCCTATGTCCCAAAATAGAATTCTCATTTTCCTTTTTTCGTGGTAATTTATGCAAGTAGAATATGAGAGAGAGAGTAAAGATTTTTTGTTTCTTTAGATAAATATTGTATGGAAAAAGATGACTTTAGGAGAGAGATTGGAGAATAATTGGTGAAAGAGCATTAAGGGCCCGTTTCTCCCCAGCTTATTTTCAGTTCAGTTCAGTTCAGCTCAGTTCAGTTCAGTTTGAGCTCAGCTCAATTCAACTCCATTCTTTTATAACCATTTTGTTAAATATTATTATTATGTTGGTCTAATTTTTTTTACTAATTACTCTTATTATTATTATTATTATTATTATTATTATTATTATTTATTTTTATATCATTATTATTAAGTATTATTATTATTTCTATATATTATTTTGTTTATTATAGCTTTACTTATTATTATTACTATTATTATTAGAAGGAATGTGATTTAGGTCAAAAGCACAAATAAATCTACGTTTTTAGCCCATAAACCAATCAAATCGCGTCAAAACGATTTATGCTGTAATTTTGTGCGGTCCGACCCAATCATTATTTTTATTACTAAATATTATATTATTAAATCTAATTATTATAACAGTAATATTAATTTACTTCTTATATATTATTGGTATTATATAATCATCATCAAGTATTAATATATTAATACAAATAATTTAAAATAATTATTATTAATTATCATTATTATTAATTTATGATTATTAATATTATTTATTCATAACTATCATATAAAAATATCCAAAATACTATTATTATTCATTATTATTACTTATCATTATAATTATTATTTAATATTCATATTATTATTTTTTAAATATTATGTATATATTTATTACATTCAATTTAATTCAATTCAGTTTAATTCAATTTAATTCAATTCAGTTCAGCTCAGTTCAGTTGTTTTATGCCGAAGAGAACATGATCGGCCTAATTGTAATATTTTGGTTGAATAAACAAAGGAAAAAACAAAATTCAAGAAGCAAATAAATGACAGGACACAGTTTTTCGAAACAAATTACGGAAAAATGTGGACCTAAATATGAAAATAGGAACTATATTTTGGGACGGAGGGAGTAACAACTAGTTTTATTGAATACTAATTATCAAAAATGTTATTTTCACAGTCAAACTCTAATAGCTAATATTTGACAGCTGACAGCTAGTACAAGTGTACAACAACTAACAGATACTTTTACAGCTTACAGCTACCACAACAACTACCTTTACCAAACAGGCCCTAAATCTATCATTTCACACATCATTTAATAAAATCATATATTCATACAATAAAACAAAGAAGAAGGGAGTTGTTATTTGTTAAGGTTGTTGGATAGGAGATTAGGACCTAATTTTGATATTAACCCATCAAGAGCATCAAATGATGCTTTTCTTTACTTGTATAAAATATAATTTTGAAAACTGATAGATGTTCTAACAATTGTCTTTTGTTGAATTATAGAAAAATTAATCAATCTTAGCTTGAACATACAATTGGCGAAGAACTTGAGAGAGCACACTTAAAGTCTCGTAAGTCGTAAGTGACTCGATCTATAGTGTATTAAAGCATTAGTTGAACGATTGAAAAAGAAGTTCAATTTGTCATCCAACCTAGAAAACATATGAGGAAATTTATATCATAAATAGGAGATCTTCCGCATAGGATGAGTGATTTAGTAGATGACTACATTAGCTTAACTGCGTAACTCGTGACTCTAGTGCGATTCAAAGTCACCGACTTTTACTATTCTTTTTGAGCTAGCTTATGGAAAAAGTGATTTATCATGCATGGAAAGCTATATTAGTGTAACTCGTGACTCTAGGTTATATACTATGGATTTGGAATAGTTAGTGTTCTGGGTATGAAACAATTAAGGTCGAATTTTATTACTTTGTATCCGTTTTTGTCGTTAGTTTTCAAAATTACAATGTTTAGTATAAGTTATGACTAATTTTTAGTTTATTGTACCCCTTATATAATATCAATATAACATTCATAGACAAATTACTTATTCTGGTTTTCATATTTTAGTTTTTGGTTTTTAAAAAAAACATGAAATTGGAAACAAAAACGATAACGAGCAAGCCTTATTTTATTAATTGTATTGTGATCATTTATGTCTCTTTTCATTGATTGCTTATCGTACAATGATGAACCTAAACTAGCAAATTTAAAAGATACAATTTTTATATAAAATCCATATTGCCACCTTCATGTATTCCTAACTATTGATCTAAAAGATGGAAAGCTTATACATGCAAGCATGCAATTATACCAACTCTAACGTACCTTTTGCATGATGGGTCAGCGAGGAAATGGGAACAGCGGCTTAAGCCATTAGGTGTAGGCGCTTTCCAGAGGTGGAATCTTCTAGGCTGTTTTCTGGATCCCAATTCGAAAACACAAAAAAAGCTATAGAACTATACATATAGTCTTTTTTTTGTGTGGTGCCCTGTTGATTCGTTCCTATAGTTTGATCCTTCCCAGTAAAATGCGGCATGTTCGAACTCTGATCGCTTTTATGTGAGAAATCGGTATTATATACACAAACACGCTTCAAACAACATGGTAATTCAGACTATGATACTAACTAGCATCTTTTTTGTCCTACTTCAATTCTGATTGGACAACAAACAACAAAATATTTCTTTTTCTTTTAAAAAAAGTGACCAACTACCCTTTAAGAGATTTCTTTTAGTAACATATGTAGGTTAAATTAATTAAATAAATGGCCAAAGTCCAAGTACAAAGTTAAGTCATTAACAAAAATTCTATCTTAAATAATTTTAAAATTGTAGATTTATAATCATAAAAAACTAATCTATATTTAAATTATCATATGTACACATAAAGTAAACTACTCCCTCTGCTTTTTTTTATTTGCTACAATTTCAAAAAAGGGTTGCTTTTTTTTATTTGTTACATTTCCTTATTAGGAGGCTTGGCCCACCAAAAAGTAATAGTATTATATTTGTTTCTCCTCTTTTTCCACCAAAAAGTACCACTTTTTCCCCTTTTCCTACCCTATTTAATGCTAAAAGGGTCAAAAAGTACACTAAAAAAGAATGAAAATGAAATCTCCTAAATTCTTGTGTAAACACAAATGTAGCAAATAAAAAAAAGCGGAGGGAGTATTTGATCAAGAAAACCAAAAAATAAAAAAGATTTTTATATTCTCTATACAAGAAAATGATAACTAACCCAATATGTTCCATACAATAATACAAGGTATTCACTCACTTCGACATGAGCTCAAAACGAGTTTTTCAAGCTCACGTTAAGTCACAAATCGAGTTAATGAGCTCGAGTCGAAAGACAAGTTATTATTTTCGAGCTCAAGTCGAGTTGGGAGATATTAAACTTCACTAGTTTTGACTTGACTTACACAAGAATACAAGATGGACAAAGTTTGAGGAAATGGCTTGGTTAAGAAAAGCCTGAATATACTACCTCCGTTCTTTTTTAGTTGCAACGTTTGACAAATTGCACTATTCATGTTCTCTTATTTGACCACATTTATTGATTTATATGTTAAACAAAATATAGTCATGTGGGGTCTTGTTTGATTCGTTTCGATGTAAGCTTTCATAATATCAAATTTTTATAATTTTTACTTACATACAATTAGAGATAAAACGATTTGAAATTGTACATTGGCAAGCGTGAAAGTCAAAACGTTGCAACTAAATAAAAACAGAGGTAGTATAAGTTTTAAAGGGAGTGACATGAAGTGCTCTAGACATCATAAAAAATTCCTCTCTTTAATAGAGCTTTTTTCTAAAATTTTGTGCCAAATCTGAAAATAAAAATCACTGTAGGATGAATGGGATGCCAATAATTTCGACCAAATAGCAATATCTTCACTTTAAAGGATGAGCAAATTGCTTTTTACTATTGCTTTTTACTGTTAAGGGTAAAGTTTAAGAGGAAATCCCGGGAAAGATGATAGGGTAAAGTATGAGCACTATGGCTCCGTTTGGTAGGGCGTAAAACATTTTTAGTGTAAAATGATTTTCATGGAAAACAATTTACAATGGAAAACACAATTCCAAAATTAGTTTTCCGTTGTTTGGTTCGATGTAAAAAAAAAATGATGAAATGAAAGGAAAATGAAAGGGAAAGTAAGGAGGTAGTGAGAGGAGTGTACAAGATAGATAAGGAAAATAGTTTTCCCTTCATTTTGAAAGGAAAATGGTTTTCCATCATTGGGAGAGTAATTTTACCCCAAGGAAAAATGGTTTTACACTCTTTTGCCAACCAAACAATGTAAAACTGAAAATAGAGGAAAACAGTTTTCCAAGAAAACGTTTTACGCCCTACCAAACGGAGCCTAAGGCTATGTTTAGTTCACCTGAAATTTTCTGATCTGAACTTATCTGATCTGATCTGAACTTATTTTTTCTGATCTGATCTCATCTGATCTGATTACAAGATCTTATCTTTTAGATATTTCTCAATATATAAGAAAAAATATAGTCATGTGGGGTCTTGTTTGATTCGTCTCGATGAGTACTTTATTAATATTCAATTATTATAATTTTTACTAATATGTAATGAAAGATATAATGATTTTTAAATATAAGCATAATCTGATCTGAACTTATTTTTTCTGGTCTCATCTGATTAGATCTGAAATAAGCAAAAATAAGGTGAACTGAACATAGCCTAATTGAGGCATTGAAAGATGTTGGATCTGGATTTCTAAGCATTATGAGGAATTAAATCCAAGATGAACACCTGAACCTGATCAAGTTAATTGAGGGAGTGGTCTTTTCTAGATTTAATCAGTCAATCAACTGAAATTAGTGTTGCTAACTAACCCAACAACATTCACGCTTAAACGAGAAAAGACCATCATTGCCATTTTGCTAATTTTTAGCTAACATTGATTACACAATTTTAGGCTTTTAGCCCTCATTTCTTGCATTCTACTACTACTTCTACTACACAGTTGTCAACTCTTGAGCAGTTGAGCTAATCAAGTGATAGAGAGCCTTCATCTAAGAAAAAATTTATGTGTTCTTGGGATATCATGCATCACAATTGTGGAACTTCCTATATTTCTTTTTCTTTTTCATAATTGGAAATTTAATTTCCACTGTTTTGATACTCATTTTACCATTGTTATATATCTATAACAGTATAACGACATATAAATAAAAATTACAAACATTTGATATTTTTAAAAGTATATTTTCAGACAAATCTAACAAACTTTCACACGATTGACTTTCTTATATATTAGTGAAAATTACAGTCACAATTTTGGTTCTACCATCGAGTCATTTCATCCAAGAAAAACACAAATAAATGAATAGAAATTTGTTGGGGGGGGAGGGGGGTTCTATAATAATCTATCTATGTATATTAGTTCAAACTCATATTTAATAAGTGAAATCAACATGCATACATGAAAGAACTGAGTTAGAATGATTAATGTGTTTTTATTGTTTTCCTTTAAATGTGACAATTAATTCATGTTCGATCTTTTTGTATAATGACACAACAATATAAAGAGACAATGGACGATTGAGAGAGGACCAAGCAAGCTAAGAAGGGAGGTGTCTCCTTATTATAGCTTGAAGCATAAAGAGTCATGTAGTCTAAGGACAACAAATCAACAATCAAAGGTCCAAGTATATTTTGCTTCATTTGGGAGATATCCCTTCATAGTACATATATATCTTTTATTATATTAGCTTTAATAGAGCCCATACCTTTCTTAATTAGATATGGGCATTCCCTCAATTTAATCTCTTCCATTGCATAGACAATAGTACGATGCACCTTTGCTTGCCCCAAAACAAGCTTTTATGGGGGTAGGTAGATAAATTGCCCCACTTCTTGTGTCATCAATAAGACTTATACGGAGTATTGCCTTATAACTTTCACTCAACTATATCTTCAATTCCTTTTAACCTAAACTAGTAAAAATTGTATTCCCTCCGTTTCACAATATAAGGCACGTACGATGTTCGAGGTTGAACTTTGATCGTTAATTACTCTCAATTTATGTTGATAGAAATTTTTTAAAAATAATAGTATTATAGTATTTTTCAAGACGAATCCAACGGTATTAATTTTTATAATTTTTTACTTATCGTATTTGAGAGATATTTATGGTCAAAACAAATTTCGTAAAGCGTGAATGCTTTATATTTTGAAACAGAGGAGTAGCTATTACGCTCCAATTGCATATCTATAATTAATTCTTATTATTGTCTTTCTTTCCTCTTGCAATTCTTGTGATCTTGTTGGACACTTTTTACTTCTTCTGGCTCCCTTCCAAACGAATGATATGCATACATTTAGTGAATATATCATATATGTATGCAGTTCCATTAATGAGCTAGCTTAGCTTGTGTTTGAGCGTTAGGAATTAGAATAGGTTTATGTTGCCAGCCATTTTCTCATGATTATTACCGTAGTTCTTATCAATAATATCTTCTTTAAGTGAAGAGCTTTATTGTGGTTGTTTATAGGTTAGATATAATGATCTTTATTTATTTTTGTCAATATGATGAAGGTAGTATAAAAAATGAGAGAGAAATTCGAACATGTGACTTATCGATCACAGCACCTCAATCTTAACCTCTAGGTCAAGACATTCTTGGTAGATATAATGATCTTTATAAATGTATGGTACGTAAGTTAACTTAAACCTAAGTAAGTCAAACTTGTGGTTGAGTTACATATTGAATTCTTTTAGAGTAAATGTGGCGATCAAATAATTAAATAGATCAGTCGAACTAACCTGTCACTCAATTAGTTAGTTGTTACATATTTATTTTAAATGTTAGAATAAATCATCTGAGTTGTCCTTGTATAAGGCCCCTATTCAAAGGCACATTACAACCAAACACCCCAACCCTCTCTTAAATCCCAAGCAAATGTTTGAGATAGAAATTGAACCCTAAAATTCGTTAGGGAAGATGTATAGAAAAGCTCACCACTTGAGTCAATCTCGTTTCTATTTGCTTTTATTAGTAGTTTAAGTAACCATATGTACGTAAAATTACTACAAAAAGAGTATTTCTTTTTTCTTCTTTTTTGAAGGGAAGAGAGTATTTCTAATATTGATGAAATAATTAACAAAACAAACACTCTTTAGCAATCATATTGTCATTATTTTCTTCCTTAGCTCATCAATAATTAATATATATACATACTTTAGCGCATGATATTAATTTGTATCATTTAATATTATTGGTTGATATCAATTACTTTTTGCTTTATTAATTTTTAAAATAAGATATTTGTTTAAATATAGTGATATGGACGAATAATATTGATATAATAGTATAAAAAAGTAGGACATATATAAAATCTAGATCGAAAATTTTGCAAGTAAATTATCAATCAATTGAATGTTGGCTATTACATCTAAGTAAATTACTGATGGGTAATATTGATATCTTTATGGCTAGATATATATTTATTTCAACACCCTCTTTTCTTCAAATTTTTTCACTTGAGATGTACAACCGTAATCAACAATTCCATTATGCCGACATAAATTATAATGGATGTTCGTTTAGTGATCATAATGCGATAGCTAAGTAGTTGAAGTAGCTAAAAGCAGTTAGATATATCCATCCAGAGTAAGCAAACCAAAAATTATATATCCATCCAGAGTAAGCAAAAGTGTATATATATATTCAATACTATCCCAAATGAATTCCCAACTAAATTATATATACTTATTGTAAAGAAAACATGCAACAAGTATCGACTACTTGCTCCATCCTATACTATAGTGTTTACGTTTTTTTACATGAAGAATGGAGGAATCAGTAAAATTCTTCAAACAAGTAAAATAATTTTGACTTCGCCACTTAAAATCCATAAGGTTTGTTTAGCAAAACTAGGCGTTCTAGTAGTTGTTAGCTATTGTATCAGTTGTAGCTGTTGAGATAGCTGCTAGATGTTTACTAGTAGCTGTTAGAGATTAGCGTTTAAAGTAATTGTTTAATTAGGAGTGCTTGACAAAAATAGTTGTTGAGATTGTAAAATACAATAGATGAATTATATAGTGTTTATTCGCTAACCGCTACCTATAAATCTCAAACGTTACTTGTATGAACGTTCTATAACTGCTACCTATAATCTACTCCAACCGTTACCCGCTAACACAACCACTACCTCACCAAATACTCATAATTTTCTCAAGTAACATTTTAACCTTGTCCAATCGTTACCCGCTATATAAAAGGCTAAAACGCTATTGTTAAACAAGACCAAAATATATTGATTGGATAATGGGCAACAATCCAAAGCAAACATGGGAGAAATATTCAATAACTGTCTCACCAAAGAATCACATAATCAATAACTACCCACTACCTCAATCCACATACTCAAACTTCCCCCACAGTATAAAAAAACCAGTATTTAAACGACATCGTTTCAAATCATGCACATGACCCCCAACTGACAACTCCACTTCTTCTCTTTACAGTTTAAAAACTCCACTTTACACCTTAACATCACAACTCACCCCAAAAACAAACAAACAAACAAACAACTCTTAATTCTCTCTCCTCCGACCACCGGCAACCGTCAAATGCCACCGGATAACCAAGCCCTACCACAACCACCACCACAACCACCATCATAAAACACATCTAATATAAATATAACATTACTACATTTTCTCTCTCCTCCATTAATGGCGCCAAAACATCCATCATCGGCGACAACATCACGTGACCTCCGCCACCGTATCCTCACGTGCATGACCAAACTCTCCGACAGAGACACACTCTCTCAAGCAGTGTCTGAGCTAGAGTCAATCATCCCGACACTTACCTCCGACACATTCTCTCTCTTCATTAACTCTCTCTCCTCCACGTCATCCGCCGACAGGTCCACTGTACGTGTATCCTCCTTAAAACTCCTCGCTTCTCTCTCCTCCTTTCATGGCGCCACTCTCTCTCCTCACCTCCCTAAACTCATCTCCGCCGTCGTCCGCCGCCTCCGCGACACTGACTCCGCCGTAAGATCTTCCGCCGCCGTAACAACCGGCTCTTTCGCCTGCCACGTCAGCCACTCTCTCTCCTCAATTTTCCGACCGTTGGCTGATTCTCTCTCCTCCGAGCAGGACTGCTCCGCTCAATCGGCGGCTGCCATGTGTCTTTCCGCTGCTATTGAGTCTTCGCCGGCGCCGGAGACTTCGCAGATTGTGAAGTGTTTGCCGAAGTGGATGAAGTTGGTGAAGTGTGACGGGTTCAAGGCGAAATCTGCGTTGATTTTGTTGATGAAGAGTTCGATTAGGGTTTGTGAGATTGGGAATTGTAATTTGTTAAGGGATTTAGTGAATTGTTTGGTTGAGTTTTTGAAGTCGGATGATTGGGCGGCTAGGAAAGCTGCTGCTGATGCGTTGAAGGAAATTGCTGTTGTGGAGAGAGAGAATTTGTCCGAGATGAAGGTTTCTTGCTTGAAAATTATCGAATCCAGAAAATTCGATAAGGTTGATTTCTTTTTACTAAATCAAATTTGTTGAAACTAATTGTTATTATTGTATTTTTACTTTGATCAATTTGTGATTTGTGATTTTTGATTTTGTTTAGGTGAAAGCAGTTAGAGAAGCGATGAATCAGACATTGGAGGTTTGGAAGGAGATTCCTGATGTTTTTGATGATGGATCACCACCTCCTCATTCTCAAGAATCTTCCAGAGGTTTAATTTGATGATTTTTCTCTCTTTCCTGAATAAATTTATTTAAATTTATAGGTCTTATTTTTTTAGGTTTTTTTTTGAAATTGAGCATATTACTGTGAGATGTGAGTAGATTATGATCTTAGGTGAATTTTTTGGTTGGTGATTGCAATAATACAACTACTTTTATTGTAGTTATATTGAAGATATTCGTCATACAAGTAAATTTCTGCTGAAGGACTTTGTTCTTGGGGTTTTATCTTATATAACAAATTTATATTTCTATGTTATGCAAGAGGATGACAAGATTAGTGTCTTTCTGATAAAAGACGCTTATTCTCTTTCTTTAATTCTTTCCCTGATGAATTATGTGTTGGGAGTGTCTTTTATGTGTGAAATTGGGTTGATTAATCTATTTTGTTTGCGGTTCATTGACTGGCGAAAATTGCTGTTGAGTTTTTGAGTTTTGGGGGAAAGACTGAAAAGGTGACGGAAACATTAGTGTCGGTTTATTGTAGTTATATTCTAACCAGCCGAAGCTGCGATCCTTTTTCTATTAAATTAGATTTGATCCTAATTTGGATGTTCTATCATGTCTGAAGGTCTTTATATCTTCAACCTATTAAATATTAATGGGCCGTCTTTTTATATGATTCACAGAAAATACAAGTGATGGAAGATTCCCTGCCAGATCTAAAATCTCCAGTGCAGGTGATTCTAACACTCCTCAAACAAGCAGGAAACGTGTTCCTTTTAGGAGGTCGTCATCCCCGTCTGACAGTGCTTTGAAAACCACGGCTAGAAATAGAGGGTCTAATGTAGCAGAGAAAAGGTCAAGCCCAACGGGTTTCAGGAAGCTAGATTCCAAGAAGCCTTCTGGTACAAATGGTGATGCTACTGATCTGCATGGATCGTCTGTAACACCAGTATATGGAGAAAATTCAGTGGAAGATGATGAAGGTGTTCTCCAAAGAGATGAAGTTAGACCATCAAAGCAAGAAACCAAGCGAGGTCTATTTATGAAGAATCCCGGTTCACGTGTAGTGCCATATCCTGAGGATGATTCTGAAGCTACTGTAGCCATCAGCAATATGCCTGCTGATATATGTAGACACCATAAAGACTTTGAAGATCTTGCTCAAATCCGTAAGCAGCTCGTTCAAATTGAAAACCAACAGTCCAGCTTGATGGATGTCCTTCAGGTAATTCTTGGATCAATTGCTCACTTGCTTGTTACCTGTTTATATTTAATGGAATCGTTTTTTACTGCACATACTCAAGAGATCTTTGACTTCATTGATTCAATTTATCCTTACCTTTCATTCTTCGTTCATTGAAAAACATTTGTGAACAACTTAACATTAGTTTCCATTTCGAAGCAGAAATTCATTGGAAGCTCACAGAACGGTATGCAAACTCTTGAGACACGTGTGCATGGCTTAGAGCTAGCTCTGGATGATATATCCTACGACTTGGCTGTGTCCAATGCAAGGATGTCCTCTGCCGAGGCCACAAGGAGCTCATGTTGCTTGCTGCCTGGTCCAGACTTTTTAAGCTCTAAGTTTTGGAAGAGACCTGATGGTCGTTGCTCCACCTCGCGGTTCTCTTTCTCTGGCACGACTCCTTTAGTTTCAGCTATGCGCAATACAGCTGATAAGAGACCTGATTCAGTTGGACTCGAGAACCGGAGATTTAGCCTCCGAGGTCCAGGTGGAGTTATCATGAATCCATTGGCTGTTATTCCTGGTGATTCAAGGGGAGCTTCAGAAGTAGTATCAACTAGCAGAGTATATAGGAGCGGACGTAATGTTGCTTGACAGTTGACATGATGGATGCTCATCAGTGATCCATTTGCTTATCATGGTAAATTGTTATGTTCTTTAGTTCTAATAATAATCTCTTATTGCGTTGATGATATATGCTAATTATACCTTTTAAATTACGGTTATTTCACCAAATACCCCCGACAAATCAACAAATTCACAATATACCCTCAATGTTCCAGAAATGCACCATATACCCCTAAGTTTTCAAAAACGTTCACCAAATACCCTTTTTCGTAACTGCCGTTATCTCACCGTTAGCATTATTTACAATATTGCCATCATTAACCCCTAATCCCTAATTCTAACTCTAATCTAACCCTTCCCCTTAACCTAATCTTAACCCTTACCTTTACCCCAAACCCTAACCCACCCAGCCCACCCCCCCACCCCACCACCCCACCACCCCACCACCCCACCCCTCCATTTTGCTACAATGCCTTGTTTGTTCGTTAGACTGTCTGATATAAGAATTTGTGTACGACAATGGGATGATAGGATATTACTCTTGGAATATTAAATTTTCCCTAGGCTGTTCCATGTGACCATGTGATTGTTCATTAAATAGGAGTAAGGATAATAATATTGAAATCTCTCATATATATATATATCCTGTTTTGTTATTTGGTCATTTGTTCCGACATCTGCTAAATTGTCCCCCAATAATTTGAACCAGATGAGCAGAAGAACATGGACTCGGTACTCTTGACACCAAGGAAGAATAGCTGATTCGTACAAGTTAGTTATATTATCAATCTCCCGCCTCTTCTGTGTTTTTCCCAAAGTATCTCTAAAAGTGAATTCACCAGCAAAGTTAAACTACCACAGACGCTATTTTTGGCTTTTTGCGATACGATTATTGGAATGTGACAATGTGTTTATAGAGAAGATTCTTTAGGCTGTGTTCTCTAGTCAATATACTACCATCTTGTTTGTCTGAAAAGACGCACAGCTACATATACGGCGAAGTTTGATATTGTGGCATCATGGCTGTGGTTTCTTATGTCACACAGCTTCATCGGAAAGCATTCGAGATATGGTTGTTGTAGCTGAGTAATTTTGCTTTAAGCAATGTAAATCTCAGCCCTTAAGATGTTGAGACTTGAGATAGCTTAGACAATGTATTCGTGTTCTGTGTATATCGTGCTATACTATTTCTAGTGATTAATTAGTTAAATTGACAGTTCTATGAGGCTGGTTTATTAAATGATGGATCATATTGATGCCTTGATTTTGAGTAATTGGTATAGAGAAATATCCTATTGGGGCAACACTTTTCGCATATTAGTTGATCAAAACCTATTGGGAATTGAAAGGAGGAAAGGATTAACGAATCTCTACCCCAAAAAGGATATAATGAGATTCGATCACATGATCTAAAAGTCACACGATCGCTGGAGAATTTATAATTACTAGACAAATTCTACTTGGCATTGATCACACTTTGATTGTGTAGGTGAAAAAATGACAGTTAATGCAGGTAATTTTACGGTATTGCACTGTACTCGTTCACATTGCTAACAACAGGCCAACAGCAAGCAACAATGACCATGAGCATGACCACACCAATTTTAAGTTAACGTGGCCGGTGGGCTTGGGACTTGGGAGTACATGCCTATTTAAACAATGCAGCAGCAATAATAATGAACGCTTAAATTATTACCACATTACCTAAAAAGTCAAAACATGGATTTGCACCTAATGGTTCTGTTTGGCATTACTAGTTGAAAATAAACTGAAACTGATAAGTTAATTGAAATTGATAAGATAAAGCTAAAACTAATAAGGTGCTGAAACTGATAAGGTGCTGAAACTGATAAGGTAACTGATTAGTTTAACTGTTTGGCAAAATTAGTGGATTGAGTTTATAAATTATTTTAGCAAAATTAGTTGTCAAAATTTTGGAAAGATTTTTAAAATTTCAGTCACCTGATAGTGAAAAGGTAAAATTTATAACTTATTATTTAAGTCATTTTAACCATCTAAAATTTTATTTTAGGTGCTCCCCAAACACTACTAATCATTTTAGCACCTAAAATATGTTAGCACCTTATCATTTAAGGTAGCTAAAATGCTTCCCCAAATAGAGCCTATATGTAGTTATGTACTACTCTTTTCGTTTCTTTTTAATCTACACACTTTTATTTTTAATCTATTTTAATTTAGGGTGCGTTCTGTTCAACTTAAAAATTAAGGTTCAGGTCCAATAAGTTCAGATAAGTTCAGATAAGTTGCAATAAGGTCTAATAAGGGCAATAAGTTCCAATAAGGTCCAAATAAGTTCCAATCAGGTGTAATAAGTTCCAATCAGGTGCAATAAGTTCCAATCAGGTGTGTTCTGTTCGAAATTGAGCCTTCTCATGGGCTAGAGGATCAACATCTAATCCAATATATGTTTGCAGTTCAGGATGAGGTTGAATTATTTGTAGGTTACATTAGAAAATCATTGTTAGAGAAAGGAGAGACATTTTCTAAGTAACTTCGAAGTCAACTGAGGCTCTAACCACTAGGTGATTCGGCAATATATGGGTGCAACCTATATGACATTAATTTGAAACATGAAAACAATACAAAGCACATACTACTCTACTTGGAACTAACATCTTCATTGAACGGCAAATGATTACATACTAGCATAAGTTGCATTACAACTGTGGCTTACTTCACAAGGCAAAAACATAGAGTTCAAGATGTAGAATAACATCAGTCAAAAACTCCTACCTCATGTCCATAGCGCTATGCCGCTATAGCTGGAATATAATGATCTATTACGCAACAAAAGCTCGACTTTAAACCAAAAGTCATTAAATTATGTACATAAAATTCTCATACTCTCGAATAAATCCTAACCTGCATACCTGATTCAACCCCAAGCATCAGGTCCTAATCAAACCCACAAAATTAACTACATCACTCAAGCACTAGAAGCGAAGTTGGAATCCCATGCACCATAGATTGATGATACAATTAATCTATGCATGACTCTTGAATTTTCATTGTTGATACTTGATAGTCCTCAAACAGCCTACTTGATTTTCCTGATACTTGGACTGGGTATCTTACTAAAACAGTAATTAGAAAAAACCAAAGTATCACATCCAACTATCCATCATAATACGTTTTAAAAGTCTTGACCAAAAACTATTACAGGTTGACAATGGTATGACTTAAATATTCACATGTTATCTATTTTACCAGCAAGTAAATTGACATTTAGCAAATAATAACATTATTAAGAGTTCATAATTGACTTAAAGTTGGCACTTTTGAATTGCATTTTGTTGCTCAAGTATCTTAAAACAGTAGCATAAAAGCATGCTTCCTTATTAATTGTCATAGACTTCATTTTAGACATTTCAATGGAGTCGATTTTACCGATAAATTTAACATGAGTTCTCATACAAAAACAAACATAAATTGAACCAAATCATGCAAAACACATCACCTGAACATGATTTCTACCAACAACAATAAGATTTCCACATTCAAATTGCAAAGATAGGGGTAAACTTCAAAACCCCCAATTTGCAAACCCTATATTCGAGTTCTGAGTTTAAAAAATTCAAAATTCTAGAATTTAATGATTCAAAGTATAAGACTTACATTTACCAAACATAAACACAAAAGCACCGCCCAGACCACCAGAAATCCACCGGAAAACGCTCACAACCGCCTTGAAACTTGCACAAAATCCGAATAAAACGCCTCTCATTATCTAGATGTGAAAAGCTTATGCTTTTTGGCGATGGAGTATGAACATTTTTAATTCAATTGGACGAGAGAGAAAGGAGTAGTGAGAGAGAGAAAGGAGTAGTGAGAGAGAGAAACAACGGTTAGATTTATAAATATTACCGTTGAGATATTTGATAAGAAGTGGAGAAAAGGAATTAAAAAAAATTGAGGTAAGAAATCCCCTTTTTATTTTTTTTTTAATGGCCCTTTCTATTTCTTATTTATCCTCAATCAGACATTCCATAAGATTTTGATCCATATGATCAGTGAATTTTTTTTTTTTTTTGAAAGGTTTTGATCAGTGATGTTAGTTATGTAAGTGTTAAAATGTTAAAATTATCCTTTAAGTAGTATCTGTTACTTGAACTCAAGCAATTTTTGCCAAATATGCGGGTCGGTACGACACGACACCAACCCGGATATGAAATACGAGTCGGATCCTTCAAATTGTAGTCGAACACAACACTATACCCTAGTAATATGTTAAATTAATGCGCACGTCATACGTACATGATTTTCTTTTTCTCAAAACTTGCTATTGATTTTACATTATAGTACTGATCATGCATAAAATGTGAAACCTTAATTTATTAATTAGATGAATATGAATATATTATATTAATTCACTAATATAAAAGGTGGAAGATCTAAAGTTGGGCACGGTTACAAGGCTCAAAAAGTTAGTGAGTGATTGTGATTTTTAATTTTATTTGATCCGTGACTGGATTTCGAATAAAAACAATAAACATAATGAGACTTTACTTGAATTAAAGAGTATTGAAATTACTGATATAATATAATTTGAGTTGACAATTTATGGAATAAATGACATCACTTTATTTTTTTCCTTGTTATTGAATGTATCTTTAATTTTTTGTTTTCAAAATTTATCTCCTAAATTCTTGATTTACAAATTTTTCTGTAAATTAGAATTAGGGATGAAAACCTTTTTCTCGACCAAACTTATCTCGATTTTTCGATCTGTAAATAGAGGTATTAAGGCTATGCTCTTTTAGACTAAGGGCCTGTTCTCCCCAGCTTATTTTCAGTTCAGTTTAGTTCAGCTCCATTCTCTTATAACCATTTTGTTAAATATTATTATTATGTTGGTATAACTTATTTTAGTAATTACTCTTATTATTATTATTATTATTATTATTATTATTATTATTATTATTATTATTATTATTATTATTATCATCATCATCATTATTATTATTATTACTTAAATATATATCATTACTATTAAGTATTATTATTATTGTTGTTTCTATATATTGGAGTATTTTGTTTATTATACCTTTACTCATTATTATTACTATTATTATTAGGAGGAACATGGTTTAGGTCAAAGCACAAATAAACCCACGTTTTCTAGCCCATAAACCAATCAAATCGCGTCAAGACGTTTTATGATGTAATTTTCGCGGTCAAACCCAATCATTATTTTTATTACTAAATATTTTTATATTATTAAATCTAATTATTAAAATAGTAATATTAATTTACTTCTTAGAATTATTGTTATTATATCATCATCAAGTATTAATATATTAATACAAATAATATAAAATAATTATTATTAATTATCATTATTATCATTAATTATTATTATTATTAATTTATGATTATTAATATTATTTATTTATAACTATCATTTAAAAATATCCAAAATACTATTATTATTATTATTCATTATTATTACTTATCATTATAATTATTATTTAATATTCATATTATTATTGTTTAAAATATTATTTATATATTTATTACATTCAATTTAATTCAATTTAATTTAATTCAATTCAATTCAGTTCAGTTCAGTTCAGTTCAGCTCCAATAAGTTCAATTCAGTTCAGCTGTTTTACGCCGAAGAGAACAGGCCCTAAGCTAAATTGAGCTGAATTTGTTTGAACTGAACTGAACTTAATTTGTATAATATGAACTGAAGTGAAATGAATGAAAACTATGTGAGAAAACTAAGTGAACTGAACTGAATTTTCCTGAAATGAACTGAATTGAACTAAATTTTCCTGGACCAAACTAAACTAAATTTGTCTAAAATGGAACTGAATTGAGCTGAATTTTTATTAATACAGTTCAAAAGAATAGAGCCTAAGAGGCTTTGATGTGTACATCCTTAACGCAAACCACATGTTTTCTTGATTAGAACTCAAAAACTTGTGTAACTACTTTTTTTTTTTTTTTTTTGAAAGAAACTTGTGTAACTACTTGGTGAAAGTCGCCTTTTTTATATGTTTATTATAGGGCGAATAAGAGAATAATTTCTTTAATCTTATGTCTATTTTAAAAAGAAAAAGATTGAGTTGAAAATTTGGCTATGCTTTGTGAAATAATGATTTTAAAAACAAGGATTTGATTGTGTTTTCTTTAGAAAATATATAAATATTAATTTTCTATTTTATAAGTGGATTTACTTTCTTTATTATGAGTTTTTTTTTTTACTTATTTCATTTTCTTGATCTTTGATCGATAATTGTTTTATTTCTCTATTTAATTATGAGCAACATCTTTTATAATCAATTAATTTTAGTATTTTTACATATGTTGGTCTTTAGTTTTCAAGAGTACAAATGCTAATTAAGTTAGATGGCAATACTTTCTCTATTTTTGTTATGTAGGGGACTATGTCTCATTTTTGTAGTTAATCTATCTATACATCTATACATCTATACATCTATATTAAAAGGCGTGCGAAAGAACGTTTATGTGCCACGTGGCACTCTCCTCAAATTTCTAATGCAAATGCTTTATGTTCATGTATACTCCTCACTTTTAAAAAAATGTGTAAGTGAAAGGAATCGAACACGTGACTTTTGAAATGAAAAGTAATAAACGCTTAACCATCAATACACTATGACTTTGTTGTTTAATGTTTGAAATAAAATATGATAAAGTCTTGTAATAATTGTAGTTAACTAAAAAGACTTAACAAGTATATACTCCCTCCGTTTTTTTTATTACTACATTGTTGTATGCACAACCAAGCCATGTCACTTTCAAATTGGAGTGTATTTTTTGATCCATTTAATGTAAAATAATGAGAAAACGTGAAAAGTAGTATTTTTGGTTCGAAAAAGAGAAAAACAAATATAAAAGTATCAATTTATGGTGGACCAAATAAGAAAAAAGTAGAAATTTTTTTAAAAAAAAACCATTTAAGGAAAATGTACGAATTAAAAAAAGGAGAGAGTACATCTTTAACAATCTTATTACGTAACTTCCAAGAGAATTTGATGTCATATTCTCTTACCACAATTCTTTTTAAGGTATTGTTTTCAAACTCAAAGCTTTTATTTTACTTATCAGGTCGTGACGTGAATTTTTCAATTTCTTAATTGACAAAAATTACGAAAAGTAGCAGAATGAAATATGAAATAAAAAATAATAACATATTTGTTTATTGTAACTGACTCGAGGCATCGCCCGGGCAAAAAAACTAGTTCTTTGTAATAAATTGTCGCATTGTCTCTACTTGATTTATGTGTAATTGTTTTTTTTTTAAAAAAATATCATGGAACAATTTTCAGTGTACCTTAATTTGATGGAATTTTATTTTCTGAATTAAGGTGAAAGTTTTAAGATAAGAAAGTGATTGCATGAAATATAAGCCAACTACATTTGTGTTGTTTTTAGTTTGTACTCCCTCCGGTCTTTATTAGTTCACCCTTATTTTTTTTTGGGATGTCCCTTATTAATTTACCTCTTTTTTTTGTTTCTATTTTTGAAATAGGACCGCTAACTTTTCATCACACATACATTCAACTTTAATATACTAAAATCATGTGCTCATTGTACTAAATCATTAGGACGCAAATAACTTTAAACTCATAATCCTTGCCAGTAATTTTGTTCAACGTGTTCAAATGATCTAACAAAGTGAAAACAAGATCTTAACACACTATTTATTGACGTGTGATATGACACTAACGAAATTTATCACCGTTATAGCTATTAAAGTTGGACTAGGTGATAAAGTTGTAAGAAGCTCGGGACACTAAACTTAAACTAGACCAAAGTATGAGACACTAAGAGCATCTTCAATGGTAAGCAACAACCCTATGTTGTTTGTCATGTCACATCATTTTTTCAAGCTACAATAAATTTAAGATATATATTACTCTAATGACAAGCAATAACTAGTTCTAGCTTGAATGTGACTCACTTTGCCAACTAAGCTCTTATTCTTGCATATTATTGGTAATTTAATAAATGGGTCCCACCACTTTTAAAGCAAGCTATATAGCTTGTTTGAGCAACATTGCTCACCCAAGCTATATTGCTTGTTTTACTCCAATGGCTGGACTACTAGCTAGAAATTTTTATGAATTGCAAGCAAGTTCTATTTTGCAACCATTAGAGATGTTCTAAAGTTAGATTTTTTGAACTTCTTAGATATGATAACACACTTTAAATTACAAATTTGGAATATGGCATTTTGTAGGAATATGCGTCACTAATTTTTTTTTTGGATATGTTAAAATGTACCAAAAACACTATTTCCGACGAGAAAGTCAAATTTCCAGCCTTTGATTTGGTAGGAACTCGCGAGTGAGCCACAAAGTGAGATTGAGGAAGTTGGAGGCAAATGAATGTAATAGAAGAAATTGAATATCACACTGTATACAAAGAGTAATTAAGCAAGTCAAGGTTGGAAATTTGACTTTTTTGCCATAAATAGTGTTTTTGGTACGTTTTAACAAAACTTAAATTTAGGTTGGTATATCTCAAAAAAAAAGTTCAGTGAAGTATATCCCCACAAAATGCTCTATTACCCTGGTATATCCCCGCAAAAACTCTAATTGGCATGTATTCTGATTGCTAAAGACCCCATTCTAAGCAGAATAGTATGATATGTATTCTTATGTCTGGTGCTAGAGGAAATTTTTAGATGTTTGGGGTCTTTGGGGTATTACTTATTAGTAAGGTAAAATGGGAACATTTTCCTGTTTCAATGCCGAATGTTTGAGGGGGGAGAAACTTCTAATTTATAGCTGTGATAGTAATTATAATTACATTTTTTTTGAACTTTTTGTGTCAATTTTTTTTACCAACTTCTTAAAATACAAACAATGATACCCTATTTGCTGCATATCTTGGTTGCAAATCAGGTAATTCCTAGTTTTCGCGTTAATTGGGAGTATATGATGGAGTATAACCGTTCTAGAGGATTTCATCCCCAATCTTTATGATTAAGTTTTGACACTTCACTTCTTAGTTCTAAGATTTAACTAGTGCTGCTCTTCATAATCAACAGCATACCTCAGTCTCAGTAGAATTACTATACTTTGAGTGCATACTTGAACTCAATTGGTGCAAATTTCAGCCACGGTGCTAGTTTTGCTACTGGAGGATCAACCATCCGTAGGCAAAATGAAACAATATTTCAGTATGGAATTAGTCCTTTCTCACTCGATGTCCAAATCTGGCATTATGATCAGTTTAAATCTAGAACCAAGGATCTCTATAATCAAGGTATCTAATAATGCCATTTCATTTTCATACTTGAATTATTTTTATGGGATGAATATAAAATGCCTCAAATCAAGTACATGAATGTTGTTTATACTTGTTGAAATTCAATTCAGTCAAGAGTCCCTTTGAGAGAAGTTTGCTTCCAAGACCTGAAGACTTCTCAAAGGCTCTTTACACGTTCGACATCGGCCAAAATGATCTGTCTGTTGCCTTCCGTACAATGAACGATGAACAACTTGGTGCTACCATCCCTAACATCATTTCACAGTTTTCAACAGCAGTTCAAGTAAGTTTCTAGGATCAATCTTGACAACTATTATAACTTTTCCAGCTTACTACGTAGTGTGTCTTATAAAGTTTATGTACGTTTCTAAATGCTTGACAGCATTTATATGAACAAGGAGCAAGGTCATTCTGGATACATAACACTGGTCCAATTGGTTGTTTACCCGTCTCACTGTTTACATCACGAATCGAAGCCCGGATTTCTTGATGAATATGGTTGCATAAAGGGACAAAATGATATTGCTATTGAGTTCAATAAGCAACTCAAGGTTGCTGTTATACAACTCAGGACAAAACTCCCAGAAGCTGCTCTTACATATGTGGATCTTTATTCTGCTAAGTACGGATTAATTAGCTAAACAAAGAGCCAAGGTAATCATATCACAGAATCTGAGCTTAATCTATTTAAATATATCCTTTAACATCATGCTTTATTTGATTCAAAGAAGTAAGTTGTTCATTTTGTCTTTTTGGAACCAGGATGGGCAGACCCAATGAAGGTCTGCTGTGGATACCATGAGAAGGATGGCCATGTATGGTGTGGGCAAAAGGGTGTCGACGAATGGTAGACAGTGCTTGGTGCAGCCTGCAAGAAGCCAGAATTACATGTGAGTTGGGATGGTGTGCATCACACTGAAGTGCAAATCATTGGTTCGCTAATCACTACTTAATGGCTCACTCTCTGATCCACCAATTCCCATCTCTCATGCTGTTATAGGAATTAAGCTGTTACATAGCCTATAGGAATAATAAAGGCTTTTAATCGCCGTAGAAGTAGAGGTAAGATTGAGATTAGTGATATTTTGTTATATGCATGCATGAAGAAGTTATACCAGAAAAAGGCACAATCAGACTTGGTTCTGTTCTTTTGTTCAACTCGGGGAATTGGCTCTAGTGCATTTTGGTGCCAAAATCATAAGTATATATATGTATGGAAACTATTCTACATTCAGCAAGTGATCAGAATAAAGTAGAGGTGATCATTTTGGCCCGGCCCGCTGGCCCGGCCCGGCCCGTTTTTGGGCCGGGTTTTGGGCAGAATTTTTCGGCCCGGCCCGGTCATTTTTTTTTTGTTTTTGGGCGGGCTTTGGGCAAGCTAAAAACGACTTTTTAGTCTATTTTTTGGCCCGGCCCGTTTTGGCCCGCAAAAGCCCGGCCCGAAATAGCGGGCTTTGGACACAAAAATTCGGCCCAAATTTAGGCCCGGCCCGGCCAATGGGCAAATTTTTTTGGCCCCGGCCCGGCCCATGATCACCTCTAGAATAAAGAATGCACTTTTGCTAAAATCATTTTGGTGCGTATACATATATAAATGGAAATTATTCTCTAATCCATCCTGCTTATGTGGTAGGAATCATATTTATATCATATTCTATAATCTCAGTCTGCATCATCTGATGTCCCATAATTTTTTGTTGCGCCCCATCATTATGGCTTCTTTATTCTTTCACATTGATCGGATGTCCTAACAAAGTAACAATATACAAAATTAGCTAACAACCTCTAACATGACATGACATGACAATACGACCAAAATTGATACAACACAAATATAAAGTTATTGTGAGAAATCCGAACTAGACATGACACAAACACAAAGGCACACAAACCCTGCCAAAGATGATCAAGTTGTCATATTATGCAGTTATCGCGCTTCCTATAGGGTTTTTAATATATTTGTGAACAACTCGAAATTAACACGAGAATAAAAATGAATAATGAAGGCTTGTTATTACATCTACAGTGTTATTTTTCTGAAAGGAATATCGTAGAAGAAGCACAAAACGTGATCTACTGTTTCAAAATGCTACATCCAGACATGTTCACGTATCTAATGGTTTGCCTTAGCATGTACTCTTCATCAGGAATAATTTGAAAAAGAAAAAGTCTTTATTTAGCAGTTGATGCAGTTACACTGTTTCAGGCCTTATTTTTCTGATCGTCCTGGTCTTCCTGGTTTAATTTCTGCAAAAGAATGAATCGGTCAATGACAGTCCACAAAGTATCCAAATTCAGAAGGTACAATCATAAATTATAGTTATCATCATAAAACATCAGGAGCAGAATGCATGCAATATTAGCCAATCTGCAGGACAAACAACATAATTTGTTATAAGATACAGCAAACTGAGTACATGAACCAACAGACAGCACTCATTTGATGCTTGAGGATGATAAGGAGAAATACAAATCTAAAACTAGAAGCATGCCATGACCAGGAGAGCAAGTAATTAAGAAAAGGCAAGGACTTGCATCAACTGTTTCGATTGTCATCTCAAGAGAATGATCAAAGAAATTCAGTTGTACTCGAAAAGAGACCAAATTTGATGTGCATAAATTTAAGTTTCTTAAATAGAAGAGGAAAGTATAGGAAGTTGGACATTGGCAACTAAATGTAAAATCTTGACCTTCTTATCTCCATGCAGAAAAGCAAAAATAAAAACCTTTTGCTCAAGTGGAACAATAGTTAACACATTAAAACAGAACTACAGAGCTCACATTCCACTGATCAGTAAGAAGACCAATAATGCCAATTCATCTAAAATAGATCCCCAATTAATGTTCTGCCCATAGTAGAGGTGAAGCGGTCTAGTTCAAGTCTGCCAAAATGCCAGAACAAAAGAGTTAAGTACCTACCAAGGACCTAAAGTATTCATCTTTTTTCCGTTAAGGACCTAAAGTAATTTTTTGCTCCCATAAGGGATCAACACTAACGGACGTTAAGTATAGTAGCTTAAACTAACAACAAACTTAATAATGAAATACACCAATTTGAAAAGAAAAAAAAAAACCTAAAGCTTCCTTTACACTTCTCTACTCGTGAGAAAAGATCAGTCACAAGAAGAGGAAAAATCACTTTCTTCATCAAAAGAAACTCATTCATCTCTGTTTTTATGTTCATGAGAGCAAATCTGTAAAGGTGAGAACATTCAATTCCTTTGCTATCACATAAATTTTTTTTTTTTTGTTTTTGCTTATATTTTTGCTATCTCTTCTTGGATTAATTATTATCTTCTCCAAAATTTTTATGTTGTGCCATTAAATTGACTGAAAAACATGATTAATTAAGATGTTACTTTGTGCTTAGATTAAAAAAATTGATTTGGATTTTATCTTGAAATTTTTGGTGAGAAATTTGGAACCTTGCCGAAAGAAAGAGAATAACTAGACTTAAAACTAAAGCAAGTATGATACTCATGAATAAGATTGAAAAGTAAAAGCAGGAAGCCAAATATGTCCTAGGATCCAACAAAAACTTGAGACTTCTAAAGTTCATGCAGGAGGATGGACAGCTTATTGGGATGGGAGATTCTCTTTTGGTGTGAGAGAAGGAGCCACACAAGTCAAATATGTTATCAACTTGTTGAATAGAACTTGTAGCTGCAATGCGTGGCAAGTTAGTGGCGTTCCTTGCAATCATGTTGTAGCTGCAATATGGAAGAATGGTGATCCTCCCTGAGCAATACGTGGCAGATTGGTTTTATAAGTGCAGCTATTTAAAAGTATATCGGTTTAATTTAGAGCCTCTGGGCCCCCAAGTATGGCCAACATCACAATACTCCATACAACCACCTCATGTCAAAAAGGTAAATGCTTGTAGGTCAAAAAAGGAAAGGAGATCAAAAGATGGTGAGATTGTAAAAGGGAGAAAAATAAGTAAGGTGGAGAGTGAAATGTCATGCACAAGATGTCGACAACAAGGTCATAACATCAGAACTTGTAAGAATGATAAGATATACTACATTTTGCTCCAACTAAGAACCAAAAACAGCAGCAAATAAAGCCACAACAGAGGAAGGGGGAAGAACAAGGATCTGGAAATTCAAGCTTTCCTACTCAACACTCACAAGTACCTATGCACCAAAAAGGGATTGGAATCTATACATATCCAAATGGATTTCAAAGACTTGCAAATGTGAGTGTGAAATTCGGTTTGTAACTTTAATTGCATTAGTTTACTTTAGACTAAGTCCTTTTAACTTTTATTTTTAGGTGCAACCATTGAGGAGAGGTATAGCGGTGTATAATGATAATGAAGGGCATAATACCTTGCATTCCATCACCTCCAATCATGAAAGTGTTCCGAAAATGTCACAAAGTAGCAGCGCTAGAACACCATGGTTCTCTGCCTCCACTTCTAAACCAAATCCTTCAATTGTCCGAAATTTTCGGAAGAGAAATGCTAGCTAATTCCTCACCTCTCCTCCCATCCCCCAACTATACAAACATATTTCTACAGAACGATGGTGGGAGGCAATACTAAATACATATAAAAGCCTAACACAGACAGCATTTACGGCCCGTTTGGTAGTCGTTAATAGCAAATTGGTAATGCAAATTGGTAATGCAAAACAACCATATAATTATACAGCAAGAAATGTAATATACATACTTTTAATAGCACATAAACGATCCATTAAAAAACCTAACATCAATAAAACTACTCAATTAAAAATTAAGAAACTTAATGACAAAGAATGAGGAGGAGAGAGAAAGTAGAGTTACCGATTGAGCATTGTGCCAAGAGAGACCTTGATAGACATTAACGGAGAAAGTAGCAGTGAGATAGATAGTTGCTAAACCCAGACTCGCCGTAAAACCCTTGAAAACCAAGTCTCCCACCTTGCTTCCTATTCCCATCTCTCTCTTTCTTTACCAATTTTACGGATACGATCCCCAATAGGCAATAGATCTCCTTTTGTCAATTATCCTATCTACTCTTTTTTATAATCACTACTCACTAGTATTTGGACCTGGACGTCGCCGCGAGTTGGTTTTGTGTTTCATAACTTGATATACGTTTTTTTTTCATTCCTATTAAATATATCAAGAAAAACTCACTATTTAAAAGGTACAAATATAATAATATGAGAACGTATTGTGTCGGACTCGTCCGACACAACACTCTCATCGGACGAGCAACGCGCGACGCGCGCGACTTATTAAAGACCGAAAAAATAAAAAAAAAAAAACAAAACACTTTCATTCCCTTCATCCGCTTCATCCGCCATTGTTCAAGAACAAAAACATATCCAACACATCCACTTTCTCACTACAAATCTAGTTCCACTACTGAAATCTAGTTCGTTACAAATTGAACAAGAATGTCAACCGAAGATTCGAATTCACAAATCGCAAGTTCGTTACAAATTGATCTGAGCAATGAGAATACTCACAGAGATCTCACATTACAAATTGAACTAAACAATGAAAACCGTAACACAGATATCACATCAAAAAAAAAAAGAAAGAAATTACATGAAGAATCAGCTGGAATACAAGACAAAGTAACAGGTGTATGTCTAAAATTAATTTTCAATTGCATTTACTCATTTTCAGTTATAATTTTGATTGTGTAAGTTAGTATGCATAAAATTACCTTTTACATTGCAACAAAACTCTATTTTTCACTCATTAACTTCTTTTTCAGTTAGACTTATTTAGTTTTCAGTTAGACTTATTAAGTGTTCAGTTAGAGTACTTTAGTTTTCAGTTAATATAGTTTTCAGTTAGACTTAATTAGTTTTCAGTTGGACTTATTACTCTTCAGTTAAACTTATTTACGCTTCAGTTAGACTTATTTACTTTCCGTTAGACTTATTTACTCTTCATTAGACTGATTCAGATAGACTTATTAAGTGTTCAGTTAGAGTAATTTAGTTTTCAGTTAGACTTATTTACTCTTCAGTTAGACTGATTCAGTTAGACTTATTAAGTGTTCAGTTAGAGTAATTTAGTTTTCAGTTAGACTTATTTACTCTTCAGTTAGACTTATTTACACTTCAGTTAGACTTATTTTCTCTTCAGTTAGACTTATTTACTCTTCAGTTAGACTGATTCATAGACTGATTCAGTTAGACTAATTTAGTTTTCAGTTAGACTTATTTAGTTTTCAGTTAGACTTATTAACTCTTCAGTTAGACTTATTTAGTTTTCAGTTAGACTTATTTGCTCTTCAGTTAGACAGATTCAGTTAGACTAATTTAGTTTTCAGTTAGACTGATTCAGTTTTAAGTTAGACTTATTTAGTTTTCAGTTAGACTATTTTCTTTTCAGTTGGTCCTTAATTTATTTCATTTAGTATATTATTCTTTCATTTGATACTATTACAATCATTCTCAGCTACACTTGTTTAGTTTTCAGTAATGCTTTTGTTCTTTAAGTTAGTGTCCTAATTTTTTGACAATGAACTCAACAGCTGAACATGAATATCTCAAGTACATCAATGACGAAAATATCAGTAGCAGTTTAATAGGGAGACATGTTACAGATCACAAAGATGGTTACAACTTGTATCAAGCACACTCAAGAGCATTAGGATTTAGTATTAGGAAACAAACTCTAAGGAGGAGGAGAATTGATAATTCAATATACGAATTCTACTTGGTTTGCTCAAAGGAAGGAGGCTCAAAATCAACAAACAAAATAACAGAACAAAAGAAAAAGACACACAACAAGAAAAACCTGTTCAGATACCAGATGTTGAGCAGCCAACCCAAAAGAAAGGAAAGAGTAGTCAATGAAACAAGAACAGCATGCAAAGCCATGGTCAGATTTAAGCAAGAAAAACCTGGTGAAGACTTTGTTGTAGTAGCTCATGAGTTGCAGCACAACCATGAGTTGGTAATACAACAAGAAATACATCATCTGAAATCAGAAAGGAAGATAACTGAACAAAAAGGACAACTAATACAAACAATGGTTGAATCTGGCATAAAGCCAATGCATGCATACAACTTTTTGTGTCATGAGGCTGGATCAGAAGAAGTAGTGGGCCACACAAAAAGGGACCATCTAAACTATATCACACAGTACAGAACAAGATTGGTTGAAGGAAAGGATATGCAGAGTGTGTTGGACTTACTTCAGCAAAGAGCGGATGATGATCCTGCATTCTTCTACAGGCTGAAATTTGGGGAACATAACAACATTGTCAGCTACTTTTGGCGAGATTCAATGATGTTGGAGGACTTCAAAGCATATGGAGATGTTATGATATTTGACACAACATATAGGACAAACAAATATGGACTGATATGTGCACCATTTGTTGGCATAAATTGCCATTGGAAAACAACAATGTTTGCATGTGCTTTCATAACTAATGAAAAGGAAGAGAGCTTTGAATGGCTACTAGAAACATTCAAGAGAGCAATGTGCCAACAAGAGCCAAAAACAATTTTCACTGATCAAGATAAGGCAATGGGCAATGCAATTGAAAAGGTATTTTTCAGTTAGAATTATTTAATTTTTCAGTTAGAATTATTTAGTCTTCAGTTTGAGTTAATTATTTATAATTCAGTTAGACTTATTTATAATTCAGTTAGACCTATTTAGTTTTCATTTAGACTCATTAATTTTTCAGATAGCCTTATTTACTTTTTAGTTAGACTAATTTACTTTTCAGTTAGACTCATTGAGTTTTTAGTTAGACGTATTTAGTTTTCAGTTAGACTCATTTAGTTGTCAGTTAGACTTATTGAGTTTTCAGTTAGACTTACTTAGTTTTCAGTTAGACTAATTTACTTGTCAGTTAGACACATTGAGTTTTCAGTTAGACTTATTTAGTTTTCAGTTAGACTCATTTAGTTGTCAGTTAGACTCATTGAGTTTTCAGTTAGACTCATTTATTTCCACTATTTCAGTTAGACTTCTTTCTTTTTCAGTTAGACGTATTGATTATTCAGGTAGACTTAGTTAATTTTCAGTTAGACTTATTTAGTTGTCAGTTACACTTATTTACTTTTCAGTTAGACAAATTTACTTTTCAGTTAGACTTATTTAGTTTTCATTTGGGCTTCATATTACTTCTTTTTGTCTAATGAAATTTTCAGTTAGCATTTACACTGTTTTCAGTTAGACTTCTTAATTTTCAGTTGGTCTTCATATTATTTCTTTACCTTTTAAATTAGATTCACAAGCATTCAAATGAAAGTGATTTCTAGCATAATATGTACTATCTTAAAACAGGTTTTCCCAAATACAAGACATAGGCTTTGCCTTTGGCATATAGAGAAGAACTTTGTAAGCCACTTCGGATCCCTCAAGACCAATGAAGACTTCAAGAACATGTTCAAGAACTGTTTGATGGGGTGTCAAAATGAATCAGGCTTTGAAGAATTGTGGGCGAAAATGATGGAATTGTATGGACACGAGAAAAAGGAATGGTTCGAGCAAGTATATGATCAGAGACACAAGTGGTGCACCGCATTAAACAGGATATGTTTTCAGCTGGAATCTTATCATCACAAAGAAGTGAAGTCACAAATAAGGCAATATCATTCAATGCAAAAGCAACAACAAACCTGTTTGAATTCTATCATATATTTGAGCAAACAGTGAAAAGATGGAGAAGCAATGAAACTAGTGACAACTTCCGGAACAGAACTGAACGTCCCAAAGCCGTCAAATCCAAATCAAAGCTTCTGAAACATGCAGCTGATGTATACACACTAGCACTGTATAATGACTTTGAAACAGAGTATGAGTGGGCAATGGCATCATTTTTACGAGCATTTGCAACAGAAAACTCACAGCTGAAGTTGTTTGAAGTCTCACCAGAAGAAGATTTCAGCAATTCACATACAGTAGCATACGATGAGGCACAACAGAATTAGTGTGCTCATGTCAATGCTTCACAGAGACGGGGATGCTTTGCTTTCACATAATAAGGGTCATGCACATGTTCAGCATATTTCAAATACCACAACAATATATCCTTAAGAGATGGACAAGACTTGCAAAGTCAGCAGTATGGGAGAATGTTCAAGGTTAGTGAAATAAATCAATATGACTAACTGACAAATGAAAGCAACTAACTGAAAAACTGAAGACTCCAACTGAAACAATTAACTGATCACCTGAAAATTTAATTAGTGAACTGAAAAAAAAAAGGCTCCAGCTGAAACATTACTATAACTAACTGATAAATTAATGTTACTACCAGAACATTAATTGGGGTTTTGTTTGTGTGTGGGAGGGGGGATATTAGTGGTGGGGGGTTTTGGGGGTGTGGGGTTTAACACTTAACTAACTGAAACAATTAACACACCACCTCAAAGAATTTATAAGCTATCTGAAAAATTTAGTTAGTCAAATGAACTAATTGACTAAGAAACATTTATTAAAGCAGACAAGGACCAAAGCCAAAATGCACAGTTGTGGACACCATGGAGACATGCAATAACCAAGAATTTCTACAACCTAGTGTCAATATGTCAATCAAATGAGGATGCAAGAACATTATGTGACAAGTCGTTGAAGGAATTATACAAATCAGTGAAAGAAGTTTTCAAGACTGATCAACAAAAACAACAAGAAATCGAAGATGAAGAACTACGAAGACAAACAGTTGAAAATCCTGAGGTGATAAAGACAAAAGGAAGACCACCAAAGGGAAACAAGAGAGTAAAAGGACATTTTGAGAAGCGTAAAATGAAGACAAGGCATCCGAACGAATATGGAACAAAAACCCCAAATGTACCTCAAGTTGAATAGTGTTCAAATAATATTAGTTTTCAATTGTATTCCACTCAGTAATTGTATTGAAATTTACACTTGTTTATTCCTAAGCTACTCGAAATTCAGTAATATTAGTATTTATTGTCCTTCAGTTAGACTTGTTTATTTTTCAGCTAGTGTTTCTAGTGCTTCACTTAGACGTGTTTACTTTTAAGCTTATATTAATTCAGTTTCAGTTAGACTTGTATATTTTTCAGCTAGTGTTAATTTGCTTCAGTTAGACTAATTTATTTCTCAGCTTATCTTTTACTGCTTCAGTTAGACTTGTGTTTCTTTTTCAGCTAGTCTTAATGATGCTTCAGTTAGACTTATTTATTTCTCAGCTTATCTTTATACTGCTTCAGTTAGACTTGTGTCTTTTTCAGCTAGTCTTAATGATGCTTCAGTTAGACGTATTTATTTTTCAGCTTGTATTAATTGTACTTCAATTAGACTTGTGTATATTTTGCTTCAGTTAGACTTATTTGATTTTCAGCCTCTATTAATTACGCTTCAGTTAGACTTGTGTAGTTTTCAGCTAGTGTTAAATTTCCTTCAGTCAGACTTATTTATTTTTCAGCTAGTATTAATTGTGCTTCAGCTAGACTTCTTTATTTTTCAGCTAGTGTTTATAGAGCTTCAGTTAGACTTGTTTATTTTTCAGTTAGACTTAATAACTCTTCAGTTAGACTTGTTTGTTTTTCAGCTACTATTTACAGTGTATAAGTTAGACTTAAAATTTATATTTACAAATATATGTCATACACTTATTATTATGAGTTAGATTTTTCATTTTTCAGTTGGTATTTGTATTTTTCCAATTAATTTTCAAACAACTTCATTTTTACACAAATGTATTCCATTCAAAGTAAGTGTAAATGTACAATTCATTAAAGAACACAGATATAAAATGTAAAATGAGTTCTGTGCTATTTGTACTGTACATTGCAAAATTCAATGGTTTCTATTTCTACTGTACATTATAATAATAATAAAAAAAGTTTGGCACCTAAGAATAATGAAATTTCAACAGTTGCTCTATTTTCACTTTGTCTCCAAAATTATTATTCAACACATCTTCTACTTTCGCCTCATGATCCCTCCTTCGCCGTAAAATGTGTGCTTCTTTTCTATTCGTCTTCTTTGATCGATTAAATGCTAATTTATCTAGAAACGCCTCTTTATCCTTCCTTATCTTCTGTCTTGCCATCAGTTCAGGTTTCTTTGCAGACCAAACATAACAGTCATGCTTCACTTTCTCTCTCAGTTTGTTTAAAGGATGGTCCACAAGACGAAGAGCAAGCCTACACCGCTCAAGGTTTTTGGTGGCTGCCTAAAAAATAAAAAAATCAAAACTATTAAAAAAGGTTCAAAAATGTAACAATTACAAAATAAAACTAACTGAAAATAAACAACAACATCAACTAGTCTTTATAGTGCTTCATTGTTTTTAGGTAGTCCTTATAATGCTTTCAGCTAGTAATGATTGTGTTTCAGTTAGACTTGATTGTTTTTCAGCTAGTATTTATTATGTTTCAGTTAGACTTGTTTATTTCTAAGCTAGTCTTTACAGTGCTTCAGTTAGACTTCATTATTTCTCAGCTAGTCTTTATAGTGCTTCAGTTAGACATCTTTGTTTTTCAGCTAGTCTTTCAAGTCCTTCACTAACTGGCTATCATACCTTTTTCTATTAAAAAACTTTCAAAAACAGAAATGTAACAAGCAAAATACTCCTAAAAACAATAAAGTAATCATACCCTTTTAGGTCAACAAGTGCAGCATGGTTAGTATTTTGACCGTCATACAGCTCCATGGTTTTGATTGCATAGACACCACAATCAAAATTGTTGTCCTTGCTTCTCCAAGGGAAGTAAAGAGTTGATGTTTGCCAATGGTGGAGACGATCAAAATCACGACATCTCATAGTCTCTTCATAAAAGAATCAAAAGCACGACACTGCATTTGAAGATCAAAGAAAAAAACAACAATTAAAAAACAAGTAATAAAATGGAACAAAAAAAAAAATACAAATGCTCATAAAAAGGTACGTACAAAGTATGTAAGACCGTTAAATTCCTCATGCTTATATCTATCAATGTCCTTCATGTCTGTACGATTGTCAATATTTTCAATCCTTTTTGCTTTCTTGTTCAGCACCAAGACAGTATAATGATCATCCTTGTGAACAGGAACAAAAATCTGGAAGATAAACATAAGATGCAAAAGCAATAAGTCTACCTGACAGAGAACAACAACTGAAATACTAAAACAAAAAACTAGCTGAACTAAAAACATACACTAACTGAAAACATAAACTAGGACTAACTGACAAGTAACATACACTAACTGAAAGAGAAAATTACACTAACTGAACAAATAAAAAAATGGTTAACAATAATACAACTAACCAGTTCAGCTTCTCGAATATCATTCCGTGGAAATGATTTCACCCATGAAGAAATAGCTTCCTTACATTTCTTGTAGAATAAATCATCATCTTTTGTAATAAGCTTTTTCTTTTTTCTTCCCATTCCTTAAACTTCTGATCATACTGACTAGTGCCCTCCAGGTTCTTCAAAATAATCTCATTTTCAGCAATCTCACTCTCAAACTGAACCTTTTTTACCTTCTCAGCACACAACCAATTGATATAGTTCTACAACAAAAGAAAATAGATATAATGACAAACTGAAACATTAAGTTTAGTTTTCAGTTAGACTTTTTAAAATGTCAGTTAGATTTATTTACTTTTAGTTAGACTTATTTAGTTTTTCAGTTAGACTCATTAAGTTTTCAGTTAGACTCATTAAGTTCTCAGTGAGACTCATTAAGTTTTCAGTGAGACTTATTTACTTCTCAGTTAGACAAATTTACTTTTCAGTTAGACTCATTTAGTTTTCAGTTAGACTTATTAAGTTTTCAGTAAGACTCATTAAGTTTTCAGTTAGACTCATTAAGTTTTCAGTTAGACTCATTAAGTTTTCAGTTAGACTTATTTACTTCTCAGTTAGAGTAATTTACTTTTCAGTTAGACTCATTTAGTTTTCAGTTAGACTTCTTTATTTTTCAGTTACACTTATTTATTATTCAGCTAGACTTATTAAGTTTTCAGTTACACTTATTTAGTTGTCAGTTACACTTATTTACTTTTTATTAGACTGAAAACATAATATGACCAACTGAAAAACATAACATGACAAACTGAAAAACAGAAGATGACCAACTGACAAATAATATGACCAAATGAAAACAAACATATAAAACTAAGCAATAACAACACTTACAAAAGGCATAATATTAAACCAGAATCTCCTTGTTGCAGAAGGTGATTCCTCTTCTTGCCTATTGAACATGAAGGCGCATCCGTCAATAACTCCACTTGTCAGCCAACCTTGACGAGGCATGCTAATTAAGTCGAACTTGTACAACTGAACCGCATAGTTGCTATGAGGATTATCAAAATCCACAATGAGATCACTTGTTAGTTCACTTTGCATAATGTCATTTTTCATCTTCACTTCCTCAGAATCTGTATCCAATGACATATATGCAACATCTTCATACTCATTGTAAAATAGATAATCAACCAGCAACCTCTGGTCAGGAGACAGATCACTCAAATATCTATTATAATGTTGCAAACTTCGACAACAATATTATGCCATGGTTGTTGACAGGAACAGCATGCAATCCAGGTAGAAGATGAAACTCACCAGCTTCCTTCTCATCCTCTTCTTTTTTACCTTGTCAGAAGATGAACCAACTCCTTGATCAGCAATCCTATCAATGAGGTCCTCCAAACCTTCATCGTCATAATCATCACCGGTTCCTTAACCTCACAACTTTCCCAACTTTCTCTGAAGTAGGGTCATAGTCCCACCCCTTCAATAATTCAGGTGTTGAAGGGATTTCTGACTTTGATTGTTTCTGAGGTTTGTAGGATTTGTATGATGATTGATCAGAATAAGAGCCATCACCCTGCATTCAATTAAAATATTAAAAAAGGATGACAGATATACTAACTGAAAGATAAACATACACTAACTGAAAATAGAAACAGATACTAAATGACAAGAAACATAAACCAAATGAAAATTAAACAATTACTAACTGACAAGAAAGATACACTAACTGAAACATAACATAATACTAACTGACAAAAACAAACACTAACTGACATGAAACTTACACTAACTCAAACATAAACTGATACTAACTGACAACAAACAAACATACACTAACTGAAATAAAAGATATACTAAATGACAAGAAACATACACTAACTGAAACAGAAAAATAAACAAATTAAAACAGAAACTAAAACTATACTTACTCGAGGATATTTTACATTTACTGGAGTGATGATTGGAATTGAACTTCCAACACCCTCACCACTCTCTGCACTGTATGGAAGATCCTCAACAACAGGACTAGGAGTTAATAGTTGGAATGAAGGGGCTCGAAATCAGCAATGTTTTTCCTTTTAGCAGAAGAATCAACTCTCCAAGACTTTCTGCTATATACATTCTCAACAGCTTCAACAACAGGAGGAGGAGGAGGAGGAGTTGGAGTACGAAGATCAACAATATCAATACCAGCAGCGGTGCGAGTAGGGACGTGTGTAGAAATTTTACACTTATCCTTATCCTTAGCCCCTTTGACTTGATCATCATCAGCATTCCTCCTCTTCCTATCAGCTTCCTTTGGTTGTTCTTTCTCAACATCTTAATTCAAAACAAAAAAAAAAAAAATAAATAATAAAAAGTTCCATTTGATATTTATATGATATTCAGTTGGTATTAAGACTATTTCAGTTAGAGTATCAAAATTTTCAGTTGGTCTGAATATTCTTTCAGTTTGACTTGTTTATTGTTCAGGTAGTCTTTATAGTCCTTCAGTTAGACTTGTTTATTTTTTCAGCTAGTCTTTATAATACTTCAGTTAGACTTATTTACTCTTCCGTTAGACTTATTTACTCTTCAGTTACACTGATTAAGTTAGACTTATTAAGTGTTCAGTTAGAGTAATTTAGTTTTCAGTTAGACTTATTAACTCTTCAGTTAGGCTTATTTACACTTCAGTTAGACTTATTTTCTCTTCAGTTAGACTTATTTACTCTTCAGTTAGACTAACTTAGTTTTCAGTTAGACTTATTTAGTTTTCAGTTAGACTTATTACCTCTTCAGTTAGACGTATTTGCTCTTAGTTAGACTGATTCAGTTAGACTAATTTAGTTTTCAGTTGATATACTTTTCAGTTAGACTTATTTAGTTTTCAGTTAGACTTATTTTCTTTTCAGTTGGTCCTTAATTTATTTCATTTAGTATAATTATTCTTTTATTTGATACTATTACAATCATTTTCAGCTACACTTTATAATACTTCATCAATTATTGTTCAAGTAATCTTTATAGTGCTTACTTCCTATTTATTTTTCAGTTCGTTTTCATATTGTTACAAACTAAAACAGTATTTCAGTTGCTATTTATAAGATATTATTTCCTTTAGAGCATCACATTTTTCAGTTGGTCTTTGAATTCTTTCAATTAGGAATAACATGAAAGAAACTTACTTCCTCCTTTCTCTCCTTCTGCATGAACCCCAGCATCCAACTCTTATTTCCTCCTTCCTCTTTATCTCCTTGAAGACCAATCATCATCAGCATTGCCAGTCTTCTTATTATCATCTTCCTTCGGTTCTTTCTCATTATCTTCATTCAAAAACAAAAACAATAAAAAAAATAAATAAATACAAATAACTGAAAAACACAAAATCAGAAATGAATAAATTCATTGACAAACTAAAACTATTTTTCCACCAGATTAAATAAAAACAAATACCAAAAGTTTCATTTGGTATTTATATGATATTCAGCTAGTATTAATATTATTTCAGTTAGAATATAGACTTTTCAGTTGGTCTTTTTATTCTTTCAGTTAGCTATTTAACTTTTTCATTTAAGCAAACTAAAACAATACAATAAGAAGAACTTACTTCCACCTTCCTCTCCATCTCCATGAAGACCAGCATCCTTATCTCCTACTTTGTCTTCATCTCCTTGAAGACCAGGATCACCATTATCTCCTCCTTTGTCTTCATCTCCATGAAGACCAGCATCCTTATCTCTCCTTTGTCTTCATCTCCTTGAAGACCAGGATCACCATTATCATCAGCATCATCATCCTTTGTCTCATTATAATTCTGGTGATCCTTATCATCACCATCATCATCATCATCATCATCATCTTCTTTATGCTGATCATCATCAGCATTCATCTTCTTCTCATCCTCCTCTCCTTCTTTTTCATCATCTTCATTCAAAACATAAAAAAACAACTAAATACACATAAACTGAAACAATGTTTCCAACAGATGAAAAAAAAAATAAACTGAAAAAATCCAGCAATCAAATGAAAACTTAAGTGAATTGAAAAAATTCATTTAGTATTCATCTCATTTTCAGCTGTGTTCATATTATTTCAGTTAGACTGTCAAAGTTTTCAGTTGGTCTTTTATTCTTTCAGTTAGAGTCTCAAAGTTAGCTATTTCACTTCTTCAGTTAAACATTTCTTTCACTTAGAGTCTAAAATTTTTATTCCAACCAGATTACAAAACTACAACATGAAAATAATATAATGAAAGGAACTTACTTCCTTCTTTCAAATCAACTCCATGAACACCAGAATCCAAATCAGGAACATTTTCAATTCTTCCAAACTCCAATTCAACAGGCCGCTTCACCAATAGTGAAATTGTAGGATCAACTTTGTTTGCACTGTCTTTCGCTTCCAAATGACGCTTGCATATGTCGTCAATTTGACTCAGAAAATCTGGGTTAAATACTTCACTATCATCCAGAGAAATACTGTCTTGAGACAGCTTCTCGCCTTCCTCCCGAATATTCTGGGCAATCTCCAAATTCACTTGACAGAATGCAAGCGCATTCCTCTTCAACTTGTGCATGTTCTTCACATATTCCTTCAATTAAAAGAGCAAAATAGAATAAACAAACAAATCAATATGATGATGACACAGAAACAACATAAACAAAAATATAAGGACCATCTGAAAGAATCAAACTATCAAATGAAAACTTAAATGAAATATAAATAAACTTATTTAGTTTTCAGTTACACTAATTTAGTTTCCAGATAGACTTATTTAGTTTTCAGTTAGACTTATTTACTTTTCAGTTAGACTTATGTACTCTTCAGTTAGACTTATGTACTCTTCAGTTAGACTTTTTTAGTTTTCAGTTAGACTTATTAACTCTTCAGTTAGACTTCTTTAATTTTCAGTTAGACGTATTTACTTCTCAGCTAGACTTATTTACTTCTAAGTTAGACTTATTAAGTTTTCAGTTAGACTAATATAATTTTCAGTTAGACTTATTAACTCTTTAGTTACATAGTTTCAGTTAGACTTCTTTATTTCTATTTTACACTTCTTTACTTTTAAGTTAGACTTATTTGCTCTTCAGCTAGAACTGACATTATTTCAGTTAGAGGTCAACAGTCTTCACTTAGAGTTCAAGAGTAAAAAAAATAAAAACATAAGATAAATGAAACTCACAGGAACATCAAGAGCATCTATTTCCTCATCAGTCATCAAACTATGAGGAAGATCCATGATAAGCTGCCTAGTTGAAGGTGATGGACCCTCAACCACCTTAATTATAGGAGAACCGACTTCCTACTAGCAACACTAACACTGGGAGTTTTAAACTCAACCTTCTGTTTTTCACGCTTCACCGGCAGAATAAAATCCATGTTGATCTCAAACTGCTTCACAACATCAGTCAAATCCTTCTCATCCTGCCAATAACTGATAAATGGCTTACTGACATTTGAATAATCCAGATTACGACACTTGAAGTTGTGAACAACAGCAAGAGTCAAAGCGCTGACGCATCCCCAAAGCTTGAATGATACTTTCTTCTGTCCAAGCTCAATCTTCTTAATCATAATAGACTGATGACAGTCCAAAACAGCAGCACAAAGACTTCTCAATATATATCCACACCAGTCATAACTTGAAATTGCAGATGCATCTTCTAAACTCTTGGCACATTTCAGCACAGGCCCTAAATCAGCTATAGGACATAGAAGCTTGGACAACGAAAAGATAACAAATAACTTCTTGAAATCATCCCCGGATTCATATTTCTTAAACAAATCATCCCAATTTTTTCTACCAATATATACCTTCTTGGGATCAGAAATACCAAGAAACCTATGCCAATCCTTCCTGGCACTTCCAGCCTCTATCTGACTACCTTTCCTCCTAAAGGCGTCATCATCTATAACCTCTATTGCTCTATCTGACACAGGTAACCCCAAAACATCACTAATGGTAAACTTATTAAAAATCAGTTTACCATTCTTTGTTGAAAACATCATTCCAGATGCATTGTAATTTAACAACACCTCCAAATTCAAATTAGGACAAAACTTCTTTATCCTAATATCTAAGAGACTCCCAAACCCAATATCCCTAATGTCTCTTTTTTCTCATCACTCAAATTACTAACCACTTCATTTAAATGGGAATAGTCTGACAATACTTGTAGCTTAATTGACTTTATTTCTTGCTCAGTGAAATTCCTAACAAAAGTAAACAAAAATAACTTTAAAACATAAAAAAAAACACAATCATATAATATAAAAGGAGAATAATGAAAAAAACATACGATCTATCAAATGTGTCTTTCTGTTGATCGGGATTAGATCTTGAAAATGAAAACTTGATTGGTGACACTAGTAGAATAAATGCTATTTGCTGCGGTGATATTGCTGCGGTTTTGCCTATACGCAGCAATATAACACACACAAAAAAAGAAAAAACAAAAAATAACAATATTGCTGCGGTTCCCGCCCAAAACCGCAGCAATATTGTTTAACGGATACATTTTGAAAAAAATGTGGGTCTGGAGAGACTAATATTGCTGCGGTTTTGGGCGGGAAACCGCAGCAATATAATAAAAAATATTTTTAAAATATATTGCTGCGGTTCTCCACCCAAAACCGCAGCAATATTGTCTTAAAATTAATAATAAAAAGGCCCGTTAGGGTTTCCTAGTCATTCCTTATCTCTCACCGTTCTCTCTCTCCCTCATCCGCCTCTCTCACCGTTCTCTCTCACTGCTCTCTCTCTCACTGCTCTCTCTCTCACCGTTCTCTCTCACTGCTCTCTCTCTCACCGTTCTCTCTCACTGCTGTCTCTCACGCTGGCGGTTCGAAATTTGTTCTCGCCGGCGAAGATTGTTCGACATTACGTCTTCTCACGTTTTTCGCAGGCAAAGTTGTTCGAGGTTTGTTCGAAAGTTGTTCGAAAGTTGTTCGAGCCCGCGAAGTCGTCTTCTCCAGTCGTTACTCTCGTCCATCGTCTTCTCCAGCCAGCGAAAGTTGTTCGTCTTTCCTCGGTTCGGTCGTTCGAGTCTGTTCGTCTTCCGAGTTTCGATTTGACCGCTCACTTCTTGAAATGCACAAAATTTGCATATAGGCCAGGGCGCCAGGCCAGTACTAACTACGTAAGTTAATTTGACCTCCTTAATATCATCTTACGTTGTTAGAAAAGAATTTAGATACCGATAAACGTAGAATCATCATGTGTGCATGTCCATCGTCTTCTCCATCCATCTGTTTTCGGAAAAGGGCTGAACGAATTCAAGTCTGAAATAGCAGTTTTTACCAAGGTCAGACATAGGCATTTGGTCGCGCTTCTTGGAAGTGTTTGGATGGCAACGAGAAGCTTCTAGTATACGAGTACATACCTCAAGAACTATTGAGTAGGCATATATTCAATTGGGCTGAGGAAGGTTTAAAACCTCTTGAATGGTCTAGAAGGTTGATCATTGCCTTGGATGTGGCTAGAGGTGTTGAGTATCTCCATACTTTGGCCCATCAAATCTTCATACACAGAGACCTAAAACCTTCTAATATTCTTCTCGGGGATGACAGTTGAAACAAGGACTTCGTTTTTTTTTTTCGTTTTTTAAATGTTTGTATGTAAATTTTTTGGTGCAGAATTTTTCTTTATTATTTCCCTTTTTTAGATTTGTTAGTTTTTTTATTTTTATATATTAATGATATTCATATGTAATTTTATATTTGTTGTTTTTTATATTATATTTTTTATGTTTTTGAATTTTGTATAATAATTTTTTGTCATTAGTATCAATCAATAGTGTTTTATTTTTTTTAACTGTTTTGTCTTCCAAATTTGATGACAAAATGCAAAAAAAAAAAAAAAAAATTTTTTTACCTGTACAGACCCTATTGCTGCGGTTTTTCATAAAAAACCGCAGCAATATGTCTATTTTTTATTATTAAATATAGCATATTGCTGCGGTTTTCTTCACAAACCGCAGCAATATGCCTTCTAAATCTGATATAAAATTAATATATTGCTGCGGTTTGGCCTAAAAACCGCAGCAATATTTGTCGATATTGCTGCGGTTTAAAACCGCAGCAATATAATTAATACCTATTGCTGCCCTCTTAATTGCTGCGCGCCCAAATCCGCAGCAATAGGGCACTTTTTAACCGCAGCAAATAGCATTTATTCTACTAGTGTGATAAATCAGATTTGCTTTTCTTCTTAGACAAGGATTTATCACATCTGAAAGAAAGAAAGTTTAATCAAACAATAAAACTAACTGAAAAAAAAAACAGCATCAACTGAAAAAATACAAAGATCAACTGAAAGAATACCAACATCAACTAAAAGCAGACCACCATCAACTGAAACAATAGCCTAGATTATTTTTAAGGTAGTCTATATAGTGCTTCAGTTAGACTTCTTTGTGTTTCAGATAGTCTATATAGTGCTTCAGTTAGACTTGTTTGCATTTCAGCTTATATAGATTGTGCTTCAGTTAGACTAGTTTATTTTTCAGTTAGTCTTTACAGTCCTTCAAAGTAACTTCTTTATTTTTCAGCTAGTATTTGTTGTGCTTCAAGTAGCCTTGTTTATTTTTCAGCTAGTCTATATAGTGCTTCAGTTAGACTTGTTTATTTTTCAGCTAGTCTATATAGTGCTTCAGTTAGACTTGTTTGTTTTTCAGCTAGTATATAAAGTGCTTCAGATAGACTTGTTTGTTTTTCAGATAGACTTCTCCCTTTGTCAGCTAGTCTATATAGTGCTTCAGATAGACTTATTTAGTTTTCAGTTAGGCTTATTTAGTTTTCAGTTAGACTTATTTAGATTTTAGTTAGACTTATTTAGTTTTCAGTTAGACTATTAAGTGTTCAGTTAGAGTAATTTAGTTTTCAGTTGGACTTATTAACTCTTCAGTTAGACTAATTTACGCTTCAGTTAGACTTATTTACTCTTCCGTTAGACTTATTTACTCTTCAGTTAGACTGATTCAGTTAGACTTATTAAGTGTTCAGTTAGAGTAATTTAGTTTTCAGTTAGACTTATTAACTCTTCAGATAGACTTATTTACACTTCAGTTAGACTTATTTACTCTTCCGTTAGACTTATTTACTCTTCAGTTAGACTGATTCAGTTAGACTTATTAAGTGTTCAGTTAGAGTAATTTAGTTTTCAGTTAGACTTATTAACTCTTCAGAAGACTTATTTACACTTCAGTTAGACTTATTTTCTCTTCAGTTAGACTTATTTACTCTTCAGTTAGACTGATTCAGTTAGACTTATTTAGTTTTCAGTTAAACTTATTTAGTTTTCAGTTAGACTTATTAACTCTTCACTTAGACTTATTTGCTCTTCAGTTAGACTTATTTGCTCTTCAGTTAGACAGATTCAGTTAGACTTATTTAGTTTTTAGCTAGACTTATTTTCTTTTCAGTTGGTCTTCTTACTACTTCATTTAGTATAATGACTCTTTATTTCATTGTTTTCCAATTAGACTAAAAATATTCAGTTAAAATTTACATTGTTTCAGTTACACTACTTCATTTTTCAGTTACACTACTTCATTTTTAGTTACACTACTTCATTTCTCAGTTACATCTTTATTTTTTTAAAAAAAGTAAACAAAAACAAATTAAAAAACAACAAAAGAAAGGTAGAAATGTCTAAATGAAACTAAACAAAATCAACTGAAAGAATATAAGAAGCAACTAAAACAATACTAGAATCAACTGAAACAATACAAGAATCAACTGAAGGAATATAAATATCAACTAAAAACAGCATCAACTAAAAGAATACAAGTAGCAACTGAAAGAATATTATAGTCAACTGAAAGAATATATAAATATCAACTGAAAAACAACAACAACTGAAAACATGTGTATAAAACAACAAAAACTGAAACACAAACCCTAAAAACATGAAATAAATACTCTGATAAACTGAAAACATTCAAAAATAGAAAAAAAAATATCTAAACTACTCTAAGAACTTGAAATCTACCTTGGATCATAATCACCATCTTTCTCTTTCTTCTTCCCAGCAGTAGACACTGCCAAAATTTTTCCTGAAGATCCAAGACTCTTCACCTTCTTCGACTTCGGGCTACATTACAATTACAACAACAAAAACGCTCAAATTTTGAAAACAAAAAAAAATTGCAGCAAAAACAAACGAAATTATACCTAGAATCATCATTTCTAATCCTCTTCACCATATTTGCGATGCAAACGTAATGAATTACGAACAAAAAAACACGCTAAGTTTCAACAGCAGAGAAGCAGAGAAGCAGAGGAGCAGAAAAATTCTAGAAATAATCAGTAAATAATATATCGGTTTCTTTGAAATGAAGAAGAATCAGTTTTAAAACTAGCGAGAATCAAGTAGAAATCCAAAAAACAGTTTCAAAATCGAAAAAAGATAATGACCTAATAACCGTTATATGTTTTTTCTAAAAATAAACAAAACTGCTGATCAACAAAACAAATATGAAAAAAAAAGAAAGCCCGCGCGTTTTTGATGGCCAGGCCCGTCCGACGGAAGCTATTGGGTCAGACGGTCTGACCCAATACTTTTACTAATAATATAGACAATTAAAACATGACTAAAAGTTGGTTGAAATGGTAATTGTGTCATGTATAATAGCAAGAGATCATAGGTTCAGATTTTGTTGCAAGCTAATTCCTGAAACTTAATTTATTTGTCACGCAGGCCTTTTAATATATCTGTATAGATGCTCTGAACTTTGTCTTTTATAACATTGAAACACCCGTAACACATCTGGTTAATTTTAGTTTTGTTTCTTTGGCCAAGATTTTAAAACAACAAAATAAGGTCAAAATCTTAATAGCAGAGTTTGAGTGAGATGCATTAAATTGTAAAGTTCCTTGTTAAGTACTCCTTCCGTTTCCAAATATAGTTTCCGATTTTTTTTTTACGAGATACCTTTTAATATATATGTATAGATGCTCCGAACTTTGTCCAAGTCAGAATCGTTCTATAACATTGAAACACCCGTAACACATCTGGTTAATTTTAGTTTTGTTTCTTTGGCCATGATTTTAAAACAACAATAAGGTCAAAATCTTAATAGCAGAGTTTGAGTGAGATGCATTAAATTGTAAAGTTCCTTGTTAAGTACTCCTTCCGTTTTGAAATATAGTTTCCGATTTTATTTTTTTACGGGAATTAAGGTAAGTAAAATTAAAAAGGGATGGTAAAAATTTGTTGTTTATTTAAATAAATGTTGTATGGTAAAATAGAATTAATGGATGAAAAGCATTAATTGTAACACTTGAGTTAAATAAACAAAGTAAAAAAATAAAATTCAAGAAGCAAATAAATGATGGAGACATGATTTTTCTAGACAAATCACGGAAAAATGTGAAACTAAATATAAAAACGAGATCTATATTGTTGGACACCCAGAATGGAAATAGGAACTATATTTTGGGACGGAGGGAGTAGTAAAATATGCCTTATATATCAATCCGACTTGCGTGGACCCGGTTCACACTAAAAATAGTGTGGGCCAGGTCCAGGCACGTGACCCGTTATATCACTTTAACATACACTATATCATTTTAACATACACTATATCATTATAACATACATACACTATATCACTTTAACACACCCTATATCACTTTTAACATACACTATATTACTTTAACATACATTATATCATTTTAACACACACTATATCACTTTAACACACATTATATCACTGTAACATACACTATATCATTGTAACATACATTATATCATTGTAACACACACTATATCACTTTAACATACACTATGTCACTTTAACATACACTACATCACTTTAACAAACACTATATCATTATAACATACACTATATCACTTTAACATATACTATATCACTGTAACATACACTATATCATTTTAACATACACTATATCATTTTAACATACACTATATTAATGTAACATACACTATATCATTTTAACATACATTATATCATTTTAACATACACTATATCATATCAATATACACTATCATAAACTCACGTGATATGGATCGGGTGCACACTAATTAGTGTGCACCGGGTTCATATTAGTTTTTTTACTTATATATTCCAAAAATTTGCAATAATTTGAGTTATACAACTGTGATGGATATATAAGTTTGATAGTATTAGATTCAATTAAAAATTTAAAATGAAAACCCTAACTGCCTCCTTTCCTCTCTCCCTCTCCAATTCTTGTTTTAGGGTTTTTAATTTCTTGGCCTCCTTAACCAAAAATTAGACTATTTTCGATCTTTTTTATTAGATTAGTGTTGTCACCTTCTTTATTGCTTTCTTTTGTTCAGTCATCTTCATCGGTTATATAACTTCTTTTTTAAAATTCTAACCTCTAACTATTCTAAGTATGTAGTTTGTAGGCTCCATGCTTGAAGTTGAACTGAACAAAAATTAACTAAAATGATAATGATGATAAAAATAACAATAATAATAATGGTATAATAACAATATTATTATTATTATCAATAATAATGGTATAATAATATTATTAATAATAATAATAATATGAAAATAATTATAATAGTAAAATTTAAAATAAAATTAATAATTAAAACATTAAGCTGAATTGAACTGAAAATAAGTCCTAAAAAATAGTATCGCAATATACTAATATGGTTCTGGTACCAATACGGCAGTACCAATCACGATTTAGTTGTCTATAGCAATTATATGCAAGAAAATTTCAAGCAGTTTAATTTGCCGTCAAAAATACGTTGCTTTCAGGAGTCATTACAAATCTTTTAGTATGATATAATATTCGAAAAACCTAATTTTTGCCCTATTTTATCTTTTAAAACTTGAGGTAAAATTTTTTATATTACATTATGTTAGTACATGAAACCGAAGCCAATGTCGGTTTGGAGGTAGTGTTGGACTAGAAGATGTTTACAAACAATCTACATCTTTTTTTTTGTGTTTGAAATAACTTGAATATTTTTGAATTAAAGCTTTATTTACACAATAATATTATCCACGCACTATAATCTTAATTCTACACCAATTCAATAAAGCTTTATTTATCCAATAACATTATCCATTATAATTCTAATTCCTACACCAATTCTGCCTCGGAGAACCTTTTCCCCAAGTAATTCTAGTGCTATAAAATAGACACTCACACACCCTTAAATCCTTAATCATCACCTTATTATCATAGAATAATATACTTCTTTCTTCAGTCATTCACAAAACTCGTCTCATAGAATCATATACTTCTTTCTTCAGTCATTCACAAAACCCGTCGTAAATGGCTACTAATAGTTGTGGGAATATGAAACCGTTTCTACGAGTGCTTGATGATCATGAAATACGATATCCATACAACCTTAGTATGGCGGAATGTTTAGGTGATCATTTATATCATACGATTTCAGGGCCCTACAACACCAAGATTATTCAACCTAGTAGAGATCAAAGTACTACTTCTACTTGTACGGTGATTAGTGATGATGACTTTAATAATAACAATACTTATACTTTTGCTGGTGTAGTTGCTAGGAACAAGCTGATTAATACTAATACACAAGTTGAAGTTGATAATGTTATAATCAAGGACGACAATAACGCGGCTATTAGGAAGAAGAAGAAGCAGCAAGAGCAAATAAAGAAGAAGATAGCAGCTAAAGATGAAGACAATAATAATATTGATGAAGGCAGAGATGAAGATGAGTTTTGGTATGGACTGCATTCAAATCGCAAGTCTGAGCAGCGAGAAAGAAGAAGACGATCATGCTAATAAGATGAAGCACTGAAGCAGCACCACTACTATCTACTTAATCTTTAGCTTTCTTCGACTACGCCTACTTCACATGCATGCTCACAGAATGACTAACCTTAGCTAGTTTTACCTGAATTTAAGTCGATGTTTTTAGTTCTTTAATCGTCATAAAAATGTAATTCACTAGTATATAATAAAGATTATCTTATAATATATAACCTCCCTTTGAGGCTTTGACTTTTATGTTTAATTTGTGAATTTATAAGTTCAGCTATTGTTACTCCCATGCATTTATGTTTATATATCTTATAAATAAATATTGACATGAATAATATCTAACAAGACCCTAATATTATTATATTTTTCTTATTGTATGAATCGCAAAGGATGGTTAATGTAGAGTTTGTGAATACCCTCAAAAAAAAAATAGAGAGTTTGTGAATCGTAAAAAAAAAAAAAAGATAAAGTGGGTAAATTATAATGAGAGTATTACATTTGTTTGAATGTATATTTTCATATTTTAACTATTTATAATTTTTGTTAACTAATATTCAAATATATTAATGATCAAACTTTTACTTTGACAAATGTAAAAGTAAAAGCTGACTAACTTAAAAAACAAAGCTGAGTAGAAAAAACTACTAATGTCGAAACGGTTGAATAAAATATCCATACTAAGTGGTTGTTTGGTTGATAAGAGAAAACATGGGAAACTAGCTAGGAATCAGAAATTTGGTGAGTTGCTTGGTTGACATCACAATAGCAAAATGAAAGAATTAAAAGTTCCTAAGGAATTTTAATTTGAGTTCCTACAAAATGGACGAAGTTACTTACCTAGGTCCCCCTAGGTAAGTAGAAATTCAGATGAACTGTAATACATTAGTCCTGTAATTTTATGATTGTAGCCACCAGCTTATGAGGCCTTTTTCAAAAGATGAGATTCATGCTGCGTCTCTACATATACATTGTAAATGCATGCTATCTTCTATCAACACTTCTGGCATATTCTTGGAGATGATGTTACAGATTTTATTTGCTTGTAGTATCCTTCATGGTCATACTTCTCCTAGTTGTATCAACAGAACAAATCTTGCTTTGATTCCAAAAGTTAAGAATCCTGCTACTGTTGTTGAATTTCACCCTATAGCTCTCTGTAATGTTTTGTATAAACTGGTGTCGAAGGCTTTGGTGATTAGATTGAAATAATACCTCCCTGATATTGTGACAGAAGATCAAAGTGCCTTTGTTCTAGGGAGTCTTATCACTGATAAAGTTCTTATTGCACTTGAGATTTTCCATTCTATGAAGAACAAGATTTGGAGTCATCGAGGTACTGTCGCTATGAAACTTGATATGAGCAAGGCATACAACAGGGTGGAATGGGGATTTATGAGGAAGCGTCTTCTGACTATGGGCTTTGGTGGGTGGTGGGTGAACTTGGTGATGAGTTGTGTTACTACGGTTTCTTACTCCTTCATTATTAATGGTGGAGTTTGTGAATCTGTTGATCCGTAGGGACCTTCATTAAGGTGACTCTCTTTCTCTTTACTTGTTCATTTTAGTAGCTGACGCTTTCTCAAAGATGTTGCAGAGTAAGGTTTAGGTGAAGTAGATTCATGGTGCTAAAGATAGCCACAATGGCCCTGAAATCTCCCATCTTCTTTTTGCTGATGACAGTCTCCTTTTCACAAGAGCTACGAGATAGGAATGCACTCTAATAGTTGATATTCTCAATCAATATAAGTTGGCTTCCGGGTAGAAAATTGATTATGACAAGTCTTAAGTTTCTTTTAGCAGAGGAGTTAGTACTGATAAAAAAATATGAGTTACTGGGAATTTTGAAGATGCGGCAAGTTGAAAAACATAAAAAGTACCTTGGTATCCCTTCTTTTGGTGGAAAATAAAAAAAAAAAAAGCTATTTTTGATTCTTTGATTGATAGAATTTGGAAGAAACTTCAAGGATGGAAAGAGAAGTTACTTTCTAGAGCAGACAAGGAGATTCTACTCAAGTCTGTTATCCAAGCTATGCCTACATATCTCATGGGTGTGTATAAAATTCCGAGAGCAGTCATTCAAAAAATTCATTCGGCGATAGCTCGATTTTGATAGGGTAGTTCGGATACCCATAGGAAGATTCATTGGCAAAACTGGGGCTCTATGTGCACATTGAAATGTTTTGGCGGCATGGGCTTCAAAGATCTTAGTGTCTCTAACGACGCTCTTCTCGGCCGTCAAGCGTGGTGACTTATTCTGGCTCCAACATCTTTATTTGGGCGTGTGATGAAGGCCAAATACTTTCCCAAATGTGATTTTCTTGAGGCATCCCTTAGTTATTCGGGTAGTTATTCTTGGAAAAGTATATGGAGCTCAAAAGCTCTCACTAAGGAAGGATGCATTTGGAGGGTAGGGAGTGGTGAAAAGATTCGCATATGGGCAGATTCGTGGGTTGCAAACGATGAAGGGCACTATATTATGAGTGAGGCGCAAGAGGGAGTACTGGAGGAAGTGAGTGAACTCATAAATCCTCACACTATGGAACGGAACGTGAACCTGGTTGAAGAGAAATATCAAGAAAAAGATGTTGAAGGTATCCTTGCAATACCCTTAAGTGCTTCGAATCCCCAAGATGAGTTAACATGGGCTCTAACTAAAAATGGGCACTATTTCGTGAAAACGGCTTATATGCTTGGCAAGGGAGGTAATCTTGACTCATTTCAACCAGCATGGGTTGACATTTGGAGCTTGGAAGCTAGCCCCAAGGTTAGAGATTTTCTTTGGCGCGCACAAATTCTCTCCCAACTCGTTCTCTTCTTAAATTTCGTCATCTAATTGACGATGATCTATGTCCATGGGGTTTTGGGGCTGCGGAATCAGCCACCCACGCGCTTTTTGAGTGCCCTAGGGTGCTTGAAGTTTGGAGTGATAGTGATTGTGGTGACATGTGCAAGAATGTGTCGAACCTTACCAAATGTACGAGCTTGTGGAGAGTTGGAAAAATTTAGATAAGAAGATGGTTATAAGAGGGGCCTTCCTTTTGTGGCGTCTATGGGGAGAAAGAAGTCAGGGGTGTTCTAACATCAATCCACCCCAAATCAGATTTTGGTGGACCGTGTGCAACGCATAGGTGATGAATATGTAAGCATTCAACCCAGATTTATTGTCGCGCTGCTGCTGTTCCGAAGCCAAGTTCCCCCCTTCCAGGCGTGCTCAAACTTAACGTAGACGATGCTTCTTGTGCTGATGTTGGATGGGTTGGTTTGGGTGTTGTCGGACGTGACTCTAATGGTACTATTCTCTTCTCTGCTGTGAGACGTACTAAGGCATACTGGAGCCCTAAAATAGCGGAGGCAAAATCCATTGCTATGGCAATTCGACTGGGAAAAGGTTCGGCTTTGGTAATGTTATCTTAGAGTCCGATTGCCAAGTGGTGATAAACTGTCTTTTCAAGCGTGCTCTCTTCCTATCATATCTTGATGTGATTCTTCATGAGATTTTATCTTCTTGTACGTTTTTTTATTCTCTTACTTGGTCGCATGTCAAACGTGATGGGAATTTTGTTGCCCACCATTTAGCAAGGCTAGTTCCATTTGTTGTTAAACAAATATGGGAGAACCACTCCCCTTCGGAGGTGGCGCCCTATGTATTGATGGACAATTTGTCCTTCAATTAATCTTAGCTTGTTTCCCCTCAAAAAAAAATAAAAAAGGTAAGTAGAAATTCTCACGGGAATTTAATTCCCCCATTGTCAACCAAATAATTTAACCAATTTTCCATGAATCTGATTAAATAATTTAAATCCTATGAATTGCAATTTCACGGGAATTTTAACTTCCCACGTAAACTAAACGACTACTAAGGTCCGTTTTAAATGGAGAATGAAAACCCTAAATAAACAACTCATTCAGGATATCTCGAGCAAAATAACTTGAAGCATTTGCAGATCGCCTATCAAAGTAAGGCCATTCAAGAATCGATAACCTTCGAGAAGTTAAACTGTAATACTCTATATCTCATAATAAAATCATTCACTATATATTAACTGGGTGTTAAAAACATTAAGATTTTAGGGAAAATGCTATGATAAACAAGAATATGACTTTATTATTGTGACGCCGGGAACATAATTAACTCCCTCTCCCTCTCCCTTTATAGAAGCAGCTTTTGAGCTGTTAAATAAGGTGCAATTTGCACAACATCAACATGATGTGAACATCTTCTTCATTTGCGTATGCTTCGGTTTTGATTTTGTAGGCCAGTTCTTGCACAGCAAGCAACAAACTTGTTTTCTACTTCCACCACTTCTTCTCAGATAGCGAAATGAGCTGCAAATGGGGGAGAAAACTGTGTTAAGTACAATGGAGTAATGACGGACATACTAACAATAATAAAGACACATCACTGAGAAGTATCCACCGTGCAAGTTCTGCATCAAGCTCTAATAATAATTCAAGACAGTCAGTCCAGAACTACTTATAGATGATTTATAGGAATATAGTTGGAAGGTCGGTTGGAAAAGGAGAAAAATTACCTACCTGAGTCTTCTTTTATCTATGGAATGAATGAATACCAGCCAGCCTGAGCTTTCCTAACACTAGCTGTATCCTCTAGGTATTCCTCCCTCGCTGTCACAAGAATTCACCTTTTGTTTTACGCCGTTCCCAGATGATTCGACTATAATCTATAATACTCCCGTCCCTAAAATAATAGACCATATTTCTGTTATGGGCTGTTCCAAAGTAACAGGTCACTTTCTTCTGAATTTAGTAAATAATCTTCGAACTCTCCCACATTAGCCTTGGCGACATCCTTGACAAAGAATTTAAGAAGACTACATATATATAATATATGGTGGTGATGTAAACTTAATACTCTGGTGCAATATTAACTTAGTTCCTCAAAAGTGACCTACATGTTCTCAGGGATGAATGGGGTAAAGGTTTGTCTATTTTTTATTTTTTTTTATCAATTTCATCTCGTATAGAATGGACGAACGGAGTACTTAATCGTTCATAATTTCTACTTTTGTCCTTTCTGTATCACCTCCATCAAAACCAAATCAGCCTAAAAACTACAAAACAACCTAAAAATGGACATCATCTTCAAACATGCCAATGGATATCTAAACAGGTTAAGGTCGTGACTTGTGAGGATATCACAATTGGAGCTCTTGCCGCTTTTCAGGTACCCAACAAGAAGCTACAACTTCCAAGCAACAGAGCTATAAACTCAGGCCTAGCTCAAACTTAAGATTTTATATTCAACTCGACCAACTCAAAAGAGTTTATTATATGTATATGTATATGTATATGTATATATATATATATATATATGTGCCTTTGCTTATGGACAGGATATACCCCTATAATTACAATATCTCTACTATCTTATATTTGCAAGGGCTTTGATTGAGTGTTACATCAAGCCCGTCAAAAGGCATGACATTCCTTTCTTATCAAGTGCTGCATTAAGGGCACGAGCGCTATGATAACAAAATCCAGCAGCTTTAACACATTTCCTTCAATTTCCTAATAGTATAATCAATCTCCAGCTTCCATGCTTCAGCCAGTAACTCTTGTCTATGAGTAGCAGGTACTACCAATTTTCACATTGAGGTCACCGCTTCACAGCACATCTTGAGAGATAAGATACTCTATTTAAGATAAATATATGCAAGAAAAATAAACTATACATAAAATGCAGACAGCATAAAGATATAGCAACAGGATGAGTAAATTGGAACCGACTGCAAGAAATTCATTTCTTATATGATCTTTAAATGGATAATAAAATCTGATTTCCATTTCGTGATGATTTACTTCCAATGTAATCAACTGGATCGTTGTACTTGTACCTCTGTTCATTATGCATATTAGCTCATAATAGATGAATAAACAAGGTTGACAATGGTTGAGATTGCAATTGGAGGCTTTGATATGTCTATGGAGGCTATACATGGTCATTGCCTCATTGGGCAGTCTAGACCTAAAAGGAGTGTTCCGTGCATGGGTGGCCTTTGAGTGATAGCATTTGAATATGAAATGCCCAAGAGTTATCAACAACATGTCACATGCACGAAACAAGAGAAACGAGAGAGAGAGAGATGAGCATTTGAAGGTGTTCTGTTCTCACCAATCAAGTGCACAGTCTGACCCCTTGTAGCATCCATAGCTAAAATTTGCATGAACATTGCCTCTAATATAGTGCACGGTCTAGACTATGTATTGACGCATGGCCATTCACTGGCTCTGTGCAAAACACAAGATTGTTTCTTCCTTACTTCTTCTAATTTAATCACAGCCCTTTAAATGTAACCAATGGCCAAGAATCCAAGTTCATTAGGATTTACTTATGGTTTGCAATGCCTCCCTACAAACAAGGACTAGCTTAGAGTTGTATTAAGCTTTTGATGACATTATCAGATGAGATATTCTCTTTCTTCAGTCTTTGTCACACTCTCCTTTGTGCCATTGTCTTTGTAACTATGATCCTCCATTAATCACTAGTGTGGTGATTATAGATATAGTAATTGGATAAAAAGATTTGTGCATTAAAATTAATTCAAGTTCATATCAAATTATAGAGAGTGGAAAGTGGTTGAAGGGCTGAGGGTTGTTGGCTCTCATGTAGAAAGTTAAAAAGAAGAATTATTAAATGGTTAATTCCCTTGAGCTCTATTTTGGTGGCTCTGCTTCCTCCATATGTGAAGAACAGAAAGTGTTGAATTATTTCAAACAAAAAAATGTCAACAGGGAGGAACGTGAAACTGGTACGTGCAAATTAGGAAGTTAGATCAATTTTAAACAATGTATCATTCTCCCCTCGAAAGAATAAAAAGTATTGTCCAAACAAGAGAATTGATTTTCTTCTCCCCTTCCCTCCCCAACTCTCCTTCATAATGAAGTTGTCCAAACAAGCCGTCAGCTCCTTCTAGTAAGGTTCTGGGCTCATCAATGAAAAGTAGTTGTTGTCATAGTTCTTGCACGAGAAAGAAATACACATACTAGCCAAGATGGCAAAAGCTAAATCTCATCTGACACACAAACGTTGCAACTGCTTCATAAAAGAATGCCATTCCTCAATGAACTACATGAAAAGCAGTGCTCAACAAACCTCAAGTAGTTAAGATGATTATACATGCAACAAAAAATATATGCAGATCTAGACTGAGAACTTTCAAGATTCAAAACATAAATATATAGAAACATTGATCAGCAATACATGCAGTTGACCTGACAGACTGACATTTTGTTTTGAAAGGAACACAGAAGGGGAGGGGAAGAGGAGGAAGGGAAGGGGGGAAAAAAGGGAGGTGAAAGGAGGAGCTTCATTTTCCCTCCAAAAACTAAAGAAGGTCTCTTGTGATCATATATTAGACATTTCAAGTATTAAGCAAGAACGAATAGTAGCAAATCCAGCGAATGCTTACTTGAGTGCACAGACATCCCCACTAGTCACAGTTTGCATCTAAACTAATCTTATTCGGGATTCCCAGCTCATGTAGTTACTCAATACTGGTGTGTGTGAACACTCATCTCCCAGAGGACTCTTTCACCCGCCGCTCCTTAAAAACACAAAAAAGCACAAACGAGACTGAGACTTTCTTTGCAACAGTGACATTTGACCAGAAGTTGGGAATCCCTGATGACATAACGACCTATATGAACATGCTTAGTGATAAACAGTTTTAGAAAGTATCTTCAAGCTGGTCCAATCATTTGTCCTTAATATTGTGTGCTTATACTGCAAGCAACTTCAACTATCTTCTTCTCGTGTTGCTACGGAATATTTAAAACCGAATTCATCATGCTAGTCGCTAGAGACCAATTCCAAACAGCACACTCACTAAATGTAAGTCATAGTACAACAGATGCACTTATATGAAACCAAGAACAGACGAAACAGCTCAAACTTCCAGCTCAAACAACCCCAACTAAAACATACAGTAAGCTCACGTATAAGAAACTCGGCTTCCTCTTTGTTAGTCCATCTATATCCTAATTCCTACGGTCCTACCTAAAGACAGACCTAATCGAACACCATTAGTGGCAACCATCTTTGTAAAGTTCATCATCACTCAGACCACATAACACACGATTTACTCAAAGCTTGTTGTCATCACTTGTGATGCTTAACTTTTCCAGAAAATGTAGCTGCCATGCAGGCATTGTCCAATGTCAATACTAGACCAGCCAACCCTGAACATCAACTAGACTTCAAGTCTTCAATGGAGTTCAACGAAAACAAATAATTGATGGATATCAATACAAAGATATTCCAGTATAAGCTTCATAATTAAAAGTAGGTAATAGACCTTCATATATTGGAGAAAGAAATACCAACCTGACGTGCCACCTGTGCCATCCTCCGACTATCTCGCGATGATTCAGTCACTGTGCCAGATTTTGGGGCTTCAAGATTGCCATTCTGTTTCTTCACCATTTTTCTTTTCAAGGGGTTTTCCTCGAGCAAGCTGCTATCATCACCACTTACTGATTCCTTCTTCCGCTTCCTCTGGAAAGTATACTTAAGAACCCTATCTTTAAGTGGTGGACTAGAGATACCACCTGCATCCAGCACTTTCGAATCTGGATAAACCGAGGAAGAATTATTCGTCTCAAGATCTTGTTTTGAACTCGAAACATCTAAGCAATCCCCAGAACCACTTTGCTGCCTGATCAAAACCAAACTACTAGCTACTTCTGTATCTTCATTCACCGCAACCATACGAGCCTCAGTTTCATCACCTTGGGGAGTTACAAGTGCTGATAATACACCCAATTCAGAAACGCTAGGTGGTGCTGTTGAAGGTGGGTTTGTGTGTGTACATTTACCTTTAATCTCACTGCTCTCCGGGAGGTCATGAGAACCAGGTACACATGTTTGAGTGTTTGGAAGATCAGAAACTGCCTCCTTTGCCATAAGAGGAATAGGCTTAAGTGTGGAAGTATTACTTCTTCTGTATCTAGCAGCTCTTTTCCTTCTCTTTCGAAATGATTTGAGAGGTAGTGGATTGCTAATTTTGTCCACATTGTCTTCATTTTCAATGTCAAAAGGTTTTGATGTAGCATCAGCACCTACAAGTGTCATGGATATCCCCTCACCTCGTTTATCTCTTGTGGATTTCTCATACTTTAGTTCATCTAACTCTCCAGACAGAGAAAAATGACCATTTACAACGTTTCCTTCATATGCACGTACTCTTTGTGTGCACCCATTTCTATATAACTCAGGTTTTTTGCTTCTCATAATTATTGAGGGAACAACTGGATCACCAGAATTTCCCAATTCCTCTATAGAATTGTTTGCAACATAGTGCCCGTTTTCTGATTGGTTTAACAAATTTGTTTGTGCATCTAAAACAATTCTAGACAGTCCATTCTCAGACTGTTTGGTTCTTTCCTCACAATGGGCCTTTTCAGTCATATTCGGTGCATAGTTTGTTTGGTTATTTGCCAATTCTTCCACTTTCATATGCGCCTCATTTAGCTCTGCTCTAAGATTACTTACTATATCCTCAGCTTCTTGGAGCTGAGCTTCTAACTCCTCGATTCTTCTTTGTTGGTTTAGGGATTTCATCTCTGCTTCATTAACCTGACAACATAGCAAAAACAATCACAATCAACTTAACTCCACGATGTAGATATACATAGTACAAGTTGAAATCACACCACCAAATTACACGAGAAGTGAAAAATATCGACAGCTTCAAAATCACAATTCTAACAAAGAAATCCCACTCATAGATGATACTTGTTGACACAAGTGCTAAACTACTAGCAGATTACTAAATAAGACTGTTGGCAAAGGATCAAACATAGGAAAGCTAATCAAGCAATGAAGTAAAGGCAAACAAACATAATAAACTTATCATCTCTCCAATGCAAAAACATGACAAGAACAAAACATGAAGTAACCCCCACCAACACATTCCTACAACCCCAACATAACTAACTAAACCCGAATCTCGAAACCACCAAATAAAACAACAAACCAGAAGAAACCCACTTAATTATCACTACTCATCAACCCAAATTCCCCAAAAGAACAACAAAACACATTTCACAAACAACTTGTTCAACTCATCAAATCCACTCAAGACCCTAAATTCCATAACTACAATTTAAAAAACACCCACAACCTAAAATTCAAAACCCAGAAAAACAATCACCTCAACAATCAAATATAAGCATTTCAAACCAAAAAAAAACAACTACAATCAAAAACATCAACAAAAAAACACATTACTTTAACATCCATAGTTTGTTTAAGACGAAGCAAAAGACGAAGAGCTTCATCTTTAGTTGAAGAAAGATCGTGATGAAACTGATGTGCTTTTCTTTCTGATGCCATTATCCTACCAGCCGCCTCTTTCGCTGTGTTTAATATTATCTCCGCATATGCCTTCTTCAAAGCCGTCATTTTCTACAAACATAAATTAAAAAATTACCCACAAAAATTCTCTTAATAATTTCAAAAAATAAGCAATACCCACTTCATAAATCCATCGATTTACTTCAAAAAATCCAAAAATCAATTAAAAGTTCCAATTTTTTATTCAAAAAAAAGTAGTTGGAATTGAAGAACTCTATAAGAACATCAGTAGTAGTGTATTACTATTAACTATAAATTGATTTTGCTGTTTTTATAAAAGAAAATGAAATAGTTTGGAGAAATTAAGGAAACATCATAGTATTTTACCTCAGTTTCTTCCATTGTTTTTGATGTTTATGTTGGATTAATGTATAGGTTTTTTCTGGGCTTCTTATTGTTGTTGTTGTTGTTGGCTTCAGTTGTTGTTTTTAATTTTTTTGTTACTTCCCCTCTTTCGCAGCAGCTGTCTGTTATGAACTGAAAGTTGTGTTTGTGTAAAGGAAGTGATTTTACCCTTTTACCCTTGGAATCTGCGTTGAATTACGAGGACGACACGTAAGATGGAAATGCAAGCGCGCCAAAGGAGATTTGGGTCCCACATCTCTGAGATGGAGGAATGTGGGTGTGACACGTGGATATAACTCGTTGAATGCGAATGGACTTTTTTATTTTTTATTTTTTTTTGGGGTATGGGTGTTTTTTTTCTTTTTTTTTTTTTTTTTTTGAAGAGTTTGTTTGTTGTTTTAGGGAAGAGGAGGCACCGAGTGGTGGGATTTGGCGGATTGACGGTGGGGAAGACTTACCGGATTGGTGGGCCCACAAAAGTTTTTATCTAATAACGGTTTGAATTCCATTTCCCATGCTATGAAACTTTTTCTATCTTTTTTATCTTTATGAATCTTCATTCATATTGTGCCAAAAACCAAAAAAAAACCAAGATTAATATATATTTATACAAGAGCAAACAAGGTTAATATTTTTTTTTTTCTAACATGATGAGTGAGGTATGACGAGGGTGAAGCTTAACTTTTCTGCTTTGAGCCTAAATTAGAGACGTCACATTTGTTGATCCCTTTTCTAAACTTTCTTCTAGACTTAGGATTGGGTTGGACATCAACTCGTTTAAGTGGATTTCTTCTCCAATTGGGTTGGACATGTAGCCTACTTTCTAATGTTGATTATTAAAAGTATAATAGAGAACTTACAAATACTATAACACGCTTTGATCCTACATTAGAGACGTCACGTTTGTTAATCTCTTTTCTAAACTTTCTAATATGGACCTAGGATTGGGTTAAACATCAACTCGTCTAATCGGTTCTTTTCTCCAATTGGGTTGTACATTTTATATTGAAAAGTGACAACAAAAATCAAAACAATTTCTAATTTGATTTTCATATTTTTGTTATTAAGTTTTAAAGAAACCGATAACTGACGGAATTTATTAGTAGGTGCATCACGTCCGTATGGAGAGAAAAATGCGCACGATAAATATCAAGCACTGGAATATGAACATAAAGACCAATACCAATAAACATATACTAACAGAGATATACATATGTTCATTTGGCTTGTTAGTCATGTACATGTGTTCAATTATGTACGTTTAGCTTGTTAGCCATGTACAATATGCACACCTTCCTCGCCATACAAACGTGTGCACCATCTATGGACTGTTGTTTTGTATTTAAAGAAGTCGTAAGACATCTTACTAATTTGCAGGACAGAGGTTGAGATATCTAAAATAAATGCTCTTTGTATCGTTGCTATTGATATAAACTTCACACAAGTAGAGTGAAAGAGTGCTTTGACCAAAATATTAATCACATAGTGTAATTCTCCCTTAATAATCATAACACTAACTTATTACTCCGATACACTATTGAATCTATTAAAGACTACAGCTTGGAGTCTCTCAATGTAAAACTTTGATAAATAAAAAAATTTCCCCTATTCAAATGACATAACTATCTATCATATTGACAATCTATTTGGTGCTATATCACACTCGACCAAATTTTCTTAAATCTTATAAAAGTCCTAGCTCTATTTATCAATTTTGACATGTTGGTTCAAATGGTGAGGTTTTCTTGGATCCCGGAGAATGTACCCATGACCTTACCACCCAAATCCGGGAACTTCTCCGAGTTACGAAGAGGGCTAACCCTGCCCCATCTATCAACCTTCAAAGGATACTTGAGAAGGTGGCCTTTCATTTCTGTCACTTCATCAGCTGAAAATTGTCTCCAATTTTGTTCTCCTAGTATTCTTACTCTTCTAACACAATCAAGACTCTCCGGATACATAAAGCAACCCTCAATGGTTCCGAGATGCTCTGCCCATAGCGACATCCGGTATCCATATATCTGCAATTGGATACCAACATGTTTATTATACGTATAAAAGACTGTCTTACCTTACTATAAAATTAAAAAGGTTACTGAAAAAGTAGGTAACCAAAAAGTGACCCCTTCAAGGTAAGATCGTCTAGACTTTCTATATGTAAAAATTGAGCTTGTTAGTTACCTGCCCATGTGGCCTCGAATTTTTCTTAGACCATGTATGATGCGGTTGATAAGCACCCATTGCAATCTCAGTGTCTCGAGTACCTTCCATAGATCGTTGGTTGATGTTGGCTGAACCCATTATGACAAATTCATCATCTACTATCATGCCTTTTGAATGAACATAGATCATGAACCGTCGACTCCTTTTTAAAAATGCTTGTGGACTGTTCACACTTCCACTTGGCACACTGTTGGAACCGTCATCTGAAACTTCACGATTTCCTAAGCAGAAAAAATTAAGGAAGTCTTGAGGCTCATAGCTGTTCTCTACACCTTTTTCTTCCAAAGCCTTATAGATTATTTGATACATCATTTGCATTGTTTTGTACTACAATTCAGAAGAGAAAATACGCGTTTCAGAACTTAGAATGCTGTATCTCTGATGTCATCTATCACAAAACTTATGCAAGTTTTACAGAAACTGTTTCCACTAGATCTTATATACAACAAAAGAAGTAATTAATTTCCCTTGTAATACAAACCTATCATATCATCATGCTTGATCATGGTGTCTTATTAAGAAGATGGGCCTGAATACGTAAGTGATATTAAATCAATGCAAAGGATTGGATGAGAGTGATTTAAACTTTAAACATGTGTTTAGCTTAGTCTTTAGCTCATTATAGGAGTCATCTCACTTAGTTTATTAACGAGCACTCTAAATAACTTGTAGCCATGGATACGACTAGAAATAGCTAACCCACCATACGATGCCAATATTATTCTTTTTGACATCGGAAAATTTTGCATTAAATAAAACTCGAATTACACCCTAGAGAACAAACTAGCACTACATAACTAAGTTATCATGAACAAGATTAACTAATTGGAGCGGGGGAAATACCTGCCAATAAAGAATCCTCTGCATGGCAAGACTTTTTGGATCACCCTCTGGCCACATAGGAATAACAATATATGCAACAAATCTTTGATCAGCTTTAATCTTCTCAGCAATCTTAAGAGCAATTTCAACAGGTATCAAGTTATTTGCACCTGCATAACATTGAGAAAAATAAGAACATAAAACCTTTATAGTACAACATTCATAATTGTGATACACAAACGAGGTGGTTCACTTAAAATGAATTGTTGTTTTGACTAAAGAGGTATGGATAACTTGACAATTCCAATTCGAATCAACTAATTCGACATATTTTCCACATTCATAAGGAGTCCGTCAGAGTATGTAATAAGTTTGAGAACGTAGTAGCTCACCTAAGCCCTTGTGGGAATCCCAGTTATAAGAGGAGCCAAGAAAATACTGGTTCTCAATGTAAATAAAATGTTGGGCTGAGCGAATTGCATGTACATATGCCGTATGTATACTCATATCTATCAGAACATTTTTGCCACAACAAAGATTCTGTTGCAAAACAGAGAACCCCCAGGAGAAAAGAAGTCTTTAGTATAGAATTTCGTAACTAACATAAGACATTCTCTAAATAGTCGGACTTCAATTTAACAAGGACTAGCAACTAACCCAATTCGTCGCTTCTTTAGGATCCTTAGGAAACCCTTTTACAGAATTGGAGTCTATTGAGCGAAAGACCTAAAATGTCACAGTATAAATTATCATAAAACTAATATATACAATGCATAAGAAATTTTAAAGCAATGTTTGAAAGCAGTTGTTAAGTTACTTGAACATGCCAAGACTCCATATCATCCTCATTACTGTCACAAGTTTCGGCATCTTCTTGTTTAATAATATCTGGAACTTTATCTATGTTAATTAGATGATCATCATAAGTTCTCTTAAATTTTTTAATCCCACGAGGTCTAGTCTTTAACCAACGCTCCTGAAAGTTGGTTAGGATGTCGTACACTGCTGGACCGTCGATCTGACTATGCAAATCATGCCATGGTTCTCTAGGACATCCCGTAGTTGAACCCTGCATTAAATTTAGAACTTATGAAAATGATAGTTTTTTCTTAATACGCAAACGTGAATGACGATAATGGTAATGAATAAGTAGTATTATGAGGAAATTCCAAATTATGCATAATAGATGTGATAAATGGTAATGTTTCTATACTCCATATCTCAAAAGCTATCAATCAACATTTATAAAGAAAAACTTAACTTAAGAGGATCAATTTAAATTAACATGAAGTAATGAGAGAAAGGTTTATAGTAGTAGTAAAGAATTATTACAGTGAAATTGGGATTATGAAAATCATCTTCGTGTGCTGTCTCTAATGTTCTGAAAAGAGAATGCTCTGGAGTATCATACCGCCCTTTGCAAAGGTCAAGCCCTCCCACAAAAGCAATGAGTTTTCTTTTATGTTGACCTGCATCAGCATCCACTATAATTGTTTTCTGGTGATGAGTATAGATTGCTCCAGCTTCCTGACCATCATATAATACAGAAAAATAAATTAAATTATAAAGAGTAAGCAATTATCTGCTAATCATAACTAGATTAATGAGATATTTTATTGGAATGTCGTTTACCTGTTTTCCTAGCAAACTATGCCCTTTACCACCAGATCTTGGGCAAAGTACTACATGAACTGATGAGTCCTTAAAGAACTTGTATGTCACTTCATCATCTGTTGCTAACATGCCTTCCTACAAATATTAACTATAGCACATTACTGCATACTTTATTTAATTATTACATACATACATACTTTTAAATGATACTTCAATATGCATAGAGCGAGGGCTGAATTTAATTAGATTCTACACACGGGAGCTACTTGTAGTGTGCTATTTTCATTATATGATGTCTCTATGCTTTTTTAAGTAGTTTTAACACACAAAAGAACATGCAGGTGTAATGAAAAGAACATGCAGGTGTAAGCATGATGCACATCATACTCTTGAGTGTAGGATCTAAGTGTTAATATTTTGTTATGAAAGGTGACTTAAGTTTCTAGTACGTCTCTCTAAGACAAACCACACCTAAGTTTAAGGTAATGGCAACAATAATACTTACACTTTTTAAATAAGTTTAGGGGTATGGAAAATTTAAGTACTTACAGTCGTGCGATGAAAGAATTTCCTAGAGGTAGGATCATCCCATACAAGGAGCAAAACTCGTACACCCTCTCGTGCTTTACTCTTCAATAAGGTACCCAATGTAACACCCGAAATCTCTGGATCATCACGAACAAGTCTAACAAGATGAACTACAGACCAGCCTGTAAGGTACACCAGATGTCTAGCACTCGAAATCGCATTATACACATCAACCCAACATTTCCCATGAACAAAATCCATGTCATATTCAAGCTTAATATCTGGAAGTATACCATCTTCATAATGTGCATCTTGGTAAAGAGTAACTTTATTCCCTTTCCTTAGCGGAAAATATGTACTAGGAACACCATTCCCATTCCCAACACCTGAGTGATACAAATTCATTTGTTCTACAGGAGTGTATTGGATGGATACACTTAAATTAGCTCCAGTTTCCCAGACTTTCCCTTTACCTTTCATTATTGGGAAAGTTCCTTCAATTTTCTCCCCTAAAACAAGTTTTCTAGTAGGAATACCAACTGCTCCTATAATCTCAGAACCAACTACATCATCATCTTTTACTACAAAATGTAATTCTGCAGCTGTATGTGCTACTGGGACATTGAAGTGTTGCATCCATACCGGATTTTCGTTATCTTGCATAACGAAAGTTCGAGCTAGAATCGCGCCAGCAATGGAAACATTAACATAAGGATCACTTGTCCCATGAGATTTTAGCTTTGACATGCCAAATAAACCAGACATGGTACTATGAAGTTGATCCATGTTAGGAAGTTTTTTGGCTCCCTTAACCAAAATATCTAAATTTCCATGAAGTAATAGGGTTTCTAATGATTCTTGACAAGTTTGAAATGGCACAAATTCCATTCCCTGTCCATGTCGAGACCCCTCTCCCATATATGTATCATCCATGATTTTTCACAAATCTGAGAATCAATTTTAAAAGAAAATAAGTTCATGTAACTAAATTACAACACAACTACATGGTCATTTTAGGATATTTATAGTACACCTGGGTGTACCATGCTCATGGTACACCCAAGACTATTTTCTCCAAATGAGCAAAATGAGCGAATGAGCAAATGAGCAAAATGAACAAATGAGCAAATGAGCAAACATTTTTACTCATTTAAGAAATCGAGCCAACACTTTTATTACAAAATGAGCAAATGAGTAAATGAGCAAAATGCCCATATGAGCAAATGTGTCAAATGAGCACATGAAGTTCTAATTTATTACAAAAATACCCCTAGGTGTACTATGAGCGTACCGTGCTCATGGTACACCCGGATATACCATGAGTGAACTCGTCATTTTAGTGTTATTTGACCCAATATTTTTTATCTTTTTATTGGGTGATTGAAAATCTAAGAATTGGTATTAATTAAATCTTGAACATAAGTGATCCGAGAAGTTAATTGATCTACTAGCAAAATATAAACCTCAAATGGAGGGTCTTTCTTTGGGAAATGATAAAAATTAAAATGCGTATAACATGTTACACCATAACTTATTATGTAACATGCACAAGAATATAGACTCCAACAAAAAATAATAGACTATACAAAAGGAGGTTTGTGGATTTTTACCTGATAAATTATAGTGTAACAGTTAAAGAATTTGTGTAAAGATTAACAAGAAAGAGAAAACTTTGCTTTGGTATCGAAAGAAAAGAATCAATGTTTTGAGGCTCCATTCTCATGGGAGAGATAGAGAAAAGATATAATCTTCACCTCTTTTAATAGGGTTGTTAAATTTATGGGTAATCTAAGCAATTTTCTATATAAATCGAAAAGATTTATCTTATAACAACCCACACTTCCGAGCTGCTAGCAAAACACACTCGACATCCATAAACTAGAATTAGCTCTTAATTAAATTAACTCACAGCGGATACAATGAATTATCAATAATTATTCTCCAATCAACTAACGAGATACAAACTCAATCCATAATCCAATTGCAAGAATGAAAACAAGATGATTATGGATATATGAATTAGAAATTTAGAAGAAAAAAAAAAGAACATGAAATCAAATTGATCATACAAATTCACAAAATAATTTATATTGCATAAAACTTTGCAACTTACCTCAATTAATTATTTGTCGTTGAGCGATACAATCACTACGTTTTTCTTTGTTTCTAATCTTCATGCAAAAACTTTTCCTCCTTGAAAACTAGGAAAAACTTATCAGAAATTATCTATATTTAGAAAAAGCATGAACAAAAATGAAAAACATAAACTAAGAATTAACTAACGAAATGTGAGGTTGTAAACTATTTGTTCATCGTTATATGTCTGAGATACATCACTTCCCGGGACTTTTGGGTAGCCATCAAAACTTCTAATAAATAATTATTTAGTTGCTTTGATTTTGGATTTCTCACTATCATCCTATTTTTCATCTATACAAATACTACCTCTGTTTTTATTTAGTTGCAACGTTTTGACTTTCACGCTTGCCAATGTACAATTTCAAATCGTTTTATCTCTAATTGTATGTAAGTAAAAATTATAAAAATTTGATATTATGAAAGCTTACATCGAAACGAATCAAACAAGACCCCACATGACTATATTTTGTTTAACATATAAATCAATAAATGTGGTCAAATAAGAGAACATGAATAGTGCAATTTGTCAAACGTTGCAACTAAAAAAGAACGGAGGTAGTATATTAAAAGTCGTGCGTGACAACGTATACACGTCACGTGGCATCTTTGTTACTCCAACAAAAATAAAATTAGCTTGCAATAAGATTTTTCAGTATCATCCAATTCTTACCTCTATACAAACTAGCATTTTTTGCACGCTATGCGTGCGTGTTCTATTAATATTTTTTGTTTTTCTGAATTAGTTATTCATCAGTTGTATGAAAAATTTGATTCAAAAATACATTTAGAATTAATGTTAACTTTTTACTTTTTTTCTTAAAGCAATGTTTCATTGGTTTTATTAGTTACTAGTTATTAAGCTCGGGCTATTCCCCGGGTAAGAAAAAAATTCATTTATTAATATTTTACTTTGATATGATAACACTAAATACAACTTGGTCTAGTGGTTAAAACTTTAGTACATTGAACTTGAGGTCACGGGATCAAAACCTATATTATACAATTTTTATTTTTTTTATTGTACATGGATTACATGAACTAAAACTCCTTAGGGAGAGCGCCACGTGGCACCGTTCCTGGTTTATGCACGCCTTTTAATATATTAGTATAGATTTGTTCATCAATATTCAAATATATTATTGAATACAATAGAAAAAAGTCTATGCTCAAATAAAGTGGAAGAATTTATGTATCAGGTTCAATCATCGAAAAGAATTTGATTTATATAATAGAGATTACCGAAGAATAATCAACATTTAGGTTTTAAAAAATTACGAGTATAATTATTAATATGAAATTCAAGTTTTAATTTTTTTCTTCTAATCGTGCCGATAAAGTTATATTATCAATTTAATTTTTGAATAATTTTTTTTCACACGTAGGTAATAAGAGGAAATCATTCTCCTTAATTTAATATTCAATTGAAATTTCAAATTTAATTCCATTATTAACTTGTTCAATATATATGGCAAGTAAGAATAAAAGATTTATATGACAATTTAATTTCATTAAGGGTATATTAGACTTTTTATGAGAGGACACCATATTCCTCCCCTCCTTCACTTATATAATCTCTATTCTCTATTATATAAGCCAAGGGATGAGGTGTGGTGTCCTCTTTTGAAGTGACTAAAATACCCTCTAATCATTTAATTTTTTCTTTTTATAAAAAATTGAAAAATGATAATCAATGAAACTTGCCATATGAGTAGGTCAAAAATGGAATATGCAATACCATTAATAACTTGACAAACTAGATTGACACAATTAATTCATGAAATCAATTAGAATCTTCAACCAAAAAAAGTTAGCAACATATCGTGATAACATAATATTTCATATTTACAAAGTTCAAACAATATGGTTTAGTAACATCTATAATTGTTAAAGAACTATATTAAAGTCGCTGAAAAGAAAATTATTAAATCATCTACCAAATTTTGCAGTGATGGTATTGAACAGTTAAACATCATTCACCTTTAATTTAAAAAGATAATAACATCTAAAAAAAAACCTCAATAATTTACATCACTATCAAAATAATTTTAGATAAAAAAAAACATGTCCATTTATATATAACTGCATAAGATTGTCGGCGTGCATATGCAACTAGTAGAGATATATTAAAAGACGTGCGTGACAATGTATACTCACCACATGGCATCTTTGTTAGAAAACAAAAATAAAATTAGCTTGCAATAAGATTTGAACTCATTACCTCATGCAATTATACATGACACAATTACCAACTCAACCAACTTTTAATCATGTTTTAAGTGTCCACATTATTATATTTGTACCTTTTAAATGTTGAGTTTTCTTTAATATATTTTAATGGGAGTGAAAAAAAATACATATCAAATTTGTAAAACAGTACCAACACGGAGCAACGCCCGAACCCAAATACTAGTGTAGTTATTAAGAGGAGAGGTTTTTTTTAGGGAAATTAATAGGAGAGGTTCTTGTCAAATTGAAAAGTGAAGTGTACATAAGAGTGTTTCATTCATATATGTAAAACATTGTAATTAAAGAAGTACTTTCTTACTCTTAATAACTTTCCTTCCTTTTTTTTATGCGAAAATAGTAAATGCATTGTATAGATTTCGATCTCATGACTTTCCTTCCCTCTTTTAGTTTACAGAAAATATAATAACTTTCATTTTTTATTTTACTGTATCTCAAATAATAAATGATATGTATTAGCTTTCTAGCTTTCTTTATTTTACGGATATGGATCAAGCGTTTTCTTTGAAGATATTACACCTATGAGAGATTCTTGGAATATCAAAGTTAGAGTCATTTGCTTATGGGAACCGCCAAGTTATTAAATTTAATGCAACTCAGAGCATAATAAAAGGATTTAGCTATTTTGAATCTCAAAATAGTGGAATTAAACAATTCATGTCAAAAGTGTTTTGTGTTCTTGCAATTGAATAAGTATGCTTTCAAAATCAATTTCGTCTATTCTATATACCACGCGTATGGTTGTTTCATTAAGCATAAAAAATTCTACATAAAAGGGTTCGGTTGGTGACTGGTGGGGGTGGTGCTTTGAGAAGATGGAAGAAGATGAGATGGGCACGGTTTTGACCACTGCATGGGTAATTTGGGGAGCCCGCTGTAAATTTCTGGTGGAGAATACTGGAGGTGTCCCTACGGAAACACTCACCTATGCTTTGAGGATTAGTCGAGAGACGATGGATGCAAGCCCCCCACTCTCGGCGGCAGATTCAATCCTCTCGCCTCATCCTGTCTCGTGGTCGAAGCCTGCTGAAACGAGGGTGAAGGTGAATGTCGATGCAGGTTGCTTGGCATCTTGGGGGAGTGGGCTTGGGGTTATTTGTAGGGACGCAAATGGCACGGTGCTGGCTGCAGGAACGCATCAATTCCAAGTGGCGTGGGAACCTCGCATAGCTGAAGCAAAGGCCATCTACTATGGCTTGAAGGTGGCGCTGGAGTTAGGCTATCAATATATTGACGTTGAAAGCGACAGTCTCTTAGCTATCCAAGCTTTGAGGAGTGTCAAAGGGGGGTCTAGTGATTTCAATTTAATTATTGAGGATATTTTAGCGTTAGCTAGTTCTTTTAATAATGTTGCTTGGTGTTTTGTTAAACGTTCGAGGAATAAGGTTGCTCATATGTTAGCCCATCTCCAACCTTAGGAGTTTGGCAAACGTATTTGGGTGGATGATGTTCCTAACTTTGTTGTTTCTTTTGCTATGGCTGATATAATATGACCCCCCTTCTTGGGTTTCCCTCAAAAAAAAAAAAAATTCTCCATAAAAATTCTGACAAAAGATGTTTGAAAAATGTAGGAGCAAGCTAAATTTATTATCGTGATTGACAAAGACGATAATAGAAAGGCTCAAATTTGGCTTAAATTACTCTTCTATCTAAGATCTTCAATTTTATCATGCTTTGGAGTGTGATGTTAGTTATGAAAATTGAAAAGAGATGAAAAGTGAGATTGGTGAGTTAGAAATACAAGGCTATCAAAAAGAAGTATTGGTCTGAACAACGGGATGCCTCCAAAACCCATGGGCAATAGAATACTATGCTTTGCTTTTTTCCTGCTAACATTTTTTTTCTTTTTTGGTGAGGATATCCTATTAAGTACTACCTTTATTCCTTTTTAATAGTTATGTTTTTACTTTTATTTGACGCTAATCATAAGTTTCCCTTTGGACTTTGACTATCATCTGTGATTTATGGTTAAGAGAATGTGGGATTTTGTTTGATTCGTCTCGTCTCTCGATATGTACTTTTATAGTATTGATTTTTTTATATTTTTCACAAATACAAAATTAGAGATATAAAGGCTCAAAGCAGTGCATCGACATGCTGGAAAAGTGTAAGTGTAACTATTATTTAGGAATGGAGATATTATTAACACTTAAAATCTAGCTTTTGTAAAATTAGGGTGCGTTCTATTCAACTTATTGGCCCTGAACTTATTGGACCTTATCTGAACTGAACTTATTGAACCTGAACTGAACTTATTAAACCTGATTGGACCTGATTCAACTTATTGGACCTGATTGAACCTGATTGGAACTTATTGGACCTTATTGGAACTTATTGACCTTATTGAAACTTATTAGACCTTATTGGCCCTGATTGAAACTTATTAGACCTTATTGGACCTGATTGAAACTTATTAGACCTTATTGGACCTGATTGAAACTTATTTGACCTTATTAGACAAAAAAAATGATCATTAATAACATAAATATTACCACTAACGTAAATACTACCCTCAAAATTTTTTATGGAGTAATAATTATTATAATTCGTCCTTTAAAAAATAATGATTATTAATTATCTCTCATGATAATTAATTTAACAAAAAAAAATTACTATTTATATATTTGCCTATACATAACTTTCACCACTAATATATCTAATAGTCTTATTTTGATTTTAAAATAAAACACTAATAGAAAAGCAAAAAATTTAATATGAATAATAAAATAATAGACATAATACAAATAAATAATAAAATAATAGACATAATACAAATAAATAATAAAATAATGTAATTCTAATTATTATTGCAAAATATTGTAATTATAATTATTATTATTATTGTTAACCTTAATTATTTAACCATGATTATAATATTATTTAATAACAATATGAATAATCAAATAATAAACAATAATAAAAGTATAATAATATACATTGTGGTACTTTAATAAAAAATTCTAATAATAACATAATCAGCTAATAGTAATATGAATAATAAAATAATAGACATAATATAAAAAATAATAAAATAATAGGCATAATACAAATATAATAATAATAATAGACACTAATACAAGTATAATACATATAATCATTGTGGTACTTTAATTAAAATTCTAATAATAACATAATCAGCTAATAGTGATATGAAATTATGAATAACAAAATAATGGACAATAATACAAATGTTTATTAAACATTGACTATTTGGACCTTATTGGACCTTATTAGACCTGATTGGAACTTATTGGACCTTATTAGACCTGATTGGAACTTATTGCACCTGATTGGAACTTATTGCACCTGATTGGAACTTATTGGACCTTATTAGACCTTATTGGAAGTTATTGCCCTTATTAGACCTTATTGCAACTTATCTGAACTTATTGGACCTGAAACTTAATTTTTTAAGTTGAACAGAACGCACCCTTAGTTTACCTTTTATATGAACTTTGAGTCATATTCTTTTGGACTTGTTTTCACTTAGTTCAGTTTAGTTTCAATTGAATGCAGTATAATTACTCTCACTAGTTCAGTTGCTCCCAGTTCCATTCAGTTCAGCTTAGTTTCTCCTAATCCAAAAGAACGGGACCTTAACGATGGTAATGACCAACATAAATTCCAATTTAAATTTCTTATTAAAAGAAAGTTTATTGGAACAATTTCTCTTGATAATGACACTTCAAGAGATATCAATTGCAGGCTAACCCAAATCAAATCCCAATATATTCATGTTACTCAATGTATTTTTGATAAAGTTTTTTAATTTTTTTTTATAATGAAGTTTATGTGTTTGTATCGGCATCAAATATGTCTATGTTATTTCCACATTAAAAAAAAAAAATATAATAATGAATATTGATCACTTCATCTTCATTAAATATTGAAAAAGTATTTAAATGAACATGTTACTGGTACCATGCTCATTTTCTTCAGCCAGAAAGAAAGAAACTAGGAAGAAACTACTGGCATCATGCTCATATAATGTTTAGAAACTTATATTTTTCCAAAGACAATTATTAATCTTGCTTTGCATGGGTGCCAATCATAATTATAGAACTATTTCTTTTAGTAATGTCGTCCCCAAAACCATAAGTTTTATGACGATTTACATGTTGTTGGTTACTTCAACACGGGGTAAACATAATATGGAGGGATTATTTAAGTAAACACATTAAAACACAGGGGGTATATGATGATTGAATATTCAAAAAATTGATTGTAATTGAATAACTAAAATTCTTTTATTCAAGTATAATTAAAATCTAACCAGTCCAAACTCCAAACTATCAACTTTCGAAATCAATATAATGTTTATATCTAGTTAACTAAGTAGTTGTTCAGTTGTGCTTCTGTTAACTAACTTATGATTATAGCTAAAACCATAAAATGTCAGGTTAACTACCTTAATTTTCCTAGTCACAGTAAACAGAACAAATGGGCGGGCTTCATCCTCTCAATAAAGAAAAAGAAAATGAAAAAGAAAAAAAATTGCAACGGTCTTCGTTATCCAAAAGTATCTTCCCTCTGCAAATTCCCTCCTTCATCTTCATCCCCAAAATTCTTCTTTTTTTTTCTCTGTAACTTCAATTTCAAATCAATCTACCTTAAAACCCAGAAAAACCCTAATTATTTTACCCCAATTTCCCCATTTCTGATGCAAATTCATCTCCACCCAATATGCTAAAAACCCTTAATTTCTCCCTTTCTCTCTCATCTCAATCTTTTTTCTCTCCTAAACCAAACCCACTTCCCAATTTCCCTCCTAATTCCTTTAATCTACAAAAGTTCCCTTTTTTCTCAAAATCCCACTCTCTCTCCTCTAATTTTAGGTCCAAAGCTAAACCCAAAGACCTAATTTTGGGCAACCCATCAATCATAGTTGAAAAGGGTAAGTATAGTTATGATGTTGAAACCTTAATTAACAAGTTAAGTAGTCTCCCACCTAGAGGTTCTATTGCTAGATGTCTTGATGCCTTTAAAAACAAGCTATCTCTTAATGATTTTGCTTTGGTTTTTAAGGAATTTGCTCAAAGAGGGGATTGGCAGAGGTCCTTAAGGTTGTTTAAATATATGCAGCGCCAAGTTTGGTGCAAACCTAATGAACATATATACACTATTATCATTGGGGTGTTGGGTAGAGAAGGGTTGCTTGAGAAATGCCATGAGGTGTTTGATGAAATGCAGGTACATAGTATCCCTCGTAGCGTGTTCTCTTACACTGCTTTGATTAATTCGTATGGTAGGAATGGTCAGTATGAGACTGCCCTTGAGTTGTTGAATAGGATGAAGAAAGAGAGGGTGGCTCCTAATATATTGACTTATAATACTGTGATTAATTCCTGTGCTAGAGGTGGGTTGGATTGGGAGGAATTGTTGGGGTTGTTTGCTGAGATGAGACATGAAGGGATTCAACCTGATATTGTGACTTATAACACGCTGCTTAGCGCTTGTGCTAGTAGAGGGCTTGGTGATGAGGCTGAGATGGTCTTTAGAACTATGAATGAGAGCGGGGTTTTGCCTGATATAACGACGTATAGCTATGTTGTTGAGACGTTTGGCAAGTTGGATAAGCTTGGAAAGGTCACTGATCTTTTGAAGGAGATGGAATTGAGTGGTAAGTTGCCAGATATATCGTCGTATAATGTGTTATTGGAAGCTTATGCACAGGAAGGATCTATTAAAGAGGCTATGGGGGTGTTTAGGCAGATGCAGGAAGCAGGTTGCATGCCGAATGCTAGTACATATAGTATTTTGTTGAATCTGTATGGTGGCAAGGGGAGGTATGACGATGTTCGAGAGCTTTTCCTTGAGATGAAAGTAAGCAATACTGAGCCAGACGCTGCCACTTACAATATACTTATACAGGTTTTTGGTGAGGGTGGATATTTTAAGGAAGTGGTGACTTTATTTCATGATATGGTGGAGGAAAATGTTAACCCGAATATGGAAACCTATGAAGGGTTGGTCTTTGCTTGTGGTAAAGGAGGGTTGTATCAGGATGCAAAAGAGATTTTATCACATATGAATGAGAAAGGCTTGGTGCCGAGTCCTAAGGCATACACTGGAGTTATTGATGCTTATGGACAAGCTGGATTGTATGAGGAAGCTCTTGTCGCTTTTAACACTATGAATGAGGTGGGAAGCAGGCCTAGTGTGGAAACCTATAATTCTTTGATTCACACATATGCAAGAGGTGGACTTTATAAGGAGGTTGAAGCAATCTTGACCAGGATGAATGATTCTGGCATACCTAGGAACAGGGATTCATTCAACGGGGTCATTGAAGGTTTTAGACAGGGAGGTCAGTTTGATGATGCTATAAATGCTTATGTTGAGATGGAAAATGCAGGATGTGACCCTGATGAGCAGACACTTGAGGCAGTCTTAAGTGTCTATTGTTTTGCTGGGCTTGTTGAAGAGGCCGAGGAGCAGTTTCAGGAAATAAAAGCTTTAGGAATACTACCGAGTGTGATGTGTTACTGCATGATGCTTGCAGTCTATGCAAAAACTGACAGGTATTTTTCTTTGTTGTCATTCTCTTCATATTCTTTTGCTGCTGAAGTAAATAAGTCTCATAGAAATTGCTGACATCGATTTTATTTAGATGGTAATGTAAGCATCCCTACTAGACAATGTCCATGTAATTACAGATATGTATCTGCACACTGTATTGATTTACACTTGAAGAGGCTTAGTTATTATCTATAGGAGATGGCCATCTCTTTAAGTAGCTGGCCTAGACGTAGCTACAGCTCCAGTGGATATTCCCGAAACATCGTTTTTTGTATTTCTTCAAAAACATTCAGTGGTTTTGGTAACTGTCATATTTACAGAAATTCTAGGAAATACCAGCAAGCCTTTAGGTAGTGAGATGAGAAATGATGTGCTTCTTACATGGCTTTTTGAATTCCTCTTCATCATACAAACTTTTAGGTTATAGTTATGTTGGTTGGTGACTTGGCTTCGAGCTCTGTCTTTCTAGGAAGTTGGTATGGTCATCAGTAGGGACGGGAATATTTGTTTTCAGATTGTGAACTTGATATTTACCCTCCAAAGAGCTATCTCCTGGCCTACCAGTGAGCTTCTTGCCCAAAGTCAGATAGGTCCTTGTTAGCTTGCTAGATCAACTTAAGTAACCCATTCTGGTTTCTAAAATTAATATGCTGCTTACAGAGACTGGGAGCGGACATCTTTTGGAGTTCATTACTCATGTATTCTTCTACCACATTTAAGACAAATATGAATTTGTGGGTTTCCTTGATGGGAGATTTTTTTGATGACAGTTTGACTGCTGAATCGACCTACTTGATGTGAGATTCGTAATAGGCTTGACGACAACTTGACTGCTGAACTTATCTAGAACTTGGATATACAATTGAACCAATAACTTGTGAGTGGAATTTGGATACACATTATGCAAGATGTATCTGATGTAGAATTCTATTTAATGTGGTATCAATACTTCCCCCCTTTTGAAATAAGTGAAACACTTCTCTCTTTTATGTGAGAATTTTTTGAGAGAAGTGTTTCACTTATTTCAGAATGGAGGAAGTATATTTCAATATTATGGTATAAGGCATAGTATATCTATAATACAACAACAACAACAACAAAGCTTTAGTCCCAAAATGATTTGGATAGTATATTGTTATAACAAATGCAAAATTCATCTACATATATTGCTAGGAATAGGTTAAATTATTTAAAATCATTAGTTGTGTGCAAATGATTTGAAAAGGTCAAATGCTAAATCTAGGCTTTTTTGGGGTTCAAACCTCTTAACTTCTAAACGATAATGTAGCTCTTTGAGTAAGAGGAACAAGGGGAATGTGTCATGTTTAAGGCTACAGTGCAACCGTTCACTGCTTGGATGGTCAAACTAGAATTTATTGGTTCAAGTGGTTGTCAAGCTTACTGCGGAAGAGGAACATCTGCAACGTGAAATTCCCCCCCCCCCCTTTTATAGGTAATCATGTCTCTTGTCTAGGCCTATACTTGAAACTTTGACCACTAGTCCAGTACTACGTGAACTCTTTAAGTATTAAGGTTTTAGATAGCATGAAGTAGGAGTTGTATGAAGATAATTGTCACCAGAAACGCAGAGGAAATCCACCGAACATCCTGCAGATATACCTGAGATAACCAATCATTTTTACTCTTGGAAATTTTTATTACTTCGATAACAAAGTATTGCCTAACCCTCTTAAACACCAGTGAACTATGTGTTAGGTTCTTTGTTCCACGCATAATGTTCTATCGTTCAAGTGACATCGTGGAACTCAAACTGGGATTTTTTCTGTTGCAAGATAGCCATGCTGTAACAAATTCGGATTTGTCGTTTTGATTTTCACTGTGTAATCTTTTGCGTGATCGTGACTTGTCGTGGTAGAACTTCTTTTTCCAATTACGTTCGTTCTTACTAAAATTAGGCAAAAAAAAAATAAAAAGTGTGGAAAAACATACACCGCATCAGATCTAAATATGCACATATCAAAGAATAAAGAAGAATACGCAAAGGGCATTCAAGGTGTTAAATGTACAAGTTGTGTCAATGTTTATATTAAGATACGGCATTTTTGTTTGATTTATATGATTGATTGATTAGGATTGCTATTTTTATTAAATTCTATATAAAAAAGATACTTTACTAATAATTATGTAATCAATGAAACATATTGTTCTAAATAATTATTTATCCACCAAGGACTTAACTATTTTTGTTTGATCTATATGATTGATTCATCGGGGTTTGGTCAATGGTCATATTATATTGAAAGAATATCTCTTAGCCTAATAAATGCACATATCAGGTAAATATCCAAAACTTCTTTTTGGAAAAAAATTCACATTGTATTAACCATGATTGTTCCATTACAAGCCACTGCCACAAAATAGGACTGCTACATGCACATGAGTCATGACTGTGTCCGTCTTTTTGTTTCGCTGCTGGTGACCACATTCGTTTGATTCAACCATCTTTTGTCGATGATGGATCTAAATAAAGAGACATAAGATTGTATGAAGCAATTGGTCCTGCAAATAGATTGTAGTTCAAAAGAGCTAAGTGAGAGTTGAAGGTCCTGAAAGATATAGAAAGAAATGATAATATTATAGCTCTATTTCATATGTATCTTGGATGAAAACATTGGAGTGTAGGGAAAAAATCCTTAGACTATATGTTACAGTCATGTAGCCTAGATAGTGAACATGGTATGTTTGAGGTTCTCAATGTATGACATTTGGAGCATAAGTGTCTAAATTTAAATAGTTCAATAAACTTTTTGTAGTTCTTTATTTGTGATAGTAGAGTGTTCTTGTGCATGCAAACAAGGCCCAGTAAGTAACCACTCCAACAGGAATAAGCCGATAGCCCTTTCACTACTTACGAAAACAAAAATCCTGATGCATATGTGAAGTTTTTCTTGTTTTTTCTCTTGATTTGAGGCTTTCGAGTTTAGATCTACATCTGAGTTTTCGTGCTAGACTTGGTCAACTGAGACTGCAAGAATTGCTTTACACCTGTACAGTGTAGAGACAAAATTCCTAAGACAATCTATAACATGCCAAGGTTATTGCATATTCGCCCTTCTTTTGGCTCCCCTTTCCTGGGTAAGTGATAAAATTATATCAAGAGCATCGATAAGACATCATAGCAGGTGTTTTCATTTACATAAGGAGTGTCGGAGATCATGTCCCTCAGGCTATTGTAGATCTTTCTTTTTTTCTTTCCTTTTTTGTCTTTTTAGGGGGAAGGGGGGATTGGGAAGTAGGGAAAGAATATCACTTCATCCATCCACAAATCAAAGGAGAAAAAGTATCGTTGTGACTTTGCTTCAGCTATCCAGTAGCCAAAGACATAGTGTCAAATCTTTTGTGGGGCAAAGCTTTTTTCCCCTTTGGAATATGCTGGTTTCTTTTGCTTTCTGTGCACCATGAAAGCACATCTCCTTGGGGAAATAATCTTTGCTTTGCTCAAATAACATTAAAAGAGGAATTAATAATAATGACTTCGTTCAAGCAAGTTACAAATGTCCTGATTAAAAGATGTATCCTTTCTTAACAAGCAATCGTACATCATATCTTCTCCATAAGGATCGTTTCCTTTGTAAATATAAATTTCTTTAGCCTTAATGGTTGCGCGTTCTCAGTCAATGGGAAACTAGAGAGGTAATTATCTTAATGCCTTTGGCTACCATATAAAGGGATCAGATTCTCTATAGTACCTATTTTTATGTGAGATAATTCTGAAGAGGTCGACAACTTGGACCTTGCAAGCTCATCCTCACATCAAATGTTTTGCCTAAGGGAAAAGCTTTATCCTCTCTTTCCTTGAATCACAATCAAAACTTTGAATTGTTCTTTCTCTGTACATCATTTCGATGGCAGACGACACTTTTTTGATGTACCAAACTATCCTCTCAGGCTTTCGGCACCATGTTTCAGCTTGGTAACATCTTCCAATACTTCCATATAGTAGGTGAACCTCCACATCCCCTTTCGTCTTTTGAGGCCTTCATTCATAATATGAAGGGTCCAATACCAAGACCCTCATCCTGTTTAAGTGAAAAAACCTTTCTGATCTCTTTGCTTGCCCATGGAGAGCCTTGTTCAGTTTGGTTAAATGTATGGGCTAAACTGGCACTGTTGTCTGGCAGAGATAGCGAACATGGACGTAAAGTAAAGATAGCTGAAGGTGCTTAAAGCTACTTTGATGTACTCCCTTCAGAAAAGAGCTCAGATCACTGGCCTGGGAAATTCCTTCTAAACCTTTCAATAATGAGATCTGAAAGATATACTCATTTTGGAGAACCAAGAGACTGGAAGAAAGTTCACGTCACATCTGAAGATTAGCTAAAGAATGCCCATCTAGAAACGTATCAACTTGGGCTTAACGCACTCTTGTTTAGATACATCCTTCAGTCTACTTCAGCTAAATCATGCCTGACCAATTGCTAAAAGTAAGAGATCTTATTGTCTTTATAATGGGCTACATGACTTTGAGAAAGCTCTCCAGTTACTGAAAAAATGAATGTAAAATAGGCATGTCTTTAGCATGGGTATAATGAGTTGGAAAGTGAAGTCTCTTTATTGCTGCTGTTGTTAATTTTCCAAGTCAACTGATGTATCTTAAAATTGTTACATTAGTTAAATTTTGGCTTGAAACGTTAAAATGCTGCATTATATGATTAGAGTTATCCAAAATGTCAAATCATTTTGTTCTTTACACCCAGTTGCCCTTTTGTTATAACTCAAGTGGGTTTTAGAGAAATGATCACTGAATTATACTGGATTTTGGTCTTGCTTTGGTTGTGGCTATCATAATACTAAACCTGCTGTTTGTTCATTCTATCTGTTTCTCTCTGAAGTTCAATTTTACGTTAACTTCTATGCTGACATTGCGTTCCACATAGTCATAGACTGAGGCACAGGTGCCAAATTTGAAATTCCTACTACATATTGTACTCCTGAGTTTGCACTGTATTTCACCCCTTGCGCTTCTTCCAAACCAGGTTGAATAATGCATATGAATTGCTGAATGAAATGCTGAATCATAAAACTTCCAATATTCATCAAGTAATCGCTCAGATGATCAAGGGAGATTTTGATGATGACTCCAACTGGCAGATGGTAGAATATGTATTTGACAAACTTAATTCTGAAGGTTGTGCCTTTGGAATGAGGTTTTACAACACTCTTTTAGAAGCACTGTGGTGGCTTGGCCAGAAGGAGCGTGCAGCAAGGGTGCTGAATGAAGCAACAAAAAGGGGACTTTTCCCCGAATTGTTCCGTCGTAACAAGCTGGTCTGGTCTCTTGATGTACATAGGTACAACAAGTGCTTTAATCATAATAAACCTTTAAACCTTTTTTGAGTTATCCCCTTCTTATCTTAAAGTGATCAATGTACAGGATGTGGCCTGGCAGTGTATGTGTGGCAATGTCAGTTTGGCTGAATAATATGGTAATGATGTACAAGAGCGGGACAGATCTTCCAAAAGTAGCCACTATTGTTGTAGTGTAAGTTTTCCTCATTTTCCTTGCTTACTGTCCCCTTCTTACTCAGTGATGACTGTCTTCTTTTATTGACTCACAAAACGTACTAATACCCTTGTATCTACATTCATTCCCATCCGAAACCATCAAGCTGAACATGAGTGCATACTATGAATGGATTTCTGAGTTTATCTTATTTTGAGGCTAAATCAATCTCTGAGTTCAGGAGTAGCTAGCTCAGTTCGTGACTCTAGTTCTGTTGAGTAGCATCGAGAAGGCTAATCTTCTTTACTCATGTGGCCTGTGGGGCTGAAATATATCAAGATTTGGTTCCAATATTCCAGGAACAAAGTCAGATATGTCGAGGAATTGTTGATGTACTTTTGACAGATTATCACTGACATTAGTGAGTTTAGCACACTGCTCTTCCAAATTGACAGATTAAGGGCCAATTTAGCAAATTGATACATGAAGATTGATTTTCTGCACATTCATAAAAGAGCTCCCATGATATGTTGTCTGTGAAAATACACGTAAACATTGGCTAGGATAGGATCATGAGAGTTATTTGCTATATTTCCATTTTTCAACATCTTTTTATTTTAATATTTTATAAAACTCCCAAAAATCCAAAATTTGATCAGTGAAGTGCCCTAAACCTTTAATTTGTCAACTACATAAAATTACTAGAAAAGAACTGTAGGATTTAGAAAGCTCATCATCACAATGAAGGAAATGATTGGAAAAAGGAAAATTGCCAAGTACTGTACATGTACCTATTATGGTCAATATGTAATTGTATTTGATAGGTCACTATCTTTATATACCGAAAATTTCTTTTGTCCATTACAAATGTGGCAACACAACCCCCTCTTTCACCCCCACGCCCTACCTTTTCTCCTATCTGCTATGAGGACTTGGGCTGGGCAGTCCTATCTCAGGGATCTGGCCCAGCCTGGAAGCAACAACATCCCCCCACCCACCTACCCCCATCCCGAGCCCCCCATGAGAATCGATCTATTCCCGTCAATGTGGGAGACAAGATGGCAAATCATCTTGCTCTCACTTGATTCCCCCTGCACCCTACTCATATAACATGTAATTTGGTTACATAATAAGTGCATAACCACCAAAAATGCACTCATTATTATCAGTCTTTGGTGTACAGCCTTTAACAGTAATTGGAGTCAAATTGTTTCATTTGTACAAGTGACTCAAGCTGTTATGGAGTATGGGGGGCTATAAAAAAAACCCAAGATGTAGTGCTGATTTGAATTGTTAACCCTAAGATTTTGTCAAGATGAATGCCGCACTGCAATTTGAAGCCTGTGTCTTGATAAATTATATCATTACCAAGTGCTCTTTTGTGCGTTTTGGGTTTGTGATGATACCAAAGAGCTGCTCCGGATAGAGCTTAGTATGTATAAAGCATAGACCATTTGGGCTTCATGTTGTCATTTAGCTGATAAATAATGGAAAGACAGAGTTCCCTTACCCTGTTCTGGATATTTCTGAAGGATTATTACAACATCTCTTGCGTCTTGTTAAATTTTAAAAAGAAACATATATGACGGATCTTTTAGAATTTCTGGACTATTCTGAACTGCAATTAGCAATGCACTATCCTCCGTTTTCTTGTTCCTTAAATATAGAATTTTTTTTTCTAAGAATTATAGAAGAAGAGGCTGAAATAAGAAATACTGTCTGTTTTAAGTACATTTTACTAGTTTTATGCTTATATTACCGTTGATTATTGGCTTTATTCAATTTTTTATATTTCAAAGAAGACATACTTCCTTTCTTAAATAAGTGCAACATTTGCTTATTCTAAAACATCATCATGTATTCATGCGGAATCTTTATAGACTTGTTTCAGACTTTCAATGTGTATTTTTGACATAATTACTATACTATACTATACATAATGAAAGATTAATGATCGAAGTTTTTGTTTGAAGGCCGTGAAAAAACAAATATTGCACTTATCTTAGAGTGGAGGATAGAGGAAGTGCATGTGACGGGGGGAAAAAATAATTTTGATCCAGTTTCTTTTGCCTTAATGATTTTTATTCTTTGTTCTACTAGCAGAAGAGGAGACATGGAGAAGAACTCTGCCGCAGAAAATTTCCCAGTTGCAAAGATGGCTACTTCGTTTTTAAAGGATAATTTACCATCATCGTCGTTTGATTTCCCTGATTGGAACAAGGGTCGCATTGTGAACCAGAACACCCAGCTAAAGCGACTATTGTCTGAATTTCTACCTGCTGCTAAATCTGAGACAGAAGAAGTGATTAAACTCACCAATACCACCTTGCCTCTATCTTTATCACGAACATCCATGAGGACTAGTAGGAGAGAGAAGCACAATAGTACGGATACAGATACTCGCAATAGAAGACAGAAAGAGCTTATGCCTAGTACAGTTTAACAAGGATGAGAGTCCATTTGATTGATTGTCCACTTTTCAAGGTTCAGGTTTTGCTAATGACTGTCCTATTATGGAAATTAAACTTCCAGGGTTGTGTTGAGGGCCAATGCAAAAGCTGCTTGGCAGAAAACAGCCAAAGATATACATACCCTTATTGCGCGTAACCTGGTCCTTTCAAGACAGTTCAAGACACGGAATCTCTGCATAGAATCCATGGTTTATCAGTTTCGACAGCTTATTGCTACGATCCATGGAGCAAGTAGAATTTCAGGAAGACTAAAGAAGGGAATTGCTTGCTCTCTGTTAGATCCACTTGTACATGATTACTCATTAAGAAATTTTGGGCATAAGTTCTAGTGTAGTAGTCAGGGAACAGAGTTGAGAATAGCTGGGTTATACTTGGTTTGTATTCAAATAATCGGTGTTCTACTTGAATTCCCCTTGTGTAGATCCGGTATGTTTAGAAAATGAATCAGATAAGTTGAATGTTCAAAGAGCAAAATTGTTATATCTACATACAGTGTTCTTAATTATTAGCACATTTCTAAATCTGTGATGACAGGATTATTGGAGTACACATGTTGACACTCGTGATCGCTTAGAGCCCCTCTTCCATCAATAGGTACTCCCAACGCGTCGACCACACGCCCTAGCATAGCCTTTCCCGCAGGAACATTTTGGCTCTGTAGGCTCCTGACGTAAACGTTTCTTGCTTATTTGAGTAGAGGAAACGAAATTCCCTGATAAAAATAGTGCTAGCTTAAATTTGTTAAATGTATGGGTTAAAGTAGTAAAGAATTAAAGCAATGTGGTTAAATTTCTTAACATCTCGGGTAAATTGGGTTCCTGATAATGTACCGTGCGCTGAAATTGAGTTTATCATACAAAAACTGAATATATCGGGAAAAAAACGACTATATCATACGAAAACTAACTATATTAAAAAATTGACTATAGCATATAAAAACTGACTGTATAAAAGGTGATTATATCATATAAAAACATGCTATATCAAACAAAAACTAAATGTATCAAATGAAAACGGACTATATTATGTGATTTTCGATGTATGATATTGTGAATCCGGTTCATTCATTCTTTTTTATTTCCTAATTGCATTGGATTGTTGGACTACAAGTTGTCAAACCCTAGTTTAGGGCTTCGGGCCATAATTTGGGTTGGATGCTATAGCAGGCTCATACACAAGTACAAGTGTAGAGTTGGGCCACGTGATAAGATACAAACTAGACAAGTTTTGAATTTTAATCACCTTTGGTTCGAATAATTGGAATACATTCGTAGGAAAATTGACTAATGACAATAGTGCATTTTCTAGGAAATGCAACTATATGTGGAAGAAATAATTTCCCCTACTTTCTTGTCCCTAAAGTATGCACCATCACTATTTTTGAGTCAAAGTTTAAGAACTTTGACCAGAAATTCTTTTCGACACATGAGAAAAATTAATTGTTATGTGAAATTTGATTAGATTTGCTTTAATGTATATTTTCTCAATATACCTTTTGTAATTATTATTAATGCATAATTAAATACTCCCTCCGTCCCATAATATAAGTCCTGATTCCGTTTTTACGCGGGTATTAAGGCAAATGAAATCTTCATTGGATAAATGTACCATGATTCACTTGTATTGGGAAGCACATAATTTTTGTTTAAAAAAAAAAAAATAATCTGATGTATTGGATTAGGCGTGCAGCCTTTAATCCTCATGGAAGCTCAAAGGTTTTCGCTTTCTACTGCAGTATATAATGACAAATCCACCATTAACAACTTTGCCCAATGAAATCACTTTATTACTTTCTCTCAACCAATAAAATCACAAGAAATACCATTACACAGATTCACAGTTTCTTAAGCCAAATCTAACGGCTGTAAGTAAATCTCATCAATTAACTTAAGGATGTTGCCAAATTAAAGCTTTTGGCGCCATGGATACAGTATAAATATAGGGCATTTCAGTTTTTTTTGTTCTCACTTCCTCATTACAAACACAGAGTACCATACTTAACCAAAAACCAAAAAAAAAAAAAACAAAATCTTCAGCATCATCGCCTGCTCCTTCATGGCTTCAGAGTGGAATTTGAATGATGCTTGGTCACCAAGTGACTATGATGACAGTGACAATGATATTGCACCAGAGGGTGGGGACTTGGAACACTTGGGCTTCCAACTGGACATGAATGAGGCACAACCAGCATCAACAGGAGACAATGAAGAAGCTGCCACAGCTCATCATAAGCTGAGGAACAGGCTCAGCAGTGATAACAAGTTACAAGTCTTGTTATTCCTTCTCAACAGAGCAAAGGAAGGTAAGTTGCAATATGGCAGCATCAAATTAGCTGCAGTTCAGTTTAATGTTGCAACAAAAACTGTTAGTCGCATATGGAATGCAGCAAAAAGTTTTACAGAAACCATGTTAAGGTGTAGTGTTGAGGGAAGACTGCATTTATGTGGTAGGAAGAGGATACAAATTCAGTCAAGTGACATAACAAAACTATCAATGGGGCAGAGACTTGCATAAGAGATCTTGCCACATTGATTGGTGTTTCAAAATCAACAGTCCATAGAATGGTTCAAAGGGGACTCATTAGGCCACACACAAACCCATTGCACCCTGGTTTAAAGGATGCCAATAAGTTAACCAGGTTACAATGGATTTTGAGGTTACTAATGGGTGAGTCCTCTTACTAAGAGAAAATATTTCCCAATGTATGACTTTGTGCACTTGGATGAGAAATGGTTTTACCTTAGTAACAATCTCAAAGAGTGTACTTACCGAGATGAGGGGTCAGTACAGAGCAGCAAGCAGCAGTAAATTCATACCAAAAGTGATGTTTACAGCAGTGGTGGGGAGGCCAAGATACAATGAAGAAGGCGAGTGCACTTTTGATGGGAAAATTGGCATTTTCCCATTCACTTACCAAGAGCCAGCAAAGAGGTCATCAAAAAATAGAGCAAGAGGAACTATGGTCACCAAAGTGTGGAATCAGTGAACCAGAGGGTCACTAGAACCATGCTCATAGAGCAAATCATACCAGCTATCATTGCAAAATGGCCACAAGATGATGGTGGGCCCAAAACAATATACATCCAGCAGGATAATGCCAAAGCACACATATCACAGGAAGATCCACAATGGCAAACAGTTTGTCAACAAAATGGTTTCACTTTCATTTTAATCCAACAACCACCCAATAGTCCAGACTTGAACATCCTAGACCTTGGATTTTTCAGATCCATTCAATCACTCATGCACAAGAAGATGCCAAAGACCATTGACATTTATTAGAGGCTGTCAACCAAGCTTTTAATGAGCTAGACCATACCACATTAAGTAATGTTTGGTTATCTCTTCAATATGTTATGAATGAGGTATTGAAAGTTGGTGGGGGGAACAACTACAATGTTCCTCATGTAAACAAGAAAAAACTGGAGAGAAATGGGATGTTAGAAGAACAAGTAACTGCACCAATGTGGGCAGTTGCTGATGCATGGGAAAGGGTGGTTAATGGGGCTTCAAGCTCTAACATGGAAGGGACTAGCAATGTTTATTCATCAAGTTGTTTTTTTTCTGTTTTAGTGAAGTAAGCAAATGGGAACAGTTACTTTGTTCTGTTTTAGTGAAGTAAGGAGGGGACTAATAGTTTGTTTTTTGTTCATCTAAGTTGTTGAACTACTTTGTCTTTGTAATGTTCATGAAGCAATATGATTAATGAACCATGTTTCAATTAAGTTGTTGTCTATGAACCACGTTTAAGCTTCAAAAAATTTACCAATTCATGGATAACTAAAAATATAATGTGAAGTTGTAATCTCAGAAGTCCCCAATTTTCATAAACTAAGGTGAAGTAGCTCTTCAATCTTTGCCACAATTGCCTCAATCAGTCAACTATGTTGGACTGGTGGCATAGAGGGCAAAGAGAGAGCATTCAACACCTTAGAATGTTTCAGTTTTAAGAAATTTTCATCACTGATTACACTTTGAACCACAGAAGGAGCAACAGAGATGATTCATAGACAACAACGGTATTTAGAGGCCAAGTTTATAACCCAACAATTTTTTCCAACACAAATTAGGCTTAGAACCAAACTTAGCATCCTTATTCTTGAAAATTCAAGCGTTACACAGCACAATCCATGAACAACAGTAGGAACAACAAAGCAAAATGAACCCCACAAAAATTAAATCACAAACATCCAACATCATAGCAGATCAAAATCAACAACCACACGCGTCATCACTAACAACAAGACTCAGCATCACTAACATCATCATCAAATTTTTTTTCCTTTTTCTTGATAATTGAAGAAGATGAGGGTTTACCAGATGGTGTTTGTTTCAATTTACCCTTTGCTTGCAGATCTTCATCATCATCACTTATCACAATCACCTCAGTCACTGACTCACCTTGTTTTCCTTCATTTTCTTTGTACATCGACTCAACTCAACGTCTTTGATTCATCAGATCTACCACTGTAACAGTGAATTCCTTCACAATTTGGCCCCAATTCACAGTAAGGATATTCAGAGCATGAATAAGTACCATTTGATGGATCATCATCAGATTTATGCGAAAATCCATGACTCATGATATGAAAACAGAGGAAATATGAAGGAGAAAAGGAGAATTATGAAATTAAAAGTAGATTCATGACAAATCAAACACATTGTTGCGTTTAAATAAGAAATTTAGGAACGATTTTCAAAAATTTAGGAACGAAAAAAAATTCAAAGATCCCTTTAATTGAAGATGGGATTCATATATGAAAACATTAAAAACAGAAAAGAAATTGCAGATTTCAAACAAAATATGAAGAAAATCACGCATCTGAAGAAATTGATGCATTATATTCTAGGGTTACATGTGAACAGGAGACTTTGAACCCTAAAATGCAGAGAAGAAAACCCAGAGAGAAAAAGAAGGAAAGAGGAAAGTAGAGGAGAGAGAAAGAAATGCGTGTGAATGATGCATATAATGCCAGTTATAAACGCATTAAATAAGGAAGAGAATGGGGTCAAAGATCCCATTTCTCATTAAATCTGATGTATTGGATTCCTCAAATTTGAGGGGCATTCTGGAAATTTATTTGTTTCCATGAGGATAGAATGGGGATAATTTATGGCTTTACTTAGCAATAGGACTTATAAATTGGGACACCTTATAAGGAAAGGGAACTTATATTATGGGATGGAGGGAGTATATAGTGGTTCAAAATTGTGTCTTAGACCATCCACAATGATGAGTTTGGTTCACCTTTCCTCATCTTTCTATCTCCTTTTCAAATTACATCTCAAACCAGAGGATGAATTAGGATTGTAAACTTGGTAAAACATCGAATTAACTGAACTAAAAGCATACTAAAATTTTCAAAATTCAACTCTCTTAAAAAAATTCTCGAAAAGTTAACCAAGTTATAATTAAATTATTTGTAATTTTTAATCATTTATGGCTAAATCGATGATAAGTTGTTCCAAAGGGCTTTTAAAGAAACTTATGAGTTTTGAAGTGACAAGCTTAGTTAAATTATAGTTATGTCGTTGATCAAGTGTATTAACAACTCTATTATAGAGATATTTAATTTACAATTGTTTCTTTTCTCTCTAGTCCAAACTCAAAGTATAACTTTTTTAGTTTTTTTTTACAGGGAAATAATTTTTGGGTTTTAGTCTAGGAAATTTCTTTTCTCTTTATCTCTAAAGGTTTGTTTGGTGCTCGTTAGTAATTGGTGGTAATGGAATGAATTTGAGGTGTAATGTTACAGAAGAAGCACCCTTAAAATCTCCATGCGAAGGCAATTTAAATCCTCAAATTTGTGTTCTTTTCTCCATGGGGAAACAATCTCACCAATAGCTTGTGTTTTTTTTTTCTCTAAGGGGAAGTTATTTTCATTACCACTCATTACCACCTACAAGGTGGTATTGGATAGCAATGAAAATTTAAGAAAAAAATAGAAACCTTAGGATAAATTCGCATTACCATGAAAATAATATGAACAATGATTTTCTTCATAAATTTACATACAAATTCATTCTCATTACCACCGTTTATAACCAACTACTAAACGAGAAGAATCAAAGATGGAATGTTATATACTTACGATTACACAAATGAAACTTGTAGCTTTCTCTCTTTAATTTCGTTTCTCCTCTCCGAAATTACTCAATTTTTTAATAATGGTCACCCACGATCCCATATAGGTCCCTCTCTATCACTAACTTTGTCTCAACTCTCAATTTTCTTCTTTTCCCGCAATAGTGAGGTTGATTTATTAAGTATACCCTACCATATATTCTATTTCCTACCCAAAGTATATTTTTTGCATTTTACACTTTACTTGTGCCAAGTGGCACGTCTCAACGGCTGAAATTCAAGGACCGACTTCCACTCCATCTGTCTTATACACGCCTCAACATTCGTACAATGATAAGGACATGCTCAAATATGATTTTTATCCTCTCGTCTTTACTAATGACCAACCATTATGAGTGCTCTTAAAAACCATAAAAAGTCAAATAAATGAACATATTAATAGCTTGATAATTAACCTTACCCCTTTTGAAAATAAAAAAAGGCCTTGATTGATTGGATCCTTCATCAGTTCACCCATCACCATCCATGACTATGATCCATGTGTTTGTACTTTTTATCTTGAAGAGAAGTCATCATCCTATTCATCCATGTGTTAACTCTTGGTTTTTGGGAATTAACTTTGACAAATTCTTAAAAAACTTACACAAGTGGGCAACTAAACAAAAGGAACAAAATCACGAGGAGATATTCTCGCTCGTTTGCTTAACCTAGCTACTAACCTCTAACCTGCCCATTATTCAAACTTGAAAGAAAATAATATTTGGTCAACTCAGGTTGAGAAGAGATCATGAGAGAGAAATTAAAGAAAGCCTACTACTCCACTAATTAATGTATAACCTGGAGAATAATTAGTCATGCCTAGGTGACTTTTTATTATAAAGACATAATAATAGTACTAGTATAAAGACATTAGTTTTACATATTTACATCGTACACCCAAATAATTATTGTATATACTTCATTTTTAACAACTTGCATGAAAAGATGCTTTTCTACAATAATTTTAATGTTTTTGTACGTGAATAGGGATGCAATTAGCAATAACTTTACAGGCTATTGATCAGCTTTCATTTTGTAGTACCTTAACTTAGCTTGTTTGAAAAAATTACATAAGTTGATTATATATATGCATGAGGTGAAAAGTTCAGAAAAAGTGAAAAGAAACCGAAAGGTTTAAAGTGGTGAAGATTGTACACACTAGCTAGTCAAGATTATTACATGGCTTAACTAATTAGTAGGACATGTTTGAGCGTAAGGTGATAGCTTAGTGGTGTTGTCATGATTTCCTATCTCAAAGATCTTTGGATCAAGTTTCATCCCTTACAAGGAGAGATCCCCAATTTCTTCCCGACCTCCTTGCAATGAACTTTTTCTTACCTTTAAACAAAAGTATAGACATGTTTTTTTAACAGACGGAAAAGTAAGGAAAAATATACAACATGTTTGGTTCTCAAAAAATATTAATATACCTAACACATAAGAAGCTCTCTGTCGTCACCCAACTTGGCTTGGCTCACTTGGTGTATATTCCACCTCACGACTTGAAGGTTAAAGGTGCAAAATTCACCAAGTGAGGGGCACCTGGAGAAGGATTCCCCTGATCATATGTTCCCCCCTCCTTCGAAGGTGTTGGGCCTCTAAGTTGTGTCTTGTGCTAGGGCAACTCATAAATTATTCATCTTATCAATAAAAAAAATAAAGAAAGAAGCAATCTTACATACATATGGATAAGTGATTTTTTGTGCGTATTGTGTGTTTTCTAAATAAAGAAACCCTCAAAGATCCTCTTGCAAGAATTTCTACCATGTAATTTTTTTAAATTTAGTACTCTTATAACTTATAAGTATTGCAACAACTAAAACATACCACAATATATTTCTATATATAGGACCGTCTCATAAAATTAGGGGTCCCGTGCTAAAAAAAATATAAAAATTAAATATCTTTTTGTAAAGGAAAAATTGATTTAATCAGTCCCAACTTTGGGCGTCCTGACAAAAACAATTCCATCTTTCGTTTTTTATTGTTCAGTCCCAACTTTTAGGGATACTTTACATGCGTGGACCTAAAAGGTTACCAGCCTGCTAATGCAGGTAAACACTAGTCACATGCCTCCACGTGACTTTTTAAGTTGACAAAACTTAGAATTTACAATTCTCCCATGGCAGCACATTCTCCTTATACACTTCAACCTTTTTTTCTACAATTAAACTACATTTCTACCTAGTACCTATCATATGCGATCCTCCCATGGCATTCACAACATTCACCAAGTTGGTTCCTCCTCTTCTTCTCTACTCTTTCCTTCTTCCTTGCGCCCTCCTTTACCACCCCCACAACCTTCCCCCCTCCCCTACCACCCCAAAAAAACCCCTTCCCCTACTCGTCCCTTACCACTTGACCACCCTTCCCCTGCCACTTGAAAACCATCCCCTGACACCCCGAAAATTGCACTTATTGTCAAGGACAATCGCATCATCAACGCGGTGAGTTTGTGGATCTTTAACTTCGATCCGCATAAATATTTTTCTTCGTCTTTTAATTTTCGATATTCAATGTGAATTACTGGTAAATCGTATGAATAATATACAATATTCCTTATCACTTGTTTTTTCTCTGTAAATCGAACAAATATTGTTTGGACATTGAGAATTTGTCGATTTTAGATGTGAATTGCAAATTAAGAGTGTTGAGTTGATTTTAATCAATGATTGATGATTTGATCTGCAAATTTGGCGGTGATATGACGTCGGGAGTGGAGTAGAGAGTGTTTTAGGCGGCATTTGTGGTGGTGGTTGTTGTTGCGACGCAACAGATGTTGCTGTCTATGTTGATGTTGTTGGAATTGGAGAAAACGGTTCATGAATCGATCACCACTGTTGTTGAGGCAGTTGTTGTTGGTGGAAGATGATGAGTCGCCTGAAAATTGAGGAATTACATATTGAAATTGGACATGGAAAATTGAAATGGTGTAGTTGATTGAGGAAGTAGAGGAAGGGTGGGTGGAGGTGAAATGGTGTTGGAGGAGGTGGAGTGATGGGGTTGATAGGGGAGAGGGAAGGCATGAGAGTGGCAGGGAGGAAGGAGGAGGGAGGAAGGAGAGAGAAAGAGTAAAAATTCGAAAAAAAAAAGGAAAATGAGGGGTTTATTTTTTAATTTTACAGGTTTAGCAAGTAACCTGTCACCTTGGACCACGTGCATAAAGGACCCCTAAAGTTGGGACTGAACAATAAAAAACAAAATATGGGACTGTTTTTGTCAGGAAGCTTATAATTGGGACTGATTAAATCGACTTTCATTTGATAAATAGGAAGAGACGGAAGAATTATTAATGGGCTTTTTTGGAGAATAGGAGGAGAAGAAGAAAAATACCAAATAGAAATTAATCTTTTTAAATTTGCATCCAACATTACACTCGATAAAATTGTACATAAATAGCCTGTAATTAGATTTTGGTTTTTTTCTTTTAGGCGGACAACTAATAAAATTGGACCCTTATATTTGAAAACCCTATGTAGTTGCTCACCTTACATATGGCCTTAGCTGCCTCTATAGTCATATGTACGCTAGGGAACTTCTTGGCTATTACTAGGAAAATGTAAACGACATCTACTTTAGTTGATAAATTAAAGTATTTGTAAAAGTGATACCCCAAAAAATTGAGTCGAATTTCATTTACATCATTACTTAATTATCGTTCATTTCTAACAAAAAGAAAAACTATTACTAGGAAGTTAAACTTAAACTAAGAGCAGCAAACACTATGTGCCTCCCATTTTTTATAAATTAGTTACTACGTCCATATTTTTCAAATAGTTGTCATTCATCAATTGTTTTCATGTTTAACTTTGACCAATAAGTTTCTCTAAAAGTAAAATTAAAAATTTTAAGTTTTTATTGCTTGATTCATATCCTAACATACTCCCCGCGTCATTCATCTACAAGAGGTAGATAGCTATATATTCAAAAATATAATCAGCTTGTTTTCATATTATCTTTTATAATTTCTTTTATATATTTTCAAAAGAAAATTAGACGTAAATGTTCAACATGAGAAGAACAAAATAACAGTTATTGAGGATGAGAGGAGTATTGATTCTTGTCAAAAAATACATAGAGAAAATAAGAAGTACACACTTGGGTCTTATCCGACCTACTATTTACAATTATGCACCGGGTGTACAATAAATTTAATATTAGACCAGTTCACTTTAAGTCAAAATAGATCACGTTTTAAGTCAAATTGGATCACTTTTTATGTCAAAAAGGTCACTTTAAAACAAATGATAACTTTTGACCTCAAATAGGTCACTTCAATATAATAAAATTGACTCATTCAAAATAAATAGTTACCTTCGTGTAACTTTACACCTTGAAATAGTCATTTTAATTAGGACAAAGAATTACCCCATTGTACAATAAAGTAGTTTATAACCGTCTTATACAAGAATTTATGTACTACCATTCTCAAGTTTTGTACACTGTGACCATTTAATAATTAACATTTTGTTTTATAAGATTGATAAAATCATACGTGAAATAGAGATAGAATACATTCTTTATACAAAATATATTAATTAGTAAGTTAAAAATAAGATATTTTTATAAGAATAATATATACAAACTTTGGCCGGTTCTCCAACAGTAATACAAACTTTCGATTATTATTTAATAATACAAACTTTGTAACAAAATTCCTGAAGTAGGTCAAAATCGGATTCAACCTGATAAACTAGTAAACTTGGACATGTGTCGTTGTTTCATTGGTTGGGTTTTAAATTTTTTTTCAAATAATCCTTTTTTTCTCATTTTCTCCTTCACATTCACTAAACCGGTACCCAAACCACCAGACCACCACTTTAGCCCCACCCCCACCCTGAAATCACTTCAGCCCCTCCGATGACCACCCCCACCCCTGGCCACCACACCATACACACTTACACAAAGAGAAAACATTCGTTCCAAACTTATCCATGGCCGCATCACTATACCACTCACCTTCAACGCCATTGAACACACATTAAACTTCCTTCCTTCAAATACCACAAATTAAAAATGGTGTATTATTGTCTCGAAGCTTCGAAATGCGCGTCAATGGCGGTTTTCCCTGCTCTTGATCTCGATCATTTGAAGAATAAGAGGATGCAAATTAACCGAAATTTTCATGTGTTTTGCTTTTGGAGGTCGAATTTACCTTTCTCTGTAGATTGTATTAGTCGTAAGAGTGCACGTATTAAGTGCAGGAGTGCGAATAGTACCAACAACAGTGGCGTCATTGCCAGAGACGATTTCGCTAACGACGAAGATTTCGGGGGTAAGGTGGTTGAGTTTGGTGTATATATGGGGTGGGGTGGCTGGGTTTGGTGTATTTCGGGGGTGAGGGAGTGGAGGGGTGTGGTTTCGAGGCTGTGGTGGTTGGGATTGACGGTTTCGTGGTGGGGGAGGGGGGGGAGGGGGTGAGGGTGAAGGTGAGGAAGGGTTGGGGTTTCAGTTGGTAGGGGGAGGGGAGGAGAGAAAAAGAGATTTTGGGTTTTTTTAATTTTTTTTTACCTGTTTTCCAAGTTAAAGGTCACATTGCCCTATTGGAGGAATTTTGTGCAAAAGTTTGTATTATTTAAAAATAATCAAAAGTTTGTATTATTGTGAAAGAACGGACAAAAATTTGTATTATTGCAATTAAAAAATCCAAAAAAAAAAAATGCGTTCACTTTCAATCTTTTGGTAAGCCCCACTAATCGTACTTCAATATTTTTAACAGGGATGGGGTTTAGGCCCATAATAGTTTATTCTTAATGTCTGCTTTTGTTTCTCTTTTGAAGATGAGTTCTTATCTAACATATATTTGTGGTGTTTAGTGTGTTTACCAATTCCTTTTTAGTGTTTGAATAATTGTACTTACCTAATTTGTTTATTTTATTGTCCCCACCATGCAAATTGATTAGAGAACCGGAATATATTGGCCCACTGGTTTCACTCAATCTATTTGCTACTATTTCAGGAAATAAAATCAGTGCATGATCTTTATACATTGAACCTGAATATATTATCCCTCCTGGATCACTAGATGAGGCCAATTAGATTAATCAAATAGGTTTCTTCTAATTTTTATACAATAATCTTACACAACTCTTTACTCTTGTTAGAGTTTGTAGTGCCGAGTGGGTCTTTCCATGCTTCGCCCATTAAGCGGGTCTGCCCTGCCTGGCTTGAGCAGTTTCCTGTTTGGCTAATCTGCCTCCTCAAATTTCGTCCACAACGATTTGGGTGTGTTGCGTTGCGTCGCTTTCTCTAACGCCACTTTACTAAACGCAACCCTCAAAATCCTCATTTTCATGTTCCCTAAAAAAAACTTCTCTTCAAAAATCTTTTCTCCTCCTCTTTCCCATACTTAGAGAAGCATAAATTGCAAAAGAATAATTGACAAATATTGAATTTGATTTTCAATGCATGATTATTTTGACCCTAATGAATTTGAGTCAAATTAAGTTACTCATTATACAATTCGTGCAATCTAAATGAAATTTTCGGCATTAGTTTGTGCAATCCACATAAAACAGATTAACCTGTTTCGTGCCGATTGACGAAATAATTTAACCTATTTCATGTAATTGTATGAAACTAATTAAATTTGTTTCATTTGTTTTGGGAAACGGATTAATCCTTTTTTCCGTGTAAATTGCACAAAATAGTTAACCCTATTTTGTGCATTTATCAAGAAATAGTGAACCCTAAAATGTCGTATTTTTTTGTATAATTCATGAATGAAGTTAAATTAAACTATTTTAGTTTTAAACCATATTTTGCATCTCATGGAGCATTACATTGCGGTATGTGTACTTCAATTTTTAGATTTCTCGTTCTTTTATCTATTTCGTTACAGTGTGTTTGGTTCATTTTTAGTAAAGGAAAGAAAGGGAAGAGAAAGGAAGGGAAGGGAAGAGAAAAGAAAAGAATGGAAGAGAAAGGAAAAAAACATTAAATTTTCATGTTTGGTATAAATTTTCTATTTCCTTCCGAATTCCCCCGCTTTTGGGAGGAAAGGAAAGTGAAATTTTATTAAAGAGTCTTTCCTTCCAATTCCTCCCATTTCCTCTCACTTATTTTTTTTTTAATAAACCAAACATTTGAAAGTAATAAATTTCCTTCCACTTTCTTTCTTTTCCTTCCAAATCCTTTCTACCAAACAAACTGTTACAGTGTGTTTGGTTCATTTTTAGTAAAGGAAAGAAAGGGAAGAGAAAAGAAGGGAAGAGAAAAGAAAAGAGTGGAAGAGAAAGGAAAAAAACCTTAATTTCCCATGTTTGGTATAAATTTTCTCTTTCCTTCTGAATTCCCCCGCTTTTGGAAGGAAAGGAAAGTGAAATTTTATTAAAGAGTCTTTCCTTCCAATTCCTCCCATTTCCTTTCACTAAATTTTTTTAATCAACCAAACATTGGAAAGTAATAAATTTCCTTCCACTTCCTTTCTTTTCCTTCCAAATTCCCTCTACCAAACAAACTGTTAGAGTTTGCAGTTTGTTAATTTAAAGTGAGAGAAGATTCTCCTATGCCACCAATTTACCCATATTAGTGATATCATCATGACCCAAGTGTTGTAGGTTGGTCGATTCCTTTCAATTAAGATTGAAAGATGGAAAGTCATAGCGGATGTGCAAGAACAACATAATGATATGGACTCTTTTATGATTAATCCTTGAAATAAACTTATTTATTAGTTTAAGTGGCTATTATAAATAATAAAATTATTGTTTCCAAGTTCTATGGAGAAGTTCTTTCTTATACTTCTTAACATTTCCGGTTGCTGATTAAAATGGTTCGTAACATCGCAAATAATGGAGAGGAAGGTGACTTCGTAAAATTTAAACAAATAACAATAACCACTTATATTTAATTTATGATACAATAAACATGAAGTTCATTCAATTATATGAAATTCTAATGGAACATTATATAATGTGAAAATGAAAAAAAAAATTACACAAAATCGAGGACAAATCAAACCAAATTGGCAAAAATATATTATTGAACGAATCTTAACAAATCCAACTAATTTCTCAAAAATATTTTTGCAAAAATCGACCAAAATTCATGCAACAATCAACACAAATCGAACTTATTTCTCAAAATAAATTGTCTTTACAATCTAAAAAAAGGGTAAATATATTACAAAATAGGTTGGAATTTTGCAAAATTATTTTTCACTATGACGAATTTGTTGGGTAAACAAGTAAAACACACAATCGGGTTGTAAATGAACCCTGAAATTATGAGATTCCCTTCGAAAATCTAAAACGCAGTTGGACGAAATTCCAATAGCTTCGTTGCTCGAAATTGAGTTCGAAATGTTTAAAAGATCTAGTAATTTATCAATTTTCAAGCATTTCATGAAGATTATAGAGATTACAACCGAATTTCCGGTAAAATTGTGAACGAATTTGTGCATTTCTGAACATGAAATGGGGAACTCGAAAATGAAAGATGAGAAGAGAGATACTCTTTCCGTTTCTTTTTAATTTACACACTTTCTTTTTTAATCCGTTTCTTTTTAATCTACACACTGTTACTTTTTCTATTTTTGGTAACATATCACATCTACTTTCTCCTCTTTTTCCAACCATATCATTCATTTTTTAATATTTTAACCCACTCTTTCATTTTGTTTTTCTCTCTCACTTTTCAGTTTCTCTCTCATACTTTTGTACTTCCTCCTTGGTTCTCCCCCAAAGTGAAGTGAATAAATTTTAAAAAACAAACGGAAGGATGAGAAGAGGGAGAAATGGGTTAGGAATGAAAAATGACATTTTGGGTCTTTCGAGGGTTGTATTTAGTAAATAGAGATTGTATTTAGCAACCATGTTAGAACCTCATCCCAAGACTAGAGATTGTAGTGGGGCGGGTTTGGGTCGGGTCCACCTAGACCCAGAACCAGACCCAATTATTTTTCACAGACTCATACCCACCCCAGATCTGTGGGGTCTAGATTTTTCAGACCCATATCCGCTGGGTCTAGCGGGTCGACGAGTCCTAACTGGGTCCTTTTTAGTTATAAGTTTGCATCACATTTTTGAATATAATTCTATATCCATGGTTAAAGAATTCTCTAAACAAAATTTTAAGAATTAACTAATAAAATGTTAAAACTTAAAAAGTTACAAGTCTTAGATGGAGTTACAACACTAACGAGTTTACAAAATCACAACTCATAAAACTTTAGAGTTTAGGTAAAAAAAAATTATAATATGTAAATGGGTCCGCGGAAGGGTCTGGGTGCATATGTGGACCCGGACCCAATCATGCTCTTCGGAGCCCAGACCTATTGGGTCTAAAATTTCTGGACTCAAGCTTTTATAAATGTGTCGGATCCTAACAAGTCGGGTCCAGAATTAATTGCCATCTCTACCCAAGACCCACAACATGACCTCGAGCCTACTCCTGAGTCCTGACTAGTGAATTGTTGGACTAGCAGGCTGGCAAACCTAACTACTTTTTGTTATCATAAACTTCCTTTGTTTTATATTTACTTGCAATGTTTATTATTTTAAGAGGTTACTCCGTTACTGGATATTACTTACAATATTGTCATTTGTTGCATATATTCTCTCCTATAGTCCTACTATCTCCTGAATTCTTGTGTTATATACTTGGATTTTGAAAGTAAAAAAAAAAAGGAAAGAATTAATTATTTTGTAAGTTGAAGAGGTTAAAACTTAATATCATCACATCACAAAGACTCTAATCAACTTTTTTTAGGTTTGTATATTTCTGATCGTAGACATTTTTAATTACATATCTCTTCGGATTCATATTAATTCGTACATTTTTACCGGTACAGAGTTTCAAATTTTTTATTTTATTTATTATTATTTTATTTTTGGTAGTTGATATTGAGATGTTTTTATCATATTAAGCGAATCTGAAACTATGACTTAACGTCATGAGGTCCAATGTTGGAGTCACATGTTTTTTTTTCTCCAGTCAAGAGACATGAGTACTTATCGTGAGGAGAAAGCTAAAAGTCAAAAGAACAAAAAAAAATACAACCCATAAAAGAAAGTAGAAAGAACAAAAGGAAAACTTGTAGTAACATTTTACATAATTTTTTTTCATACACAAATATTTTGAATAATCAGTCTAATTATAACATAATATTAGACAAATTCAAATTTTCTTAATAAGCCCTTTCCATCTTACTCTTACCCAACATTATCCATATACATCTTGTACACTCGCACAAATCTCGTCATGCCTTTTCTTCTCTTTTGTTTACCTTTGAATCTCGAACTACAACAAACAATTATAGAAAATAACCAAACAATCTTACCAAATGAATTAAACTAGTCATTAAATTCTTTCAAAACAAAAACTAGTCATTAAATATTTAAATGAATTATTTTTAAACGTGATACTAAATGTATTAAGGTGGTCACTAAATAGATTTACTAGTCATATGTTCAAAAAGTTGCACCGTTGCTTAATTTTAAATTAAAAGTAGATGGTATTTTATAAGACCAATTATTTTCTATATTTTGATAAAAGATAGTCAAAATAAAATATGCAGAATATAGATTGAGATGACTAATAAAGATGATGACATCCATGCTACTTAAAATCGTAATGATAAGTGAAATTGAATTGATTTAGCAAAGTATTAGAGCATGTATAATGGGGCTCTCCAACTAGCTTTTAAAAGAGAGAAAATGAAGAGTCACCTCTTACCCAACAATGGGGTTCTTGGGTGTGTGTTGGTGTCTCTCTATGAAAACACTTTGTAAAGTGGCTCTTGGGGGAGATACCATGTGGGCTAAAAGAGAGATGGGCAGATGGCTCTCCAATGTGTGGAGCCCACATACTATTGCAATTACTTAAATTTTGTTTTCTTCTTGCAACCATTTATTGATCTTTTCTATATGAAAAAAAGGATGGTAATAATTACTATTCCAAAAATTATAATTTTTCTTTATATATAAAATGAGCTTAATATTGGATATATTTCATAAACAAAATCTAATATTTTTTTATTTATGAAATTAAATATTAGCATTAAAAATTAATATTTTATTGAGAAAAATCCACAATACATAAATAACAAAAAAGATAATTTTTTTGTAATTATATTTAATTTACATGAATAACATTAATTATATAACTTTGATCATAGTATGAGATGATGTTCATTTATTGATATGTGGACTGCAAAGTTGAATGAAAAGTTCTTTAAAAAAATTATTATTATTGGATACTTTTAGATATAATTATTGAGAATAGCTTGAAAAGAGAGAATAAACGAGAGTGTAGAAAGATAATTGGACAGCGGACAGCCAAAGAACAGTCACTGTCAAAACTCAAAACAGTGAAACAAGCGACCGGGTAATGGTAACAGCCGTAATACATGCAAAGTCCGCACTGTAGCTCAGGACTCAAGACTCAAGAGTGATTCACTAAGGTCAAAACTCAAAAGGTATATAAATATAATTTCTAAAAATTGCAAGATAATAAAATACAGCAAAGTCACAACTAGCTGTAAAATGTACAAGTTCCTCGCCAAAGTCCAAACCTAAGGAAACGAGTAAGCCACCATGTATCACACGCCTGTATTCGAGTTTTTTTTTTTTTTTTTAATAATTACAACATCTTATACTCATTTAAGTTTAATCATCTTAACTCTTAAGACAATTTTTACAAGATGGTCTTAAAAAAAATATTGTATGGTGGTCTTATATAAGCTTACCATTTTTTACATTAATATTTAATATTATCTTTTTGAACTAGTCTCGTTATATATTTAGATATGTGTGCAATTTTTTCATATGAATCGGAATTGACATTAGACTTCGATCAAGATCTTACAGTTCTAATTCAATTCTTATCCTTCTAATTTAATCAAACTTTAAAGCACGGAGAAAAAGGTATGAAAATTCGTCTGTAAAATTCTTTTTACGTAAATTCATCTGAATTTTCTAATTTATTATGAACTTTTTCTTAACTTCTCTTAACTTTTTTTTTTCTGACCTTTTATTCTTTTTTTGAACTTTTTTTAAAAATTAAGGTGAAAAGAATAAGATTAGTCTCCAAATCAAGTTTCATAATTTGAAGAATTGGTTAAGGATATAAGGTAGAGGTAAAGCTAATCATTTTGGCCCGATTTTGGACCGGGTTTTGGGCAGAAATTTTTCGGCCCACAGTCAGATTCGATCCGATTATTTTCCTTTGTGCAATCCAAAAATGACTTTTCAGTCTATTTTTTACACCAATCCAAAAAGCCCCTCATTTTGGCCCGAAACAGTGGTCTTTGGGCATAAATTTTTGGCCCGAAACAGTGGTCTTTGGGCATAAATTTTTGGCCTGACCCGATCAATGAGAAAATTATTTTAGGTGCGATCCGATCCAAACCCAACCCGATCCATGATCACCTCTAATATAAGGAACTTCTATCCAAGCGCGTGACGTTAAAAGAGTGGGGGGAGGATGAAGGAGATAACAAAGAAAAAGTAGAAAATGAAAGTGGGGCCCCTCAATTCTCAAATACCTTATCTCAGCTTATCTTGAACCCCCAGATGCACAAGCACAAGCACAAGCACCAGCACCATCAAAAAGATTAGATTAGATTAGATAATAAAGCAGTACGGACTTTATAAATTATTAACCACCAGTTCACCACCTTATTAAAAATGCATGGAGCATAAATAGATTATCACTTATCACCCAATAAAATAATCAAAAATATCCTCCCACTATCAGACAATATAAATGAATATGCTTTCCCTACGGTCCATATGCCTTCCTTCTTCCACCATCTCCAATCCATCAATGATTTTTCTTGACAAATTCTTAATACAGTATCTTTCTTCACCTTGTATCCAATCAGTGTGCCAAATGTGGCAAGTCACAACTTCGAATAAACTTTCTTAGTCGACTCAGTAACCTACAAACTAGTAATAGATCGACATTAATAATTAGTGGAGTACTAATTTCTTCGTTTTTTAAAATCTTCTTTATTACTGTTCTATAAATACCAAGGAGGATCCATTTATGTGGGGTGTGGGTGGGTAAAATAGGAGAGAGAAAGGGGTTAAGATAAATAAACAAATAAAAAGGGGTTAAAGTAGGAGAGAGATAGAGAGTAAATTGAATTAATAATGTAATGGTAGACCGTATGATAAAAACATGAGAGGGTAAAAAGGGGGGAAAAAATTCCAAATATGGAATAAAGTAAAAGAGGGAAAATCTTTTGGAAAGACACTTAACAGAAAGATGGACGGAACAGAGTTAATTATTTTTAAAATGTCTATTTCTAATATCGATGTTAAGAAAGTACATACCTGATCCAAGCCATGTGATTAGGCATGAGCCTTTACAACTGAGAAACGACTTGACTTACGAAGAAAAACCGATTGAAATCCTTGACCGTAGAGAAAAGCAACTCAGAAACAAAGTAATTCCCATGGTAAAAGTTTTATGGGCCAACCATTCGTCGACAGAAGCAACTTGGGAAGCTGAAGATCAAATAAAAGCGAAATACCCTTATTTATTTGCTTAAATTATTATGTATGTTTATCATGTCTGATCTGCATATGTTATTTAAGGTATGAATATGTTCAAGCATGAAATAATGATTTTTGATATGAACTACATGACCTTATTTTAACTTACTAAGTTTCGAGGACGAAACTTTTTCTAAGGGGGTGAGGATGTAATATCCCGTACCTAAGTAATATTAATTGTCGGATTAATTATAAATTAAATCTTTTCAAACTAACAAAAACAAGAATTATAGATATTAAAATATATAATAAGCTATTTTAAGTTTCCTTTATTTAATCTAACTTGTGGACAATAAAACAAGTATATACTTAAGTAAAAATAAAAATTACAAAAATGCCCCTATGAGTCTAACTCTAGCCCATCTTCTTCCTTCCTCCATTTTCTTTCTCTGGCAATTTTTTTTGAAGTGTTCACACATGAAATCAAACACTTCAATTCAATACTACAACGCTCATGTCAGAAATCTTCTTCATTAGTCAATAAAGCTTGCCACAATATCTCACAAAATCTGGAAGAAGCCTCAAAGTTTGAATTCTCAATCTTCCTCCATTAATGTAACTTGACCAAAGTTCATAAGCTTTGAATTATAAACTGAACAGCAAGGCAATGGCAACCTCCAACAAGCTCTATAAATACCGATTGATTCCCAAGTTTTGCCAACACAAAACAAAACCAAAAATCAGAAAGTTTAGATAATATTAGCCAAAAATATACCACAAAAAAAAATACCACTGCTTCCTCCTCTGTTTTTGGGCGCGCTCCGACGCACCACCACCGAACCCCTGCGCCGCACCGCCACGACGACACCACCAATCCTCACCTGCGCCGCACCACCATTGAACCACTGCAACGACGCTACCCAGTCGCGCAGCCCAGCCACCCCTCTGTGTCACACTCGCACTCCCTTCCTTTCTCTCGCTACACCCACTCGCAGCACCTTTCACTCTCCTCGACCCACCTGAACGAACCACCTTCGTCACTCCGGCGAACCACCGAGGCTCAGGTGCTGCGCGGTAGCCGTTTCAGGCGACAAGCTCTCTAACGTTCCTCCCTCTGTTCCCTGTTCCCACTTTATAGGTATGCTGTTTTTACTTCCTTTTATTTTTATATTTTGGGCCTAAGGTAACTCATTAGTATTTTATCAATTACAATATTTGGACTCAAGCAATATACGAGTTATAACTTTACTGTTGCTATTTAGACTAATGAGATTGGAGGTATAACTTATAAGTTATAACTATCTATTATATTAAAAATAAGTATACTATTTTTTTCTCCAAGAAATATGACTTAAAGTTGAGCAAATTTAATACTAAGTAGTCCTACCCTATATTTTATTAAGTCAATATTATTAACCTCAATTTATTAATATTTACATATGACAAGTGTTAATTTTATAAAAGTTAATGACGATAATTAGTTAAGTAATAAGACGATGTTTATAAAGTTTAATAGATAAGTGATTATATGTAGTCTCGCAATTAATATGGTTAACGAGCCAACTTTGTAACAATAGTAATAACAAATGAGGAAAGGTTATAATTTTAATCGTCTCGTTATCAATTATTGGTTAGATTAAGGAAAAAGGGATATTACAAGCCTCCCCCGACTATCAAAGTTACTAAGCAGGATTTGAGGTAACGTCTACTGCTAACACCCGCATTCCCTTTCTAAATATCTGTTTTATGTTGTATATTAAATGTTTATGTTAAATGTATGCTTTTATGGATTGCGGGATATGAAATATTTTTATAAACATGATATTTCATGACGTTACGTAATTTATATGACTTTCGAAAGATTAAAGAATATGATTTCATGATGATTGTGAAGTATAATGATAAATAAAAAGAAATGGAACATGATAAACAAAAGTGAAAGATGGTTCTTGGCAGTACGATGTTATGTTGGTCGTGCACGTACCGTTCTATTCTATGGCGGAAACGCCACCTTCTGGTTAGGGCAATTGTCCCTGGTGGCACCGCACTATGCATGGCTTTATGCCACCTTCTGGTTAGGGACGATGTCCCTGGTGGCTATTGCCCTATGATTATGATGATGATGATGATGATGGGAGACGTCCCTGTATGTTATACTCGCCAAGTTACCAATAAGATGATTATGATATGAAGATAATAATGAATTTATGTTTACATAAAATGTTTATGAAATGTTTTTACTCTATTCTCTCTCCTCCCTGTTTGCAACTAAAATGAATTGAAATGAATTTACGATGTTAGAGTAGTATGTTACTGGGCCTCGGATCATGACGTTTTTCTTTTCTGTTTTAGGTAATGACGGGGATGACGGAATGGCGTAGCAGTGAGGAATAATTACTACTTAAATTATGCAGACTCTTATTAATATGTATTCTAAGCTTGAGAACATTAGTTTATGAACCTTAATTATGTTTCACCTAGTATTTATGCATTTCTAAGTTAGTTATGAAGTTTAATATTTATAAAGTTACGTTCTTTAACGAACTTATGTTGCCTTGTATTTTCCAAAAGGAAAGTACGGCAGTAACGCACCGACTAAGTTAAGTCTTCCGCTGCTAAGTAAGAGCTAATTAATGAATTAACGATGCTTAGGAGTCGGGGCGTTACAGAATGGTATCAGAGCCAACGGTTCCGAAACCTTAAGTAAAACCTTACAGGTTTTACGTATTTCAATAAGAACTAAAATGGTTTAGGATAAGTAATTTAGCTAAGATGAGATAAAATAATAAAATAAAATGGTTGTAGATAAATAAGGAAACAATAATGAATATGAGTGTGAGAGATAGGACGGGAATGGGAAACTTTTACGCTACTTTAACGTGTGACAGAGTATGTTGCTGGCAAATGAGTATGTCATAAACGTAAAATATTTTATGTGTTAGACGATGGCCTCAAGCAAAGTGACCCTATTAATGGAGGAAACGCAAACCACGAATCCGAGGTCACGCTCGAAGAAATGAGGGCAAGGATTGACGCATTGCGTAGCGACCCTGTTTTTGGAGATGCCACCGGAGATGCTAGTGATAACCGAATGGATTTAATGAGGCTGATGATGATGGAGCTTTTACAAGGAAATCGACAAAGGCCTAGGACTGAACAAGAAGAGTGCTCAAACATGTTCAAGAGGTTCTCGGCTCATAAGCCCCCAACTTATGATGGAAAGCCAGACCCCACTGAGTTTGAAGAATGGCTCAACGGCATGGAAAAATTGTTCGATGCACCCAGTGCCCCGATAAGTGGAAAGTTAACTTTGCAGTCTTTTATCTGAAAGGACAAGCCGATCTTGGTGGAAAACTGCCAAGGAAATGCAACAGCATCCTGGATTCGGATGGGAACATCTAAAGGAGGCCATGCGCAACCAGTTTTACCCTCAGTCATTGCAACTCCAAATGGAGTCGGAGTTTATTCATTTGAAACAGAGGAATATGACAGTCTTGGAATACGCGGTGAAATTCAATGAACTTGCTCGATTCGCTCCAGACTTGGTTTCCACTGATCGCCAACGAATGAATCGTTTCGAAGGAGGTCTAAACGTTGACCTTCAGGAGAAACTAGCAGCACATATGAGCAAATCCTATCAGGAATTGTATGATAGGGCCATCAATGTCGAACGCAAGACGAAACTTAGAAAGGAGGTGTTTGAGAATGGTAAGAGGAAAGGAAAACCTCAAGAAGGCCAATCAAGCAACATTTTCAACAAGAAGTTGAATACTGGTCACTTGAGGGAATCGTAATCAAAGACAAGTTCCTCGGTGCAACAAGTGTAACAAGCAAGGCCATTGGGCAAGGGACTGTCGTAAAGGCACCGACCAATGTTATCGATGTGGTAAACAAGGCCATATAGTGAAAGATTGTCCTGTTCAAGAACAACGAGGCCACAACGTGAACAACCATGGCTTCACAAGGAATCAAGGGAATGGACAGAACTCCACTTATAGCGGCAATGCGAACAACAATCGTAATCCTCCGAGAGGACCTCCACAAGCTGGGAGAGTGTTCATGATGCAAAGAGAAGAAGCTGAAGCTGATGATACCGTCATCACTGGTACTTTCCTGTCCACTCTATACCCGGTTGTGTTCTTTTTGATTCTGGAGCTTCACATTCATTTATATCTACTGCATTTTCTAGAACTTTGAATGCAAAACCATGCCCTAAATTCTCTGCCATGTCAGTTTCCATCCCAAATGGTGAATCTATCTCATGTGATGTCATGTATAGAAACTGCCCTATCCTTATAGGAGGCTATGAGTTCCTAGTTGACCTAGTTCAATTTGAATTAACCGACTTTGATGTGATATTGGGAATGGATTGGTTATCCAAGTACCAAGCCGACATTAATTGCCTTAACCATGAGATAACCCTTAGAAGACCTGATGGGTGCAAGGTTTCTTATCGAAGAAGAAAAGCCAAACCCGTATTATCTCAACCTCAAAAGTATTCAAACTACTTGCGAAGGGTTGTTACGGATACCTTTGCAATGTAATAGACCTACAAAACCTGAAGCTCTTTGTCCGACATCCCTATAGTAAAAGAGTACCCTGACGTGTTTCCAGAAGACATACCCGGTATGCCTCCGCAAAGAGAAATAGACTTTAGCATCGACCTCATTCCGGGAGTTACCCCTATCTCGAAGGCACCATATAGAATGGCACCAGCTGAATTGCAAGAATTGAAGAAGCAACTAGATGAATTGCTCGAGAAAGGGTACATCCGACCCAGTGTTTCACCCTGGGGTGCACCAGTCTTGTTTGTAAAGAAGAAAGATGGAAGTATGAGGTTGTGCATCGATTATCGAGAGTTAAATAAGATTACCATAAAAAATAGATATCCCTTACCCGCATCGACGATCTTTTCGATCAGCTGCGAGGTGCAACCATTTTCTCCAAGATAGATTTGAGGTCTGGATATCATCAACTTCGCATTAAGCCAGAAGATATCTCAAAAACCGCCTTCAGAACTCGATACGGCCATTATGAATTCACGGTGATGCCCTTTGGGTTAACCAATGCCCCAGCCGTTTTCATGGACTTGATGAACCGAGTTTTCAAGCCCTACCTTGATAAATTCGTTGTTGTATTCATCGATGATATCTTGGTATTTTCAAGAAACTCAAGTGAGCACGAAGAACACTTGAGAAAGGTGTTGGAAATACTAAGAGAAAGAAAGTTGTATGCGAAGCTGAAGAAATGTGAGTTTTGGTTGAAAGAAGTTGCCTTTCTAGGGCACATCATTTCCGAGAATGGAGTCTCCGTTGATCCTCAGAAAATAAAAGCCATAATGGAGTGGCCTAGACCCACCAATGTCCCCGAAATTCGAAGTTTTATGGGTTTAGCTGGATACTACCGAAGATTCGTCCAAGACTTCTCAAAGATAGCTATGCCTATAACGCGATTGGTGAAGAAGTCGGTCAAGTTTGAATGGAGCGATGAATGTGAAGAAGCTTTTCAGGAGTTAAAGAAACGCCTTACCTCTGCCCCAATTCTAACCCTTCCTTCTGGTACAGATGGCTTTGTAGTGTATAGTGATGCCTCCAAGCATGGATTAGGATGCGTGCTGATGCAAAACGAGAAGGTTATAGCATATGCTTCTCGACAACTCAAACCGCATGAACAAAATTACCCAACCCATGATCTTGAACTAGCCGCTGTCGTATTTGCCCTGAAAATCTGGCGACACTATTTGTATGGTGTTCCGTGCAAAATCTTTACCGACCATAAAAGCCTCAAATACATCTTTACCCAAAAAGAGTTGAACTTAAGACAACGTAGGTGGCTAGAACTCCTAAAAGACTACGACCTTGACATTCAATATCATCCTGGAAAAGCAAATGTTGTAGCTGATGCCCTAAGTCGAAAAGCTCACCTAAACACAACCTGACCCTACCAAAAGCTATAAGATGACTTTGGAAAATGAAAGTAGAGATCATTCAGAGAAAAGAAGGTGCATACTTGAATGCATTGGAGTTGAGGCCAACATTGTTGGGAGACATAAAGGAGGCACAAGATGGAGACCCAGAGTTAGAGAAAATAAAGAATGATGTGAAACGAGGGAAGTCGCCAGGATTTGTGATCCAAGAGGATGGTACATTGAGATTTCAAGGAAGGTTATGTGTCCCCAATAAGGAGACATTAAAGAAGAGGATTTTAGAAGAAGCTCATAATAGTCCTTTCTCAATCCACCCGGAGGAAACAAGTTATACAAAGATTTGAAACAGACATTCTGGTGGAGCAACATGAAGCAAGAAGTCGCTGAATTTGTGGCAAGATGCTTGACTTGTCAAAAGGTCAAGATAGAGCACCAAAGACCTGCAGGGCTCCTACAACCTTTGAGTGTCCCTACTTGGAAGTGGGATTCGATCTCGATGGATTTCATAATGGGACTACCACCGTCAACTCGAGGCATGAACTCTATCTGGGTGATTGTGGATAGATTGACGAAATCCGCGCATTCTTAGCTATAAGAAATAATTGGAGCTTAGACAAGCTAGCTGAGTTGTATATGAACACATTGTCAGGCTACATGGAGTTCCGAGTTCAATCGTATCTGATCGAGACTCAAGATTCCAAGCAAATTTTGGAAAGAATTGCAAAAAGCTCTTGGCACTAGACTCGACTTCAGTACAGCCTTCCACCCAGCAACTGATGGTCAGACGGAACGGACGATCAGACCCTGGAAGATATGTTAAGAGCATGCATGTTAGATTTTCAAGGAAGTTGGGAGAAGTACTTGCCACTGGTAGAATTTTCTTACAATAACAGCTACCAAGCTAGCATCAAAATGGCCCCATATGAAGCACTCTATGGAAGAAGATGTAGAACACCCCTTTGTTGGAGTGATATTGACGAAGCTCGAATGATCGGACCCGACTTGATACAAGAAACGACAGAAAAAGTACGATTAATTCAGACCAGGATCAAGACTGCGCAAATCGACAAAGAGCTATGCAGACGCGAAGGAGACCACTAGAGTTCATAGTGGGTGATCATGTTTTTCTGAAAGTCTCACCTACTAAAGGTGTCATGCGATTTGGTCAATCTGGTAAGCTTAGTCCAAGTATATCGGCCCATATGAGATTCTCGAGCGAGTGAATGACGTGGCTTATCGACTGGCACTACCGACAGACCTAGATAAGGTGCATAATGTCTTCCATATATCGATGTTAAGAAAGTACATACCTGATCCAAGCCATGTGATTAGGCATGAGCCTTTACAACTGAGAAACGACTTGACTTACGAAGAAAAACCGATTGAAATCCTTGACCGTAGGAAAAGCAGCTCAGAAACAAAGTAATTCCCATGGTAAAAGTTTTATGGGCCAACCATTCGTCGACTGAAGCAACTTGGGAAGTTGAAGATCAAATAAAAGCGAAATACCCTATCTATTTGCTTAATTATTATGTATGTTTATCATGTCTGATCTGCATATGTTATTAAGTATGAATATGTTCAAGCATGAATAATGATTTTTGATATGAACTACATGACCTTATTTTACTTACTAAGTTTCGAGGACGAAACTTTTTCTAAGGGGTGAGGATGTAATATCCCGTATTAAGTAATATAATTGTCGGATTAATTATAAATTAAATCTTTCAAACTAACAAAAACAAGAATTATAGATATTAAAATATATAATAAGCTATTTTAAGTTTCCTTTATTTAATCTAACTTGTGGACAATAAAACAAGTATATACTTAAGTAAAAAAAAAATTACAAAAATGCCCCTATGAGTCTAACTCTAGCCCATCTTCTTCCTTCCTCCATTTTCTTTCTCTGGCAATTTTTTTTGAAGTGTTCACACATGAAATCAAACACTTCAATTCAATACTACAACGCTCATGTCAGAAATCTTCTTCATTAGTCAATAAAGCTTGCCACAATATCTCACAAAATCTGGAAGAAGCCTCAAAGTTTGAATTCTCAATCTTCCTCCATTAATGTAACTTGACCAAAGTTCATAAGCTTTGAATTATAAACTGAACAGCAAGGCAATGGCAACCTCCAACAAGCTCTATAAATACCGATTGATTCCCAAGTTTTGCCAACACAAAACAAAACCAAAAATCAGAAAGTTTAGATAATATTAGCCAAAAATATACCACAAAAAAAATACCACTGCTTCCTCCTCTGTTTTTGGGCGCGCTCCGACGCACCACCACCGAACCCCTGCGCCGCACCGCCACGACGACACCACCAATCCTCACCTGCGCCGCACCACCATTGAACCACCGCAACGACGCTACCCAGTCGCGCAGCCCAGCCACCCCTCTGTGTCACACTCGCACTCCCTTCCTTTCTCTCGCTACACCCACTCGCAGCACCTTTCTCTCTCCTCGACCCACCTGAACGAACCACCTTCGTCACTCCCGCGAACCACCGAGGCTCAGGTGCTGCGCGGTAGCCGTTTCAGGCGACAAGCTCTCTAACGTTCCTCCCTCTGTTCCCTGTTCCCACGTTATAGGTATGCTGTTTTTACTTCCTTTTATTTTTATATTTTGGGCCTAAGGTAACTCATTAGTATTTATCAATTACAATATTTGGACTCAAGCAATATACGAGTTATAACTTTACTGTTGCTATTTAGACTAATGAGATTGGAGGTATAACTTATAAGTTATAACTATCTATTATATTAAAAATAAGTATACTATTTTTTCTTCAAGAAATATGACTTAAAGTTGAGCAAATTTAATACTACCTCCGTTCTTTTTTAGTTGCAACGTTTGACAAATAACACTATTCATGTTCTCTTATTTGATCACATTTATTGATTTATATGTTAAACAAAATATAGTCATGTAGGGTCTTGTTTGATTCGTTTCGATGTAAGCTTTCATAATATCAAATTTTTATAATTTTTACTTACATACAATTAGAGATAAAACGATTTGAAATTGTACATTGGCAAGCGTGAAAGTCAAAACGTTGCAACTAAATAAAAACAGAGGTAGTACTAAGTAGTCCTACCCTATATTTTATTAAGTCAATATTATTAACCTCAATTTATTAATATTTACATATGACAAGTGTTAATTTTATAAAAGTTAATGACGATAATTAGTTAAGTAATAAGACGGTGTTTATAAAGTTTAATAGATAAGTGATTATATGTAGTCTCGCAATTAATATGGTTAACGAGCCAACTTTGTAACAATAGTAATAACAAATGAGGAAAGGTTATAATTTTAATCGTCTCGTTATCAATTATTGGTTAGATTAAGAGAAAAAAGGGATATTACAAGCCTCCCCCGACTATCAAAGTTACTAAGCAGGATTTGAGGTAACGTCTACTGCTAACACCCGCATTCCCTTTCTAAATATCTGTTTTATGTTGATATTTATAATGTTTATGTTAAATGTATGCTTTTATGGATTGCGGGATATGAAATACTTTTTAAACATGATATTTCATGACGTTACGTAATTATTATGACTTCGAAAGATTAAAAAATATGATTTCATGATGATTGTGAAGTATAATGTAAAAAAAAAAAAAAATGAAACATGATAAACAAAAGTGAAAGATGGTTCTTGGCAGTACGATGTTATGTTGGTCGTGCACGTACCGTTCTATTCTATGGCGGAAACGCCACCTTCTGGTTAGGGACAATTGTCCCTGGTGGCACCGCACTATGCATGGCTTTATGCCACCTTCTGGTTAGGGACGATGTCCCTGGTGGCTATTGCCCTATGATTATGATGATGATGATGATGATGGGAGACGTCCCTGTATGTTATACTCGCCAAGTTACCAATAAGATAATTATGATGATGATTATGATATGAAGATAATAATGAATTTATGTTTACATAAAATGTTTATGAAATGTTTTTACTCTATTCTCTCTCCTCCCTGTTTGCAACTAAAATGAATTGAAATGAATTTACGATGTTAGAGTAGTATGTTACTGGGCCTCGGCTCATGACGTTTTGCTTTTCTGTTTTAGGTAATGACGGGGATGACGGAATGGCGTAGCAGTGAGGAATAATTACTACTTAAATTATGCAGACTCTTATTAATATGTATTCTAAGCTTGAGAACATTAGTTTATGAACCTTAATTATGTTTCACCTAGTTATTTATGCATTTCTAAGTTAGTTATGAAGTTAATATTTATAAAGTTAGTTCTTTAACGAACTATGTTGCCTTGTATTTTCCTAAAGGAAAGTACGGCAGTAACGCACCGACTAAGTTAAGTCTTCCGCTGCTAAGTAAGAGCTAATTAATGAATTAACGATGCTTAGGAGTCGGGGCGTTACACAGCCACCAAAACCCCCTCCTCCATTCGAACCACTGTCGCACTCCCTTGCGGGCTTGCCCAACCACCTCTGTACCCCAATTCAAACCTCCCCACTCAATCGAACCCTCTCGCCGCCCCAAATCGAACCACCCCTACACCAATTCGAACCACCCCGATCCCAATTGAACGACCCCTACCCAGCCGAACCCTCTTGTCGCCCCAAATCAAACCACCCCCACACTAATTCGAACCACCCCCACCCCAGATTTCGAACTCAACTTCAACCACCACGGCACACCACCCTTGCCCCCTAAATCGTGATTGATGAAGGCGTTGATGATGATGAAGGTGTGGAAGGTATGATTGATGATGAAGGTGTTGATGATGATGAGTGATTTGTAGATGGTGATTGATGAAGGTGGTGATGAGGGTGGGGTCGTCGGGGTTCGAAGGGGTTGGGAGGTTTTGGTGGTGGCTTTGGGGGTCGGAGATGGGGTGGTCGGAGGTGGGGGGTTTCAGGGGTGGGGGTCGTCGGGCAGGTTGGGGGGACAGGGGTTGCGGTTTTTTTTTAAAAAAATTTCAAAATCAGGTTTTTGTAATTGTAAAATCAAATTTTTAATTAAAAAATAATTTTAAAATGCTGTAAGGTCAAAGAAAACAACAAAAATAGAATAGAGCACAACAAGAATCTGCACTTTTAGCGTCTGAATTTACCATCCGGCCCTATCAGATGCAAATTAGCGAGGTTTACCAAATAGAGGAAAGATAAAAATTGTCTACCAAATAGAATTTTAAAAAGTTGAGGGTCACCATATAGAATTTCCCATATAATTAATCCTATATAATTATAGTGGTGCCTTAATTAAAATTTTTAATTATAACATAATTAGTTAATAGTAATATGAATAATAAAGTAATAGATAATATTACAAATATAATCATAGTGGTACTTTAATTAAAATTTAAATTTATTGATCATTGACCATTTTTACCTTATTGGAACTTGTTGGACCTGATTGGAACTTATATTATTTTACCCGTTTGGAACTTATTGAACCTGATTGGAACTTATTGGACCTGATTGAAACTTATTGACCAGATTGAACATGATTAAAACTTATCTGAAATGAACAGATTGGACTCAAAACTCTTTTTTTAAGGTGAACAAACGCACCCTTACTTTGATATATGGCGTTAAAATGACTACGAAAATCTAGTGGAACGCAAAAAGTCCAGTTTAGTTATCATCTACATTTATTATGCTTGTTTGTTTTTCTTTAAAAATTACTCCCTCCGTCCCCATTAGACTTGTCGTTTCTCCATTTTCACGTTCACCAATGCACATTTTGTGTTATTTATCTTTAATTACTTATTAGTAAAAATTTGCTTTTCGTACTATATACAATGAGACGAATCAAATAAGACTACCATACGACTATACTTTTTCTTATATATTGAATTTTTTTTAGAAGATTTCCTTTACTTATGAATAGAGTACCAAAATTAAAAACGAGAAGTTTATTGTGGGACTGAAAGAATACATACAATTATATTTAAAAAAAGATTAGACAGATAATAACAATATAATAACAATAAAGGGCGGTTGCGTTCTTGCATATACTTCCTCCATTTCTTTTTACTTGCAACAGTTTGACTTTCACGTTTGCCAATGCATAATTTCAACCATCAATAAGTTTAATTACCGATAAATACAAATTATAAAAAGTATATATTCGGAAAATATACATTCAGACGTATCTAACAAGATTTCACATGAATATGTTTTTCCTTAACTATAAATCACTAAACATAAACTAAGTAGAGTTTGTGAATAGTGTAAAAGTCAAAACATTGCAAGTAAAAAGAAACGTAGGAAGTAATTAATAAAATTAAGAAAAACTCATTTAGGTGAGGTTTTTAAAGGGCAGGAATGAACTACTTCATTGACCACTTGAGGGTATAGAGGAGAAATATGGGTATTAAAACAAAAAATTAAAAAAAAATTAATTGTATAAAAACTAAAAGAGAAGGACAACTAAACAACAAGTGAAAAGTATAACATATATTCTATTCGTGTTATTTCAAGATCTTTTAAATCTTATTTTGGTCTAAATTTCATAAGATATGATTTAGTTTAAATCTTTTAAATTTGATATAACATTTTTAAAAATACCTATTACAACAAATCTTAAAGCTATATTATGATAATGGTTCATCTCTATAAACTAGCATGTAGTAATATCTCAAAAAAGGTTTTTTCATCAGGTACCCTCGCGTTTTCCAAAATTCACCAAGTACCCCTGTGGTTTTGAAAATGATCCGACGTGATCCTGTCGTCAACTTTCTGTTAAATATGACCTTAAAAAAATTTAATTAACCCTAACTTCTAACCCCCCACCCTCCTACCACCCCCTCCCCCACCCTCCCACCAGCAACCCCCTCCCACACCCCACCCCCAACCCTACCCGCCGCACAACCCCCCACCTCGTGCAGCCCCCGTCAAATTTCGCTCTTCTCCTCCCCTGCCGAATTTCCTTAACCATCTGGTTATGATCTTGTGATTATCGTGCAACGACGGGGGTTGCGTGGGAGGAGGGGAGCGAAATTCGACGGGGGTGGGGGAGGAGAGGAGAAATCGACTCGGGACTGCGAAGGGGATGGGGAGGGGGAGAGGGAGAGGGAGGAGTTGCGCGGCGGAGGTGGATAGGGAGGGGCTGCGCGACGGAGGTGAATATGGAGGGGGTTGCCTGGGTTCTGCCATGGAGGGGGAGGGGGATGCGTGGGTTATGGTGGTAAAGTGCGTGGGTTATGGTGGGTTATGCGAGGGGCTGCGTGGCGGAGATGGAGAGGGAGGGGGAGGGGGAGGGGGTTGCGTGGGTTCTGCCAGGGAGGGGGGCCCTGCGTGGCTGCTGTAGGGGAGGGGGCGCTGGTGGGGTTGGGGGTTGGGGGTTGGGGTTGGATTAGGGTTTAGGATTTTAGGGTTTAGGATTTTAGGGTTAATTAGAGTTAATTAGGATTAATTAGAATTAATTAAAGTTAATATGGATTAATATGAATGATTTGGACGGAAACCAAACAAAGTTGACGGAAATTTAACGGCAGGGATATTTCAGGAATTTTTACAAAACCTTAAGAGTACCTGGTGAATTTTGAAAAAACGCGAGGATACTTGGTGATTATTAAGAAATCTCAGGAATACCTGGTGAAAACACCGGAAAAAAAAAAAAAAACTTGGCAACCAAGAAAAAAAAAAGGAGGTAAGATTTACTTCACCAAACTGGGGAAAAAAATAAGAAAAAGGGGAAGTAAAAAAAAGATGGATTGGCTTCACTTCACTCATTCATCCAACCCAAAAGAGGGAACAATTATCTACTCTCTACTTGATTGTGACATGATTTTGACTTAATAAAAACCCCCCTCATCTTTAAAACCTCCCAAAACAAAAAAAAACAAATATCTCAACTCATAAAGGATAAATAACCGACGGTTAAAAGCCACGTGTTGTTCCCACGCAAATCGACAAACTGATTGGCTAATCCCTACCATATGCTACCCCACTTTCACTATAATCCACAAACCTAAATAATAATAATATTAAAATATCTCATCTTGTAATTATAATTCACCTTATCTGACAGCCCTGTTACCTTATCATGTCCCTTCTTTCCCTCCACCCCCGTTTTTTCTCTCCCCAAGTAATTTCCCTTTTTTTTAATTATAAATAATTAATTCCCCCCTCGTACGGTCTTCTTTCTCTCTCTATAGATTCCTTCAAAACCTCACCCTTCTATTTTCTCTCTCTTACATTTCATTTTCACTTCACCTTCTTCTTCCATCAGTTTTTTCTTTTCTCTCTATCTTTTTCTCTCTCCTCTTTAGCGACGACTTTTTTTTGTGCGATCGATTGAAAATGGCGAAGGAAGTTACTGGAGGTGAGTTTATGCTGTTTGGTGTTCGTGTAGTGGTTGATTCTATGAGAAAGAGTGTTTCTCTTAACAACTTATCTCAATATGAACATCGTCTTGATTCTTCTTCTTCTAACGACGTCGTTCCTACTGCTGCTGCTGGTTATGCTTCTGCCGATGATGCTGCTGTTGTTACTCATTCTTCCAATACTACCGCCGTTGTCAGCCGCGAACGCAAACGAGGTTGGAGAGAGAAAAATCATAAATCATAAATCGAAAATGAAAAATGAAATCATAGTTACTTTTTTTTGTTGTTGTTGTTGATTTGAATTTTGAATGATTAATTGTGATGTTTTTTTTAGGTGTTCCGTGGACGGAAGATGAACATAAGCTGTTTTTGCTTGGATTGCAAAAAGTAGGAAAAGGAGATTGGCGAGGAATTTCTAGAAACTTCGTTAAAACACGAACGCCAACTCAAGTTGCTAGTCATGCTCAGAAATATTATCTTCGAAGGAGTAATCTCAATCGTCGTCGTCGTAGATCTAGCCTTTTCGATATCACTACTGATTCGGTATAATCTCCAATCAATCATCTTCAAAATCAAAATTACTAGAAATCGATCGAAGTGTTATTAATTATTCAGATTTCTGATTTTTGTGTTGTTTTAAAAGGTTGCTGCAAGTCAATCGAATGATCAACAAATCGATAACAATGGAGTTTCTGAATCTTCACCTATACAACAAGTTTCACCTAATTCAGAGATCTCGAATATCAGATTTTCATCACCTACAGCTCCGATCTATCCTTCAACGACGTCGTACAATCATGAGACGAACCTTGTGAGAGTTTCTTCAACAAGTAGCAGTAACAGCACATTAATGGCGGATTTCGATCTGAATAAGAAGGAATCATCATCGTCATTATCACTCAACCTTTCTCTCTCTATGACGTCATCGGATCTCGCGAATTCGAGAAATATGGCGTTTAAGGTTATGCAAGGGTTCAACAATGGAGATTGCAGTATCAGTGTGGCTTGAAGGATTACTGAGATTTGATAATGGAGTAATTAAAATTAATTAAAAAAAGTAATAATAACCTGGAAATTAAAGAGGATGATTAATCAAATGTGGTTGAGAATTATTGCTAGTAGGTTTTTGAATGGATAAGTTTTATTATGATAAGTAATTATCATTATGCTAATTAAGGGAGGTAGTTCTAATTCTAATATTGAACCTGAACTTTTTAATTTTTTTTTTTTTGGTTCTTTTGTTATTTTGTTGTCGCTGGTTGTTATGTACAGACTGTAAAATGTAATGTTGCCTCTGGTTTCTTTATAATCTTTTGTATTGTGTTGTTTTTATTTTTGTTGGTTGGCATTTGGCAATGGATCAATGGATGAATCTTTTTTAAGGATAAATAAATACAGTATCTAATTAATTGGACTACTAGTGGATAAAAATTGTTAAGATCTGAGTTTCATAATGTTAATATAAGACTGTTTATCATTTTCATAATATATTGATAAAATATAGATGAAAATAGTAGAGTAGATTTAAAGATGTAGGATATTTTGAAAGAAATTATGAGATCTCTCAAGATCTGTGTAATATTTATCTATGATGTTTTTAATACTTGTAATCAAAAGCACCAGTTTTAGAGGATGATATATAACGTAAACAAAGGAATTCATAATAATCCAAACACTTATAATATGATGATTGAGGATTGGTCCGGTTATTAAGCGTATAAATTACTGTCATTTATGTTGTTCTCAATCTCAAGCTCTCAACCAACAGGCCAAGATATCCTTGGTAAACAAGCGAATATGGAGGTTCATATCGTGTAGAGTTATTTTAAAACTCTAGAGGATCTCTTAATCAATGACTTATATTTAACGAACTCTACCGTGTAGAGTTATTTTAAAACTCTAGAGGATCTCAACACGTTCATATCACATGTTATCCAAGAACGCATTTATCATATATTTAATCATTTATTACTATTTGATCATTTGAAGCACTCTTCATTATTCTAATTATATTGATTTAGATTCTTTAATGAAGTAATGAGAAAAATAGTAGCATTGGATATATTTATAATTAGTATACACCTAGCCTGGGTATATGAAACCATAAAAGTTGTTGCATAATTGTTGCCAAATTTTCTAATAGTAAACTAAATAATCTGATGCATCTTTTGGGAGATGCCCAAGGCCAAGGCATTGATTGATTGTCAAAGAGGATAAGAAATAATGTTGGCCTACTGCAAAATGCATTTATAGGGTCAATGGCTGTGAAATGCTATAGCCTAGGAATATAAGTAGTTGTAATTCTTGAACCACTCAATAAGCTGAGTTGCTCGATGGTAATTGGATTTCATATGAAGGAACGCCGAAACTTTTTTGAATAAATTGTTATTATAAACTCAAATTTCGAATGATATGTTCTCGTATTAACTTTGAAGTGGATATATTTATCAACCTATAACAAATTTCAAATAAACAATTTAATATAAAGAAAACATGTAATATATATGCTCTAATTAGTTATGATAATGGGTGAAAAAAAGAAAAGAAAGGAGAATAATAAATGTATAACCAAAATACTAGCAAATTAGTTTCAAAGTGTAATACTCCCTCCGTCCCATAATATAGTGCTTGTTTCTTTTTTATACGGTCTTCAAGACGTAATTTTGACCTTTAACATCTTCAATTCCGTATTAATAAAAAATATAAAAAGTTGATATTATGAAACTACACATTGAGACGAATATAACAAGATCCCACATGAATATGTTTTTTTATATATATAAATGAGAATATTGGGTCAAAGATTTTAAAGTTTGACCCATAAAAAATGAAATAGGCACTATATTATGGGATGGAGGGAGTATAAATATAAGTAATACTCTCAAATTGATGGGTGGAAAGAGAGAGGAGAGAGGGGAGAGGGGAGAGGAGAGAGGGGAGAGGGGAGAGGAAATAGGTAACTCAGGATCAATACGAAAATGATATCACAAACATAGTATTATTTAATTTATAAATAAAATTTGAGATTTATGGCAATATTTATTTCAGTTTTTCTTTTTTCTATTCTTTGCTTTTTCACAAAAATCTTTGGCACTCACAACTCACAAGTCAATTTTACGCCACTCTAGTTTATTCTTCTAGGTATCATTTAATTTTTTAACGAGACATCGTTTATCACACTTTTCTCCCAACTTTTGTACATTCTTACGTGTACCTTCTCTTAAAAAAAGCGTTTGTTTCACATTTTTTAGCCATTTCCAAATTTTCTTTTAATGTAATAGGAGCTTTTCTTGAACAAACAATAGGAGTCTCCCATAAAAGGTCTTCTTTGCCAGTTTATAAAGAAACTTTCTACATCGGCTTTCAACTTCTCTAACTAGCATTTTAGGAAGAACGAAAAGCCGAGCCAAGAATTTTGCGGTTTCGCCTACTAACTAGTACGCTCTTAATTTTCTAAGTATTTTGTGATATATATACAAATTTATTAAAATGCGTTCTTAAGCAAGTTTACACGCCACGTGACACTATCTCTTTAGTTGTTTCGTTCCATGTCATCAACATACATTAAAAAAAATTAGGAACATGTCTGTATAAGATTCGACCATGTGACCTCAAGTTAATCCAATAAAGTTCTAACCAAAGAAATATACAACATTGAATGCTACTCTTTTAACATAAAAATATTAATAGCCCGGGGCCTAATTACTAGTTATTATTCAAACTTCGCACTTGAATATCATGCATGGTTTATAAAAGAAATCAGGAAAGTATTAACTAATAAAAAAAAATTATTAAGGTCTATTCTGTTCAACTTATTTTAACTTATATAATCTTATAAGATAAGATAAGATGTTCTGTTAACTATGTTCTGTTAACTTATCTTCACTCATGTCAGAAAAAAAAAAGATAAGATCATATCATATCAGATTTTATAAGATCTTATAAGATAAAATAAGATAAGATAGACGAACTAATTTGAACAGGACAAACCCTAAGTAATGAATAAGTAAGTGATCTTGTAGTGTAGTATTTTTTTCTTTCAAATAAAATGACTACAATTTTGAAATGGGACTATTAAGCTAATTATCTATGATATAATCACATATGGTTTGATGTTATCAAATTCTTAGTTTTACTTATTAATTTAGCTTTCATAACTCTGAAGAAAATTTAAAAGAGTAAAGGTTAAGATAAGAAGAAAACCTAACTTTTTTTGTCAATCTGATTGCATGAAATATGTGCATGTTAGGTGACATTTTTAATACTTGAAGAAGTATATTTTCACACTTTTAATTTATTCGTAAAGTTGATTGCTGCAATATTTTAATTCGACTCCATTTAAGAACCTCTCCACGAAGTAATACTCTTATCATGGTATGCTAATAAGCGTCCGTTCTGCCGCAAAATAATTGTGTATCGTAATTGTTTTTTAAAAAAATCTTGTCGCGGATCAAGAAATTTTAAAAACTTGTCTTATTAGTCATATTTTTTATGTTCCCTTTTACAAGAAATTTTAAAATTGACATAAGAGTCAAATAAAAGTAAGACTTAAGACTAATAATACTTTCTTTATTCTATAATATTTTTTTTTTTGACGTTTAAATGGTGCATAGGGGAGGGAATGAATATAAAAGAGAAAGTCGACTCATACTTCTTAATTCCATTTTCCAAAATTGAAGCATCATTATCATTTTCACTATCTCTAATATATAATTTTAATCATCAATATTTTCTGTTCTGAAAGTTTGATATTCTCAAACTATATATTTAGAAGAATATTATAATATCTCAAATGACTCGTTTATCCTTTATTATGGTGAGAATTCATGGTAAAAGTTTGTATATATCGGCTTAAAAATACTAGATTTTAATTTTGGAACAAATAGATTATGTAACAGAAAAGGAAAACATCAATTTAGTCTTTCTGAGTATATTTAAAATTCGAATCTAGAGCGTGTTCGTCAACGGTAACTGTATTAGTAGCTTTTAGCTGTAAGAGTAGCTATTAGCAATTGCACTACTTATTAGTGGTTAGTGTGTAGGTGTTAGCTGTCCATGTAGCAGTGTAGATATTGATGTTCAGTAAGAAGCCCCGAAATACGAAGTTTTTTCACACAAAAGCGAAGCAGAGGGAGCGCCGCAATTCGATAAGGAAAATTCAGGATGATGCTGGAGTGATACACGAAGAGGAGGAGGATATTGCAGAAGTGTTTGTGCGCCATTTTCAAAACCTATTTTGTGCAAACTCTGATACAGAAATGGGACCGGTCCTTGACAAAGTTCAAAGATCACTCTCGGATGAAATGAGTAGAATGTTGGAAGAACCGTATAGGGGTGAAGAGATTACAGAAGCTTTGAAACAAATGCATCCTACAAAGGCTCCGGGGCCAGATGGCATGTGTGCGTTATTCTACCAACGATATTGGGGCACGGTTGACGATGATGTGGTAGCGACAGCTTTACACATTTTGAATGGCGAAGGTAACATTAGTTCTATTAATCAGACCTACATTGCCTTAATTCCTAAAAAGAAAGATTGTGAGTCCCCTGCTGATTATAGGCCAATAAGTTTGTGTAACATACTCTACAAAATCATCTCAAAAGTCCTAGCAAATCGGCTTAAACGAGTCCTTCCAAATGTTATTCATGAGTCTCAGAGTGGGTTTGTCCCGGGGCGTCTCATAACTGATAATATTCTTGTTGCATGTGAGTGTTTTCATTATTTGCGGAAAAAAAAGAAAGGAAGGGAGGGTTATATGGGGCTCAAATTGGATATGAGTAAAGCATATGATAGAGTGGAGTGGGTTTTTCTTGAAGAAATGATGCTAAAAATGGGTTTTCCGGAGAGTTATGTGAGCCTCCTTCTCAAATGTGTGAGATCCACCTCTTTTTCTATTTTGGTTAATGGGCAACCTACGAGACAATTCTTGGCATAAAAATCGGAAAAAAAAGTGAATGCAATTTCTCACTTATTTTTTGCAGATGACAGGAAGTGGAGAAAATTCTTGAGATTCTTGAGATTCTTTCAACCTATGAAGCTGCTTAAGGACAAAAATTGAATATGGAGAAATCGGAGGTGTCTTTTAGCCGAAACATTGAACAAGAAAAGAAAGATTTGCTTCAGATGAAGTTATCATTTAAGGCTGTAGAGGGGCACGAAAAATATCTTGGTTTACCAACTTTTGTTAGTGGATCTAAGAAACGTGTTTTCAGATATATTCAAGAACGTGTGTTGAAAAAGTTAAAAGGGTGGAAAGAAGGTTTTCTGTCTCATGCGGGAAGAGAAGTTCTCATTAAAGCTATAGCACAAGCGATACCGACGTATGCTATGCAATGTTTCCGAATTCCGGTGGAGATGCTTAAGGATATTGAAGGGATGTGTAGAAGGTTCTTTTGGGGACAAAAAAAAGATGAGAGGAAGGTAGCATGGGTAGGGTGGAGTAAGATGTACAAAGCGAAAAAAGAGGGCGGCCTTGGGATGAGAAATTTACAAATTTTTAATGAAGCTTTACTCACAAAACAAGCGTGGAGACTTGTTAAGTACCCTGACTCTTTGATGGCCAAAACACTAAAAAACAAATACTTCCCAAATACATCATTTATGGATGTGAAGCAAAGCCCGGTAGCGAGCTTTACTTGGAAATCAATCCTGTCAGCTCGTGGACTTCTCAAAAAGGGTCTGCGCAAGGTTGTGGGTCATGGCAATAGTGTAGAAATCTGGGGGGACCCTTGGGTTCCGGGTTTACCCAACTTCAGGCCGAGGAAAGAGTTGAGTCATGAGAATTCTGGGCTACGGACAGTATGTGATTTAATGATACAAAGGAGGTAGAATAGATCCTTACTGCAGCAGCATTTCCAGACGTGGGAAGTAGCTGCCATTATGAGGATCCCGGTGCCACAGACGCGAGGGGTGGATCAATGGGCTTGTCATCATTCAAAAAATGGTGAGTTCACGGTACGGAGCGCTTATCACCTTGCCTTGAACGACAGGTATGACACAGCTTCGTCATCCTCAGCTGTGACAGGTTCGATTTGGCGCAAACTATGGCATTCGAAAATTCCACAAAAGGTTAAAATGTTTGGGTGGCGCGCATTGCATAATGGACTTGCGGTTAAACATAATATGGTGGTGAGGGGTCTTGGAGATGATGGTAGATGTCCAATGTGTGGTGAGTTCGAGGAATCAATATTGCATATGTTGGTGTTGTGTGAGGAAGCCAAGTGGCGACTGTCTCCCCTGAGGTTGGAGGTGACTGAGGTGTGTGAGAGTTCTTTTAAGGCATGGTGTGAAGCTAGAGTAGGGTCGTCGAAAGATGAGTCATGGTGGGCTTTGTTCTGGAATGTGTTATGGAGTATTTGGCTGTGCCGGAATCATTGGGTGTTTAATCAAAAGCGTACTGAGGTGCAGGAAGTGGTTGAGAGGGCTTTTCGAGCCTCGCTGGAGTATAGGGACGCTCAGGATCGTTTGAGCGTGGGTGAGAGGCTAGGAAAAGGTCTTAAGGCATGGCAAAGGCCTTCCGATGAGACTCTCAAAGTGAATGTGGATGCGGTAGTTTTTGATACGGGTCAGGTTGGGTATGGAGGCGTAGTAAGGGATGCGTCGGGAGAGGTGATGGTGGCTTGCTGTGGGCAGGTGGACGGAGGATATGAGGCGGATGTTGCGGAGGCTCTAGCTGCGAGTTTAGTCCTCAATGTTGTGTGGGAGGCGGGCATTAGGCACATCATAATGGAGAGTGTTTGTCTTAAACTCATAGCCCATTTGAAGAGCGCAAAAGTGGAAACAACCAGCTTTGGGGACCTTGTCTTTGATATTTTAGGCTTAGCTTCTCGTTTTAGTAGTATTTCCTTCTCGCATGTAGGTAGGGATGGGAACAAGGTTGCACACAACCTTGCCCAGCTGAGTCGTTCTTTCATGGAAACAAGAGTATGGATAGCAAAGGTACCTAGGGAGGTTCAAACTTTTGTAGTTTCGGATTTGTGTTTGGTTGAATGAAAATTGGTATGTTTCCTGTCAAAAAAAAAAAAAAAGAAGCTGTAAAAATAGTTGTTTATATAACTAGTCAAAAACTCAAATGAAACTTTGATATATAATTAATACACAACTAAACGCTACCCCAAAAGCTACTAATTGTAGCTTTTAACAAACAGTACTAAAATACTACTTATACCAGTAAAATTAAAGTTACTTGTACCACTACCTAACCAAACACTACCATTTTTATTAATCAGTGCATTGACTGAGTCAAAATACTATAAGTTCGATAAGGTGCATTTCAAGTAGGGCTGACAAAAGTTGACCCAACTCGACAATCCGATCCGAACCTAACCCGAAATAAGCGGGTTAGGGCTTGAATTCTGACCCATTTAAGTAAATGGGCACTATTAACCAGTTTAATTAAACGAATTAGGTTAAACTTGACATTTACGAACTAAAAATGACCTCTTTGACTCGATTAACTTAAACATATAAAAAATTCTCAAAAAAATATATTGATAAATTTAAAATTTAGGTAAAATATAGTATAATATCTCTAAAATATGCCATAATTATTCCAAGAAACTGTAAACATGCATACATTTAGTAGTGAGCTTGCTCATTTTGTTTTTTTAAGAAAATAATTATTTTTTAATATAATGTATTAAATGGGTTATATAGGTATCCCGTTTATTAAATGAGTCGGAGATTGAGCTTTTTAACTTGTTTATTAAACGGATTAGGTTTGAATTGAGGAATTTTTAACTCATTTATTATCAACTCAAATACGAACACAATATAATTGCTAACCTAATTTGAAGTCACCACTTAAAAGTTAAAACTATCATGAGAGTTAGATCACAATAAGTTGAGGTCAATTCTACAAGTCGGGTCAGTCTATTCCTCGACATTGTACATAGGGTTGGTGAGTTGGTGCGACTTCTTAACCTAGCTTTCCTCGAACATATTTAATAGTTACAATAGGCTAATAAAGCCAATTACTTTAGTAAACCCAATAAGATTAAAAGAAAGTGGATCAAATAGTTTGAAACTTTTAGTGAACGTGTCAAATAGTAGCCGCAAAGTCCATATCCCAAGTAGTAAAGTCACGTGTTAAATGGAATACCTTAAAACTCATCTCCCAATATTGCGCAGGACAAAAAGCCTCAAGTTTAGCTTTCACCATCTTCTAGAACTCTAGGAGAAGTAGCAAAGTAAAAAACTTGCAATTGTCTTTTCATGAAGAGAATATTTTTTTCTTTTCTAATTCGTATTTTTGGGGTTTGGTGATTAGGGATTTTGGGTGATTCATAATTAAGTCACCCATCTTGGCCATCTACTATCACTATATGGGATAATTTAATCTAGTTTTCTCTTTTCTATCACATTTTCTTTTAATATCAAGAGATTCAAATCATACTTTTTACAATTTCTAATGTAATATATATGATCCTTGATATTATTAAATAGAGAAGGTATTGGGTCAGATGCGTCCGATCATAATATTTGGTCGGACGACTTTAAGTTGGTTTCAAATTTTTTCAGTTGGTTTCAATTTTTTTTCAATTGGTTTCAATTTTTGTTCAGAAGACCAAATGAAAGAAAAACAACACAAGCTGAAAGAATTTACACACCAACTGAAAGAACACAAAAGACCAAATGAAAGAAAAACAACACAAGCTGAAAGAATTTACACACCAACTGAAAGAACACAGAAGACCAAATGAAAGAAAAACAACACAAATTGAAAGAATTTACACACCAACTGAAAGAACACAGAAGACCAAATGAAAGAAAAACAACAGAAACTGAAAGAATTTACACACCAACTGAAAGAACACAGAAGACCAAATGAAAGAAAAATCATATCACAGGACTTCTTCTTCTGATTACTCATTCTCTCTCTCTCCTCCTTCCAAAAATTGCAAAAAAAACACACCAATTTCATACGTTTAATAATTGCTTTCTTTTTGCCCTTTGGTCATTGATGGTACCTGGAACACAGTGCATTATGGTTCCTGAAAAATCATATCAGTTAATGGCAGATTGACGATTTGACTCGTCCGATTCTTGACTCGTTGAGGAAGATGATGACGTGGCGACAATGTGAGTGGAGGAAGAAGAGGTGGTGATTGAAGAAGAAGATGAAGAGTCATCGTGGTGAAGTCCTTGCATCTTCTTCGTCTTCTTCCTTGCGCTTGCTCAGCCGTCCGACGGAAAGTATTGGGTCAGACGGTCTGACCCAATACTTTCACTATTACATATACTTTTGTAAAAGATATATATAGATAGCAATCGAAAAAATGCCTTGAGGCGAATTTAATAAATCTAACGCGATTATATTTTAACATATAGATGATCTGATGTGATCCAAATTTAATTTTAATTTTGAATTCGAATAAAGATGAATCAAATATAAGTTTGAAATTCTTAATCTTATCCAATCCGTTTCATTTTCAATCTACAATAGGAAAATTAGTGCAGATGAAAGATGATAGGAAATACTATCTATTATTTTGTTTTATCAATCAAATATCGTGGAACATAGCCTAAGTCGAACAACTAATTACCTTTCCATAAAGTTGATCCGAACCGCCTAATTACTCCAAGTTGCGTCATCACTAATAGAAGTACGAGCTAATAGTCAAGGGTCATAAAAAGCCCTCTCCGAAGTGAAATACTCCATCCGTCCCATAATATAGTACTTGTTTCTTTTTTACACGGTCTCAAAGACGTTACTTTGACATTTAATATCTTCAATTCCGTATTAATAAAATATACAAAAAGTTGATATTATGAAACTACACATTGGGACGAATCTAACAAGATCTCATATGAATATTTTTTTTTAATATATAGATGAGAATATTCGGTCAAAGATTTTAAAGTTTGACCCACCAAAAATGAAGTAGGCACTATATTATGAGACGGAGGAAGTAATATATACCGCCTCACCTTTTTGTCTCCTTAGACCCTAGAGGCCTAAATACCACCTAATCATATGGAGCATTCAAAATTATTATCTTTTGGTACACTACTTATCCTTATTATCAAGTGTGAGGTTTTAGTGTATTGTAGCTTTTGGTACACTGTCTACCTCTGGTATCAGCAACCAAAAATAATATAGAGTTAATTATGGTTGAGACTTGAGAGTCGAAACATAGATATCTATTCTTGTCAAATGAAAAATACTTGTTTCAGGGTGGGAAACACATTTCGGATACACTGTTACAAATACTATCTCATTGATATACTTCTATAATTGTAGAGGATGGCCTCTTCCTTGGGCTCTGATTTCCAATATATTTACAAATTTCAATCACACACTTGATCATGGTGTGACTGAGGAAAAATCATAATCAGCTAATAACACAAGAAAAATCAACTGAAACCAGCATTTATAAATCCTAACAGAAGTATATGTGTGAATCACAAGGGTTTTGCATATATCAGAAACGTGAGGCGCCATGTAGAATAAAGACTGAACCAGAAAGTAGCAACACCTAGCTTGTAGATGAATCTGAATATCGAAATTATTCTAAAATTAGCATGCAGAAGAAGCAACTTTTGAGTACAAATGACAAACCAAAAATATTGTGCTTTAGATGCTTATGCTCTATTTATCGGACTTATTCTCAGTTACGTTCAGCTTAGTTTAGGTCAATTCATTTCGGGTTAAGTTATTCTCTCAACCCAAAAGAATTGAGCCTTAATTGAAAACTTGTAAAATCTAACATGAATGTTCTAAGTTGGCCATTTCCACACAAATGGCCGCTAAAAGTTTTCCATTACAAGCTAAACATCAACATCTACCCAAGTCTCTAAAAGAGTTTATGCCTTGGGCAATTACAGATTCTTACCAATTACTCCTACTTTACAGTAGTGTTATGCTGACAACCATATGTAACTTTACAGCACCAATAAACATAGAGCTCAAGAGGAGCCATATATCAATGTCTAATTATCCTCGAACAGTACCTTTCTCGTTTCATTCGTTTGGTTTGAAAGGGTGGAAAATAGTATTTCCTAAGGTGAAAATTGTTTTCGTAAGGATGGAAAATATTTCTTTTTAAAGAAAGGAATGCCCACATTTTCTTCACTATTCCTTACCTTCTCATTACAATTTTCCATTCCTCCAAAGAAAGGAAATCAACTTTACAATTGTATTTGTACTGGAAATTGTATTTCATGAGAATGTTCTGTCAAACCAAACAATGAACTAGTCCACTACAAGTTGAACAAGACGGAATTACCTTAAAGACAGAAATAAACGGCACGGAAATGTGCACAATAATAGTGTGAGGATCAGAGATGAGCTTAGTTTAAAGACTGCTGATCACTGGGTGAAGATGACAGCAAACGCACTAGAGCTAAAACCAAGAGCATTCTCCAAATCAACTCTTCGACGTTTGCCTATGTGCAGCCGTTAGTGACAATCACAGGTTCCAAATTAGCCACCCTGCACGGTATAGAAGCTCGATTTCTTCCTGCAGGACATGTCAAACAAGAAAAACGGCATGGATAGGATACAAGAAGCTAATAACATCTAGCATCAATAAGTGTAGCAAAAGAATCAAAAAGATTATATCACTCTTGCTCTCCTATCCAACTGCACTATATATATTTAGCAGCAACACCAATTAATTAAAGACTCTTTTAACTTTTGTCACACTATATATCTAGAATACCAATAAGCTCAAACCCATTTCTTTCACACAGAATGATACTGAAGATGGAACTAAAATGAAACTTGTTCATTTGTAAACATGAACACCAGAAGCCAGACAGGATTGAATTGTATGCTATTTTCAAAAAGTTCCTGAAATGATCAGAAAACAAGTCTCTACATACATCAAATTCAACTAATTTTATCACCATTAATCAGAGCAAACCATGCCTCAAAACAATAACTTGACAACTTCACAACAAGCAAGCTACAAAATCCACTCAATACAACTACACAAGAATTCCACTCTTGTCCATTCCCACCCAACCACACTGTATATATTCAGCAACAACACCAATTCGTCCGAAGACTCAATCTTCCTATGAGCTTTAATAAGAATTGTGTGATTGTTACCACATAACCCGAGATCAAATTTCATCTGCATCACGGGTTGTTGCTTTCTATACACCCAAAAAGCAACATGACATTTTATTTCATTTTCCTGAATCTTTTCCTACCTTGTAATCTTACACATTGTTATTAGAATTTTTGCCCACGAGAGCAGAAATTACTAATTCATCATTTCCCACATCTTAAACACATACAACAATAAGTAAAAAAAAAAAGACCCCATTTATATTACACAGAATTACAAAAAATTAAGCTATTTCACATGCAAATTAAGTTCCAGAAAGACATTATTATAAAGCAACAATCTTTATCTTTCTATATAAACTGTAAGCAACAAAACAAAAATGAAATATTCTCTTAAATAATCTAATTCCTCAAAATAGCACCAAAATTTAGTTCCATAGAAGATGAAAATACAAAATTCAACCACAATCAGTTGACATATAGAAATTGAGAGTATGAAATTACAGTATAGCAAAATTCTTCAAGCAACGGTGATTGGTTGTTGTTTAGGAGGCTGAAGATTGTTATTCTTTTTGTTGTCAACAAAATCTTCAAGATTATAAATAACAGTAATATAAAGAGAACAACTTGGGCAACGCGCAATTTCTTCACCAAGACGAAGATCATCCTTTGAGATTTGAAAAAGATCGCCGCATGGACAAGGGTAAGTGTAAGATTGGAGCTCGTCGTTCCATTCCATGTCTTCTATCTCTACGTCGTCGTATGACATCTTCTCTCTCCTCCGCTTTTTCTCTCTCCACACAACTGGAATTACTGTGCTTGAATTTCAAGTTTTGAATTCTCTGTTGATGTTTGTTCCCCTAAATTGATTGATTGAATTTGGGTAGAGTTGGAGGGTTTTCAGAATTAGGGTTCTTGAAGGGGTGGTATTGGGGGTTTTGGGAATAAAGTTTACCAGTTCAATAAGTCGGCTCCAAGCAAATTATTCGGTTATGCCCTATGTTTTTTTGGCAAAGCCTTTTTACTTTCTTGTGCTGCTACGAGGTACCAAAAACTAATAAGGTCCGGTTCTTTTTAAATGAGAAAAATAAATTGGATTGAATTAAAATGAACTAAAATTAATTGTACCTAGAGAAATTGAATTGTTTAAAGCAATGTTATCGGGATCGAGATCTTATGTTAGATAGTAAAGGTTGATATGATCGGATCATAGGATCGTAAGATCCTACAATTTCGTAAAATAGAAATAATTATACTAGAATATGATCAGAAACTCATGTTAAAATTTACACAAATTAATATTGACTTATTTTTCAAAGTTAATTTTATTGAAGTTTTAAAATTTTAGTATACTCTCTTCTTTACATATTAATCGATACGACCTACAAAGAGTTTTAGAAGTTTTATTTGACTTCTTATTAAGTTATTTTACTGTTGGTAATTAATAGTGGAATGTTATTTTATTGTATTTAGTATATTGTGCGGCCTTAACTATTTGGAAGGATGAGTGTGGAAAAGTATTTATTCATTATTGTTTGGATATCCCCTGAAGAAAGATAAGTATTATAAAATAGATAAAACCTGAAAATCATGTAGGAGCCCAATGCTTGAAGCTCCCACCTCCCAACCTCATGGTTGAGAGTTCGACTCTATCTGAGCCTACTTGGACAATTTAATTACCAAATAAAAAAAAAGTTGTCATTTTACGAATGTATCAATTATATAGGACAACAAAATTAAAAGGGTATCGATTAATATGGAAATTGTCATTTTCTGTTTCCAATTCAGAAGCTTGTCATTTTTTTTTTTCCTGGTCTTCGGAAAATGGAAAGGTGTTCAGAATCTCTTATACAAGATACAACGAAGATAAGCGATCAAGATGTGATCATGTGAAGATATAATATTAATACCATAACAGTTTGAGAACGTGTTTAACTGGTAATTCTCTTTCTTTTCTGCTTTAGATGAAGATTTTCACATAAAGAAGCAGAAATCAATTGACTTGGAGAGTTAAGCTCAATATAGCAAAGGCAGGCTACAAGCTTCACAAACTCGATATCTATCATGAAAAATGACAATTCTTTTCACCACCTTTTTCAAGCATCAAATGTAGATCACTAATTTCAGATATTATATACTCCTACAACATAACCGTGTATAATATCGAGTCTCTGTTGCCTGTTGGAACCGGCTTGTGTTTGTCGAGCCACTTCCCTCTGTAGAGTATGTTGCAAGGGAATCATGATCATCCCCATTCAGAGCCATGTCATTCAGATGAAAGCCATGGGTTGGGAGCAACATATGTATAACCATGGAAATGTTCATTGCCAGTAGGTGTAGACGCTGGTGAGTCGTTTGCTGGCATTGTCGTCCAGCACTTGTCAAAGTTAGCAGTGCATTCTTTCCCACTTACATCTGGCTTAAATTTGGGCTGCAGTTCTCTTGCTTCTAATTTCTTCCAGTTAATAGGGCGGAACCATTTGTGGCTCTTGATTTCATTCGCACCTGTGGGTCCACTACCGAGCCGCTTTGATGGATCCTTTTGCAGCAACTGCAATAATTGGCACATAGAAATAAAAGGTGAAACTTCAGGGTAGACTTATTCAACAACCAGGCCCAATGCAGGGCGTGTGGGGCGGTTCAGCGTTAATTGGACCGGGAAAATCAGTGTAGAAAGTGGCATTTGGATGGGAAGGTATACTTACCCCTTTGAGCAAAGAATGAGCTTCAGTGGTTACCATTGGTGGAAGCTTCACTTTTTCATTGATAATTTTCTGCTGGAGCTTCTGTCTATTGGGATGTGTGAACGGTGGCTGCGGAAACAGAAAAAAGAACAAGACATTTACATGCTTTTGACGAAGGAGGAGCTTAAAAGAGAGGGCAAGGGGCTCAGTCATTACCATTTACCACATAGTAATGGATCAACATCTAAAAGAGAGCAATGGTGTAGTACTAAAAGGTCTTTTTTAGAACCATATGTTTCCAGGCTAATAAATAATGATGTATCTCATATTGAGTTCGAGAATCTTGATAGAATTACAATATCATGTTGCAATTTAATTGTTATACTGCATTGCAACTACAGAACCAGGTAACCAGATACCCTATGATATCTGTTCTGGTAAATGAGACCAGTGATCCAGTGAATTATAAACACCATGCCTTATTGTTAACAGTAAGCTAGCATCTGCAAATGCTTTCAAATATATATAGATTATTGAATTGCCTCCCGCCACTTTCAAGAAAGGGGAGGGGAAAAAGAGGAAATATAAGTTCTCATAAATCAATATAAAGGGTCTGTTTAATTAACTTATTTATCTCATCTGATCTTACTTTATCTTATCTTATCTTATTTTTTTCTGAAATGAGTGAAGATAAGTTGAACAGAACATCTTATCTTATAAGATCTTAAATAAATTAAATAAGTTGAACAGAACAGGGCCAAAGTAGGAAACTCAGACTTCAGAATGTGGATGCTAGGAAGCTATAGTCTACCTGTCCAGTTAGCATTTCATATAACAGGATCCCAATACTCCACCAATCAGCATTCTTGTCATGACCTTTAGCTTGTATAATTTCTGGAGCCATGTATTCCATGGTTCCACACAAAGAATTTGTTCTACTTGATTCATCAATTTCTTTCGCAAGTCCAAAATCAGTTAATACAATCTGTAGTAAGCAAAAAAGCACAAAGCATTAAGGAATGACCCAAGTACTCGAATGGCATGCATGAACTCTAACAGGCAGTATCCTATATAAGACTGAAGTGTAAAGCATATTTCTTACATGGCCATCAGCCTTCATAAGAATATTTTCAGGTTTAAGATCACGATGCACAATCCCGTTCTTGTGAAGATGAGATACAGCAGATACTATTTCAGCAGTGTAAAGTCTTGCCTGATCCTCACTACCCGAACACATATGCCAAAACTAGTATTAAGTCAATTGAACATGCAGTTGGGTTATTGCAGCTACAGAATATGACATACCTGAACATCCGTTGTCTGTACAAATGAAAGAACAGATGTCCTCCGTTTATAAAATCCAAAATTAGATAAAGCTTAGACTTGGTCTGCAACAGAAAAAAAAAGAGGGGGTAAATAACAAAGAGCACGGCACAAAAGATTAAACCTAATTTACTATATGGAATTTCATCAAACTAATCTTTTTTTGGTCCATCAACAATATGTTTATGATAATATAAACATAATATACAAACTACTTAGGCGCAAGTTTCAGAAACTAGAGCACTTAGAAAATCCTTTTAAATTTCAATGATTTATCTTTACTCCCCCCCTTTTTTTTAAAGGGAGAGAGGATTATAAAAATGATACATGTTCAACACGTGGGAATTTTATTGATTGAGCTTTGTGATATTCCCAGTGAAGCTTGAGAAAATTCCAGCCTTGACTATTGGCAGCAAGAACCACACTTATATAAATTGCCAGAGCAACAAGTGTGCTACAATGTGAGCATGTAGCTAGGACGGTTGATACAAGTGAACGATCATCTAGAGGCAAGGATGAAGTTCCAGGCCTCTTATGACTAGAAGGCTAGCAGAGAATCTTCATGACATCATAGTTGAGGTATGCGAACATATTCACATAAATTCTACAAGAAAAAAAGGAAACAAGTTTTGTACTCAAACAACTACTTCCTCCGTATCAAATTAAATGCAACACTTTCTAAAAATGGATGTTTCAAATTAAATGCAACACTTTCCTTCTTTCTATTTTTGGTAAATATTTAGAGTGTGAAATTACACATAAACCCTTACTAAAACTAATTAATCCCCCCTTAACCTAACCTAACCAACATTAATCTACCAAAACTTCACCCCCTCTCTCTCCAATACCCACCTTGACCAACATTGACCACCGCCATTCCACCAAACCACCACCTACTCTCACTAGCACCACCCTACCACCACCTTGTTTCACCGGCACCACCTCACACAACCATCAGCCAACCACCACCAACCCATTGCAACAACCACAAAACCACAAAACACGACCACCACCACCAACCCATTCCATCGTGACCACCAAACCACCACACACGACCACCGGCCAACCACAAAACCATAAACCACGAACCACCCATCCACCACAAACCACCATCAAGCCACGAACTCAAACCCTAACCACCATAGAATCAGCCACCCACACACAAAAAATCATCCCACCTACTTTGGGTGGTGGTGGACATAGCAGGAAGGGGCGCGATGGTGGGGTTAGAGGTCCGAAATCAAAGGGGGAGGGTGTTAGAGGTCCGAAATCGAAGGGGGGGGGGGTGGGGGCGCGAGGGTGGGGGGAATGCAGGGGTTGGGGAGGGTGGGGGATTGCTGGGTAGGCAGGGGTGGGGGAGGGAGGTTGTCGTGGTTGCTGGTAGTACCTCGGTGGTGGTGGCGGCGGCAGGGCCTCGGTGGTGGTGGTAGTCTTTGTGGTGGTGGTGGCAGTGCCTCGGTGCCTCGGTGGTGGTGGTAGTCTTTGTGGTGGTGGTGGCAGTGCCTCGGTGGTAATCTGGCTCCCCATTCAACTCCTTTTTTAGTTTGTTGGCCCCACTTTCTCTCTCCTTATTAACATACCCACATATTATTACTTTTTGTTAATCCCACCTTAAGAAATTTTGCCTAGGAGTCCATGTCATCCCGATTGTTTTATTTAATTTGATACGGAGGAAGTATATATAATAACCCTACGGGTTGTATTGACATTTGATTTCAAACATGTCCTTTCTCCCCTTCCTCTTCCCCTTCTCCCCTCCCCGCATGACCATCCGCCTTCAAGAAATCAACATTATCTTACCAACAAATGAACATCATTATGTGTCCAGCTTCATATACTCCCAGTGTTGTGTCTTAAGTGATGTGGTAGAAGTAGAACGGCAAATGAAAGGCCCAGTAACTATAATATCCTAACAAGTTGGTCACCCGTGCCCTCCAAATCACAATATTAAAAGATCTCCAGACATCAAAATATCGCATTAATCACTATGCCTGAAATTCGACTTCCTAATTCAATGGTAACATTATGGAAAAGATTTTTCACGCCGGTCCTCTCAAAGATCACATCCTAAAGTTAGCATAGCAATATTGAGACTCTTTAACATGATCAACGATCCACCAATAGTCATCCAAAACAAACAAGGAGCAATATTCCTTCACGCCGAACAGAGAACTGAATCACAGTTCAACTCCCAACTCAGTGGCAGTGTTACTACAAACACAAATTAAAACACTGCAAAAACACAATCTCATGGTGTGACATGGTGCAATCTCAAAACTCAATACCGGCTTCCTAAAAAGCTATAACATGATTATAACACAATTCCAGAGTTTGAAAGAAAGAAGCACAGTTCACCAGTAACTGAGCCCAGATTAAGTGACAACTTGTCACCTACTAAAGAACAATAATTAACTACTAATTGAGCCCTAAAAAAATTGTCACCTTTTCACTTCAAATTACACTATAACAGTCAACAGACAACCAGTACTAACTTTCAAAATCATTAAGCTCAAATGAACAACTTTATTATGGAAAACCCAATCAAAATCAAACCTTCCCTGAAAAAGAAAAAAACAAACATAAATCTTTACCTGAAAAGAGTACCTAAGTTGAACAATAAAAGGGTGAACAACTTTGGTAAGAATATCTCTTTCAGCCTTCATATAATCAACATGATTCTTCTTAATAATATTATCTTTTCTCATAACTTTCATAGCAAAAATACCATCACCCTCATCATAATCATCACCAATCTCACAATCCTCACCTTTTTTCCTTACTTGAAACACCTTCCCAAAAGCCCCTTTTCCTATCACTCTCAAAATCTCAAAATCCTCTGGACCCACCTTAGAAACTACCTCATCTTCTCTCTCCTCCTCTATGCACACCAAATGTTCGACAAAAGTCCCATCTTTATTTTCATCCTCAATTTTCACCTCAATTTCATCATCATCATCAGTGATATTAGAGATGATTTCTTCAGGAGTTTGATGAAATGGGTGTGAAGTAGGGATACTGTAACGAGGTGAGGGACCCAGAAAAGAGTGAGAACGATTGTGAATCACTTGTGGGTCCCCTAAATAAGGAGATTGGGAACAAGAAGGTGATTGTGAAGGACCAAAAACATCGGAGAAATCGAAATCTTCAGTGGGAGGAGGAGAAGAAGATGAGGATTTTGAAGGTGGGATTGTGAGAGTTAATTTGGAAGCTAGGATTTTGTGGAGGGAATTGGTGTGCTGTGATGTGGACACCATTTTTTTTAGTTTTTGGTGAGCTAGAAAAATGAAACAAGTGAGTGATTTCTGGCAAAGATGATGTAGTATTGGTAATTGGTATTGCTTAAAGTGTTCGTTGGTTTAGTGAAGCCAGCCAAGAATAGAATTTGGCTGGCAGGAAGGATCGCGGGTTACATCTTAGAGGAGAGAGAGAGAAAGAGGAGGGAAAAAGCAACAAATTGCATTCACAACTGGGTGCATTGCACTAGGAAGAGAATATACCAATCATAAATACTCCGCCAAACATCATCAATATTCAACTGGTTTGCTAACTGAGCCACTTTTGTGATAAAAAGGCGAAATATTTAATTTGTAGATATCTAAATGCGAAATAGAGAAATTATTGCGCCTCACTTCATCTAGAATGACGAAAGTACCTATGTACTCAGATTTCGTAAGTTAGATAATTAGTAATAGTTAAATGCCTAATCTTTTCTCTTTTGTATCCATGTAATATGTAAATTATCATTACGAAATTTGATAAAAGTAGTAATAAATGGATAATAAATTGTAAAGGAGCTAATGGGTGTGTTTGATGGTGATGGCTAAGACTCGTGGAGACTGGAGGGTATCAGTGGGTATTATTTTACCTTTTTGAGATGTTACTTTCAACCATAATTTTACTTTGTCCTAATTTAGGATATTATGATCCTATTTTTATTGGACTGAGTTAATAAAAATTAATTTCAATTCAATTTATTTCTCACAATTTTAATTTAATTCAAACAATTAAGTTCAGTTTAATCCAAAAAAATAGGACCTACTGTTGGCATAGCTCGATTTATTGGATTTGGGCACAAAAAAAGCTCGAGTTTGGCCCCATCCAACCCGACACCTCGTCTCAAAATGGACCACGAAGCTCAACTCGACTAAACCAATAACCACCTCTAGCTTGTAGTGATCTTTAAATTATTTCAGACAACAAGATTTATTAACAGACATGCTTGCAACATTTATTAGTGTGGTAGTTTATTATCTGATAAATGGATAGAAAAGTTAAACGGAAGACCTTACCTTCTCGACATAGCTATCCTCCATTAATGCATTGCATATAAGACCCATGCAAACACAAAAAAATGAAGGATGTTTTTAGAGATACTAAAGCCGAAAGGCAATTGGGTGGTGGTCTTTTTGGGAGCAAAGATATGCTATGGAACCCCTATAGCGGAACTCATGAGCTCCAAGAAGGCATTGAGATTGCTATTGAGCGAGATATGCATAATAACTTTACTACAATTTCAGATTGCAAAGCAGTGATGGAACTCATCGACTACCCGTCCAACTCGTCTAATGTTCATTCTAATCAAATATATCGGAAAAATCCGATCCGATCCTTTTTTTTTTCCAATATCCGAAATAATTAAATCCGGTATCCTACATACACACACCGATCCTTATTTTTCAAATATCCGATCCGAAAAATCCAAACTTTTTCTTTTCCAATATCCAATCCGAAAAATCCAAAGTCTAAAAAATTAAATCAGGTATCCTACACACACACAAGCACTAAAGATTGACAACCAATAACCCAAACCACGCTGAACTTTGCATTGGCACTTCTTATCGTAATACTGTAATAGATACAACAAAACCTTCATTTCACCCTCTCCCAATCCCTCCCCCACCCACCCCCCATAAGCCACAACCTCTAAAAAAATTGTGGAATTTACATGAATCAATTAAAAAATATATATAAATACACAGTGGAGCGAATAAAGCTGCTCTACAAGGGCCTTCTGAAAACAGCCCTTTCAATTTGTGTATTCTCTATCAGCAAAAGCTGTGCAGTTGTCCTTTATTGAACATGTACTATACTCTCTGAACCATATTCAATTCTAGGGGTTTCAAAGCATCCTGAACAATTTCTTGGACCGTCCGATTGCGACGGCAAACATCGGAGAGTTCCTCAATCGGAATCATGACAGTATTAACGCTAGCTCCAGATGCTGCATCGGATAAAGCTTGCAGGAGTCTCGAGCTCTCGACTTCTGTCACAGCCGTTTTTGGAATCAATGTAATGCATTCTTTGGCCCATTCCAGAGCTTTTACTTGGTAAGCTCGAACTAGTGCTAGAAGTGTATAAGTTACCTGCAAATTATAAGGCCAAAATATTAGCTTCTCGGAATGCAACTTTGTGATAGGGGCGTCTGTTTTGAAAAATAAGGTAAAGTTGGAAGAAAAATTCGAAATACCAAAAGCTTAGATACATAAAATTAAATAAAGTGACCATCTTATCCTGATTCAATGAACAAGAAAGACTAGAAGAAAAGAACTTCATATTCCTAGTTTGCTCTAGTTAGGTGGCTAGAGTTGAACCTAGATAGCCTTATTTTTGAAACAGGGAGTAGGGTATTATGCAGTTTCTTATTGTTTTATGGGAAATGGGAAGTAGAACAAAATGGGGACTGGAAGAACATATAAAATGTATTCTAGTTGACAGTTCCTTACAATAAAATGATATTTAAAAAATCGATATTGGAGTTTGCAGTTTTTAAAGTAGGGATTAGCCATCGCATCGGGGATTGAAAAGTTCGTTGATAATGATTATTTCTTTGTTCAAGTAGTTGTTAGAATAGACTGAGAATGTAAAACAGATTTACTAGACAATCCCACTATTAATTCTGTTCTCCTTTTCAGTAAAAAGCATTTGATTATTTACAATCTATACACTTCTAAAATTTACATGCTAATAGCAATCTCCCCCTAGTAGGAAAAACATGACAACGGACAGGTTCTATTCCCTTTCCTAGTCTTTCATCCCATGAAACAAACAAGACAATCATACTTTTGGAACAACGATCCCCACTCCCATCCTTCTACTGCAACGATCCAGACCTTATGGGTTATGGCCTAAGGATAGTCCATAGACTTGGAAAATCACTTTAACAATAAAAGAAAATCTTGCCATTGACGAAGAGAAGATATGGAGAGTATCAACAAAGGTGTTCTAATATAATTTACTATTTATTCCAAACCCTATTCACATACCAAATGAAAGAAGATAATTGTTTACTGAATTTCTAATCACTAATCCCAAACTCATTCCATATAGCAATTGTGCTGTGAAGGAAACTATATTTTACTTTTCCTAGATTGAATGGAACTTACTGTTTCAAATCGGTTACTTGGAAGAGCTCCTGTAAGGGATGCTATCAAAATTCTGGTGATTGTTGGTCCTCGTGGAATGATCACGTTGTCCCTAATGTGCTGGTACTGCACACCCTCACGTGAATTTGTAAGATCAAAGACATCAGATAAGAATGACAAGATAGAATTTGAAGCTTCCCTGCAATAACAAAGAACAAGAGAAATTTGTTGACAATTGTCAAGCATGGCATCTATACCATTAATACTACTGATTAATCACATGCGAAAATATCCATAGACATCATTCAAGATGAGTCATCCTACATGACTTTGCAAACTAGTTCTTCAGCTTCACAACAAAGAAATACGCTTCATTATATCAGATATAAAAGTGGAAATTGGAGACAGAGAGAGAAGTAACAAGAACATGACGGATCCCTTAAACTTGATTTTTAACAATGGATTATGGAGAAATTTCACTCAATCCATCCCACCCACTTTACTATGCCTTGACCATTTACCACACAAGATCTAGACTCGACAAAATCTACACCAACCTGAAGTAAACCATTTTAATTTGCTCAAAACTCAAACCACCCTCACACTAGAGAATACACAACTGTACAACATTTTTAAACCCACCCAGTTTACCAGTCTAATCTGAAAGCTAGACAAACCTAATAATTGAACTAATACGAAGACAATATTGCCAGACCAAATTAACTTAAAGCCTGCCTACACCCGGTCTAAAATGTATTGATATTCAAAAAATCTAAGAGTTTGTTTTCATAATTTTTTTCAGCTGAAAATTAGATTGAACTCTTATCTACTTTCAGTTCAACTTGTGTTTAGTGACATGGTATGCTTAGGTGCTCGCTCTAAGAATTTTTTTGATGGAAATATTGACATCATAAATCTGAAATTTGGGGCATCTTGCCGTCTTCTCATATTAATCTCATACAGCTAAGTTTGATTGACTCATGAATCAGGAGTAATCCTAAATTTGGGGTTTCTGTTCCTATATAGGTCCAGGTTCACCTGTAGCCTGTAGCCTGTTTAATACTAACTTCTTCCTTCTCTCCTTTCCTCCAAACCCATCAACCACCAATACTTTCCCACATGCCTATCCTTCCCCTCTACCACACCCTCTCTCTCTACTTCCACTCTTCCTAGCACCACGATCACCTCCATGTTACCACCAATGCCCCGTACCACTATCCTTCCTACATACTGCATAAAAATGTCACCAATCACAACTCAAACAACCTTACAAAGAAAATCCAGGGCCACCGACGACCAAACTGCATAAAAATGTCACCCATTTGACAAGTTCCTTGCACAGTCAAAGAGTAAGATCAATTTTATGCATATTATCATATGTTGCTCATTGTTAATGGTCTTCGAATCCCTGCCTTTTTTTTTTCTACCAGGTGGATTTCTTCTTTGAAGTGAATGAGTATATATACTTAACCCCCATAGTTTCCAATTAGATCGGTGCTTGATGAGCCATTAATGGGGTTGGTTATGTGTGTCAATATTGTTCAATCAACTCTCACTGATTTAATTTTCCAATGGCAGATTCAATATAGTCAAGCTTATCACATGATGATGGGTTTGTAGTTAAATATAGGCAGAGGGAATTCATCGCGCCAACCTATAACCGACCCAAACCACCTGTTTGCCATCTCTACATAGAATAGTAGTAGTCACTACCTATTTTGCACCACTAGAATCTATGTTGCTACTGGCATCACATTACAGAATGATCCAAAAGCAACAAAGTTTTTAGCAAGTTTTGCACAAATGTGAGCAAATCCATCAAATTTTCATTCAAATATATGATAACTTGCACACCATAGTAGCAGAGCAGTATTCGATAATGCCAACATAAAGATGAGGTGCACAATTTGCAAGTTCATGTAGCTTTAGGTTATGTGATTAGTAGGATGAAATAAGAGAGTGAAGCAAACAAGGTTCCTTTCTAGAGTGAGTCTCACAAATCAAAATTCATGCACACGACCACTATATATCGCAGATTCCACAAAAGATACATGTTGTCAAGAGCTACTTGATATGGAAAGCGGAAGCAGAGTATAGAAAGAAGACGGGTATTACACCAATGCTCTTTTCAAATTTGAGCTGTGACCGGCAGGGAAACTTATATGACTTCAACAAGTGAGTAATCTCACAGAATATCAATTCTTCAATTTTCTTAGGCAGTGAAAGATTTGGCCCAGAATCTCTTCTAAGCCATTACAGCAAGTATATTTAATTAACATGAGAAAAGATTATAAACAAATATATGCTCCACTTTAGGATGACGAAGAGAAAATTAAAGGCAAATAATACCTGTGTTGAACTGTGATCCCAATCATAGCACAATCTATCAATGAGGGAAACACAGGTGATGGAATAAATATCTGCGGACAGTATCTGATGCACCTTGATGCCAAGAGGAAACAATCATCTGCTATATCCGGTCTGGTGGTAAAATCCTGACAAATGCTCAAATATGATCGACTGCCAACACCAATATTGCAAAATTATAGAAGTTCAGGACAACTACAGAACATACTCTGATTGTGGCAAGAAGGCAAGCTGTTCTTCTAAAGAGGGCTTCAACTAAATTTCTCAGATAGTCTGAACAAGATGGGTCAGACCCAAAGATCTGCCAAATAACATCCAGAAGGCATGCTAAGATGAATGCAAAACCACCTTAATATGAAGAAAATTAAATTGTACCTTTATCACTTCACTTGAGAGATACAGAAAACATGGCTGGTGATGGTGCTGATAAAGTCCTTGAATCTCTTCTAGCATGGCGCCAATTGTGATTCCCATGTACCTTCCAGCAGTTCTTACCTTCCAAATGGAAGAACAAAATCATGTCAATTGTTGGTGAAACATCTAAACGATCTAAGGGAAAACAATTTGAAGTCTCACAATAATCCTGACTATTCGAAAACTTCAGAATAAAAGTAGCATAGTGTATTCGTCAAGCCAAGTAGGATATAACTCCTAGACCTAAAGAACAAATACATTCACATTAAAGACACAGCCAAAGTATATGATAACAAAGGTACTGCATAAGATAACTGCTAAGAATGAATCCTCCACTTAGTAGAACAACGTATCCTAGAGAACAACTTAATAGATAGCTCCTTGCCCTCGCCGTGAGGCCAGTAGAGAATATGTATATATCTAGAGTACATTTTTTTGCAATGTAATCAGGATCAAACAGAAGTTTGTTCAGGTTGGCCTTCCATCCTCTGAAGAAAGTTCTTAACTTTATTTATTTGCTTTCGTCAACCAGTAAGCCACACAGTTAAAAGTCCTAATATCTGGTCCTCGCAACTTCTTCCAGCACAGAAGAGAGGTCCAAATATTTTATTATTCTCGTTTGAGGAATGTTAAGGTGAATCCAAACAGATGACAAGCAAATTACAATAATTAACTCCTGAAGTTTAAAATTTGAGTTATGTAAACATAGATTTTAAGCGCTTTGAACTTGAAGCCAGAATTTTAAACTCAGCTTAACTTATCAATTAACTGAGAAAATTATAGATTAACAGAACTTACAGCATATTTGCATGCCTTGCAGAGAGATTCCATTGACCGCATGTCCCACGCACGTCTGCGGTCAAGGAAAAGAGTTAGGGAACACATTTTTAGAAGGTACCAACACATCCAAGCATAACTTTCCCATACTTACACATCAAAGATGGCTTTGAAAATCGGCCAGAGCCTCTGAATTGCATCTGCTACAGCTTCAGGGTGATTCAAATATCTAAAGAATTTTAATACCAGATAAGAACCATTAGTTAGCGTCAAACATCTATCGACTATCAACACAGCTGGATGGATCAATTTTACCTAAAAATATATGCCAGTCGATCTATGTGAACAGTAAGCTCGCGAGCACCTTTCTGTCCCAGACTAACTGGACCTTGATTGATCATTTCCTGATTGTTCAGAATATAGAAAAAAGGAAATATGCGTTAACCTCAGAATGGACAGAGAGATACTGAAGTGATATTCTATCGTAAAAATAGTGAACCTGAAGAGGAGTAACAACAGGCAGGCATAATGCCTCCAGGGCCTTCTTCGCATGGTCAGGAGGAAGTTCTGTAATTACCATGCTGTATAATGTAAAAACTGTCAGAACACATTAAGCAGACAAACACTTCAATGGCAATTTTAAACAAACAATAATACCTTAGTGCTTCAACCAAATGTAGAGAGTCTTCAGCAGATACTCTGAAGTTTCCACCTTCCGCATAGACCGCACTCTGGTAGATATGAAAGAGGCCATCTAAAGATCCACACAGCTTCTTCCGACAATCTGCATGCATAATTCTTTTATCAATCGCAGACAAACCATAATGCATATTTTAATAGGTAAGAAGCCAGCGGATGTCTGAAAATGTTTGGATCGGCCAAATCTCGAACCGTATCTAACCCAAAACATTTCGGATATTCGATTTCAGGATCGGATATCCAGTGACTAAAAAAATATTGATTTTTCAGACAAAAGTTTAAAAAATAAGTTTTTGTTCGAATCAGGTCACTGGGTATTTTCGGATATCCGGTCATGGAACCATATATTTTCGGATATTCGTCCGGATATCCGATTGAATTCCCATGCTTCAGATATCCATTATGTATTTGATCCGACCATTTTCAGACATCTGATCCGAAATATCTGAACACCAAAAAAACGTGATTGGATATCCGGATTACGGGATCGGATCGGCATGATCATGGGTCGGGTCAATGGGGTCGGATATTTATGCACACCCCTTTAGAAACTCATTATCATCACAAAGAATTGAAGAGCAGAAATTTTTTCACCAATTCCAGATCCTAATCCCAAAACATAAAAAAGGATATAGAACTATATGTAGTCCTTTTGGTGTGATGCTTTCTCGATCAACTATCTGACTTTAATGAAGAAAGATTATTTTATCTTTCTCTTAATGATATATACTTCCTCCACTATAAAATAAATGAAACACTTCCTCTCTTTTATGTAAGAGCTTACTGAGAGAACTGTTTCCCTTCTCCTGAACAGAAGAAGTATTATATAACATAAATTTTGATTCATCTCATTTTAGATTGATTTATTCTGCAGCAGCAAATGTTGAATAAAGCAACTTTATTTGTTAATTCTTTAGGTAAGCGAGCAGCATTTAAGAAAATATTACAATCTAAATTCCATAAGTAGGTTAATCTGTAAGGATCTTGAAAATGTCAAACAAGTCAAGTCATCTTCCCCTCGGACTCTGCATGCTGCAGGTAAGGATATGACCTACGTTTTTCAGTTCTTTCTCAGTATCTCCTATCTTGCCAGTTGCCATACTCGTGTCTTACCCATGTTAGACATGGGTGTGATCATCCCAGAATATTATTATATAAATAGATTACAGATAGTAAGTAACACTTAGCTTAGTGATAAGAAAATAAAATAGAAGTGTTGGTATGAGTAGAGACAAAAGTAAGAGGATTATATTGGTTAACAGTATGTTAGGCAAAATTAATAGTTAGTCAATAGCCTAAATTTTTCGAAAGGAGCAAAAAACTTACAAAAATAAAATAAAAGACTTTATCTGTTTGACTCAAGTGCCTTTTGTAAGTGTGGTAACATAGGATGTATCCATAACAAAAACAAGTAGAGATGAAGAATACTGGGGCGGGGTGTGGGTGTCTCTATCAGATCATGCAACTGTGTAAACTTCAGTTTTTCTAGAGCAGATCTACAAAAGTAAGTTGAGGTCAAGAGAGAAGCTAAACAGGATTTCAGATCCATAAGAGGGATCCCAACTAGAGATTTCAAACAAGGCTAGAAGCTAGAAAGAAGATAAAATAAACAGGACCACAAGTCTATAAATAATTTGTGGAAAGGACAGCTTCACAACGTAGCATTAACTCAGAATTTTGCAGCAAGTATCCGCTGATGCACTTCCTTATAAATCGAGTTTCTTCATCTTGATATTGGATCCTGTTGTCCATATCTTACAGAGATGGTTATTTAGAGCTTCACTTCCTACTAAAAAAAAAGTGCTAATATACGAACAAGTAAAAACTTGTTCATGGTTTATCATTAATCTGAAGACGTCTACCTCTTGAAATTTTTTGATAACATATGTACAAAGGAAAGTAATGCCTGAGTAAAGCCAAACCTCTAAGGGAAGAAGGAACGCAATGAAATGGCTAAATCATTACAAGACATAGAACTTACCATCACAAATGTGTCTAAATGCCAATGCAGCAGCTGCTGCAGTATCTTCAGATGTGCTCATGCCACCCATAAGAATGTCCACCAGCGAAGGCAGAATTGAGAGTCCATTAGATGAAGAATCAAGCCATTTAGAATATGCCCCAATTGTCAAGCACACTGAGAAAATGTTCACAATGGTTACAAGCGTACCATGCATGTCATTGACCAAAACCATCTAAACAATTCTTCTGCATCATCATCATATTCATCAAACTAAAAGAATATATTACATGTAACACCCCGAAATTTCGCTCTTAATTTTTCGCGGTGATTTATCCTTAAATATTAATTTCCATTAAAAGTATAAAATTTTATTCTTTAAAATATTTTATATCCTATAAATGCTTATTTTGTCAACTTAATATACATATATATATATATATATATATATATATATATATATATATATATATATATATATATATATATATATATATAATTTACTTCCTCCGTTTATTAATATTGCAACATGTAGGGACCCATGTGATAAGGAGAGAGACAGAGAGAAAACCTAGTCAAAATCTAGTAATGTTGCAATTAATGTGAAACTTCCAATTAAGGGAAATATTGCAATAATAATAGAACATGGAAGTATTTTATTAGTATTTAGATATTTTTCTAGTATTTGAGAAAACACTTTTGAGCTAGTATTTTATTTTACCGATATTCTAGCACGTTTGGACCGTTTATGTAACGAAACTGGACCGACCACTTAAGCCCCAAGAACTGGCAGAAAAATCAGCTTAAGGAAGAGGAATAGAAGAGTTTGAAGGGATGTTTTTGTAACCTTGTAACCCCCTTCTTGTAAGCCCCCTAAAAGCTAATTAACCTCACATCATTAAGCCTTATAACTCCTCTTTTTAATCATCACTTAGAGCTGTTTTGTGGACAGCAAAAACCAGTCCAATTCGCCATTCTATTCGGCCATTTGAGAGAGAAAGAGAGAGGAAGAATCCATCATTTGTTCTACTAAAAAACCCACCATTTTCCCTACATTCTTAGACATCAAAACCTCCATCTCTTCCTACTACTAATCTTGGGTATTCTAAGCACTTGGGTTGCTAGGAGACGAGCGCTCGATGGACGATCCCGCACAAGAAGAAGAGAGCAAGATGGTTTGCTTCATTCCTCCAGTAACTAGCGGCGACCCTAGATCGATTAGGTTTCATATAGGGATTATATTGGTTTTGATACTTAAGTTGAGTTAGTATTATGTTAGGAATTTGGGTGCGAATAAATTCTTGTTATATGTTTATTTTCATGAGTTTGGCCCTGTTTGGTACTAAGCTTTTTCATCAGCTTTTAGAGGTTTTGAACCCATTTTAGAGTTTTGACCGGTCAAAACTCTTTTATGGGTGTTTGGTAAGAAGAGGCTTGCAATAGAGTTTTGGGGTCAAAACTCTCAAAACAAAAACGCTCCAAAATGCAACGTTTTGTTTAGAGTTCTGCAAACCAAAAATTCTGAAGACAATTTTGCCCACCAATTAGCATTATTAACTCAATGCAAAATCACCAACAATCCCACCACCAATGTCTAATTCCACCACCAACAATTCCATGAAAATCCACCACCGTAAACACCATCACCAACATCCACCAAAAAAACCACCACAAGTCAAAAAATCACCACCACTGATGAAGAATCGAAGATGGTGATGCTGCCTGATGGTGATGATGAATGGCGATGATGATTTAGGTTGCCTTATGTTGATGATGAAAATTGTCGATTGATGATGATGATTCTTCTTTTTTTTCTTTTTACGAGGATTAGATATTCTTGATGATTCTTTATGATGATGATTCTTGATGATTTTTGATGACAATGATGATTCTTGATAAGCGATTGATGATGACGATGAGATGATTTTGCACAGATTAGTCTTAGAAATTTTTTAAAAATGAAATATGTAGGAAGGAAGTGAAAGAGAAAAAGGAGAGGTAAGGAGGAGAGAGAAAGGGTTATGGAGGTTAGTCATACTGTTGTGTAGTGGGGTGGGTTAGAAGGAAAATGAAAGATAAAAGATAAAATTATTATTATTATTATTATTATTATTAATAAAGACCAATGTCTATAATTGTCATTTTACATCATACAATACTTATCAGCTTTTATCAAACAGCTAAGTGCTACCAAACACATATATGTAAACAGCAGTCAAATCCACAGTCAAATCCACTGAATAAAAAAGTTAAAACTATAACAGCAAACTCTAAACTCTAACAGCTAAACTCTAAACTCTATTTGCCAAACAGAGCCTTTATCTATTTAGTAATATGTCAATTTTGTAGTATCCATTGCAGTATATTTTAGGAATTCATGTTAAAATTTTCTACCATTTATTTCTTTTTATGAGCATGAGACTATAAGTTGTAAGACTTGTATTAAAGATTGATTTTCGTTTGCTGCCATGCACTGCTACTGGTGTAGTGTGCTTGGATAATTGGTTTTGGTTGCTTTGTATTGCTTCTTCCATGCTTTCCGTGCTATGCTACTGCCTTGCTACACAGCTTGCTGCTTCTTTGATTCGTTGCACTACCTACTGTTATGTTGCTGCTGTAATCGCTGTTGTGTGCTTCTATTACGTTGCTGTGGTGTGTTAAGTGTATGTAAGGCATGTGAACATCTGACTGCTGCTGTACTCTTTTAGCTTGCTGTTTAGCGTGTAGAATGTGTAGGTGCGCTTCATGTACTATTAGTGTCGTATTAGGTAGATGGTTGTGAATTTTAATTCTTTAAGATTGAAATGATTTAAGCTATATCAATACAGATTACTTGGAATTTTTATGTGGTTTGTAAGCTACTTTATTTTATGCCATAAACTACTTGCTGTGAGTTGGTAATCATGTGCATTATATTGGGCTCGTAATGGTACCTTTTATTCTTCTTTCTAATTAGAGGGCATGCTAAAAATGTTAAAGCTTTTATAACTCTTATATAGATCCTAATTGGGGCGGGAGAGCTGTTAGTTACTCCCCTACTAATTGTGGATGTTTGTTGATATATTTTGCAGGTGATTATTTCGTGTTATGGGCAGTGATAGAAAGGCTATTTAGGATTTTAGAAACATTTTATTTAATTTATCTTTACTACATTGGGTTTATGAGGTCATTTTGCCTCTTTATGGATATTTTTGGATTATTCTAATTGGGTTTCATGTTTGTTTAGTTTATTTTGATATTTTGTGTCACACGATATTTCCGCTATCATCATTTCTTTCATAAAATGTCCATCTTTTCTCTATTTTGTCTTATCAAAGTACGGAGTGTGTTACATTACATGTAGTTAACATTAGAGGGCATGTTATATTTTCTACAAATAGTAACATAGAAACGCTTACCACATCACACCTGGCACTTTTAGCTACACATTAACAGTCACTGGTAATATGAATAGTAATGAAAAACACAATGAGCATCTGTAAAAAAAGATTATCAGTGCTACGATTCAAAGATACAAAAGACACAGATTTCCGCTACTCATTTGACTTTGCTGGTTGTTTGTTTAATGAGTTATGTTTATTTGACTCCTTGTTCAAGTCAAATTGGATGCCTAACAATCCTCATTAAATTACTCATGAGACTAACCAGAGATATTCACTTAGTTATACTCATTAGACAACCATTACATACTCATTTACTTACGTACGCTCAATTTTTTCCCCAGGCGTTAACTAGAAATGCTTTAAGCTGCAGTTTTACAACTTATCCCCTAAAATACCTGTGAACTTATAAGTGTCCAAGCTATTCTAGGCAGAAGGAGCATCACTATAATGTACTTGTTGAGGCATAAGGGTGCACAAATGTATGTATGTAATAAGTACAGAAAAAAAATTACTCTATTCACCCCCCCCCCCTCTAAGCTTTTACTTCTAACAGCTTCATATCAAGAAGAGAAACATATTTGCACAAGGTTGATTAAATGAAATGGTCTTTGTGAGATACATCATGCTTTGCAACACCAAAACGATAAAAGCAGCTACTTGGAGATTGATGATATAATGAGCGGCTACTTGGGGAATTGAAGAGAACTCTTCTGGTGATGAAGATGATGATTTTGTGCTTGATGGTACTGATTTTGACATTGGGTGCATTTAGTCGAGCAGTTGAAGCCTATAATGCTAGCTATATCTCTAGAACGTTGACGATACCAAGGGATGGCCCTGGTCAAGCTGATAGAGGGGGAGGATCGTGCCAGTAGCTCTGTTCCGAAGCATCTCATAGAATCACGGTGTTCGGAGGAGAATAGGGGTGATACGAAAGCCACTGGCGAAAAAGGAGATTATTTAGAAGATTTTGACGAGTATGATGATTTGAGAACAAGAGATTTAATGGGCTACATAACCTTGAAGAGCTCTGATTGTTTTCTACCTTCCTTTCATATTATTTTTTTCGTGCTCTAACTCTTTCAAGTACAGCAGGAATTGGGATAAGACTTAGCATAAGCAAAAAGATATATATGAAATAAACAGTGCACAATGTTGACCATATTTATGGTTGCAAACCTCTTCCCCAGACTTCTCCAATCCTTTAACCGAACCTACCTATCCTTCCTTCAATTACCAGAACAAAAGGAAAGGGAAACATGAAAAAGTAGACAGATTCATCAATTTCAGTGAAAGGGACATGAAATCGGCATAATTTCTTTACCAGTCTGAAGTAGTTGAGGATGACGGGGAAGCTTCGGGAGCAAAGACATAACCTGCAGCAATTTGTATCTCATCAGCTTAAAGCTTTACTGAAATAAACATGGGTTTTAAACTCTAGATAGAAGACAAAACTATTACCCTTGCCCAGAAAAACTGAAATAAACAGTGGGCAGGTATGTGTAGGGCCCAACTGTAGAGACTAGAGAATAAGTAGAGAGAAAATGATTGCCAAAAAGGTTGTGAATTATTTGGGACAACGGGAAAAAGGAAACTGTGGCAACTAATTTGGAACGGAGGGAGTGCTTTAGTCTTGTTGCTCATCCAGCTATATCAAGCCATTCAGGGTTTGTTCTTTTGACTTGAAAACTCCTGGTTTAAACTCAACTTAATGGGTCTAATCTAGATTATGGTGAAATTGTGTTATATATCAGAGTGAGGAAACTCTTCTCAAGCAGATACATAGCTAATTGGAGTAGAGAGAGGAGTTACTCCAAGGACCTAGCCAGCGAATTCCTGCAAAATATAAACTACGGGCAGATTAAAGTGACTTTCTTTGTCTTAATCAAACTGGAATATATTTCAGATCGCAATGTCCTATATATACATCTACTTATGAAACAGAAGTACAACTTCTCACTTTCGTATGATACCCTTGCCCATTTTCCACTTTATTATAGCGCTCGTATTTGTATTTAAGAATCCCATAAAAAGTATGCGAGCGATTTAGACAAATTAAACTTCAAAAAGAAGTTGCAAACTTTCTTGAACTTTGCAAAATGCTGATGTAGACAATTTTGCAGGACAGAGAGCAAGTGTTGAATGATGCCACAGATCAACAATCTAGCCCCATTTACTGTGGATGGACTAAAACTAAAATGGCTCATCAGACTGCTGACTTATTTATTTATGTAGTAGTAGACGACCATTGCATATTGGATAAATGATCAATTGTAAACAGTCTCCTAGTCATCTCAAAGCATATGGATGATGTTGATGTTGTTAATGACTTTCTTGCAGAAAGCGAACACTTTAAAGAGGTTTAAAGTGATAGCAGAAAAACTAGTTTGACATCATTTCCATCAAATAAATATTGGAAATACAGGTGATCAGACTTGACTAATTTGAATAGAAGCAGAACAATCAAATGCTATCATGCATATTTTTAAAAAGCTAGGGAAGGTTTTCAAACCTGAGGCATCACTTCAGCTTCCACACTGGAAACATAATCTGCTATGGCTCTAATACAGTATAAAGCAGCCTCAGCTGGACGCCATTCACTACTTTGATCATTTCCGCAGCTTGTCACAGCCTGAGAAATCAATTTCACAAAAAAGCAAAAACTACTCAACCATAAACATAAGATGTTCCGATTTGTCAATCCATTCAAAATTTATAAATGGTTTCCAGTACCAACCACTTCAAAGAGGATATCAGTATTCTATATTTCTGGGTATTGAAATGATATGATAGGCCAGCCATAATGATAACTAGAAAAAAGAGATATAACTAAAAAAGGCAAAGAATAAAATTCTAGAAACAGAAAAAGTCAAACAACAGAACCAATACCATAATGATAATAATACTCACACATTTTTTAAGCGCAACAATGGCTACAAAAAATAAATAATTGAGTAGCAGAGTGGACACAAACAAGTTGAGGGCAAAGTAAATTCAGCTAGAATATGCATCTTAAGAAAAGGCCTTCTGATCATGGTCTGCTACATTGAAACCTGAACTGCCAGAAGTCTAATGTCATACAAACACTAACTAGAACATCATCAATATAGATTACGCACAACAGATTCAGTCTATAACAGCAACTCCGAAACTAGCTGAAGGCTCTCCACTAAGATGGGCATGAGGAGTCAAATATGCATGTTCTTACCTTCTGCAAAACAGACAGGCTGTTCCAGATAATCCAGCCTTAAGCACCAAGTGAAAAAAAGGATAGCTTGTTGTCACTGGAAATGAAGACTAAGACCTCCATGTATAGGCCAGAGGTTTTCCACCCACCAGTGTGCAACATACCCTTACAAGCGTGACTGCAGCAGTCTCTAAAGCATCCATCATAAATACTATTGAGTAAGCACTTACTAACCAGCTTTCTTATGGTCTCTTTTAGACTCTCAGAAAAAAGAAAAAAAAAGAGGAACAATACAACTGATGTAGCTGAAGTATCAATCATACACTTGTTACTTTAATTGCTCTATGTAAGATATGAGAAGTAGGAAACGATCACACTGTTGGCTAATTTAATGAACATTTTCCTTTAATTATGGACTCTCGACTTGGGATGTCCCTTATTCAGTTGCTTCTGGTCAAGAAGCCATCTATTTTCCCACCATCAACATGAATAAATCAATAAGAAAGTAATGTAAAAGAGCCATCTTGACAATAACACAAAGAATTAATGAGCCACCATCAACTGAATGAACTTCCCAGACTTATGAGGAATTATACAGTATAAGAAAACACTTGCATAAATGAGGCCATGGCATATTATAACTTGTACTGCAACGGAATAGGGTAACAGTAAGAGGGAAGACAACAATATCACACCTGAACAAGTTTCATGTAGAGTATTTTCAGCACTGTATCACCACCTAAAACCAGCGCCGCATCAACAAGAACATCTGCAACAGCTGGCAACATCAAGGGAAAACAAGTCAACGACAGCAAAAGGCACGACCCAGGCTTTATATTGGGAAAGGTGATCCATGAATAGAAACCCATTACGGATGTGTTCCACTTTTGCACATATACAGCACAGAAGACAGAAGTCACAAGAGAAAAATATCTTTATTTTCATAAAAGACAAATTAAATTTAAGCCTGTAGGGACAACAATATCATAGCAATTTCTATAAGCCATAGATATCAAACTAACCACGGAGTCTGGTAAAGCGTCGGATACCAATATTAGACTCTATAAATTATATCAAATCGCCAATTTAGATGTAGGATATTACCATATCTTGTTTGTTTGAAATCCTTGAGGTCCTCCCTTGAAAGCTCCATATAATCATTAGGGTATTGAACCCGAGAACTGACCTGCCAAAACAATCATGCAATGCTGTAATCATAAACAAAAGGCAATCACTCAAGAATTAATTAAATTTAAAATCCAGATTGCCTCATCTAAATCTTATAGTCCTCAAACCAAACATACATGATTACCCCATTACTGCATAACATAATCCATTACGTAACGGACCAGCCAAATTATAAACTTGATGGAACTGCTAGTTTAAAATCCGTTACACAATGACCGTTACATGATGCAACGGCCAAATTTTAAATCCATGCCCCAGACAGGCAAAAACTAAACCAAAGCATGCTGCTAAAACACATAGCGACAGAACATTAGGTCAAATACATTTCATATAAACTGTAAAGACGACTCTGCTTAACAAAAATTGTGTAGCCACATAAAGTTACTTTTACCTTGAAAATATATCACAAGTTATTGCGTGGTACGGAGTTCTATAAAGCAATCCAAGCCATATCAAAATTCCCAACTTTATTCACGAATTTTCACATCATGTCTTTACTCACCAAGGACACCAGAGATTCATATGATGAACGGAAAATTAGCAGTCTCCTATTTCTCTCCGCTTCAATGGATGCTTCATTACCAAACGACAGGTACAGATCCCTGGTATATAAGCAATTTCAAAGAGAAGCTTCTCTTCAGTAAAACTTAAGGGGGGGAGGGGGGGGGGGGTAATATAGTACTAAGAAAAGAAATCTACCTTTCGATCAAGTAAACTTGTAGGTTGTGCCAAAAATTAAATGTCATAGAAGCAATATCAAACTCTGAGTGGGACGCTACTTCAAGTAATGCTTGCACTATCATCATTGACTCATCAGAACCTAATAAGTGATTCAGAGAGAAGTAACAGGTCAGATTCAGAAAAGTACAACAGAACAGCAGCATAGGGAATCACAACTCTGTGTTATACAGACAATCTTGCAATCTTGAGTTACATCCAGAAAAACCATGGCTCGCTTTTCTGGCTCCTCATATGTTCCTTTCAGAATTCAGATGTTACATGGTGCATAACACGAAACCCATGAAGTTCGGAACGAGAACAAAGGCAGATTTCTACTACGAATAGGGAGCAATAACTTAATGACACAATATGTTAAGATGCAGTATACTTTTTCATCGTTTTGCTGCTTTCCTTAGCAGGTTTAACAATGGTAGCAGGTAGAAGAAGTTTGGCTGCACTGGAAACAAAAACAGAGTAATACATGAATCAATTCCATTTTTTGGAATCCTTTCTCACTTCAAGCAAGGACAGAATTTATGTCAAAAAGAATTATCATGCAGACAGGCAATAGCAAAAGAGGACTTAAATAAGTAGCTTTCCTACCAGTAGCAATCAATTGTGCGTATGCATCACCCATATCAGCAAATAAGCGTCCAATCGCCTTCACATCTTCCTCATCCTATGGATAAAAATTGTAAATAAAATTATCAAATCAGTCCATATATGTATAGAATATCAAACCTCCAGCTGTAAAAAAAAAGCAGAAAAATTGCTAGCTTCCTGCATCAAATTGCGCTTTATTTGGTATTAAGTGTGAAAACGCATGTGCCAACCTACACAAGCTCAATATTATGCAGCTTCCTTAATTGGAGAATTAAATGACACGATTTCTGGATATGTAGAATAGATAAAGAGTCGAATAACCATTCAGACATTAAGGGATTCAACACAATCACACCTAACAATACAAGTTTGGGTTCTTCATTTCAACTTCGGCCCAACACAGGAACCTTTGATACTTACAATTCATAGATACGTACATATAACAAAGAAAAGGGTGAGAGCCCAGGGTTTCAATCTAATTAAGCTCACTCTTGGTTTCCCTTTACTCCCCCCAAGGGATGGAACCTTCATCCTGCCTGACAAAAAAGAAGGATAGCAAAGAAAAGGATCCTTGTCCCCTAGCTAGAATCGTAACTTCAACAACTAAAAACTGCACCCTATGCCTTCAAGTCCAGAAAATTCCAAATAAGAATTTTGCATCAATAACCAAGGCTGAACCTTGTATCCAAGCCTGATCGCGATTTGATAACCAAATTTACAAAGACTTAACATGATCTTGGAAGACTTAACAAGTTAACATGATCTCGTCCTTGTGCATAGACAATTTCCATGAACTTCACCAAGAATAGTTATCAAGAAAAACTTTCATCACATTCCACATAAATCACTCATACAACGTAGGATTTTGGTTTTGCTGTTCTGCCAAATCCCATCACAAAACGTTATAATAAAAATCGCACACTTCCGTATTGTCCGTTCTGTAACGCGAATTCACCGCGTAAGAACGTTTTTTTATCCTCTTTCAATCATTTCTTTTCAAACATTAACCAAAAATATTTTTTGAATTAATTATGTAGCTGATGAAACATGATATTCTGATAGATTTGATTATATTATGTTGAAATAATGCTTCACAAACTAAAACAATGCAAATAAGATCAGAACATATTAATGTAAATTTTTTGAAAAAATTCATGCCGTGTCGGCTGCAGTTCGTTCCATTCATCCGTTACAAGCCACTTCTGCGACAACCTTACGTTACCCCAATCGCGACAACATCCGTGGTATTTTTTCCTTGACCAAGAGTGGAAGAAAGTTCACCTCACATCTGAAGATTAGCTAAAGAATGCCTATCTAGAAATATAGCAACTTTTTCTAGCAACTTGGTGACATTTAGATGTCAGCAGCCTTATGATCAAAATCATTCTTCATACCAAATATAAACTCCAAGTTTTAACATCAACAGTTCAATAGGAAAACATTTTAACATGCATTAGCTAATCTCTTTGATTTCAATCTATATAACAGTATGATGCCTTCTCCACTTTTGTACTTTGAACATTTTTGCACACATACTCTACGTATATAATGCAATTAGATAGACAAATCTTCTAATGCACTTGGTCTTCATTAATAAGTTCACTAAAATACTCTTCCGAGTTCTGATCTACATTTAATCTTTTAATCCCCAACATTAAAGTTATATCAAAAATAAATTTCACCATGCAAAGACCTCTAGCCATCATTACCCACCTTCGTGTTTGCAAATGGTTCTCTTGCCTTTGTTCTTTCCTCCGCATACGTCCATTATTATCTTGACGTACACTTTCCCATCTTCAAGTAGCATCCCAAGTTTCCCAAACATCTTCCTTTACCTCTTCATTCCACCATATTGTGTATCTACGCATTACTAAATTTCCCTTGGGTTCACCTCAAACCTACATTGCTATTTGCTACTCCATTAGCACAAAACTATCTTAGCTCCAAGTAGAATCAATGATTCAAATATGTGGTGTTGATCGTAATCATGGCAATAGTTGCCATATTGTGTCTCTATGCATTATTAAATTTCCGAAACCCCAAAGTATCCAAAGGGTACCTATAGTAAGGGGGTGGGAAATACCACTACTACCACTAGTCCTCTTGGGATGGCAACAAAAGGTAGTTGGGGTCTAAAACCGGGTTTGTGCATAGTCGTAAGGGGGGATCACCGCGAGGATGGTAAGGATAGGTAGGTTAGGCATTTCGCCAATCGGGAACCGGTCCATGTTGGAGGGCCATTGGAGATAGTTCATATATGGTGCAAAATCACCTCTTTCTACATGGTAGTTGTAAAGTTGGTTTTTTTGCACCATCATGCCATCATAGTCATATTGCATGCATCCATCATAGAAAACATACGATTTCTGAGTTAGGGAGAAAGAGGTGATGGCATCTTCTAAATCAAAGATGGAAGAGAAGGAAGGCTGAGGTTGGGGGGGGGGGGACATTTTGAGCTTAGGATGATGAGTTATCCTTATCGGACTCACGATCAACGTCCTAAACATTCTTCGCCTCCCTATCAATCCTACTGGCCTCGGGGCTGGAAAGGTAGCAATGATGAAGATCCTTAACAAGCCAACTATAGCGCTTGGGGTCTAGGGTAGGGCGGAGCCATTGCATATACAACAAGCATCAAGGTCAAGAAAAAGGTTGTTGTCTAATGTTTACGGCCTTTAATTGCTTTAAATATTCCCCCAAACCCCCGTACAGATGGCCATTAGAGAAATCATGTCACCTATTTTAACTGCCCCTTGTAAAGCCCTCTTTGCTTTATCTCATATCACCTTTGCAAAAAAACTAAACCCTATGTTATCAGGGGACTTGGTGGCCATATAGAGCACAACAAGGTCTTCCTTAGTCATTTTGCTAAGCTCTTGCGTAGTATCTTAGTTTTAAAAGGGGCAAGGTGCACTAAGGCGCCTCGGGGAGGCGCACTGAGGAGCAAGGGGAGGCGCACTTTTGGTGCAAAAAACCTTTATAATCAATTACAGAACATATTTATATGCTCAAAACAGCATAATTTTTAAAAATATAAGTTGGTGTAATTAAATATTATAACCTACTTGTCAACTACGATAATTAAGTATAAAAAAATTATTTTTATATTTGGAACTGAGAGGGCCGAGGGGAGCCTCATCAGTCGTCAACAAGAACAGGGAAAAAGAAAGACTCATATCTATGTTTTCCTCTCTGTATTGCGCCTCTCTACTGAAAGCGGCCAGGCAGTGTGCCTGGCACCTCTATCAAAGGCGGCAAGAAGCGCGCGCCTCTCCTTGCCTGAGTTTGATGCGGGGATTTTCTCAACGCTTCTACTCGCCTAGCGCCGAGGCGCGTCTTGGGAGCGCTTTTTAAAACTAAGCTTATTATACAAACGCCCAACAATTTAATCGATAGGTGCACCTAGGGATGGAGGAGACAATAGTCAAGGAGGAGGAAATACGGGCTTGGAAATTGGTGGAACAAGTAATAAGCCTCCAAAAGGCCTCTTGGTTGCACTCAGAAGAACTCTTGAAGGTGAGGATCAGAAATCCTCACCACGAGGTTCCAACCAAAAACCCCATTGAGTTTTACTAAGGAAATTTTGAATTTTTGGTTATAGAATTGGAAAGTTATAAGAAATACGTCCTCCCCATTAGTACTTCTTCAAGAGAGGCAAGGAATTCTAGGGTGACATGTTCATAAGTCAAAGCACTTGAGGAAGAAAATTGCTCCCAACCTAAGCCCGTAAGGCAAGCTAGAACATCTTGGTGAATGGTAAAATTTGGGGGAAGTGATTTCGCGGTGAGTCAGTGCTTTAAAGTGTCATAGACTTTCTTGTGATTTACTATCGGAGTCAACGCGGAGGGCTGGGCTGTGGATTTGCTTGGTTGGGGAGGGGTTGGAATTTGAGAGGTTGGAGTACATCAAAAACGAACAATCTGAGCTATGCAGCGCAATCACTAGGATGTGACAGCCAGAAATGTTGCCAGGTATTGTGGGTCCCATGCTCCTCCAGAGAACAAAGCAGCAAGTTCTAGGATGTGTTCTCAGTTATCAGAAGAAATTGCAGGCACCAAAGAAATATTTTCACAATACATAAATGAGTTATCAAATAATGCACGATGTATATAAGTGTTCTTGAACTGCATACCCCATGGCATGCCTTGAAATTAGTTGAAAATAAAGGTACATTTTAATCTTTCCTTTGTTAAGGGGATAACAAGGCTAGAAGAAAATGCGAACATGAAGGTAGATTGTCTGTACTTCATAGCCTAAAGTACAAGGTGAAAATTCTCAAGAATCATGGACAATTGAATAGTATTGCTAATGTGTTGTAGTCAAGAAAGTAAGGCTATACATGTCAAATACATAAAAGGCTAGAACTTGTAAACAAGGGATACCTTTGATTGATCATTAAGATGTGGCCTGAGACTCATTACTTGAGGAACAATAACTTGTATTAACGGCATCTGGACAGAAACATCAGAGGAATTCCCCACTGCTGAACAATGTATCAACTCGGAAACAACTGTAAACAACACAGAAGAGCGTTGAACTTCAAAAAAAGATAGAAAGAAAGAGTGCAACAGCGTAATTGAAATAGAAATCTCCTTCAAACAAAACTGATAACAGCCATCCAGTCCATACTTTATTGCAAGTTTGCTTTAGAACAAAAAACAAAGTAAGTTAATTGTGGTTCCACAACACAAATTACCTTCAAACAAGAAAGTTGCCAGCAATTAGCTGCATTGAAGCAGATTACATGAAAAGTAAATGCTTACATTAAATTGCAACAAAAATGCTAAAGAACGAATAAAAAGAATGGCATCAAATTATTATAATTTAAAAATATAAGAAAACAAATTCTATAGATATATAGAGAGAGAGGTTGGGTTCTTATGAGAACCCTCTATGGTGAGAACCGTGAGAACCACTTAAATTGAGCAAAACTTCACAAAATAAGCAAAAAAAATAAAAATAAAAATGAGCAAAAGTGTCAGATCTCAGATGAGTAGAAAACATTCCATGAACAAAAACGTAAAATGAGAAAAAATGTAAATGAGAAAAATGTAAAATGAGCATAATGTAAAATGAGCAAAAATGTTGTGAAGTGAGCTGAAACATAAAATGAGCAAAAACGTTGTAAAATGAGCAAAAAACTTCATAAAATGAGGGGAAAAAGCGGTTCTCATGGTTCTCGGTTCTCACCATAAGGGTGGTTCACATATGAATAATCTTTGTTCTCCTCTTTCATGACTGATGGGGTACATCACCCCTCACCCAACTAAGAGATTTTTGAGGAGCTTCCCACCCCCTTTTTCATGACAAGGCGGAGCTAACCCAACATTATACTGCTCTCTACTATTGTCACTAGTAGTTATCCCCACGAAAGTTCATACATAAAATCAATGAAACATAAGAACAAAATTAAAAAAATGAAACACAAAAAGGAAAAAAAAACCATTAACTCAATATAAAGATATCTCATACTAATGTAATAGATTAGCGCAAAATTTAGCAATTGCTTCATGTTACATCTCGGGGTGGACCAATTATGCTATAGACTACCGCATCCAAAGTAGAAGTGAACCACTAATTTTCTAAAAATCTTCCTCTTCAGTTCTTTAAGTGTATATGGAAAAAGATAATCGTATCAACAGAGACACAACTACATTACAAAACCAAAATCACGAAAATGAATTTTTAAACACAAAGCATCCTTGCATATCATACATGGCAACCATGTTTTTTAGAAATCACAATCCACAAGCATATAATGACTCAATTCTAAGATACTTTTGCATGTTATACCATTAACAGCAGCCTCAGAGAGTATATCAGAACCCAGGCTAGAAAGAGTTGTAAGAACCAAAGGATGATTTGCAAGCACAGATGGAGAAATCCTGAAAGGAAAAGCAGATCAAGTAAATCTCTTGGAGAGACACCTCTATGTATAAAAGCAACCATAAACATTACTTCAACCATGACATAGTTCTGTAGAAAAAATCACGCACCCACGTCTCAAGCGAAGCCATGAAGCAAATGCCTCCAGAACCTGGAAAATAATCAGCCCAATCAACCATACACCACGAAAAATGAGTGCATATCAAGAAAAAAATCTGGAATAACTAACAATATATCTCAATATCTTCTATTCATATCCTTTTTGTAGAGGTTACACCCATTTCAAGAGTTTCAGCCTTCAGGTGATCCTTCCATTATATTGACCCTTAGGCATTGTTTCACTAAAACACCATATAGCACAAGGCCATGGAATAATCACACAAGATCTCAAATATGACAGAGCCAAGAAAAGAAAATTTCTGTAAACCAGTGAAGCTGCAGTTCACAACTTCACATCAGATAACATATACAAGTATTGAGTTAATAATAAGGCAATGCCCAAACCAAATTTTTCAAGGATGCAGGATCTAGATGTCAACCAGCCAAAAAGCCCCAGAGGGAAAAAGAATTCTAAACCTTAGATCACTATGTCAAGAAAGCATAAATTGAATATTAACAAGCCAGAATGTCGTAGCTTCAGGCTTCTGAGTCACTCCCGAGTCTTAAGATTAAGGCCCTGTTGCCTTCAACTGATTTTTAACTTATGTTTGCTCAACTAAATTATTTTTGCTAAACTAAACTTATTTATACTAAACTGAACTTAACCTACTGTTTCTCTGTTACTTTTTCTTATATAATTTACTAATTTCTAGTGAACTTAACTTAGTTATGCTGAACTGAATGAATATTTAGTGGGTTGGACTTTTTTTCAAGGTGAACTGAACAGAATGGATTATTATCCAACCAACTATCTAGGCTAGGTTTTTTTCTTTCGTTGGGTTTATCATCCATATTTACTACTTACCTTGGTCTTCCTTTAAGAGATATTCCATGGAAGCAACACAGTCATAAGGTATAAGGAAGTTAGATGTATGGGAAGAGCTTATTTTTCGAGGCCGGAGAGAGGGGGTTGTGTTGCAGCTACCATAGAGACTTGTCTTTCTTATTTGCCTAAGCAACTTTTTTTTCCTCATTAAGCTCCCAAGAAGCGCAGCTACGAGCATGGAGAGGCTTATGAGAGATTTTTGGTGTTACTAGAGTAGGAGAAGAAAAGAGAGATCATTATGTTTGTAGAGATTGTCAGTAACACCAAGGAGGAAGGTGGCTTGGGCTTCAGTACATTGGTGTCTAAAAACATCTCTTTAGTGAGGGAGTGGTTTTGGCATTTCCTGAAGCAGCCTAGTTATCTATTTTTTCGGTTGGTTAAAGGGGGGGGGGGGGGGGAGGTTACAAGCTTATTGAGAGTTATTAGTTCTGCTTCTTTGTCACATGCCAGTATACACAGCCATGGTAGGCTGATTCCTCGATGATTTAGTGGTTCCGTACACAGCCACCAACTAAAAAATGCAAAATTCACAAGCCTTCCCTATTTATACTTTTATTTGGAAGGCCAAGGTTCAAATGTGGGTTGCTATATTGGTGAAACTCGATATTTGTGACAAAACAAGGGCCTATCTCCTCATGTAAGCACTTTATCTCTTGCTACAGAGGAGACAAGAAGCTGTTTGTATATCTTTGCCGAGCGACCATGCGTCTTTGGCAGAGATAATTGTTCTGGTATGGATCCATCGGACAGCCCTTACTATTCTAGGTCATTGACAAATACAATATATGTAAATTCAACAGCAAAAGGAGCATAATTTATTGTTATAAGTCTTCTTTGATTTATTAATGGATCAATTGGTCTATCTAACTTCTCTTTGGGCTCACACTCAGAGGGCAAACCCTCAGTTGTCCCTTTCCATGAAATACGAGATTGTTTTTCCTTTTCCCTAGATTTCTGGTGAACTTCTGATCCCCCTACTTGTAAATTTTCTTTCATCATTTATTGAAATTTCTTTTCCTAGAATAAAAATATAATACAAAATCCTTAAAAAATCAGAAGATACAACATAAAATAGAACAGCTGGATGCAAAAATTGGGAATTTGACCTGCTCCTTGAGTTCACTGGCATTCAAACAAGCAGTTAATAAACTCAGCGCAACCTCCATAGCAGAAATAAGCTCCTTCTCAAATTGCCGACGCCTTTCAGGCCGAGCTGATATTCTGTAATCGAACACCTCCTGTTTGCAAGCACAGAAACAATTCTCAGGTATTTGATGTTTCAGGAGAAACTGATTATACTACACTATCAGTGAATCTCCAATACAAGTCACTTACAAGCTCAAATGAACTAAATAAATCTCCCAAGTTTAACTCAAAAACTTATTTTACGTCCCACGTGTTTTCACAGGTCTATGTAGTCAATTTTCTTGCAACAAGACTACATTGCAATATAATGCAGAAGCATATACGAACATCAGGCATAATGAGGATTGCATTTTGCAGCATCATAAAATATAGTTTTGCTTCCTCAATTATACCTATCTTCAGCCAGTATAGCTCAAGAGAACCATAGGAAGCTATAAGGAGGAAACATAAATAATAGAGATTTATACCTCCGGCAGAACCTTCAAAAGCTCCAAAAAGCTTGGTATGCATTCGGGACGAGAGTTCATCTCTACCTTGAGCCAATTCATAATGCCTCCATCTCCCCAATCTCCTACAGAGACATGAACAGCCAACGCAGCTACAGCAAGGCTAATCTAGAAGTTCAAATGAGCAGAGCAATGGTGTCACTAAAAGCAGCATATACGCAAGAGAAGATGCTATGTCAGTTTCTGTTCCTGGGAAAACATTCCCACAATACCTGGGTTCTAACTTTTGGCGGGCCATGATGAAATCTATTTAACAAGCTCTGCAATAAAGAGCATCACATTATTAGTCCAGTACAAAAGGCAGTCTGATGTCGTATACGGGAGAATATGTATACGTACTCCCCATATTCTACACGAACGAAATTTTAAACTGGGTATTAGAAATTAGTTACCATAAGGATACCAATATGTTCCTGTAATAAAGCCAAAAGAGAGCCAAACCCAAGTCCTGACATTTATACTCGGACTAAGACTGCTACAGCTTGAGCTAGTCAGACCAAGAACCTTCACAGTCTCCAGACTCAATCAAAATCTATAATTACCCAGATATTGAGGAAAAATGCTAATAAATTCAGGCAACTGACAGATAAAGCAAGCATCTGGTCTTTGAGAAGGATATAAAACTAAATAAATCTAGATCTCTACGAAAAGTAACACATTATAACTAGATCAGATGAATACTCATTTTCTTTTGATGCTAATAGCATCTGGTCTTTGAGAAGGATATAAAACTAGATAAATCTAGACCTCTAAGAGAAGTAACACATTATAACTAGATCAGATGAATAGTCATTTTCTTTTGATGCTAATAGCATCTGGTCTTTGAGAAGGATATAAAACTAGATAAATCTAGACCTCTACGAGAAGTAACACATTATAACTAGATCAGATGAATAGTCATTTTCTTTTGATGCTAATAGCAACATTTCTAATTTAGCATGAGTTGACAACAGAGTCCTTCGACCATCTGGCAATATCCAGGATCTCACAAGCACACTCGATAAGCTACCCTTGTTCTTAGTTCTTACCCTACCCAATATAGGATACACTCTCAAAGAGCTTATGCCAAAAGAGCCTAGCATTTTTACCTGCAAATATAAGCCATTTTTAGTCTCACCAAGTCACCACTCAAGGGAAATATAACATATGCCTTAAGAGATAGAGCTCTATCCAAATGCACTATTTTGGATTTTATATAGTTTACTGAAAATTGTTTATCTTAGTTTTGAATGAAATCTAAAAACATCACCCCTTGAGAGCCTTCAAACTGAGAATATGATCATGAACAACCAAACACCAAATTGAACTCAAGTGGAAAACTCTAGAATTTACTCCTTTGATACAACAAACATGAATCATCAAAACTAAAAATAAAAACAAATTAGAATCTCCTCCCACATAACACAGGACTACCAACCAAGCAGCAATCTCATACACAAGATTAGAACCCCATGCTAAAAGTTGATCTTGGAACCTCCCCTCCTCCAACCCCATTAGAATAACACTTAACATTAAATTCCGTCAAAATCCACTGAAGAATATGTCGCGTCATCTCAACAAAAATTTATGTATTCCTATCAATCACAAGATCATAGTACTCATACTAGAAATTATATGCAAGGATTATTATTTATATAAAAAAAATTCACCTGCTCCTGAAACAACAGTTCTTCACAGTACAAGGGACTAACAAATGCCGGGATCACGAAGTAATACAAACCTGATAGAAAAGAATTGTCTTTTGCGGACGTCAAAGGTCCTCAATAAAGCTATACATTCTATCACTCATTGGGTTCAATTTTAGAAATATCTAAATATTAATAGAGGGGAAATTCTAGGTAACTCAACAAAGGGTGATAGTTTTTTTCTAACCTCTATTTAACGGGCCACAAGAAGTTAGAAATAAACACAAAAAAAATGAAATTAGTCATTTCACGAGTTTCCATAATTTATGCCATTAATTGCATATATAACCTTCAATTTCTTATTCTATTCGTGCAAAGTAAGGAAGTGGGTGAAATGTCTAATAAAAATACTTATTTTATTTTACTTATTCTCTTCTAATTACCCTCCAATTATCTTTAAAAAGAAAAAGAAAAACTAAGCATTCTACACCACTGCATAGTTCCTAAACAAGGCTATTCAAACTCTTCTACAGATGAATTCCACATCATTCCTTTACCTCTGAGTCATCCAGTTGCCCTCATTTTCTACATTCACACAACCTTCACCAACTTCATTTTATATTCACCATTAAAACAATCACACTTCCCTCTTCCTAAATGGCTAACTTCACCAAGCTCCACATTTCAAATATATTACACTATAGCTCTTATTGTCCTAATTACGTTATATGGTTCAGATCATAAAAGCAACTTCACAAGCATCCCAGCTGCGTTGTGAAGGTTTCAAGCATATTGCATCCTCGGTATAAAACCACGATAATACAATATCTACAATGTTACGATGAATGGGCATAACCTGACATTTTCTTCCACTAGTCATCACTATAGCACCCTTATGCACTTTTACAGGCCATGAGAAATTAAAAGCACACAATAAACATAAAAACACAAAGACAAAACTCCTAGTAGTAGTACCCAAGAACTATTGTATACATAAAGAAAAGCCTAGAAAAGTCATTTCTGTTTAGGTAACATGGTCCTTTTATGAAAACACTCTCGCATTGTGCAAGAAACAGATCAACAAGCTTCCTAGCCTTCATTCAAGAAACTGCAGTGTTCCTATCAAAGTAAAGATCTTGAACATGACATGAAGGTCTCTATTGCATCAGAAATCAGAGGGCGCTATATAAATACCACACATATGCGCATAAAATTAATTGCATTAATTGGTGGGACACTCGATATCACAACTTGACGAAGGTATATAGCTCATACATAATATGCTCATAGCGATACATATTTAGTTACCATCAAATATTGCATATATGAATATCTGCTAAAACAACTGCAACTACCCATAAGATGGATGAAGTAAAGTACCTAAAACCCGTTGTAAATTGTACTATATTGTGGCCAACTGAAGATAAGAAAGACATCTCATAGGAAATTCACACCATAAATTAATATAGGAAAATAGAACTTCATGTGGGAGATTGAAGATAACATAGTGGTCTATAATAATCAGCAATTTGAATATAGGTGAACATAAAAGGTGTATGTAATTGCTTACATTTAAAGAATCCCGTAGAGGACGAAATGCTTCAGAAGGAAGCTCCTCAAAATCTCGTTGTACCTGAGTTTATTAGTAATCTGGTATATTAAAGCATGAAAAAATGGACAAGCAAGGTCCTGCAACTCGACATAAATATGCAATAGAACATGCAGAAAAACAAGAGACGTGATTATGATTAACATACCTTGCTTCTTAAAGTTTGTGAGCAAAATATAAGAGTTTCCAAATTGCTAGTTGCATCGTGAAGCAGATTATCTGCAACCTATGAGAAAGCACAGCATGTCAAATATTTCCCAACAAGAAAAAGCCTCAGAACTTCTACAGCAATCTTCGCATCGATAACAAGAATGATGAAACATTTGAAACAATATAAAACATAATCATCAAGAACTTAATGTACAACAAACTCATCACTCTCAAAGGCACCACTTCTACCAAACTGTTATTAACTAAACCATAATACAACAACAGATTCGCAACACAAAGAGTAAAAACCGACAATATCGAGCAATTAACACAATTCATTACTCAACAAAACTTCCGCCAACTTGCCAATGAATACAAGACTAGCTTCCGCCAACTTACCTTTTACTTCAACATCAAACTTGCTTTTCTCAGCCACATTTAAGCTAATTCAAACACCTTAAACATAAAACTACATTCGCCAAAAAGCCTAAACCTAAAGCTACATTCTCCGCTATAATCCAAACAATTATTGCAGTTCCATCAATAAATTAAACACCAGATACAACAACAATAGAAAAAGTAAACCAAATTAAACCTTCAAAACCACAATAAATTTGCTCAGAAATTCGAATTCCTAACAAAATCGCAAAAAAAAAGAGATCGTAAATGAGCGAAAAAAACAAAAAACCTGCCAAGCATCAAGAGTGCGCTGAAATTCTTGAAGCCATCGATCAGCTTGCATACGAACAGTATCATCAGGATGATGATAGAGAGCATTTAGGGCTTCTTTGACAGTGTTCTGAAGTTCCATTCCAGCCATTTTCTCTCTCCTCAAATTGGAAACTGAGTGAGAAATGAGGGGTTTTTTTTTTGTTCTCTCTGTTGAATTTGAAATCTGGTGATTTGATTTGGGAATTTTTCTATTTTATCTAGTAGAGAAATTAATTGATTAAAATAAAGTGAGAGGTTTTTTTTTTTTTTTTTGATAAGGAGAGAGAGAGAAAAGAGGAAGTGATGTTATTTTGGCGCCTGAAGAGTGAAGGCTGAAGGTGGAGTGAGATGGCAAAGTGGCGTCTGATATTGACTTTGGGTTTGTTGTGTTTGAGGAATGAATAATGAGGATGTTTGCTTTTAAAGTTTTAAGTTATTGTTAAGCAAAGAGATGGGTTGTTTTTGTTGTTGACTCTATGTCAACATTAGTCCATGGACTTTCTATATTCATACTTAAGATTTGCTTATCTTCATTAAACTTTGACATTGCCTATTTAGTTAATTGTGGGATGGTGCAAAGTGTAAACAATTGCATTAAATATACTAAGGGTAAATAATTTTATAAAATATAGTAGGGGTAGATAATTTTATATATGAAATAAAATTTGTGAGAAACTACCTGTGACTTTTTTTTGTTCTTGGTGAAAGGTACCATTCGACCAGAGGTGGATCCAATAAGGTTCCTGGGTGGCCCAGCCCCAGGCCCCCCCCCCCCAAAAAAAAAAAAGAAATTTGTTTTGGGTATTTACTTGTACGTTGTTTTAAGATAAAATCATATTCTTACAAGGATATTCAATGTTGAACACCTTGGTTCAGTGATATTGTTTGTGCTTATTGAAAATCTTCATATTGGACATGATGTCGCAGGTTGAGGTTGTAGTTGTAAGCTTTGTGCCACTTTTTTCCTTTCTTTTTTTTTTCTTACTTCCTTTATTCCCTCGGTTATGTGTTCATTTAAAAAAAATTGTTCTTTCATTTTTCTATTTCTTGCTTCTATTCTTGTATTTATTTTTAAATTTTAATTATTATCACTACTTATCTTTATAGCATAATTATTGTCACTACTTATCTTTATACTATTGATCGAGTCGATTATTTACGTGTGGCACTAGGATCAAATATCAATATCCGCCCTATTCACATTGCATATAGAGGATGATCTTAAAAGCAAGTAATTTTGGAATTACTCAACTTGATAATTGTTGTACAATTCCAAATAAGGACTTTGGTAGTTTGGAGGTTTCAACACGAGTGCGATACCAAAAATCTAAAATTGTTGAAGCAATAAGCCAAAGTGTAAAGTTTTGATTTCTCTAATCATTTGCCTGCATTCAATAATAAATGTACTCCCGTCGTCACTTTAAAGTGCTACATAAACCTTAAATTAATGTTTTGTTTTACTTATTACTTTTTTTGGTGTATATGGTTCACATATTATTCTTATTTATATTACCTTGTTTTTGTAACATGTACCTACAAAAAAGGTCCCTGCCAACCCCACATATCAAACCAAAACTTCATGTCATTTTACAATGTAGCAACTAAAAAGAGTCGGATGGAGTAGTTGTTCCACTAGTGAACATCAAAACAACACAATAATGTATGTAAACAAGCACTAGGTTACGCCCAAGGGTCAAAAAACACAAAGTATCCAACACATGAAAGTAAATATAAAAACATAAATTTCAATCATAACAGCCATGAGAGAATATATACTAACACAAATGAGCAATATCTAAATGTCATTTCCCTGCCTAAGTGATCAACTTATACAATAAAAAGAAGACAGTACACCCTAAATTTATAACTATGAGCCTTTGGAGCTACCATCTTATTGCATGACATGTGCGTGTCTCTTTTAAATGTACACAAGTGAGTTTTATATGGTCAATATTACCATGGGGTCCATTTATAACTAAAAAAATATCCAAACAATTTGCTACCCGATAGATTTAATTAGTGAATATGCCCATATATTTCACTCAAAGCATGCTAAATCTTTTCGAGGCGAATCATCAACAAAATAAATTAAGTAACCAACAAAGTATTCAATACCAATATTGAAATATTGAATTGTCCTAGGTCCTAGCCCCTAGCGTTAATGTTGTATAGAAAATCTTCCACATGACCACAATCCACACAACATTGTTAAGGGCTTGTTTGTTATCATTATTTTTTGTTTCTAGTTTTCAGTTTTTTTGAAAATCAAAATCAAAAATATGAAAACTAGAAAAAGTTGTTTCCAGTTTTTAGTTGCTAGTTTTCAAAATTGACATGTTTAGTATAAGTATGAGTAAATTTACGTTTATTATCCCCCTTATATCATATAACTTTTATGTTCATAAAACCAAAAACTGAAAACTTACAATAATACCAAATGAAGCATAAAGAACTTGTTTAAAAAATAAACATTATTTTTCCCCTAAATAATGCTAGATGAAAAGATATTTCATTTTTGATATGTATTTGTTTAATTTTGACTTCTATAATAGACATCGTATGACTTTGAATCAATGAATTAATGTTAATTTTTTTAAAAAAGATATTCCAACTTTATATTGGATCCAAAAATATATATTCATAAATACGTCCATGTACGACACAAACATGAAATATAACCTGTTTATTTGATTAAGGAAAAATCGGTACTACAATTAGTGATTCTATAAGATAAATTTGTCCATCAAAACCTTTCATATATTGACCGCTATTTTTTTTTGTTGAACAACCAAGGTATTCACCGCCGATAGCAGTGACTAATCCTCTTGCTCCAGGTGCTCCATTTAAGGGTAAAGGGTTGGCCAACAATCTCTTTCCATTTTCAAAGGTTGAGAATCAAACTCCCGACCAATTGATTAATGGACAAAATGAGCAACCACTATGCCAAGACCAATTGATTGCTATTTTGAGTAGTGACTTGTAGGCAGTGGTGGAGCCAGCTGGGGGACATGGGACAGATGTCCCCCACTTTTAAAAAATAATTTCTTTAAAAAAAAAAAAGAAAAAAATCGAAAAAAAAAACGCTCAGGAAACTCAGAGGGACGCGTGAAATGTTTTGAAAACAAAGCGCTGAAGAGTGAAGAGAGAGAGTGGGAGAGACTGAGGAACAGAGATTGAGGAAGACGTCGACGCCTCGACGGTCGATCGGAGATTCTCAGTCGTCGGAGCCGACGACGACGACCGGTGAGGAACGAACTCACGAAGTCACGAACACTCGAACGAGAAGCGAAGCGACGGCTGAGCGAAGCCGGTGCACCACCACCCCCACCGCCCACGCGTCGCCGTCGCCCGACTCGCCGGCCGCCCGACTCCCCATTATCTCTGTTGGAACTCCACCACTATCCACCATCTCTGTCGCCTGAAAAGCCAACTTTAGGTCAGTCTCTATTTTTTCTTTCTCAAATCTATCAAACCAAATGAAGTTTAATTGTAAAAGAAATTGATAAAAGTTAATTGTGAATTCGGGAGTTTAATTAGTTGTACGTTTTCTGTTAGTAAATTTTGTCAATTTCTGATTTTTCTTCGCCTCCATGCTGACAGTACTGGGACATCACGAGAAATTCTTTTAATTGTAATACTCCCTCCGTCTTTTTTTATTTGCTACATTTTGCCATTTATGGTGTTTCAATTTATTTGCTACATTTGCAAATATTTCCATATATAGTACATAGGTCCCATATTTTATTTACAAATTTGCCATCACTCCCTTCTTGATTTTGTAAATGTTTCCATATACAATACATAGGTCCCACAATTTACCTATTTGCTTTTTTGTTAATTCTATTTATGTCAATGGTACCCACTCCCTCCTTGGTCTTTGTGAAAAAGTGCTTGTAGCAAATAAAAAAAGACGGAGGGAGTAGTAAAGTAGGAAATTCTTTGTACGTTAGCAATTAGAGCATTATTGAGGGAAAAAATTCACAAAACATGTCAAAATCTCGTCGCTCAGACCCACATATATATTCCACCCCTTGCATTCACTCACCCCTCGAGTCTTGACCATTATTTTCTCGTGACATAGTAACTTTGAACTACATCCTCTTCAATTGAAGCAGTGTAAAAATGGCGGCTTTTGCACCAACACAACCCAACATAAACATTTCTCAAGAATGGTCAGATGCAGCAGACGACATAACCAACGATTCCACTACTTCACTTCCTCCTGTTGTCTTCATTTGCGGCGCTAAGAACAGCGGCAAAACCACTTTCTCTCGTCATCTCCTCAACACTTTTCTTCTTAGGTTTGCTTTTTTCCTTCTTCTTTTTGCAATTTGCCCAATTTTTTTTATCTGGGTATTCAGGCTTTTGCTATTATTATAAATGTCATGTATGAAACTTCAATTGTTTTTTGTGTTCTTTCATATTGACTTCCTTACTTTGTTGTTTAAGTTACATATCAATGTTTTTGCGTGGTTAATCACATTAATTAATTAGTGTTGATTTGCGATAAAGTTTCTATTTTTATGTCTACCCTTGAGTTTCAAAGTTTTTGCATTTTTTTTCTTAATTTAGTTTGAAGTTGAAGGTAAGGTATTCCATTATGATTTTGATGAATTGAATGAATTTTGTTTTTAAATGGTTTTTTTTTTTTTTGAGAGGATTTTAAATGGTTGTTTGTTGGGAGTTCTTGGTAGACTTTTGAAGCAATTAGTAGTTAATTCTGTCATTTAAGTTATATATGTTGGTAAATTAAGCAAGCTATAGATTATATTGTACTGAGTGAGATTTATTCCAACAAGAAAAGAAAATATATTCAAAGTGTGGGTTGATGATAATTTGATTAATTTTCATTGGTAGATACGAGAGAGTAGCTTATTTGGACACAGATGTTGGACAGCCAGAGTTTACTCCGCCCGGATGTCTATCACTTACTATCATTGATGAAGCAACTCCAGGTACTTGATCATGGGGTTTCTTTTGTTTTTTACATGCCTTTTATTTTCCCATTTAGATTGTAGCTTGTTTGAAAAAGTATGGAGATCATCATTTTTTTTTTCCGTTTCTAATTTGTTTCATTTCCTTCAATCAGACTTGACTATTCCTTGCCTAAAAACACCTCAAAGGTATGAATGTCTTGCTATAATAACCTATTTTCATTGTGCTCTTTAGAGATTGTGAATTGATTGTTGAATGATTATATATGCATTCTTAAAGTGAACAAACAATGTTGTGCGAATATTGAAAATTTATTAATGATTGTGAAGTATAACATTGCGTTTGAGTTTTGAAGCTTTGTTATCTTAATCCCTCTTTGCCCGTGTTCAATATGGGGCCATCGTATATCTAAATGTTTTAGTTCAGTGTGTTTGGTCTTATTGGCTGTAGTACCTGATGGACTTGTTACAGAGAAGTTTTAAGTTATTCTATGAGAATATCTTTGCACCCTTTAATTAATTGTTAATGTGGGTCAGTGGGTGTTTAAGGCTTTAAGCAACATGTAGTTTTTAGGGGATTTTTCAAAATTATTCACAACATTACCATTATGCTTTTTGCTGGGATTTCATTTTCCACCCTGCTTCTTTAGGGAGTACTTACTACTTAGAATGAGTGTTATTCTCAAGTGATAACAAATATTCACTATTTTGATTTGTTTTATTTAACCTGAATTTTTTTTTTGAAACTGAAGTATTCTGATGGAAACTACTAAGGAATATAAAGAATAAAATAAGACAAAATTACCATTATTACACATGTCCTAACCTTTTTTTTCATTATTTGATACTCCCTCTGTTTTTTATTATCTTTCTCACTTAGAATCTTGATACTATTCATACCTAGAGAGAATCTTCTAATTGTTTCACAATTTATAAGAAAAAACATAGTCATGTGGGGTCTTATTTGATTCGTCTCAAGTAGTACATTATTAATATTCAATCGTTATAATTTTTACTAATATATAACGAAAGATATTTAAGCTCAAAGAGGTGCATTGGGAGACGCGCATAGCAAAGTGAGAATGATAAAAAAAAACAGAGGGAGTACTACGTAGTTAATTTGCTAGCATTAAATTATCCATTGATAGAAATTAGCCGTGTCATTTGCAATATGAAGAATGAATCAGTTGGTGAATATCATTTTTAACTAGCCTTGTGCATGAATTATCAATATTGAGCTATGTATAGGATGGAGGGGGAAATAGGAAAGACACTATCAGAGAGAGTGGAAACATTTTGAACTTGCTAATTCTTCTCAAATTATTTGGAAGTGGAAGTTGTTTGAGTTTTTTCCTTGACTTCTTTGCGTCCATGTTCCTTTCAGTCAATCATATCCAAAAAAAGGGCAAGAAAACATTGTTTTTTGCAACCTCTTTGTTGATCAGAAATTTGGTCAACAATCAATCAAACAGTTGGCCTGTAGTTGCTTAAAGTAATGTTTCTTCTAAGAGCAGTGAGGATAACCCTGTTTACAGGGTTGGGGGAGGTCATGAGCTTAGCTTTACCCTTGCAACACATTTATATAGAGGTCATTTATAAACTATCTAGGCAAGTTTTGCTGTTGAATGTTTGTGACTAGTACTTCAGGAGCTAATGAATATCATTGTGTATAATGATACCGTTCTCTATGTTATTGCTGACTTCAACTATGGTGCTTATGACTTATGAGAATATAACCAGTGATAGTTGTTCTTTTGCATGGATGCCTGCAGATGCTACTTCTTTGGAGATACCTCTTCAAAAAGGGACCATGAGATATACTTGAATTGTATTATTGCTTTGTACGATTACTATAGAAAGGAACAACACATTTCAAGGAAGAATGGATGTCCTGGTGCAGCTGAGCTGCCTCTTATCATTAACACCCCCGGCTGGGTGAAAGGTTTACCTGCTTTTCATAACATTTTATGTAAATCTTAATAGTTAATAGTATCCCATGTTGTTCCCATAAATGTTATATTACATTGTCTTGGGTGTGTAGTTGACTTGCAACTTGTATATTATTGTACAACAGGTATGGGTTTCTATACACTGGTCAATATGTTGAAACACATTGCTGCAACACATGTGGTTAAGATAAATATATGTTCCGAGACTAAGGATCTACCTGCTGGGGCGTTCTGGTTGGATGACAAGGACGATTGTTCAGCTAACTTGGTGGAGATTACTTCTGCTCGCAAGGATTCCTACAACCGAACGTAAGTTCCTATAGTATATATATATATATATATATATATATATATATATATATATATATGGATTTGTCAATTGCTAGTGATATCTGGCTGCAGTTATTCAAATCACTATAAGCATGAACCTTTTTTTTGTTTAATATAAAAATGAGCACATATTGTGTTGTGCGCTTTGCACTGCTTTCACAAAAACTAAGTCAGAACTCAAAAGCTTATAGGTTTGAACTTTGAACCAGATGATCCCGTATGTTATGGCTCGGAAGAAGAAATCGTTGTCGGACTTTTGCTAAGTGAACTAGTTCTAGTTACAACATTATTTCTTAAATCTGGCTTAGGTTTTGATGTCCCATTACTATTCAAGTTCAATCCACATCAGCCCATATTTTTCCTTGGATTATTTCTTATAGTTCAGAAGTTATATTGAACTGAGGTTAAACCAATCCTACTTCGACATAAGAACATGTTTGACTACCAGGTTAGAGTTGCTTATGTGGGGGTTTAAACTTTATTTAACTAATCTGAAATGATTCCGAGCAGAATTTTCAAGGGTAGTAACATTGGTTCTTACAGGACATTACCCTATCCCTATCCACACCCCATGCTCCCAACATTGGGCATTGTTTATCTCATTGACTCCATGCAGGGTAGATGTTTAGATTTTAGAAAGAAACATTCCAGGTTTATCGTTGATTATTGTCTCTGGTTATGCAAGGGTTTCTTAGCTATGCAAAACTCTCTCTTTGAAGCCTTCTAATCTTCTTAATTTGAAGATTTTATATATTCTCACGAATTGCCTTCCTTTGCATCCACAAATTTTTTGAGACTCGTCTCTCATGCATTTATTGTACTGGCTTCCAGGGTGTTGGTGGCGAAGGAAGCGCGTCTTATTAGAGAGCTACGATTGATGGCTTACTTTAGGCAGTGCTTTCCGAGCAATATGAGTATCACCACAATCAAGGAACTTGCACACGCTCTAGCCGATCATACTCCTTACCAAGTCTCTACATCAAGTATCAAGATTAAGCATCTCCATTGTGAGGTCTGTTGAGTAAATTGAATAGTTTATGTGATAGACTACTTGTATGGTTTTGAACTAAACCTACTACTTGAAACATGATTGATTGATGTGATTTTTAATGAACCACCTTCATTATGTAAAGGCCACTTTTCATGTGAATTTTATGCTAGGTACCAAGTACTGAAGTCTTCTACAGTTTGAATGCAACCATTGTTGGCTTGGCTGTTAGCTCAGCAGATTCTCAAGCGTTGCCTGTATGTGTTGGCCTTGGTATGTCATATATTCATACTGTAAGAGATATACCACTTTCGATTAAATTTTTTATGTCAATGCTGGTTTGTATACTGTTATTCATAATTATGCCAATAGATTATCTTTTCAGGTTTTAATGAGATGATGTATTCATTTGTCTTTTCGTGAAGCAAACTATTGATTGGCATATGGTCGTAGTTTTTTTTTATTGTAAGAAGTCTTGACACACCTTTTTTTCACTGGTCAGCAAGATATGGGATTGTATTCTAATCTTTAACACCTGTGCACCAACCTTTTGACCATCCATGTTAGCTCATGAAGGTGAATCGAACTCTGAAGAATTCCCTAAGGCCAATAACTTCTGACTCTGCGTGCTTTGATTTGAAATATATCCTAATATTTAACACCTTTTTACTTCAGAAGGTTAAATGGAGAGAGATTTGAAATGTTCTGAGTACTTACTTTGGCGTCTTACTACTGTTAGTCGATGTGTTGAGCGTTAGACTGTATTTGCTTTTAATTGAGATTTTGGTTCCACTCCCATGGTTGGGGAAGGCCTATCTGGCATATGAGCTATGGCTCATCTCTCAGCTGTGGCCCATGGCTGCTGGTACTACCTCCAGTGCATCTTAGTGTTAGGAAAGACTAGGGGCCCCACCAACCCAATCATAAAAATAGCGAAGTGAAGCTGTTTGGTCCTTGTAGTTGTTCATTGAAGGTTGCTTGTTTGTCATTTCAGGTGCTTTTCTTTTTTGAATTTATGGTGCCTAATGCATGGGCATTTGAGCAATTCATTTACTCTTGAATCTTTATATCTGAGGAAGTGAGTGCATGTGCTGAATCCTGGCAGCGAACATAAAATTTGGCTGTTCTTCATGATCATAGGCCAGGAATACTACTAAACAGTATATAGCAAAACATATTACTTGAGTGTGGTTATAATTCCGCGTTGTATAAGCCCATCTAGAGAAATTTGTCTAATCTATATATGCTGTTAGCGCTTCTTCGAAGAGTTGGTGTCTAAATTTTACTCAATTTTTCAGGCATCGTCAGAGGCATTGATTTATTGAAGAATGTGATCTATTTGATCACACCTGTTCCTTTGAGTATTCTTGCAAGTGTAGATCTTCTTTTACAAGGATTCATTGAGATCCCGACTAGTTTGCTGCAGGTACGGTTTATAATTTGACTTTGTGAGGTGTCTGATTTGCTTATCCTTAATGTGTCTTAGGGTTTTTGTGAAAAAATCTTACTTACATTGAATTGTCAATCAAAGGATTATTGAGGCAGAATGAACATTTACTGCTCATTTTATTATATTTTAGGATAGTAGTTTGAACTTACTGGTTGTTAAAGTTTATATGATTGTCCCAGACAATGCTGCATGCCATTCTGTGAGTGAAACATATAGGAAGAGAACTTGTGCGAAATGTGCTTACTATTTAGTCATATATTCTTCTATAAAATCAACTATGTTAAAGAAAAACCTGAAGGATGATCGTCAATGGCACTAAATAGTCTGTGGTAAGACGAACTTGCAATAATCTGCTGTAAAACATTACAAGTTATCCCGTAAAATTAAGAAGGTATCAGTATCACCTTTACAGAGTAGAAAGCTCATCTCAATCTGACAAGAAATTATTCTGACTCTGTATCAGATAAGATATTGCCTTATTTGACCATAGTTAATCTGAAGAGATTTTTTGTACTACATTTAGCACCTCTATTATGTTGAATTATTGCTACATTACTTGAAAGTATGCATGCTTGGTGTTGGAACATTCATCCATGAAGTTTTATTACATACGTATATGCATTTTGGATCAGCATTCAGATTTTCTATATGCCTATATCTATATGACGATATGTATACTCCCTTTTGTCATTTTTTCCCCTTTCGGCGGCAACAGGAAAAGGGGGGGGGGGGGGGGGCGAAGGTGGTTTAAATTTATGGTGTATTGTGGCAAACTGCTTCGTATATGCTATAGTATCTGACTTGGAGTTGGGATGCAATATATTGTTTATAATGGAAGTGAAACCATCGTTTCTTGCATACTAAATTCGAAATAGCTTTCGCTACAAAATCTGGACTCTGATTTGGGTTCATGATCTTCAGGTACAAGGTTGCATATCACCATACATGTCTGCGAATGTCGTTCCAACGTCACAACACTAGTGAGGTCTGAAAAAAAAGAAAAACACTAGTGTGTGTAATTTTACATATAATAGTATTGTACTCCATATATTTTAAGTTATACCTAACATTAAGAACATTTCATGGCGCAATTTAATTGTTGTCATTAGAGAGAGGAAGCATCCATCAGTGGAACTATATGTGTAGTAGGACAATGTAATAGAACATTACCTTTCCCAAACTATCTGGCGGAAACAATCAAAGTTCTGATGTTGACTTTGATATGGGGTCCATATCACACTTCAATTAGCTCTCAAATCTCAATCTATGTCCTTAAATGAAACTGGACATCATTACCCATCACTCTCTCTTTACCCCTTTGTATTTTCAGACTTCAATTCTGTGACCCTGTTCTGCAAAACTAGTTGTAAGAGTAGTTGTTAGTGGTTTCAATAGCTGTTAGCGATTGACAAAGTTATTAACTGTCGGTGAGTAGCTGTTAGAGGTTAGCGGTCAAAGTAGTTGTTTAAAGTATGGGTGTTTGGTAAAAGAAATTGTAAAAATAATGAGTGACCTATTTATCTGTTGGGTGAATTTAACTACAAAATCTAATTAAAGAACTAACAACCCTCCACAAAGCTATCTTTTTTCACTATATAGCACTGCACATGAGCCTGATGCAACTATGACAAAATGACGATAAACTAACCCAAACCTTTTCATTGGCCCTTCTCATAGTTGTAGATACAAGACCTACATTTCACCTTTTCCCCTCTCAAGCCACAACAATTTTTTTTAGGAATAAAAATGCTTCCTTTACACGGGTCTTCAAAAAATGGCTCCTCAATATATAATTCTTGTTGGATGGATCGAGGCTGGTATATGGGTGGACGGTGAAGCTTGAAAATAGCACTTGTTCCCATACACGGTCCTCCCTAGCAAACATTCTACTCTAGGTTGAGCTTCAGTGCCATAAAGGAAACCTAAAAAATTGAAAGGATATATCATGTTGACAGATTGTGAAGCTGCTGTTAAGGGTTTGATCAACTCGATGAGAGTCGATAAACGTATTCGAAGCATTATCGAGGACATCAGAAAAGTGACATCCTTTATGCCATTCTTTTGCTGTCAAAAATTCGATAGGGAACAATTCATGGAAGCCCATAAGCTAGCAATGGAGGGTGAAAAACCCTTTAGCTTTCTTTCTTTGTTCTCTTTTTGTCCGTTGCCCAATAAAAATGTATATTTCTTATTAGCAAAAGTTGTGAAGTTTTCTTTTACGGAACATGTACTACATCCTTTAACATTCAAATCATATGAGTGATTTAATTTGATTTTTTTAAGTTAAAGGTGCGTGGTTATGAAAATAGACCGCTTATTTAGAAGTGATATTTAATATAGCTTTTTTTTCAAAGGAAAAGGTTAGCAAAAATCCTTTAAACTAACACATGTAATTAAATATAGTGATCATTGAGTAAATGCTTTCAAAATAATGAAAACTTGAATGCAACACATATAATAAGTGAGAAGGGTAGGTATGATGTAAACCTGGTATTTCATCAAACAACTAAATCTTTTTTGACATAGAAATTTAATCATATAAATATGCACTTTGGAGTAAATGGAACCCTGCGATCAACCGTTATTTCAGGTACATTACCCGCCCAAAGCATTCATTATCTCAAGCATATACATTAGTGAAGGGCCAATTTCCATTTATAGCTAAACTAACCTCACCACCCAAAATGATCAGAAAAATATTTTTTTTATTAAAAAAATTCACTTCTCAAAAAAGGGTAATATAAAAATCTCACTTTAATTAAAATAATTTTAGCCTAACCTCCCATACAAAAAAAAAAAAACAAAAAAAAAACAAAAAAGAAGAAGTTTAACCCTCATTTGATCATGATCTAACATTTCATCCCCTTATTTCCTCCCCCACATTATCATCATCAATTCCCATTATTTCTAATACCATTTCCATTTACAATTTACAAGAAAGTGAAAAAAATAATCCGAATTTTGAAGAAATTTGTCATCTTGAATCTCCTATGCCTGAAAAAAGATGTCTTATACAGGGCGTTCATTAAGGCATTACATTGAACAAGAGCTAGGTACTCTTCCACATTTTATAATTTACGCGGTACTCGAATGGACCCTTATAGGATTGCTATTCCTTGATGGTTTCCTTGCATTTATATCAAGTGAATTTGCTGATTTCTTTGATTTACAAGCCCCATGTGTTCTATGTACAAGGATTGATCATATCCTAGCACGTAACAAATCATGGCGTTATTGTTACAATGAAACCATTTGTGATGGTCATAAGAATGAATTATCTTCTCTTGCATATTGCCATGTTCATAGAAAACTGTCTGATATTAGAACAATGTGTGAAGGTTGTCTCCTTTCTTTTGCAACTGACAACAACAACAACAATAATAATTGTAACAAATCTTTTAATGGGGGTTTAAATAAGGATATTGAAGGGTTGTTTGATGATGAAATGAGGGCTAGGCTTCAGTTGCAACCTCTTTGGGAGGATGATGCTAGGAATGGAAATGCGAATGCGAATTTGATATACTGCTCATGTTGTGGGGAACGTATGAAGAAGGCTAAGCCTACAGGTTACCAGCAGCAGAAGGGCATTGGAAATATTAGCAGTAAAGGGTTATCAAGCAGTAGCATTTCTAATAGGCTTTCGCAGCAGGCTCCTACTCCTTCCCCTCGCGCTCCCTTTGCTTCATGGAGGCCAGATGAATCTCGGGCTACCTTGGAGTTGTCTCACATTCGATGTAAGGAGCTTAAGTCGTCTGAAACTACCACCCCTGATGAGGAGGTTACAAGCAGTGTAACCACCCCAACTGGTAATTACATGCTCATTAATTATATATGGTTTATAAATATGTACTTTTTTTTATCTTTTTATGATTTGTATTACATGATCATGAACTTGCTTGGTTGTCTAGTGTAATTGGTTGGATTGCATTCACCTTTCTCCAGCATTCTACAAAAGATGAAAAAACAATAGAACTCAGGGCTAATTTGGAGGATTAAAAAAGTTTTAGGGTCCTTGGCTATCTTGTGGTAAAAGTTTGTTCCTCAATTTGATTGGACTTTATATTTACACCTGATCGGACCTAATCAACTTTTTAACTCATTTTTGTTAAGGTGAAGATAACGCACCCCTCATTTTATCCTGTTGAAATTCCGTCTCACTCTGCATCCCATCTTGTGTCGCAACTCTTTCTCTTTCAGACACATTAGTAAAAGTTGGTGATGTTTCAGAAGGAAAAAGGGGTTGAGACACAAGATGAGACACAAAATGGGACAGTGTTATTAGCGATAGTAGTACCATAGGCTGATTGAATAACTTTGAAAAAAGCAAGCTAACATTATGAATCTTTGTGTTTGCAGCAAGCAAGGATGAAAACAAACCTATGACACCAAGGCCAACAGAAATTGATGATTCAGTGGAAGATTTTGTGAGAACTCCAACATTTGGGAGGGGTAACAGATTTTACGGCCTATCTGATTCAGCTGCTGCAAGTCCAAGGTTTGCGAACAGGGCGCCTAGGAAATCACTCCTAGAAAAAGTAGAGCTAGCCTCAGACCCTGTTGAAGCAATCACAGGAAATGAGACAGACAGTGAGCTTATCATGAGCCGCTTGAAAAAACAAGTTCGTTCAGATAAAAAATCTCTTATAGCTCTTTACATGGAGTTGGATGAAGAGCGAAGTGCTTCTGCTGTGGCAGCCAACAATGCAATGGCTATGATCACGAGGTTACAAGCAGAAAAAGCATCGGTCCAAATGGAGGCCTTACAGTATCAGAGGATGATGGAAGAACAAGCCGAGTATGATAAAGAGGATATTCAAATGTTGAAGGATTTTCTTAATAAGAAAGAAGATGAAATCAGAGATTTAGAGGCCGAGTTAGATCTTTATCGAGATAGATATGGTCTCCCTCATGTTACTCGAGGTGATGTCTTGGAAAAATCTCAGTCTTTCTCATCGATTACTGAGCATGGAAGCCCATTGTTTAGCATAGTTGCTACTGATACAGAAATGGAAGTTCAGGAGCATGTTTCTGATAAGAGTAGCAGTGCATCATTTTATGGAGAAGGTGAAAATAGTGGACAGAAGAATGATGATGAGATTCATAAGGAAGATGATAATGATTATGATGATGATGTTGGTGGATCATCACATGAAGGTGGCCAGAATTCCGAAACACAGGATGTTGATGATGATGGTTCATTCATTGAAATTGAGCACGAGGGATCTTTTCTCTTAGGTCAACTAGAAAACCTTGAAGTTGAGGATACTCCATAGTACAAATGATAATCAGGTTGATGTACCTAGTAATGAAGAAAACATAGGACACTTGATTAAATTCCCATTTCCCCTCCTCAAAAAATAAGAAAAGGAAAAGATGTGCAACTTTTTGATCTTTTTCATTCCAAGGGTAACACTGAAAGAACTTATGTTTATGAAAGAGAGCTGAGGATCTAAAAAAACTTCGGTACATGATCTCCACGCCATTACAGCCTATTGGGCTTCATCCTGTATTATTATCCAAACGTTTTCAGTGTTAATATGTGTCTTCTACACAAAAAGGAAGGATGATAATAGAGAAGAGCAAAGAAAGGAAAGATTCACCATAAAACATCACTTAGGCTACTTGCCTTTATTCTGACAAAATGCCCTGTATTATGTGAATCTGCAGAATTTAGTCATGAATCTGATCACATGATGATTTTCTTTTACTGCAGCAAGTGTTATTGATTCGTATGATTTCTATGCATCATGTGTAAAAGGAATATTGTTGTCCAAATAAAATTCCCCTGGAGCTCTAGTTTTGATTAATCCACTTTGAGTTAACAAAGCAAATCAGGCAAAGTTGAGTACTTCAAACACCTTAGAATGAAATTTATATATTTACAAAACATTAGGTTGTTTATCTAAATTGTTTAATGTCTTTCTGATAATGAAGAAGAACATTGGAACAAGAAGTTCTTCAACAAATTTATGTATCATTACCAACACACACTAACACGGTAACACCTACCAAACAGGCCGTTAGGTGATTAAGATATTGCAGCTTTTCCAAAAATTAGTTAAATACTTTCTTTGCATACCTTTTCCATTGTCTGAACAAACATACAAACAATACCAACGCATCTGTATCTGTATCAGAAAGAGAGCTGAGGATCTTATCTTTGCCTTGAAGTCCCGAAATAGCTCCTTCATAGGTGAAGAATGAAATGATGCCCCCGAATCTAGGATCCACGACTCTATAGAACTATCAACACTCAAAACCAGAGCATCCTCAATCTCATTCGATGCAGAAAATATCGATGAGTTATCACTATCCTCCTGTTTCTCATTATGATCAGATTTTCCACCCTTCTTCTTGGGATGTGGACAATCCCTCTTTGGATGACCCTTCTCACCACAATTCCAACAGGTAAAATTTGTTCTGCCCTTAGACTTACTTCGCCCCCTTGATTTTGATCTCCCTTGTGAACTCTTCCCTTTTCCCTTTTGTTTTCCCCTCCCTCTACCCTCTGCACTGTATGCTCCAGATGATTCTCCACTCTCTTTCCTTCGAATGCTCTCACTCAAAATAAGATCACGGACAACATCATAAACCAATTTCTCTTTACCAGAGGAATTACTCACAGCAGTAACAACAGTTTCCCAAGCAGTAGGTAAAGAGGACAACAAAATTAAAGCTTTCACTTCATCCTAAAAGCAATATTAACAGACGATAACTGACTTATTATAGAATTAAATTCATTAATATGTTCAGCAGCAGAACTACCATTATTCATCTCTAAATCAAATAAACGGCGCATCAGATATACCTTATTCATAGCCGAGGGCTTCTCATACATATCTGACAGAGCTTTGATCAGTCCAGCCGTTGTTTTGATGTCCTTGACATTGAAAGCCACAGTCCGAGCCAATGTCAATCTCACCACCGCTAGTGCATGCCTATCCAGTACCTTCCATTTAGCCTCTTCCATGTCAGCAGGCTTATCAGTCAAAGGTTGATACAGATTCTTCTGATATAAGATGTCCTCTATCTGCATCTTCCAATATCCAAAATCTGTCCCATCAAACTTCTCAATTCTAATCTTTGAATCCTCCATTGTTAATTATTCTAGATCTAGACAATAATCAAACCTAGCTCTGATACCACTTGTAAGTCCTATTGACTATCAATCGTAGAATAATAGCAAACAAATATAGAATATGAAATAAGAAAGCAGGAAAATCACACCAGAAACTTTTTACGTGGAAACCCAAGAACTGGGAGAAAAACCACGAATATGCACTAGGAATCGATGAACGTTCAAGAAAGATTACAAAAAGTGCTCAAGATCTCTCTCTATAGCCTTTTCTCTCTCTAAATGTGTTTTAATGATGAAGAATACATTAATCCCGTAATTAGGGCACCTATTTATACCCCTACTAAAGAAACGCGTTTTCGGAACTCAAAACCGCGTCAAAACAGCCCCGCCCGATCAGGTCGGGCGAGCCCCCCCGATCGGGCGACTTAACGCCAAAAACAATTGAGCTCTCGGGCCCGATCGGGCGTGTATGCCCGATGCCATCGGGCGAGTTTGCGCTTGCTTCTGCTTCAGTACTGCTGCAGGCCCGATCGGGCGAGAACACGCCCAGTCGTTGTTCGGTGTTCTGCCCGATCGGGCAAATAGGCCCGACGCCATCGGGCGAGTTCACTTTTCACCAGCTGCCAATACCGATCGGGCGGCCTTGCCCGACCCGATCGGGCGATCCCCCGAACCTTCAATTTGACGCATTTCTTCGACGTAACCTTTCTCCACACCCCATTACACCTTCATGAGCTTCATATGCAAACATATACCCAACATACATAATAAAGTGCCTGTTGATCTATGAGATGGGATTGAAGTAGGCTAAGTAGCATGGCAATTAGACAACAACAGTACTTAACAACATACTTTTATCATGTCTTCATTGTTTACAGTTTGAGCAAAATGAAAATGAAGTGTGATTTGCTATGGAAGAGGATGATCAAGTTGGGCAGATGCAATAGTTGTGGGAGATCCCCCGATAGTATGGTATAGACTGCGGAGGAAGTGATGAAATGGATGGTGCAGTTGTGCACTGCATTATGCCTGTGCTACTGTGCCGATGCCACTGTCATAAGTTTACCCTCAATCTTGATAATGTCTGCAGCCTCACCTCGTGCATTTTGTAAAACAATAATGTGAAAAACTAATATTTTTGTGCACGACGAAACAATTAACTAAGATCACATCTGGCCATCTGGGGACTTTAGTGTTCCCCTACAATGCCTAAGATACCATTTAAATTGTTAAAATAATGTCATTGTTTAACCGATGAAATAAAAATTTAAAGCCATTTTTTCTACCAATTATGTTTTCTGCACATCAACGCACATATAGCGTGCATATAAAACTAGTCAGAGTATAACTTACATCTACACCTTTAATCTTGTTAATGTTTAACAACTTCACATTTTTTTTGGTGAACACCTTTACAATCTGTGTTATAATTGTTTAACATGAAAAGAACTATGAAATAAAATCCATACGCATTTCTTAATTATCATGAACCACATGCATGCAAGTAAAATTAAAAAACAAACCTCCGTTGTACCTGTGGTCAGGCGGCTAAAATAGGCATTCGAACCTGTGGTCAAATAGGCGCTTGTACCTGTAGTTAGGCGCCAATTTTAGGCGCCTGACCACACCTGTTCTTGTGGTTGGGTGCCTAAAATAGGCGCTTAGGTACTTTTTCGGCATTTTCAAGTCAATTTCTGATAAATTTTACTCTACTCTGAGATGTTCTAACAAAGATAAATAAAATTGGCCAAAATAGAGACTGAAACAAAAAATGATTATACTAAACCCATGTATCATAAGTTTTTCGAAGCGCCTAAAATAGACCCCGACTCCCTGACCGGTCAACGAGACCCCCGTGCTAAGTTTTTCGAAGCACCATGTTTAAGACATTCTACCAGTTTTATTCGGAAATTTTTTAATTACATTAGCAATTCTCCGTAATATAACGAGATGGTTAAAAAAAAACTTGAAGTCGTTGGAAAATGTGAACTTGTCAGAAAATTTTAAAATCTTGTAGTCCTTCAATGGAGGAAATGAAAGGGATAAGAAAGAGAGTGAAAGATGAGAGGGAATGGAAGAGGTGAGGAGGAATGGAGAAAGGGTGGAAAGGGAATGAGTGAAGTAATGGAGGGGAAAGAAAAGGAAAGACCCTTGTATTTTTATACAAAAATACAGGGCGTTAGTAGGAAAAAATAGGGCGGCGTTTAGCAACCCATCGCAAGTTGGAGCTATATGGTATATTGGGAAAATTTGGTCTCAGCTCTCAAGTATTAAGTGCTCGTTTGGTAATACATGAAAATCTAATTTCTGTAGGAAGTTTTATTTTCTAGGAAATTACTTTCCTTATGTACTTTTTAGGAAATAATATAAATATGTTTGGTTAACATCAAAAAATTTGCAATTCACATGAATTTTGATTGACCAAGGAGGGGTTGGATATTTAAATTCCCACATTTCGTGGGAAATTCAATTTCCCAAGGAATTTCCATTGCACCCATTTTCTCAACTTCCTGTCACCCAAACAATTTGCAAAATGAGAAAATCATGGGAATTTTCATTTGCCACATAAATCCTGTCAACCAAACGAGCACTAAATTTATATTCTAACAATTTCCTCCCTTTTTTTTCACATTAATGAAATGCACTAACATTTTCTAATTACGTAGTACATATACATACAAAGAATTATGAAAAATACTAATTAATTACTGCAAAATGTCATTCATAAACAAGATTTAATCATAGATTTCAAGTAGAGGTTGGCATGGCCTGGCTCGGCTAGGTCCGACACGCGGCTCGGTCAAGTCCGACACGTAGCTCGGCCCGACCCCCCTCAAGTCCCCGACCCGACTCGCTCAAGGCCTGCCACGCTCAAGAAATTTTATTTTTGGCCCATCCCAGCACGAGCATGTCATTATGGCCCGCGGGTTGAATGCTCCTTTTCTTTGTCTAAAATTGCCAAAAAAACCAAAAAAAACAACATAAACACGAGTCGGCCCGCGGGAGGCACGACCTCTCATTCACGGGATCGGGCCCGGCCCAGCGTTACCCAAAGCTCGTTGGTCAATCCCGAGAACAGGCCCAACCCGGCACAAGCCAAGTCTAATTTCAGGGTTACTCCCAAAAAGTCACCAATTAACTAACTTGCATCTACGCCATACAATGAACAAATTTACTCATTTGTGTAAGTCGTACCTCCATATATATATATATATATATATATATATATATATATATATATATATATATATATATATATATATATACATATATATATATATATATATATCATATATATATACATATATATATATATATATATATATACATATATGTATATATATATATGTATATATATATAATTATATGTATATATATATATATATATATGTATATATATATATATTGCCTTTTCTTTTGACCACCTTCTCTTCAATTGCACCCAGTCCCAAAATCTTTGGCACCTCGCGAAGATAGCTACATGGTGTGCTCCGCCAACGTCCTTCCGCTTCATTCTACAATTTCTACAGGATTACAAGGCTAAAACTTCCTTGCTTAAATATATCCTTCTCTTCTGGAGCATATGGAAAGAAAGAACTTCCATCATTTTCAATAATGAACAATGGTGTCCCCAATGTATCATTCGCCGAGCTAGATTCGCTCATGATGAATGGAAGCTCCGCTTACAAGTGGATGCTTGTCATGCTACTAGATCTCCTCTTAGGGGAGTACCACCCCCTTCCCTTTCCCAGTTCCCTCTGCTACTTTTGTAGCCTGGGAACCTCCTCCTCCTATCTTCTTCAAAGTAAACTTTGATGGTTCGGTCCGTAGGTTGGTTGCAACTGTTAGAGTCATCATTATCGCGAAGATCAACTGGTTCATGCCAAAGCCTTTAATCTGGGTCAAACTTCGGTCCTTATTGCCGAGGCCACAACATTTCAACATGGTCTCAAACTTGCTATCCACTTCGGCATCAACAACATCATAATAGAAGGCGACAACCTCATTGTTATCAATACCATCAACGATCATTGGTATGTTTCGCGAAAAATTGCAAATATTCTTGCAGATTGTAAGTTAATGCTCAATCACTTTACCTCTTGCAAAATCAAACATATGTTCAGAGAAGCCAATCGAGTTGTTGGATAGCCAATGTAGGACACCTAGTTACTCTAGTTTTTTCTATCATTGTATTCGACGCATTAGGTATTCCCCTCGAAAGGAGGGGTATCATAATGTTTTTATCTTACCTTATTAAAAAAATATATATATATTTCCTTTTCTTCATACATCTATAAGAGCAACTCCAATGGTGAACATTAGGGACTTGCTAGCAAATAAATAAAAAGTTAAGCAATTAGCCCAACCATTGGAGTGAGTAGCTAGAATTTCATTTGCTAGCCAATGTAGCTTAACTAAGCCAATTGGCTTGAGCAAAAATTGTGGGCCCATGTGAAAATTTTGGTGAACAATTTCTATACTCTTCTCTAAAAAAAAAAACTATTTTACTTCAAGTGGGACCTACTCATATTGGCTAACCATTGGGGGAGTTTTGGCTTAAATTGGAGTTAGCTAGAAAAATCTATGTGGCACTCTAAGCTAATTTTCATTTTGCTCTACCATTGGAGTTGCTCTAAACCCCTCTCATAAATTTTTCATTGACATATACTTTCAAGAAATTAGAACTGATCACATCTCATGTAAACTAGAATAAATTATACCCATTTATCAGGCACATATATGTGTAAGGGCCAAAGAAAATGAACATATTTGGGAGACTTTCAAGCCAAAAGGCCAAAGAAGTTAAGAAACTTATGACCCTGTCCTTCTCCCTCCACCATCTGTGCACATTAGCATCGCCACCACCTTCCACCCATTCTCGCTTCCTTAACGTGCGCCGTCCACCACTTTTCTCTAATTCTCCCTCCTCCTTCAGAATGAGCTCCACCACCGCTGAAGGAACCAATATTAGCAATTCAACTGATGTTACTGATACTGAATTGGAGTCCATTTTCAAGCAAAAACGGGTAATTCGATCCAAAGTCCGCAAATCTCTTAAAGAAATGGACCCTTCTCAGCGTGCTCTTGAAGGTATAATTGCTTTATGTAAAAAGTTACAATCTTTTTTCAACTTTGAGTTTTTTAATCTTTATTTTATTTGTGAATTGGGGTTTTGATGTAATTGCTGATTTATGTTGGTATGTTGATTATATTGGAAAGTTTGAGTAAAATGCAAATTAGTACATACACACTTCCGTAAGATGAGAACAATACGCACGGTGAATATAATGGACAAGATTGTGAATGCAAAGACCAATACCAATGAACATGTACCAACATGAATGTATATATGTTCATTTAACTTGTTAGTCATTTACATGTGTTCATTTGACTTGTTAGCCATGTACATGTGTTCATTTGACTTGTTAGCCATGTAATTTGGCTTGTTAGCCATGTACATGTGTGATCATGTCTTACGTACAAGCCGTTTGTATGTATATATATATTTTTTTTGAGGGGTTACTTTAAGTGAAATAGTAATGTGGGCAGAAAAATTGGTCAATTTGGTTTTGTTATAACAATAACAAGCAATCAAAGAAACAGAAAAGAATAAATAATCTAACATATTGATTAGCTGGGGCAGTGAGAGTACGAGTTCCTGTGTTAGGTCGTTCGAAATGCCAGATTCAAGGCGTCCTAACATGGAAGTTTGATTACTAGGAAGAAAATTTTAAACTTTGTCAGAAGGTAAAAGGGTTAATAAATTGGGTGTAATTTGCTTATGTTCTCTTTATCTTTGAGGGAATTGGATTATTGAAAGTAGCTTGTACTGAGGTAATAATTATTTTCTAGAAGTTTGAAGAAATGGAGACATTGATGATTAAAAAGAGGTTGGGGGGGGGGGGTGACTCTAGTACATGTATTAGTAGATGGATGAAGAAAATCTGCTTTAAGATGGAAAATGGACCCAAGTGGAGGTTTTAATCGTCTTTAACTGATGACATGAGGTGAATACAACATGTGTTAGATTGTTAAATTTTTACCAGTCCCTCATTTTCTTTCTTCTTTGATTAGTTTCAAAATGTGTAAACTTGCTGTAAGATGTCTTGTATTGAAAGCTGATTGTAGGGAACTCGTAAGGCAACAAAAATGAGTATCATCTTATACTTTTTGTTACATCTGGAAAAGTTTTAGAATCTTGTCCTATTAAGTTAAATTAATTGAACAGCTGCAGGAAGGAGCAGTACGGGAGTCTAGTTCTATCATTTTGAAACAATTTTTCAGGATAAGGGGCTTGATCTTATGCTGGTTCCATTGATTAGAATGAAATTGTGTGAATATATGTAATAGATAGTAGATCAAGATTTATGTGGCTGTAGTTTTTGAGAAGTCTAACTGCATTTCAGCCCTTCTCTTGCAAGTTTTAGTCTAAAAATGTTCAACAATAAATTAGATCTTTACTTTATGTCCAGAATCTATGTTACTTAGACACGGATTGAGTGTTTACTCGGATACGGGTGTCCAAGTGTCCGACTCGGCTATTTTGTAGAAAAGTCAAGTTTTTAGTTTAAAATGAAGTATCCAAGTGAAGTGTCGTGTCGGACACGACATGACACGACACCCCGTTTTTGAGGTATATGAAGGTGTCGGAGTTACATGGTCCGAAATCAAGATGGTGCTAGATTAACTATAGCAGTGCAACTTAGATGCAGGATCTTGTATCGAGACTTGAATACGCTCTTATACCTTCAATTGCAATTGTTCTCACCAATCAATGCAAACGTACAAAAGAACTTATTTCTTGATATGTACTATTTGTTGAAGAGGCTCTCTGAACCCTATTCCTAATTTGTCTCCTTGACCATCATCTTCTTGCTAAGATTTTCCCTCTGAAACTAAACGCTCTTTAAAGCACCTTTTTCAATCTTTGCAAGAGCATCTTTTTTTTTTAATACATGAGGAAAGTTAGGACACTCTTCTCTGAAGGGAGACTCCTAACGAATCAAGAAGAACAAATTTATGTAACGAGAGTTCTGTTGAAACATTCATGTCAACCGAGACACCAGAACTTTTGTGACCTTTTTTTGATAGAAGATCCGCTACTTGATTAGTTTTCCGAAAAATGTGCTTAATGGTGTAGAATCTAAATTGACGCAGCAATTGTCTAATGTCATCAATGAGGGTTTGTATGGTCCAAGGGCAAGCGTAATGCCCTTGCTGATCTCTTATAAGTTATAATCACTTGGTTGTCTCCTTCAATGTAACCAAGTGGTCAAATCTAATGAACATGATTATCATTTGTCAAAATCTTCTAATCTAGGTAAAAGCAAAAAAGGTTTGGGAACTAATGGAACAATTTTGTTAAGACTTAATTTTTAATGTAGAATAAAATCAAGATGTTTTGGTAACAATTACAGAATAAAACTAAATCTTTATTGAAGAGACTCTTTAAAACATTGCAGCTCTTTGTAGGTTAATTTCATAGAATCGATGCAGACTGATTCTTTGTTACTAGTGCTCCATGCCTGCATATGCCAAAAGGATTTGGTTTTGGATTGATCCCTCATCATCCATTCTGACGTTGAATCTTACAAACAAGACTATTCTGAGATTGAATCTTACAGACAAGACCACTAAATTATGAAAGTATTCTATAAGCACTAATGTTTTTGAATCCCATCAAACTTGAGGCCCATTGATCACCGCACATAATTTTTTGGATTTGCACGATGAACACTTGACTTACAAGCTTGATATTACTCCATCATTGCATTACGAACAATCCGCACAGAGCTTGAAATAATTTATTTATAACCTTCAAGCCTGGGAGAATCTATAGTCTGGTAATGCTATACTCATTGTATTTCAACAGGAGAAGAATAGAATCTCTTGTGACGTGTTTCAATGTGATATTTCACCCACATTATCGACATGTTCCGACACTCAAAATACCTGCAATGATAGGGCTTGACAGTAGGCTTCTATGAATTATTTGGTTTCTGCTGCCGTCCGTTTCCAAATTCTGCAAAGTTTTATTGATAGGTGACAGTTACCTTATTTGTTCGTCTTGTACTATTGTCTGTCTATTCAGATGATGCACTTCAGCGCTTGGTTCTAGATGCTCCATGGTTCAAATCCAGCCGACGATTATGTGCATATATAAGTTGCCGTGCATTGCGAGAAGTTGATACAACTACAATTTTGGCAGAGAGCCTACAGATTTCAGATAAAGGAGGTTTGTCTCAGTACTTTGCCGATTTGTCTCAGTAATTTGTCCCATGAATCTCAACTTCAAGAACATTAGTCTTTGGGAAATGGGTGGTATCATGATTCTTGCTGAGGTCAATGGTGTGGTGTAACTCAAGAAAGGTCACTTGCACTTAGAACATTTTGGTCTGTCTTTTGAGATATGGAAGTGACAGAAGTTTTAGAATTCATTTTTGGCATCAATTTGCATCATGAATGTGAAAATTTGGTATGGGGGTTAATCGTGATTGCTGAAGCTACTTATTTATAAAGTATTGAGTTTCTCCCATGTAATTTTGTGGTTGAATACCTTTTTGACACTACTGGTTCAGCATCTTCATTTTCTTTTGACAACTGTAAACTTTAGTTTGTGGCTTGCAGACAAACAAGACCTCGGAGGTAAAACACTTTATGTGCCCAGGGTGGAGGACAAAAACAGTCATATGCGGATGCTTAACATCTGTAGTATGGATGATCTAATCGCAAACTCGATGGAAATCCTGGAACCTGCTCCTGTGGATAGTAGAGGAAATCAACGTGAAGATGGTAGCTCAAATTCTAGTCCTTAATTGCCTATCATATTTTAGTTTCTGTGAAGATGATTGACATGATGCTTGATATATTAAACTATGTTATGGGCAACTTTATTTGTTGCAGTGAATTGAAACGGCCCTCTAGTACTATTTCCCTAATCTTACTGAAATTCTGTATTACTAACAATAACTGTAATTGCTAGATTCAAATCCCTGTATTGGGTAAGTATATTGATCTCTTGTTCCGTGCTCATTTGGTCCAGTACCCAGTCAAAGTAAAGTGTGATTAGGAGCAACAATTTCTTACTTGCTTTAGAGAACACCATCAATATATTCTAGTTTCCTGATATCTGCTCTATCCCAATTTCACATTCATATCCATGTGATTAGGAGTAACATGCTCTTCCACTTGCGAATACGTGAACAGTTCTTCCTTATAATTTCAGTCTCTCTCAGTATCACATTCAAACCTGCCGAGCACTAACATTTTTCTTCCACTTGAAGTTACTTTGTGAGTGGTACTCTAATGAGATTTCAAGCCACAGAACCACTCATTCTTCTCCTTGATTTCTTTTTCCTTTTCGTTTCATCCCCCCCCCCCCCACTCTTTGGGGGTGGTTTGGTGGTGGGAAGTGCTATCTCTAATCTCCATTCTGCAGTGTTTCTATTTTGAACTTAGCTGTAACTGAAGTTCCCTTTACATTCTCGCTTGGTATTAAAAATAAATGATGTATGGAGGACACGTGTCATAATTTGTGTAATATAAGTTTTTTTTTTTTTAGAAAAATCTTTTATTTTTTGCTGTAAGAATATTTAGCAAACAAGTAATCAAATTATCTGTTGTTGCAGTTATGCATGCAAGTGAAGCAGTTGACCTCTTGCTCTTACCTGGTAATATGGTCTATCACTTGCTCAATACATGCCCACATTGACAGAGTTGAAACTTGAAAGAGTAACCTTTTGGTTGATCATCTTAATTGTCCTTTTCCAGGACTTGCATTCGACAAATCTGGAAGACGCTTAGGCCGTGGTGGAGGGTATGTTAAAAAGCCTCAAGTGCTTACATTCTGACATTTTCTCATTGAAATGCTTAATTTTTGTCTATGAAACAAAATAAAAAGACTTATAGTACAAACTCTAATATCTTGAAAACTTCAGTTACTACGACACTTTCTTAAGGAACTACCGACAGCTTGTTAACAAACAGAACTGGAAGCTACCACTCCTTGGTATGTTTTACATTTCTCCCTATATGCAGCTAACTTATCTGCTTCAGATTTTGAAATTATCTGATAATATTGATCACTTGAATTTATTATGTAGTTGCTCTGTCATATTCTGTGCAAATATTGGATGATGGAGTCATTCCAATCACTCCCAATGATGTTTTTGTGGACGCTTTAATATCTCCAGCTGGTGTTATTCCAATTAGCTCAGCTGCACGTCAAAGGTATCAGATATAACATTGTCGCCACCGCCTGTACCTGTTTTTCTCAATAGCAGTGATATAACCTATTTTAGTACAATATTTCAGGATGGAGCATGACATATGACTTTTCGAGGCCTGTTACCTCTGTTCTTCCTGTGGCATTCTCTAATGTAACTGGAGCTTCTTGATCTCTGAGGTTGTGATGCATTGTTTTTATTGAACTTTTGATATTACCTCTTTCCTGATAGAATGTTATACATCACGTTCATTGTAATATTTGCTTGCACTTCTTATATCGATACTAAAACGATTACAAGGAAGTGCTCTATCTTCACAGGTAAGGTTAGTCTAGTTATAACAAGTTAGGTACATCAAAATCAGTAGAGTAGATTACACCCCCAAGAGTTATCTTTTGCACTATTCGTAGATCAACCAGTGTTGCTCGAATGATTCGCGATTGGTAGGGAAGAGCACCGTGATAGTTTGTACAGGTCAAGATGACTATTGTGGCTCATTGAGTTGGATCTCTTAAGGTTCTAGAGCATGAAAGCCAGATAATCCTAAGCAAAACACAAGCTTCTTCCATGTTCAACAATTTGAATGAGTCTTGTCTTTAACCACTACAACTTACCACATTGAACTTAAGTCTACTTCTTCCCTCAGCAACCGCTAAATTTCCTTGCTAAGCATCATCCCTAGCTCTATTTAATACTAATCAAATTTTATGCCTTTGACAAAGTCACATGTTGACGTCCTATATAAACGTTTAATCTTAGTCTTGGAACAATATCAAAAGAAAAATCTTAATCTTAGAACAATACAAACAAACACTCTAGATAATTTCATGGCTCCCCTACTCTACCTTGTAGTATTCTTGCTTGCTCCTTTTCTCTCCCATGCTGCGGATCCCGATCCTTTGCTAGATTTTTGTGTAGCGGACCTTAATGCCTCTCCCTCATTTGCTAATTTCCCTTGCAAACAAACCTCAAATGTGACCTCTGAAGATTTCTTCTTTGATGGGTTTATGAATGAGGGAAACACATCAAACTCGTTTGGATCAAGGGTCACACCCGGAAACGTCCTCACATTTCCTGCCCTTAATATGCTCGGGATTTCAATGAATCGGGTTGATCTTGCTGTGGATGGGATGAACCCGCCCCATTCCCACCCACGAGCAAGTGAGAGCGGTGTGGTGATGAAGGGGAGAGTTCTAGTAGGGTTCGTAACCACGGGGAATGTGTACTATTCAAAGGTGTTGGTTCCAGGACAGATGTTTGTAATCCCAAGGGGGTTGGTTCATTTTCAAAAGAATGTTGGACAAAATAAGGCACTCATCATTACAGCTTTCAATAGTCAGAATCCAGGAGTAGTGTTATTATCCTCAACCTTGTTTGGTACAAACCCTTCAATTCCAGATGATGTTTTAAGCCAAACTTTCCTAGTGGACCAGAGCATTGTCGAAGGAATAAAATCCAACTTTTGATTGTAACTAAATTACTACTATGAAGATTCCCTTTGTTTTTATTTTTTCATTATTTTGTTAATTTAATAATGTCAAAGTTGTATGCATTATGCATGTATTAATAAAACAATAAAGATATGATTTTTTTATTTAGCTTATGTTGCTTCCAAGTTGGATTGGCAGTTTGTTAATGGTAAATTCTGTCACTTCAAAACCAAAATGAAATTGAGGATACCATGGGATTTTAATTAAAAGAAGTAAAACGAGGATGAAGTTCTAATCCATTTTTCTGATCAATCAATTTCTAATTAGGTTTAATAAAAGTTCATATTATCTGAACTTCAAAGTACTCAAATCATACGATTTACAACCTATTTGGTAAGTTTTTAGTAAAGAAAAGGAAGGGAAGAGAATAAGAAGAGAAGAGAAGAGAAGAGAAAGGAGAACACCGTATTTTTTCGTATTTCGTTTGAGTTTTCTATTTTTTCCATAGTTCCTCCAATTTTGGGCGAAGAAAGAAAAATGAAAATTTTGTAATGAGGCTTTTGTTCCACTTCCTTACATTTCCTACTGCTTATAATGTGGTTTTTTGAACTAAATATTGGAAAAATATGTTTTCTTCCAATTCCTTTCTTTTCTTTGCAAATGTCTTCTATCAAACAAGTTGTCAAATAGTAATCTAATTTACTTAATTTATAGCTTATTTAAAATATAAATAAGGTAAGACAATTTATAACAAGTAAAAAATAAAAATAAGTTTGAATTAGTTCACATTAGTCAAAATAAATGAAACACATCCTTTAACTTTAGAAAAGTCATTGTAGTAAGTATTCTATTAAGGGTAGACATTTTATATACTTCAGGTTCTATATTATACTAATAGGTATAGGAGTTCAATTTTATGATAACAACACAGATTTAAAATTTTAGTCCTGATTCCTAAAATAACTAGGATCTACGTAAGATATCTTACTTAAACCTTCCAAACTATAGTTGACCTCCCCTCAAAAAAAAAAAAACTATAGTTGACCTCCCCTATCAAGCAAAAAAAAAAAAACTATAGTTAACCAATGCTTGTGCGCTTCTCCCAACAATAATTAGATATTAGATTTGAGGTTGAAGTGGTAAAATAGTGGTTCACTTCTCATCTCGTATTTCTAAAGTTTAGAGATCAAAATTTATGAGACTCATTTGAGATACTTCCCTTATCTCCCTTAAGTGAGTCGCCATCATTTTATCTTACAAAAATATATAATTTGGCTCAATTGGTAGGATTTCAAGGTTAGGGGTTCAAATCCCACTAAATGAGGGGCACTTAGAGAAGAATTTCCCTTACAACTCTCCTTCTTTCTAAGTGTCTGGGCCTCTAGATTGGGCCCTGTGTGAGGGCAACTCATAAATTATTCATCTTACCAAAAAAAAGAATTAGATATTAAACTCGATAAAGGTGTGTTTGGTTGGACGAAAAACATTTTTAATGGAAAGTGGTTTTCCATACAAACCATTTTTCAAAGAAAAACTCAATTCTATACTTCCTCCGTTTCTTTTTACTCGCTACACTTTCCATTATGGGAAGTTTCACATTACTTGCTACACTTCTTTTTTGGGCAATAAACTCTCTCTATCTCTCTCCTCCCACATGGGTCCCTTTTCTTTTTACTCTCTACCTCTCTCTTCTCCAAAAATTGCCTAGGAGTCCGTGAAATGAGAAGTGTAGCGAGTAAAAAGAAACGGAGGAAGTATTAATTTTCCTTTGGTTGTAAGGAAAGCAACATTATTTTCAACAGATTTTTCTTTGTTTGTGTTGTGTATCATTTGATAGAGTAAGGAAAGTTTGGGTTCCTTTGCTTCACTAGAAAAGTAATTTTCTATCATTGGAAAATGAAGTTCAACTCATACCTTTTTCTCCTTAATTCGGTCCAAAACAAACAAAGGAAACTAAGGATTTTTTTATTCTGGAAAACACTTTCCTCCCAACCAAACACATTCTAAATCAAAGAGAGATTTCAAAACTAAAATTTATATATGGGCAGACGCTGGTCACCAGTAGTGGTGTAAATTGGTTGGATTGGATTAGATTTTTCCCGAGAAACCGAGTCCATATCCGATCCGAACTTATTTTCGATCCAGTCAAAAACTATTTTCTTGAGTTCGAATCCATTTCAGTCCTAATATTATATTAATATTAATTTTCTATAAATTCAAGTTCATAATGTTTTCTCATAATTTAAATCTGGAAAATTAAATGCATTACATCCATATTTAAAGTCTATAATAAAAAGCAAATTGCAAAATTACAAGATCCAACCTAAAATAATAATAAATAAGAAGCCTAGCTTCTTAAGTTTTTAAGTTATTAACAATCAGCAAGATAACAACAGTCTAGATCTAAGTTGAGAGGAAACAAAGAAAATGAAATTTATATACTGAGATGAGTTATGAAATTTATATAGTGAGGAAGATGACTAAGTCAGGTTACTAGGGACTAAGGTTAGAGATATGATTGATGATTTTATTTAACAAAAGGGTAAAAGAGTAAGGTAACTTTAGACGTTTCACTTTGGAGGGTAATTTAAAAATCAGACTCTGGCTAACGAAATTTAAAGCGTCAATATTGTATTGGACATTTTGGGACTCTAAAGGAGTGAGTCCAAATCCAATACGAAAATATTTGGAATAAGTCCAATTCATAATATTTTTCTGTATATTCCAGTCGAACGAGTTTGAACTGAAATGGATTCTACTCTAGACTTTTCGCAGTCTACTTAAACCCCTATCCACAAAGTACATATCTATATTTAGTGACTGTTGACCTTCCTTGTTCTTGCTTAATTAGGTGAATCTTCGATCAAATTTCAAAAGCACTAGGACAATCATTACCATTGTCCTTTAACCCACATCGTCATCTATGCTATTTGTCGTTTTTCCTCTTTCTCCTTCAATTCATCAGCTTCTTCTTCCTCCATACCCATCAGTCCACCACCATTGCCACCACCTGCATGCAGCGCCCAACCCAGTGTATAAAAATACGGACAATATTTAATAAATACAGGCAATAGATAGCAAGACCCTTAACCTAGTATTAGATTATTGCTTGATACTTTCTTTTCTTTACTATTTTTCCAATATGTGTATTATCAATCAATTAACTATTACATATCACATTAAAATTAAAACTTGGTTAGTGTTAATTTGGATGACAAGCTCTAATTTTCTTGAAAACTTGCAACTTAAGCTGCAATGTTCTTTTGGATTGAATTAATGAAAATTCAGTTCAGTTCAGACAAATTTAGTTTTATTAAGTTCAATTCAGTTTAGTTCAGGAAAATTCAGTTCAATTCAATTAGTTTCCTCTCACAGTTTTCATACACTTCAGTTCAGTTCTGTTTAGACAAATTTAATTCAGTTCAGTTCTGTTTAGACATATTTAATTCAGTTATGTTCTATATAATTCAGTTTAGTCCAAAAGAATAAAAGCCCCTTAATATATTAAATTATGTTATAACCACATTTTTTATGTCATATTATTATGTTCTTTTACGAATGATTTTTAAATATATATGTTCGTTAAATTTGTACTTATATTTTTATGAGCATAATGCACATTATACTCATTAACTCATGGGTATATGGTTTAATTTGCGCTTTTGCTGTCTCTTGACTTGTTCTTATACTGTGATATTAGGAGTTCATGAAGATATTGATAGAGCATAAAACTATATATTCTTGGGACTCCGACCATCAACTTACCTTTTGGTTGAGTTGGTTCTTTGACATGGTATCAGAGTCGGTGTGATATAAAGGTCACGGTTTCAAATCTATGAGGGAGACATGTGTTGCATCCACATTTCAAGCCTAATGGAGATATTGATAGAGAATACTTTACCAGATAAATTACTAAACATCATAATATCCTTGCTTCCAACGAAACCAGCAGTTAGAAGCACTATATTATTATCGCACATATGGAGATATGTTTATAGATTATAAGAGCATTGTTAAACATCGCCTCCAAAATTACTTAAAATCGCCCAAAATTTATTTTATAGACCATTTTACCCTTTTCTCCTTTCCACACCACCCACCCCCTCCACCACCATCACCACCACCTACCCAAACAACAACAACAGCAGATCCACCAACAAGAACAACAGATCCACCAACAACAGCATTTTAAAAGACAAAAAATATTACCATGCTCTGTAAGGTGAAAATTCCTCCTTATCAGCAAAAGAATTTGTTTATGCAAATAGGTGACTTGATATTCATGGCTCGAAGATGGCATATATCTCCCTTTCTATTAAATTCTCAAGCTTGTTTATCATGGGTAATAAAGTATTCACCCTTCTTTTGGAAATTACTGTGCTGTAGATAAACTCACATGTAGATTCATTATCATAGCCTTGGGCAACCATCTATCATGACTAAACTTGGAGCATAAATCTTGAGATAATCAAAACATCTTACACCCATTCTTTCCCACGTATTCCCAATGATAAACAAGCTATAAAGTATAAACCAAACACAAACACCATAGATAGCAGCCATTGTTGGGGGAGAACAGGCAGGTGAAATTTTTTTATGCCATGGGCGATCGTCCGTGGTGGACGTTCCACCCATGGGCCGAACGTCTGGCCTGGACGTTCGGGCCATGGGTGGAACGTCCACCACGGACGATCGCTCCATAGCCCGAACGTACATGCCAGACGTTCGGGCCATGGGTGGAACGTCCACCGCGGACGTTCGCCCATGGCATAAAAAAATTTCGCCTGCATTTGCGCGACCAAAGCAGCGGTGATGGAGGCAGATTGTGGTGGTGGCAGCTTGGCAGGAGGTGGGTGGTGGTGGCAGCCTGGCAGGAGGTGAGTGGTGGTGGTAGCTTGACAGGAGGGGATGGTGGTGATTTAAGGGAAAAAAAGAAAAGGTTATAAGTGTAATTTCATTTTTTTTTGGGCGATTTTAAGTAATTGTGGGGCGATGTATAGAAGTTTAGATTAACAAATGTTCTCACCTTCAAAAATCTGCATTACCGTCAACCAACCGAGAAATGATAAACCTCTAACTGCTAGATGTTTATAAACATCTAGCAGGGGTAAAATTGTCAATATACATGAAAAAAGTTATCAGTCAAACAAAAAAGTAATCTCGAAAATTGGGCACTGTCAGAAAATTTCGATGCTAATATATGATGTTCATGCTACTACAACTTGTGTTCGTGTAACTATAACTAGTGTTTATGCAACTAAAAATAGGGTTTATGTATAAACAGATAGTGTTCGTATTTTTTTAATTGGACACTGTCAGAAGATTCCGATGCTAATATACAGTGTTCATGCTACTAGAATTAGTGTTCGTGTAACTATAACTAGTGTTTATGCAACTCACAATAGTGTTTGTGTATAAACAGATAGTGTTCGTATTTTTTTTTTACATATCTAAATAAGAGATAGAGAAGAGTAAAATAAAAATATGATGAAATAATATCAAGATGGATGTCTATTTGTAGAGAATAAAAATATATGAATATTGGTATATTTTTTATTTTTTTCTAAAATATATTTTTTGAGATATACAAGTTAAAAAAATTGGAAAAAGTAATTTGTTTGGATAAAAAATATAATGACATGTGTACCACTTATATGTTGCCACATGAATGTTAGATGTTTGGCAAACATCTAGCAGTTAGAGGTTTATCATTTCTCCAACCAAAAACCTGGAATAACTTGTTAAATGAATATTTCAAGTTGCAAGAAGCCAATAAGCGCCAAGTAAAACGAAAATCAGTCTTATCTATAAACATATTACTATTAGTCTTTATATACACGTTATGCGTCCGAAGTTGAAGGATTGTTTTGCAGTTTGTTAGATGGATTTTCTCTTTTTTTATTTATATTTATACTTTAAACTATTAAAGTAGTAGGTGTAATAATTTCCTTTTGTAATTAGGAGTACATTGATAAAAAAAGATGGACACTAAAATACTCAAGAGTTCTCATATATATATAATAGGGATGATGGTCATCCATGGGATACTATCATGCGATTACCAGTTTACCACGTTATATCTCATATGTTCCCATACATATTACTCCCTCGGTCACAAAATATAATTTATGTTTCATGGTAAAACTTTTAAACCTTTGACCATAGAGGTTTCTTATTGAGATATTTTAAAAACGTTTGATGTGGAATTTTGTTGGATTCGTCTCAATATATAATATCAATCCTTTATGATTTTTATTAATAAGGAGTATTTTAATTCGGATAACTTTTATTGCTCTACATTTTGGGTTGAAAGTTGCATGGGAGTGTATGCCGCAGTATAGTTGTAATACTCCGTATTTTTTAGTAAGTTATTATTTATATTTTTATAAAAGTTTTAGTTTTTGAAAAAGGTTTTATTTACTAAAAAGGCTTATTATTTATTAGAAAGGCTTTTATAAGAAAGGTTTTGGGTATTCAAAACGAATTTTAGCCCAAATGAATTTTGGGCCTAACTTTCCTAAGTTTTACATTCAAGTAGTTGTTTCAAAATAAAATTAAAAATATTTTAAAAACAATTTCAAAAAGGTTTGTAAAAAGAAAAGAAGAAAAAAAAAAGGTTTATAAAAAGAAAAAGACTTTAATGAAAAAAGAAAAAAAAAAAAAAATATTCTGCCGCAAACTCATAACTCACGCCAGTGAGTTACATGTTTATCAAATTTTTGTAATCTTTTCTTTTAACTTATCTTTTAGTTATTTTACCTTCTATAACTACGTATTATGGGGTAATTTATATCTTTTCCTAATCTTAGTTGGATAAGCGTAAATATTAGTTATATCCAATTAGTTTAGTTTATCTTTTTTCCTAAATCTATCTTTTAGTTTCCTAATCCTATCCCGATGCTACTTTTCCAACGGGGTTTGTTAATTATCGCCCCAAAATTACTTAAAATCGCCACAAATCCATTTTTTCGGACTATTTTACCCTTTTTTCCTTTCCACACCACCCACCACCCCCACCTCCACTGACACCTGTGACCCTCCACCGCCGTCACCTGTGACTCTCCACCGCCGTCACCTACCTATCCCAACCACCACCATCACCCACGTACGATTTTTTCGAAATTTTTTTAGGTTTGGGCGAACGTCCGCGGTGGACGTTCGCCCCATGGCCGAAACGTCTGGCCTGGACATTCCGGCCATGGGGCGATCGTCCGCGGTGGACGTTCCGCCCATGGCCGGAACGTCCAGGCCAGACGTTCCAGCCATGGGGCGAACGTCCACCGCGGACGTTCGCCCAAACCTAAAAAAATTTCGAAAAAATCGTACGTGGGTCGAGGGAGAGCGGTCTTGGTCTCAGGTTGTCGGGAGTGGTGGACCTGCGAGGCCGTCGGAAGTCTGAGTACAGTGCCACAGCAGGAGGTGGCCGGCGAGTGGCGACTGAGAAGGAGAGAGAACTCAGGGTTAAGGGTTTGGGAAGTAGAGAGAACTCAGAGTTAAGGGTACGGTCTGTCGTGGCATGATCGAAGGTGGGTGGTGGTGGTGGCGGCAGTCTGTTAGGAGGTGGGTGGTGGTGGTGGCGGCAGTCCGTTAGGAGGTGGGTGGTGGTGGTGGGGTGATGATCTATGGAAAAAAGAGAGAAGGTTATAGAGGTAATTTTAACTATTTTTTAGGCGATTTTAAGTAATTAGTGGGCGATGTATAGAAGTTCAGTTTCCAACTAGTATAAATAGGGGTCTCCACCCATCATATTTTTCACACCAAATTTGAGAAATACATCTCTTTTCTCAAGTTTAAACTCTCTCTCCCTCTTAGCCTACCTTTCTCTTTCTCCCTAGTAGTTATTAATTTTCAAGGTGCGTGTATTTGTAGATCTTTAATAATTGTTTTGCAAGTGTAGTATCATGTTTTTAGAAAAATACTTTGGATTGAATACATGTTTTTATGAGTTTTATTATGAACTGCATCTGTTTTATATGAACATGTTTGAATGTTTATAAATTTTTATATGAACATGTTTGAATGTTTATAAATTTTATTTATGAACTTTGAATTATGTCTTTCGTATAATATATTTATAAAGTTTGATCTTTGAATTTATATTCAAATATTTTAGAAGGAGTTTGATCTTTTGATTTCATATTTAAAAAGGAGTGTTTTTGAACTATTATTATTTTTCAAAGGCTAACCTTTAAGCAAGTTATTTTATTTATGCCTTTATATGGCTAAAATTTTATATAAGAATTATTATTCTTTTTAAAGGAGGATTATTTCCGAAGGATTTTTAGTAGCTATATGATCTTTTATGATCACAATTTATAAAGAGGCCACGGCTTGTTATTTATTAGCAAGAACGGTAGCTATTATATTATTTACCCATGTACTTTTTGTATAAGTCATGTGGACAAGGTAGTTCCCCTCGTAATAGACTCAGTAAGGAATACTAAACTTGGGGGGTGTGCACACTTTAGGCAAGGTACCTAGGCAAGGAAAAAGGTTTTTTTTTATCAAGGTTATATACTTTATGTTATACAAGTATTATCAAGTATCCAGAAAGTTTTTTTTTGAAATTAAATATTTCAAAAGTTTAATTAAATAAGAGTTCAATATTTCGCATATACATGTACTCAGTATTTTTTACTGACACGCGTTTTGTTTTGTTTTATGGCTTTGTCCCTGTGATGACCCTTTTGGTGAGCAGATTTTACAGGTTGATATGATGCATACTTCATATGGGGGAGCTAGTGAGGAATCATAATTAGTCAAGGAGTTGTTATTTTATTTTCTTTAATCCATTGTTATATAGTTGTACAATAAAGTTTATATTAATAAAGAGAAGTTAGTTCAGTTATTTCCGCTGCATTAGTTTCAAGTTCAGTTAGTAGTTAGTATTAAAGCCTTTAACGTTATCACGTGGCGGTAATACTCTCAAGTTTCTCAAGAAGTTTATATTAAAATATATTTTTAAAAAGAGAGAAATTTGGGGGTGTTACAATAGTTCTCCCTCCGTTTCAAAATCTAAGGCATTCACGCTTTACAAAAATTTGTTTTGATCATAAATATCTCTCATAATATGATAAAAATATAAATTATACCGTTTGATTCGTCCTGAAAAATACTATAATAACATTAATTTTTTATCAACGTAAATTTAGAGTAATTAACGGTCAAAGTTCGACCTCGAACATTGTGCGTGCCTTATAATTTGAAATGGAGGGAGTAGTTGAAGGTAATAATTTGGCTTTGATTTCAAGATTGAAGAACAAAGATAACCAAGTGTTATGGGCTAAATTATTGAAGACATTCTTTATCTTGCTTTTTTTTTTTTGTTCTTATCTCAATTCTCATGTGAGAAGGGAGGGCAATATTTTAGCCCATTTACTTGCTAAACAAAATTTTGTAGTTGATACTGAACACATATAACTTGAGGATTTCCCTGACATTGCAACTGATTTAACAAGTAAGGCTATGCTCACCTATTTAATATACTCAATTTTTGTCTTTTGGCCAAAAAAATTACTTTATGAATCAAGACTAAAATTTTGAAGTCGGGTTGTTGTTATCATAATTAAACTCCTATACCTATTGTAATATAGGATTTGAAGTATATAATATATGTCTACCCTTATCAATTATTAGGAATTTTTTGTAGGAAAATACTAACTAAAATAGGGTTTTTGTGGGGAAATACCACTTAAATTTTTTTTTGGAGGGAAGGACCAATTAAAATACTTATGTTGGCAACTTAACACCACATTACGATTTCCGGCCAAATTGTCAACTTTTCGGTCGCGAAATGGTACTAAAATTCTTTCTCTTTTTTTATTTTCTTTTTTTGTAAAACTTTTTGAATTTTTCTTAAAACATTTTTAATCTTATTTTAACAAACTACTTGGATTTAAAACTAGTAACTTTAGACCCAAAATCCATTTGGGCTAAATTTTTTTTCTTAAATACCCAAAATATTTCTAAATTCCCCTTTAAAAGCCTTTAAAAATATAAAAGTCTTTTTGATAAATAATAGTCTTTTCAATAACCAAAACTTTTCTATAAATATAAATATTAACTTACTATTACAGCATAGGGGTGTGGGAGGACGATTACGGCGGGTTTCGCGTAGGGCGTAGGGGTGGGGGAGGAGGAGAAAAAAACCGATGTTTTGGACGGAAAAATAAGTCAACGCCGGAAAGTTGACAATTTGACTGGAAAATCGTAATGTGGTGTTAAGTTGTCAACGACAGTATTTTAATTGGTCCGTCTCTCCAAAAAAAAAAATTAAGTGGTGATTTTCCACAAAAATCCTATTTTAATTGCTCCTTCCCCACAAAAAAACCCTAATTATTATAACATATTTATTAATTTACTTGTTATATATCATGACTTTTGTTCCAAGGTTAAGAACGTGTTCCAATATTTTGATTAATATGAATTTATTGAAACTTATTTTTATAACTTGTTAAAACTTGTCGTACCTTAATTTATTTCTTAAGTAAATTAAATTAAGTTAAAATAGGTTACTATCTATATCATTTTATTTGTTTACTTCTATTCGAGTATTATGAATGCTTATTAAACCTAATTAGAAATCGATTGATATAAGAAATGGGTAAAATCGATTGATATGAGAAATGGGTTAAAACTTCGTCTTCGTTTTACTTTTTTTCTATAAAGTCGATAGTATCCTCATTTTCATTTTGGTTTAAGTGACAAAGTTTACTATTAACAAATTGCCATCTAATTCAGAAACAGCAAAAGTTAAATAAAAAAATTCATATTATTTATTGTTTTATTCATCAGAGGCGGCTAATTTTATGAGACGGCCCTGTTATTCATACATCATACATGCATAATGCATACAACTTCGACATTATTAAATTAACCAAATAAGGTAAAAAAAAAAAACAAAGGGAATTTTCATAGTAGTATTTTCTTTGTAATCAAAAGTTGGATCTTATTCCTTCGACAGTGTTCCGATCCACTAGAAAAGTTTGACTTAGAACATCATCCGGAATTGAAGGGTTTGTATCAAACAAAGTTGAGGATAATCTCACTACTCCTGGATTCTGGCTATTGAAAGCTGCAATAATAACTGCCTTATCTCCCCCAACATTCTTTTGAAAATGAACTAGTCCCCTTGGGATCACAAACATCTGACCTGGAACCAACACCTTTGAATAGTACACATTCCCGGTGGTTACGAACCCTACTAGAACTCTCCCCTTCATCACCACACCGCTCTCACTTGCTCGTGGGTGGGAATGAGGCGGGTTCAACCCATTCGGGGAAAGATCAACCCGATTCATTGAAATACCGAGCATATTAACGGCGGGAAATGCGAGAACATTCCCGGATGTGACCATTGATCCAAATGAATTTGATGTATTGCCCTCATTCATAAGCCCATCAAAGAAGAAATCTTCAGAGGTCACATTTGAGGTTGGTTTGCAAGGGAAACTAGCGAATGAGGGAGACGCATTAAGGTCCGCTACACAAAAGTCTAGCAAAGGATCGGGATCCGCAGCATGGGAGAGGAAAGGAGCAAGCAAGAACACTACAAGGTAGAGTACTAGGGCAGCCATGAAAATAGTAGGAGTGTGTTTGTTTATATTGTTCTAAGATTAAGATTTTTGTTTTGATATTGTGTTCTAAGACTAAGATCAAGCTAAGGTGTTTATATAGTACATCAACGTAGGACTTCGTCAAAGGCATCCAATTTGTTTATTTTGGAAAAAGAGCTAGGGGTGATGTTTAGCAAGGAAATTTAGCATTGCTGAGGGAAGAACTAGACTTAATTCCAATGTAGCAAGTTGTAGTGGTTAAAGCTAAGACTCATTCTACGTGTTGGCCGGTCATTGAAGAATAAGCTCGTGTTTTGCTCAGAATTATCTGGCTTCACGCACTAAAATCTTACGAGACATAACTCAATTAGCACAATAATCATCTTCACTTATGGAACTATCACAGTGCTCCTCCCAAACAAGTAGTTTGAAAACAAGAAGACACAAGATTTGGGATTACATAGTACTATAAACTCTATAAACTCAACCAAACAAGGAGTTGATATGGCAGTAAGTGTTTACGTTCACAAACACAAGGTTAGAATTACCCGTCTAGGCAAATCAGTCCATTGCACATTAATTGCTTCTTTTCCATGCATTAGCATACCCATTTAAAAGTTAGAATTGTGCTCGTTTCAGCATATATTTCTTCACATGAACTCGTGTTTACACCTCAATTAATTAACGAATCATATTCAACAAATTCAACATCAATTTAGTGTTTAGATTACCCATATAATATAGAAAATAAAATAGATTAATTGTAGTTGCCTTATTTCAATTATTAAAGGATTTTTTGTCAGATAAGATCAAGTAAATTACTTAGTTTTTTTAATGAGGAAAAACCTAATTCTTTTTTTTTAGAAAATCAAATATGATACTTCTGCTGGCCACTTAGGACCATTTTAAGAATTTCTGACAAAAAAGTCAAGATAAGTAACCACTTATGCTTCCCCTTAATTCTTTTTTCCTATTCGTTTCCCCCTATTTCTTTTTTTTTATTGGAAGGGGTTGCTATCTTTAATCTCAATTTTGCAATATTTATATTTTGAACTTAGCCAACTGAAGTTTTAACTCATTTCTTAGCTAAATCGATTTCTAATTAGGTTTAATAAGAATTCATAATACTTGAACTTCGAAGTACTCAAATCAAACGATTTTGGTATAGTAATCTATTTAGCTTAATTTAATTTATATATAGATATTATGAGGTAAGACAAATTTATAACAAGTTATAAAAATAAGTTTCATTAAATTCATATTAGTCAAAATATTGGAACACATCCTTAACCTTAGAACAAATTATAATAACAAGTAAATTATAGAACATACTCCCTCTGTTCTCTTTTGATCTTCCTATTTGGAATCAGAGGAGGAACCAATGCACTAATAAATGTTTAGTTAGATTTCACATTTGACAAGAGAGAGAAAACGATTAAAAAATCAGATTCCACCTTGAGAAAGAGAAAGATAAAAATTTTACATTAGAAGAAAGAGAAAAAGAATTTAAAAAACAAAAAAAAAGTTGCACTGATGGCATTTATACTCTTATGGTTTCTCCTTCGTTGTCTTGTTCACCATCCTACCTCTTTCTGTCCCTCTCTCTTTCATATGGTCCAACATGGATTGAACATGAGCAAACCCCCAATTATTTTCAAACGTGTTTATATCTTACGATTTTTTCACCAAGTACCCTAAGGTTTCTTAATATTCACCTAGTACCCTCGTGTTTTTCAAAATTCACCAAGTACCCCCGTGGTTTGGAAAAATCATCAGAATGTCCTTAATGACTAATGGTCGTCAACTCCGTTAGTCATTAAGGCTAAATCAACGAAATTAACCCCTAACTAACCTAATTAATACTAATTAATTCATATTAACTCTAATTAAACCTAGTTAATAATTTTAACCTTAATTAACCTATCTCTCCCTCTTACCCCTAACCTCATCACCTGACCCCACCTCACCCTAATGTTCTAACCACCAAAACCCCACCATCCCTTGACCCTTCTACCACCCCTGCCCCTGCCCTTCCCCACTGCAACCCCTCCTCCCATCTCCATCCTTCGCGCAACACCTCCCCCCACCCTCACCCCTCATGCAGCGATTCCCCTCACTCCCCCACCCCCACGCCCACACCCCCGTTCGAATTTTGCGCAGCCCCTCCCCTGAGTCGATTTTTCGCGCGGTCGACGAGAGGTTGGGGGAGGGGAGCGCGAAATTCAACAGGGTGGGGTTGGGGAGGGGTTGCGGTGGGGATGGGCAGGGATGGTGGAAGGGTTAATAGTGGTGGGAGGGTTAAGGGTTAGGGGTTAGGTTAGGGTTAGGGTAGGGCTAGAAGTTATGGTTAATTAAGTTTTTTTAGGGTTATATTTAATAGAAAGTTGACGGTAAAGTCATGTTAGGTATTTTTCCAAACCATAGGGATACTTGGTGAATTTTGGAAAAGTGAGGATACTAGGTGAATATTAGGTACCTGGTGAAAAAACCATATACCTTATTATTATCTTCAATTAAAGAAAACATTTCATCTTCTTCCACCATTTTTCCACAACTCCGTTTTTCCCTGTTTCATTTCAAATGATATGGATTACACTTCGAATTACACACCAATTGGAAATGGAACAAGGCTTCAAAGATCCATAAACATGGAAAAATTACTCAAGGAGAATTGAATGGAAAAAAGAAAATGATATTGGGAATTTTTAGTGGGTCGTGAATGATGATGATGATTTAGGTGAAGAGGAAGCAATGGTGATTGATAAATCAATTTTTTTAGAAGGAATTCGTCATCTTGAAATCCAGGAAAAAATTCCTAAAAAGATTGAGATGGATGTTGATGAAAGTGGAGATTTGGGATATTTTGATGATGTTCATCATGTTGATAAAGTCTTTGATCATAGTTTAGGAAAAGCGGGTCATAAGAAATGACGATGTAGTGATTGAGGCTCCGTTTGGTAGGGCGTAAAACGTTTTCCCGGAAAACTGTTTTCCTCTATTTTCAGTTTTACATTGTTTGGTTGGCAAAAGAGTGTAAAACCATTTTCCCTTGGGGTAAAATTACTCTCCCAAAGATGGAAAACCATTTTCCTTTCAAAATGAAGGGAAAACTATTTTCCTTGTTTCTCTTGTACACTCCTCTCACTACCTCCTTACTTTCCCTTTCATTTTCCTTTCATTTCATCATTTTTTTTACATCGAACCAAACAACGGAAAACTAAATTTGGAATTGTGTTTTCCATTGTAAATTGTTTTCCATGAAAATCATTTTACACTGAAAATATTTTACGCCCTACCAAACGGAGCCTGAATATAGTTTGGGAATTGGAAAACATTACCGAGGGACCAGATAAAAAGGAATGGGGTGGGATTTACTTTTCCTAATGAGGGTATTTTAGTCCATAAAATTACTTACATATGGAAAGATTCAATATAGGAAGAACGTTGTAAAGTTTCCCAATGAAAAAATACAGGAAGAACAAAAGAGAACAAAAGGAATATTATAATAAGAGTAGACGTATTATATACTTCAAGTTCTACTATTATAATAGGTATGGAGATCAATTTTATGATAACAACAACAATGAGTTTTTAAATTTAGTCCTAATCCCAAAGTAATTAGGATCTACGTAAGATATCTTACTTAAACTTTCCAAACTATATATATTTGACCTCCCTGCAGGAAAAGGAAAAAAAAAACTACGGTTGACCAACAAATGTTTTGAATATAGCACAAATATTCAACACTTTCACCAATCTTGGACACTTCAATCTTTGGGCCCAACCTGGTTAGAGGATCATATAAGGAGGCTTCAGGTTACACTGAATATTTTCTACAGAGACAGTGTTCTTGTATTACAAATCAAGGAAGAACTAACTATAGATTATAGAAATAAACACCCCCACCCAAACAGTAGAATGATTTTAGGCAGAGTTCCCTGATTATGTAAAATAAATGACTAGTTGGTGAATTTTGAAGATTTTATCATCAAACAAGAGATGTTTTACAAGAAATCGTCATCATGCTGTTCGTTCGAAACTTCCACCTAATTGCATATGTAACCACTCAGATTGCGCTGCTCCTGCTGCTGATGCGAGTTCTCTTGCAGCTTGTGCACTAAACATCATACTAGGATCAAATGAGGGCACCCCTAGTTGATTAGCCTGAATATTATCCGAAAAACTTGTTACATTAGTAGCTATATAAACTTATAGACATCATTAAAGATTTGACCGAAGTTCAGTTTACCAGTTTCATTCAGGATTGAGTTGGTCACTTGCATTATGCAATAGGAATATAGTATTATCTGGAGTAACTCTGACAGTTTTTACTAGTTTTATTAGAAGAAACTGTGTTGTAGTAATGTATGGTCAAGGACTAGTAAAATGTCAAACTTACATCTTTTGAATGGAATCCGTTGATCGAAGGAATCATCCCAGAATTGACTGCTTCAAGCTTCATGGATAAGAACTGCAACGTAAAGAAGATAAAGAGTGCAAAAAGGTCTCAAGGCCTAACGGGAAGAAATTCAAGGGTTGCAAATTCAGAAGTTCTATAGATGGCTCAAGAAACAGGCAACATATCACTCCCTCTTCAGTCTTCACTTCTCTTGTAACTTAAAGACATCAATATGAATAATGTTTTTAATATTTGCTCTCCATCACATAAATCCTTTCTCCCATCCAACACTTTCTCTTGCTCTTTCTCCTCTCTCTAACTATTTCCAACAATTCTACTCTACTCTTACCTCTATCCTTAATCTCCGCACCAACCCCACATGTGAAGATTATTCAGGGAGAGAGGGAGTAATACACAAGAAGAATTATGCTTAGTATTAACTATAGTTAGCATATGGCGTATTTCCGGAAACAGCGAGCCTCCCAATAAGTTAATAATTAACCCAATAAGTCAATAACTAACTTTTCCTCAGACTTGTAAGACATCCACATAACTCACCTCGACCTGTCGCTGTAATGATTGTATATAATTGATAATCTCATCAAGGACAAGTGCTTTTCCAATAACCTGCCCCCAGAAAATGTTAAAATTAATTTCAGCCAGATAATAAGAACTATAAAAGGGACAACGGTGCTCAAAGGTGACTTATAGCATATAAAGATACAAACGACCAATTCTTTTCATTCATAGGTCAATAATACCAAGTAACAACCTTGTTGCATCCAGGAACCAGATCTTGTAAAATTTTCATTCTCTCGCTTATCTTTTCTCTCCTGGCCTGCCAGTAACAAAAACAGTTAAGAAAAACTGCTGCTAAGTCACAGGATACAGACCAACTTTTCCCACAGATCAAGGGACTAGAGAGTTCATAAAGCAAGAGCATAAGAGCATCAAATTGTTGATAATTTATAATGTTGTTAATCTGGTCACTACAAAACGAACGTAAAGCTAGGAGAAAGTGTGTCCAAAATCAAGAAGAAAATTACTCTCTCAGCCAGACTATGGCTATCTGTAGCTTGACCCCTTCTTGCTCTGACATGGATGTAGTCTTTTAATGGCTCAGCTGGTTTTTCAGCAGGCTTGTCACCATCGGCAGAACTCGATTCACCTCCAGCCTTTGAACTGCCATTTTCATCCTGAGAACCTGATGTTTTGATGCGTTTACCATTTGATTCTTTCTGCATAACAAGATGCAAAAAAATAGTAAGGTGCCAAATCGAAATTCTAGATTTCTGGTACATTGAAGCTAAAGCTACAAGCACGCAGTAGTACTTGGTGAAGTGTAGTTCATATCCGATGTAGTATTTAAGTTTTACCAAGGGTTTAAGTTCTCAAGAGACAGGTGCAAATCAAATCCATCACAGACATTACTAGAATTTGTTCTTATCTCCTTGCCTTTATTACTTAGAGGATGAAGCGCAAGCATGTGAAGTGTTTGAGATAAGTAACATATGGAAACTCCAAGCTTCTGAATAAGTTCATGTTGTCCTAAGAACGAAAAGTGGATTAAGCAGCCATTCCCACAGCAAAGAGTTACCTCATCCTTCCTCAAAAGCACAGCTAGTATGATAACTTGTTATAAGCAACCTTTGGCTATGTTAACTTTACCTTGCATATCTTTATTTGACGTCCCAAAGTTGTGCCACTTTCTTTGGCATGTCTCAAATAGCTAATTATGAGTCCATCCCTAGGGAGAGAAGGAAAACAGGTTAGCAAGCTTCAATCCTTTACCTATCTGCTACCTCACACCCCACAGAAGAAATGCATTTTTCTAATAGCATCTTCCCTGCCCCCCTTATCAATCTCAAGTCCTTTGTCTCACCTCAAGTACATGTATATGGATGCTTAACACTTCTTTCTGAACCCAAAATTTGCAAATTTAGTTATAATTCGGACAAGTTGCCGGCTATGTGCTCGACAAAAGTAACCAAGTAAGACTAACATTAGAGGGGTATAAATGATCATCTATGTGTGTACGCAAAGTGGCGGGTTGAACCCCAAACAACTGAACAAGGGCCAATTCCCCAGAATGATACTCCCTCCAAACCCAAATAAAAAACCACATCATTACGTTGGGATGTCCTATAAGAAAGTTCACCTTTTTGTTCTGGTTATACCATATACCTTCCTCCAATGTGTCATACCTTTTGGCTGGCCAACAAATAAACCAAAAGCAAAACTAGCTCACTGGAAATGGTTGACATAGATGATGAGGAAGACAGAACTACTTTTTTTTTGTTAAACTTTCCCGCGTATAATCATCACGGAATCGAAATTATGCACTCTTCTCACTTACACCCCTTCAATTATTTTGGAAGTTTGGAGTACCAAATGATCTTTAGAGGGCCACATTATCTAATGTAACGAAAATGCTTCTCGTTTCCGACAATCCCTACAATTCATGCCAAAAAGAGTCATAGAAGATATGTATTATGGGACAAAGGAGGTACGTCATAAAAGGACTACACATTCATTCGATAACCTAAAGAGAATTTAGCTAACCATTTGAATGCTGGAACTCCAGCCAAAACCATTGTTGGACGAAGACCAAAGGACAGTCCAAAGGTAATTTAATGAAAGTAACACTTATTTTATACCACGAACTACTCACAAGGCAAAGCAATGTAATGGAAAAAACAAGTACTACTAACCACTTCAAAATAATAGGCCACATGTAAGGTCAATGGCTATCCTGAAATTACATTGAGTTTTTCCATCAAGAATCAAGACGGCCTAAGTCACCCGGACTCTTCATTGCATCCGGAGTACCTGTGTTAGATCCTTGAAGTATTTTACGATGAGATTGATACCATGAGTATGGGACCAAAGTCTGAGTATGGTTTTCTTTAGTGGTCTGCAGATAATTAAGCTTCAGTACTTTTCTTCTATTATTGTCCAGGACAGTTCATGATCGTAGATGCCACAGGCCCACATGCTTCTTGTTAATGAATTTTTTTTCTTTACAAGCTAAAAGATGAGAAAATTTTACGATTAATATCAAGTTTCAACCATAAAAGCTAAAGATGACCTTATATTTCCAAACATATAGACTAAATGAACTTCATTTGTTCCTCATACTAAAGTCGATTCCAAGACCGTGTTAGCTACATAGAGCTTCCATTGGTAATTCAACTAATATCAAGGGATTACTAGTTCAAAAAGCTATCATCAATGAAGCTCATACAAGTCAAATAACTAACCAAACAAGCAAATAACAAAGTCTAAGGAAACCAAAGCTCTAAGAACACACGATTTACGAAATCACACCACATGAATATCCATAAAACACAGCCTAAAACTTCCAAAATCCAATACCACATAATATGATATAACATAAAATCAAACTTCTCAAACAAACATCAGTACATCACAGCCATTCAACCCAATACAATTCAAGCTTAAAAAAAGTTCAGCAAGCATAGCAAAACAAAATCAATGATGAAAGTTACCAATTCATTGCCACTACTAGTAGTTGAAACAAGCTTAGAAGACTCATCTTCTGAGATATTCTCTCTCCTCTTTTTCCCACCACCACCACCACCACCACCACCAAGACTTCTACTTTGTTCTGTAACAGTTGATTCCTCAATTGACCCATCTTTATTAATTGCTCCAACAATGCCATTACTCAATAACCCATCAATTAAACTATTCACAAATCCACCACTACCACTTCCCATTCTAAGTCCCAACATTCCTCCAACATCAGAATCTCCACCATTACTAAATGGCCAAATCTCAGCTAATGAAGGATTTGCTGTTGTAAATGAACCTTCATTTATCAATGGAGGATCCATTAAAAAGACTTAATCTTTACTTCTCTAACATCCAAAATTCTCAAATGGGTATTGAAATTTTTTGAAATTTTAGCTTAACCTAAACGCCAAATTTCCCAACTTTTTGAAGAAATTAAGATGTGGGTATTGAAATTAGCAAGTAATTCTTAAATGGGTAGTGAATAATTTGCTAAATTCAGTTCAAATTCTTGCTCAATTTGTTTTCTGGGTGTTTTTTTCTTTTGGGTAATTTGAAATTGAAGAGTGAGCTTAATTATATAAAGTGGAGAGAGAAAGAGACAGTAGAAAAGAGAGATCTGTTTGGGTTGGGGTTTTGCCAGGAGGGATTAGAAGGGTAAATGTACACTGCACCCACGGCGCACGTTAAGGTGAGTGAGGTCAGAAAGAGAGAGAAAAAGTAGGCTTTGTTTTTTGGAGGAAGATCAGAGCTTTTAGATCGAACATAAAGAATAGTCTCACGCGCAGCAAGGATGGTTTTGTTACACTCGCGCACACATGGCAAATCCTTTGGATAATCTTCAAAAATAATTTCATTTCTATTTGTTTGGAAAGGTGAGATATGCAAAACAGAAATAAATATCATCACCAACTTTGTGATACAAGTAAACCGTTCTCATATCATCATTACATCCTCTACTCATTTTAAATATAACATTGGGTTTAGGCACGGAGATTTAGGACATAAGAGAGAGAAAAATAGGGATTCATATGATAAGTAGAGAGATATAAAGAATTGAATATCAAATAAAGTAATGTTTATTTTGAAACGATTTAAAATTATATGTGTTTAATTTATTTTAGAACGGAAAAAAGTATTATAAAGGTATTTTCTTTATTCATGGATTTTGGATAACCCCTCATCTTTTCTTAGGTTGTGAGAGCTTGAGAGAACTATATTGATATGTGATATTAGGATTTGAACCGTTATACTATCTTAACAGAACTAACTAGTCGATTAATGAAACTTTAATTGCTAAGGATGTGTGTTGGCTTTTTGTAGCATCATATTTCCTCCATTTTCTTTTAGTTGTAACAGAACTACTTTGCAAGTTCGCCAACGCGCAACTTTAAACTTTAATATATATAATTATGTAAAAGAAAAAATTATAAAAAGTTGATATCTTGAAAATACATGTAGAGACAAATGCATTTCCTTACATACAAATAATACAATCTTAAACCACTAAGGCACTGTTTGACAAATTATTGGACAATTGTTAGCTGTTAGCTGATTGTATTAGTTATAGTTGTTAGCAGATTGTATTAGCTTATTTGACTAGCTGATTGTATTAGTTGTGTTGTATAAATGTGTTTGGCAGTAGCTGGTAGTTGATTGCTACATTATGTGTAAAATGAGCAATAAGGACATGTGCATAATCTATTACTATATCTTTTATTGTTTATTAATGTAATTTTTTAACAACTTTAGGACATTAATGTAATTACTCCACTTATTCCCAAACCTCTAATATCAAAAATCTTCTCCCCCCCAAATTTTTTAAAAAATAGCTTTTGGGATCAATAAGCTAATTAAAACCTTTTTTTTACTAAACACTCAAATTAGAGGATTAACTAGTCAAATCCTTTAATATGAGCTCAAACCTCTTATTTTACCCAAACTTCTCTTTACCAAACAAGGCCTAACTTTTTATGTCTTTTGCTTGATCACTTTTAAGTGATTTCATATTACTGATTTTTTCATGTAATTTTTCTCTATTCTTTCTATAAAAAAAATTTGCGTTTAAGTCGTTTTTCTTCTATCACTTTTTAGCCATATAAATTATATTTTCCTAGGTATTACGTCGTATAATTACTTACCTATGTAGTCATTTTCAAGCAAATATGCACACGTATATTACTTATCAAATCAAGTCAAGATCAAAATAGATTATGATATATTGAAGTCTACTAACACATCATTATCAAAACATTAAGGGAAAAAAAAAATCAGCAAATAAGAAGGCGAGCACGTAGGTGAAGCACACTTAAATTCGAGACAATGCAAGGTACAATTATTTGGAATCAGTTTTATGGGATCACGCACTCCCCCTCCTAATTGCTGCAACTTTCAGGCTTTCTAATGAGAGAAAATACAGTGTACTTTCATTACTATAATTAATAATTAGATGCTTAACCATTTGCAGACACAAAGCCAAGACCATATAGCTTGCTCCCACGAGCTAACTATACTTTTTAATTCATTTTTGCTAAAACATATTAGTGATTGGTTCATTTTCTTTGTTTAGTTCTAATACTTTCATATTTTATTAATTAAACTATGATTAATATGTTATGGCACTTCTCTGCCATTTAATTATTGATATGATGGTCTTCTGCTGCATTTCATAGATCAAGGATTAGATGTACCAATTATTGCTTTTTTTTTTCTTTAACAAACAATATTTCCCAATTTGTTTCCTTCCTTATTTGGCTGTTACGAGCTCAGTCACAGATGAACATGGGTGAGCGAGTCAAGTTTAATCTGGTAAGCAATATCAGGGTCGTTCCTGACATTTTATGGGCTCCGGCGAAATTGAAGCTTAGAGCCTCTTATATAGTTATATCTGATGGTAGAGTTAGATTTTTCGCTATTAAGTAGTATTTTTTTTACACTTACACAATGAAATAAGTACACTACGTACGTTAGTGTGACCCCAAATATTATACTGTATGGAAGTCTTCAAGCAAAGATAGCTGATTTTGGTCTGTCAAAAATCTTATCACAACAAGGGTGATAGGATAGCGTGGTTAATGTAAAAAGAAAAAAGAAAAATGAAAAAAAAAAACTTTTGGTCCTTAAGGAATTTGAACCCGTGACTTATACATTAGTAAATATAGCTCAAACTAGCAAGCCAAGCTTACTTTTGTAGGATGTAGTTGTTGTTACTTCCTTTTATCTAAAGCTTCATAAAAACTGTGCCCTTTATGTTATTGGGCCTTCTGCGATTGCCACTCAAAACAACCCTCTGGACCGAGGCTGAGCGACATTAATTTGGAGGATCCGACAAGATTAAAATGATAGAGATTAATGATTTATATTCACGCTTCCAGACAAGTTTTATAATATTACTAAGTATATAGGGTTATTTTTGAAGCTATAAAAAAATCAATTTACCATTGCAAATTGTTAAGTTTGATCAAGTTGTTATGTTTTCCATTCAATCCAACATCAATTTATACAACATAAAGGACAAATTCCAAATATGAGTCTAATTGTTATTAGATAGACCATACTAACAATGTAGAGTAGTAGAATTCCTAACACAAATGTTCTATAGTACAGGGTAAACCAGTAAAAATTTCTCTAATTTGTTACTCTTCTTTTTTACAAGGTTAAATTTTCTAAACTCGGACAATAATGTCATATTGAAATGCATTAGAATTTAAGGAATTTCAGGTACGATATTGTAAGATTTGTTCCAATATAATACTAAATTGTTGAAGATAATTTTATTTAGATAACAAAAATTAGGAAAAATTGAATATAAATAATCCCAACTTTCATCTATATTCTCAAAATTTAAACTTTATTATTTCAAAATAATCCCAACTTCTGGGAGAACCTTCTCAAAATAATCCAAACTATTAATTTTTTTGCCTATACTAATCCATTTGTAGGTTTATAATATATAGAAAATTTAATAGTGTAGATTATTTTGGAAAGACACCCTCAAAATTTGGGATTATTCTAGAACAAGCATCAGTTTTGATCAACAAAAATCAATTTATTTAGAAATTTTAGTTTTAAAAGTGCAATTGTGAAGATTTAGGGCGTGTTCGACAATGGTAGTTGCAGTGGCAGCTTTTAGCTGTGAGATCTAGTAGCTGTTAGCTGTGTTGGTAGCTGTTAGTAACTGATGTGTAGCTTTTTAGCTGTTAAGCTGCTAGAGTAGCAGTATAACATGTTGATGTTCGGTAAAAGAAGCTGTCAAAGTAGTTGTTTACAAATTACTAGTCAAAAACACAAATAAAACTTTAACATAAAATTTTTACACCACTGAACACGACTCCAAAAGCTACAAATTATAACTTTTCACAAATATTAACAATACACTACTTCTACCACTAAAAGCTACTCATACCACTACTCAACCAAACACTTTTATTTTTCTTAATTAGTGTTTTGACTGAGTCAAAACACTAAATATACCTCAAAAGCTTGCGTCGATCACGCACTTAAGTATTTGGCAAAAATCAAATGAAAAATAAAATAAAACTTATAACAAGTGATGATCAAAATAAGGAAGAGAATGGGGTGTTAAGTCCCTTCATCTTTCACCCATGGTGCCAAAATTCAATTATATGGAGGAGCGAAAAGGGGTTTCAGGAGACTTAATCCGGTTCTTTTTTACTTATTTTCAGTTTAGTTTAGTTCAGTCAATTTCAATTCAGTTTCTCTCTATAATTCAGATACAATTTCTCTCAATTCAGTTTAATTAATTTTGCTTCAATTCAGTTGAGTTTCTCTCAATTCAAAAGAATGGGGCCTTAAAATAGGTTGGACTCTTTACCCTAAGATTAGGGATGTCAGTGGGTAATGGGCCCCTATCTGAATCCGTAGATCGATATTCATTTTTAGTGGATGGATCCCAAATTTTGGATCCGACTGATCCGTGCAGGATCTAGATCCTAGTTTCTAAAAAGGGGTCTGGACAGGATCCTAAATTATTACCCAGATTCGGATCTGTTTCCCCGTTTTTAAATTATTTTAAAATATATAATTAAAAGGGTTAAACTTAATGTTAAACTTTTAATGTTATTTATGCTTGAATTTGTTGTATTAAGCTTGAATAATGTTTGTTTACTTCAATCTTGACAAATGAAATCCTAACAGTGTTGCTTTGTTCTTTAAAATCTTTAATTGTTGTGAAAATTAGGATCATTTGAAGAAAATAGGTCAGAATCCGTTTTTGATCCTATCTGGACCTGGATCAATAGGTCCATTGGATCTGGATCCTTAATTTTATTACCCAGCAGATCCGGGTCGAATTTAAATCCATGCCTGAAAAATAGGTCTGGATCTAGATACTAGAGGATCATATCCTGATCCTATCCATTGATATTCTTACCTAAGATAAATGGGCTTGGTAAAATCCATGTGTACTAGGTAGAAATGTGATAAGGAATGATAAGTTGGAAATTTATGTTGTATATAACCCGTCTAAGGAAAGTTTGTTGAAGAGATTGGTGATCAGTTAAAGGTTTTTTGATCAATCAACCTGTGTATGTCCTTTTAAATGTGGGAAACAATGTTAACCTTCTAAGGTCTTATCTTCTTTTTACTTCATATTCTCTGAAAATATAAATTATGAAAATCTATAGTTTACATTGGATCGACGTGGCTTTTCAACCTTTTTACTATTACACACCTTTTAACTAACTCGAATAACTAATATACCAATTCAATGCGTTAGTTAGTTCTAGTTCTTTTCAGCTAGCTAACATTCATTCAGATCCCTTCACTATACTTTCCGTTGTTAATCTATATATATATATAAAGCTAGAAAAATTTGTCTATGTGTCAAGCTATTACTCATTTCGCCACATGTCATTATTATACTTATTCTCATTTTTTTTAGTGCCACGTGTAAAATGGATCAATTACAATCTTATAAATTTGGTAAGTTTCACTCAGCAAATGGAAGTACTTTACAATCATATTAGTTCGAGTATATTTCCGACAAAGTTGCTAACTAATAATAAACAATGTTAATATTGATATAACTTACCATTTTACATTACCATTTATAATGTAGACAATTTATAATGTAGACAATTTATTTTGGAGTTGCGAGATTGATAATTTTCACAACTTTTTATATTGCTTAATTATTACTCCAGTAGAGTACATTATTATTAGATATTATTGTAGTATACAATAATTATCTTTACGTGTCATTTCTCTATATTAATAATGTAAGGGTAGCAATAAGTTCGAGTTGGATTAATTTCAAGTTCACCTGATTTCTATTTCGGGTCACTTACCCCTAATCCAAACTTGACTTGATTCTGATTTCAGGTCAATAATTAGAATTTCAGCCCGACCTTTTCGATTTCAGGTTGACCCGAAACCAACCCAAAATGACCTGATTTTAAATTTAATCATTGCAATAATTCAACATATTGAGTGAGCATTGAATTCAAATGCCAACTTAATCAAATTTAGAATATTCAAGAAACGAGTTTGGTCTAATACAAGTTAGATAAACATAGGTTGGTCTGCCTTGAATTTGACCCCACTTCAAAGTCAGATTATTCGGATTGTTTTGACGTTCAAAAATTTAACTTGAACCTAACCCATTATTTTTTCTGGTCGGGTTGGGCTGACCCATCTTTTTTTTTCAGGTTGAAAATTTTAACCCAAATCCGAAATTTTCAGGTTAGATTCGAGACGGGTTATCATATTGGATCAGCTTTAATTTTGACAGCCCTAATTAAAAGATTATATCATGAAATATAAATTTACAATTTATAATCTTTCAATTTTAAATGTAGTTATTCCAATAATTTTGGAATTAAAAAAAACTATTTGAGAACTAAAAAAAATCCATGTGCATTATGCACGGGTCCAGATAACCTTAATATAAATTATTTCTCAAATAGTCAAGATGTAAATTATTTCGCAAGTCAATAGTAACAAATTTTAAAAGCCATCTAATCTTTTATTTCTCATTTATATCTTTCTTAAATTATTTCAATATTTAGTTGTGTATATCACTTCATGATTCTAATGTAAATATCACAAAATATTCAATTTCTAAATTGAAATATTTTGGGTTTTCATATTTTTTCTTAGATATATGTTATTAATATTAATTATCAGCACATATTTTGCTGACCCGCAAATGAAAACCATGCTATCTGGGGAATAGATATATTTTTTAATATGTAACAATATTGATATAAACAATTAGATTCATTGTAAGAAAATTTACGTGAGCTTAAAGCGAGTTTGAACAAGTTTGACCACTAAATGTTACTCAAAGTTAATTAAATTAACCTAAGCAATGTACTCCTATGTGCTATTAACTTAGTACCATTTAATCATTTATATGGATAATAATAATAATAATACTGATTATTATAGATAATTTATATTTCAGTATAGTGCATCGCACGGGTTGTAAGCCAATTTTAGACTATTCTTAATCCAATATTATATCATTTTAGATAACAAGCCCATTTAGTTATTTTGTTTAAGGTTAAACACATTTTAATTTATACGATTCTCATTACAAGATCATAATATCGTGTAGGATATTTCTATATTCATTTCTTAGGTATATATTAGAAGAAAATTTATACATTACAATATATATTTCATTTATATATTACAATATACATGAAATTTTTGTATAATAATAATTATGATTAAATGGGTTAAACGGGTAATTCGTTTATCAAATAGGTCGGGTCAGGGTTGAGTATTTCAACATGTTTATTAAATGTTTAGTAAACCCGAACACAAATCCAACCAAACTGAACTGATTGCCAGCCCAACTTGGTTGCCTACTCTACTTTTATGTTTATACTATTTCATTACATATTTATATAAATATATATACCATGATTTCAAGGGACGTATTATATAATTTTAAATATATATTGTCATATCAAGAGTTATTAGCAAAAAGGGTTTGATGAACATTAATAACTGATATTTCTATTTCATTCTTAGGTATATATTAGAAGAAAAATTTATACATTACAATATATATAAATTTATATATTACAATATACATGAAATTTATTGTCTATTTGATAGATGAGTTACATGTTATTTTTTTAATAAACTAAATTGAAAAATGTATTTTCTCTTTAATTTTTTTGTTAATTTACATTTACTATACAGTGTAAATTATAATGTCACTACTTTATGTAGGGTTTGCAAAAGCTAACTCAATACGAAATACGACCCGAACCTAACCCAAAATAAGTAGGTTAGGGTTGGAACTTTGACCGATTTTCTAACCCATTGATTAAACAGGTAGGTTGAGGTTGACATTTTCGACTCGAAATTGACATGCTTTGACTTTATTAACTTACATATATGTAGAAAATTCTCGAAAAATATATTGATAAATCTAAAATTTGGTTAAAAAAGTAAATATTGCTAAAATTGGTCACAATTATTATAAGAAATATTAAACATGCATACTTCCAACAGTTAACTCTCTCATATATACTTTTAAGAAAATAATTAATTTTTTGTATGATACTAATTATGATTAAATGGGTTCAACGGGTAATTCGCTTATCAAATAGGTCGGGTCAGGGTTGAGTATTTCAACCTGTTTATTAAATGTGTAGTAAACCCGAAAGCAAATCCAACCAAACTTGAACTGATTGCCAGCCCAACTTGCTGGTTGCCTGCTCTACTTTTATGTTTATACTATTTCATTACATATTTATATAAATATAGATACACCATGATTTCAAGGGACGTATTATATAATTTTAAATATATATTGTCATATCAAGAGTTATTAGCAAAAAGGGTTTGAAAACATTAATAGCTGATAAAGAACGTGAAAACTCAAATGTTACCACAAATGTATTGTACAAAGACGTGGTTCAAAATGTTTTTAAAATACTCTTATTATTATTGTCATTTAATAATTCATTTGTGATGTTCATTCACTTCGTTGAGATAAAAGGGTTTTTTCGTGTTTCCTCTTCAATAAATGCTACATGTAAACTTGCAGTGTTTTACCATGTATAACATAATATATACACATTCTTATTTGAAAAAATTAAATCAAAAAAATAAACTTCCCGTGCATTTTTGCACGGGTGGAAAACTAGTTTTCATGTATATATTGAAAAAGCTTTTGGGTTAAGCTTATTGTATAAACAAAGATCTCAAGTTGAATTTATATCATCAGTACCTTTCAAAAAAAAGTTTCAAGAAAAATAAATTAAGATAAGTTATTAAAGAAAAAGTTCAATGCTATCCAAATAAAAAGTTCACAGAAATTTTAATAATTTCACTTCAGCAGAAATCAGGTAGCAAAATAGAACGCACCGATTATCTTCTTAAGAGATTCTATCTAATGACAGGTTACCTCCATATCTTTTAGCATTTTTACCTCCATATCAATGTGCTTGTAGCCTTGTACTACCAATTGATAGAGAATACTATTAAGATATTGCTCCATCGGTTCAAAACTAAGTTTACTATGTCTGATTTGGGATCATTTAGGTATCGTTGTCACCCGGACACCATCTTATATATTATTATCTCAGCATAAAATATGCACAGGAAATTCTAGAGTGCGCAAGCATGGCTAGTTGTAAGTCCCCGCTGCTACTCTGTAGATAGTAAGAGCTTGTTCTCCCTAGCTTATTTTCAGTTCAGTTCAGTCATTTAATTCTCTGATAATAAAACAATGATAATTATTATTATTATTATCATTATTATTGTTACTATTATTACTATTACTATTATAAATATTAATATCATGATTACAATTATTATTATATTATTATTGTTATTATTACTCATATTACTATTGCTTTTAATATTATTTTTGAAAAAAAAAATAATAATATTTTAATATTGCTAATTATTATTTTGCTAATACTTTTTTTCTATATGATTCGGCTAATTATATTGAAATGATAATTCAAGCCTAAGAAGTACTCCCTCTGTTTTTTTTATCATTTTCATTTTCCTGTGCACATCACGCAATGTACCTCTTTGAATTTAAATATCTCTCATTATATATTAGTAAAAATTATAACGATTGAATATTAATAATGTACTAATTGAGACGAATCAAACAAGATCCCACATGACTATATTTTTTTCTTATAAATTAAAAATATTAAGAAGACTATCCGAAGTATGAATAATGCCAATATTCCAAGTGAGAAAGATAAAAAAAAAAAACAAAGGAAGTACACATTTCAATAATATTTGTCCTTGTTCAAAGTACAAACTTTTTAATAGATGCCAACACTAATACTATCAATAATAATTGTCATTGTTGAAATAATTAATTATTATTTAATAATTTATTAAAATAGTTTATTATTATTCTATTTAATAACTTATTATTATGAATTTATTATTAATTAAATAATATTATATTATATTATTATCACTACTATTAGTTATAATTTAATTCAATTCAGTTCAGTTCAGTTGTTTTATGCCGAAGAGAATATGCCCTAAGTCTAAACTTAGTGCCAATGTTGGCCCTCAGTTTCATGATCCTACCTTATATCGCAGTCTTGCAGGTGCTCTTCAGTACCTCACATTTACTCATCCTGATATTTCTTTTGCCGTTTGGCAGGTCTGTCTGTTTGTGCACGACCCTAAGGTATCTCATTATGATGCATTAAAAGGATCATGCGCTACATTTAGGACACTATTTGGTTACATTTATATCCTTCTTCTTCCCTGCGTCGGATCACTTATACTGATATTGATTGGGGTGGATGCCTAACACTCGCTTTTCTACCTCCGGATTTTGTTGTTTTTTAGGGGACAACCTTATTGCCTGGTAATCTAAGCGTTAGGTTACTCTTTCTCGATCTAGCGCAGAGGCAGAAGGCATCGCTAATATTGTAGCTGAATCATGTTGGTTGCGCAACTTATTACTAAAGGTGCATTGTCCTATTTGTTAGGCTACACTTGTCTATTGTAATAATATCAGTGATATATATTGTCCAACAATCCTGTTCGGCATCAATGCAACAAACATATTGAGTTGGATATTCACTTTGTTCGAAAAAAGGTTGTTTTAGGACAAGTTCGTATTCTATATGTGCCTACTCGATATCAGTTTGCAGATATTTTCGCCAAAGGCTTACACGGACATCTATTTTTGGATTTTAAATCCAGTCTTAGCGTCCCCCTCTTCTCGCCATGACTGCGGAGATGTGATAGAGAATACTATTAGAATAATATATTCTCATTATTTTAGGATATAATTTATATAGTCTCCTAATTATGTTAGGACTCGAATTATTGTAATCCTATATATATATATTTGATAAATAGATTCACTCCACATTCAAGGAGTTTACATTATCTAACACCAATATTAGTTAGGAGACTATAAATCTAGGTGGACCATAACTCACTGATCAGCTGTTCCTATATATGATAGTGTTAGTATATCCTGTTAGATTGGAAATGCTTATCACCATTCATAAACTTAAATATCACAGGCCATTGTGAGGCCAAACAGAAGGTTTGGTGATGGAAGGTGATATAAAAATACCCAAAAAAATATGACAAAGCTATATACTTCATAATTGTTAGTTATTTTTAGAAGATTGAGCAGTTGGTTGCCTAATTAACTCCTTTTCTATTTTGTCATGATTTTGTGACATCTGCCAAACTTTGTCTTAGCAATTACTCTTAACCTTAAGATCAGTTAAACATCATCTTAATCCCTTAAAAGCCTCTTTGTGATGCTCCTAATTTGGGCATTAAACTCATGTGGCTTTAAATCGTGCCTACCCCATTATTTAAAGGGGTTATTACTGAACTTTTGTTTGTGTAAGGAGTAATTTCACTCCTTTTTAGTATATCACTAGTATTTAGACCTGGACAATGTCTCGGAGTTTCTCTATGCTACAATTTAGTAGTAGTTAAAAAAGTCATCTCATTCATTATACGGATTTCAAAAGTTTTCCATTCATATATCATCATTAACTTTGGTAAAATGAGCAATAATAGTATGGTGGAGTGATGGTTGGATCTTTTTCTTTCATAATTGAGGTTGTGGGCTCAAATCTTCACATTAACAAATAACAATGCTTCTTTCATTTTATGGTGGAGAGTGACCCTAAGGGTTGCCAATCCTCTTATTATTGAATTTTCATTGGTTAGGAATACATTAACACATTATTTTTATATCAGTTCTCCCATCATGTATTACGTACATATAATATAATATTTTAATGTGTCTATTAGGATTGACAACTATAAGAGTTACTCAAATATTTTCCGACACGTGACACATATACTTTTTTAAACACGCTTTTTAATATATTAGTATAGATTGTGTTCACTTTTGTGGAAGGTAGTTGAGATCGATTTCATTACATTGCAATATTGCATTAATATGTAATTTTGACCTCCCGCAAAAATAAAATTAGTGGATGATAATTGATAGGAGTAGCTTGCCTTATAACTAATACTTCTAAATATTAGAGAGTTTTTCAAAAGATTAGAGAGTTTTCAAAATAACATTTATGATACGTTAGTCAGTTAAGTCATAATAAGGTAGAGAGAAAAAAAATAGTAAGCATTGTTTAAGAATTTACCCAAATCTGTGGTAAAGTTTATTGATTATGTGACGATTTATAGTGGTGATTAGTGGCGATCCTTATAATTTCAACAATTTACAAAAGTTGTATTGATGAGAGGAGGTCCAATAAGCTAAGGCCTAATTTAACGTAGAGGTCATTATGTGATTTAGCTTCTTGAACTAACCATTTCGTATGGTGACATTAATATTATTTCAGTCAAATAAGTATCATAGAGTTTGATGGGGACTGATTTAATATTAGAAATACAAGTGAAGACAATAAACCTAATACTATTACCTCTATTAAACCGTCTCAAAAACATACTACCTCCGTTTCTTTTTAATTGTTACACTTTGACATTTTACATTATTCACACATTGCACTTTGACCCTCGTTTGTGATTTATATGTGAATAAAAACATAGTCATGTGGGATCTTGTTAGATTCGTATTAGTATGTATTTTATTAATATGTAGTTTTATATTTTTTACAAATACAAAATTAGAGATATAAAGGCTCAAAGTAGTGCATCGGCATGCGTGAAAAGTGTAAGTGTAACAATTAAAAAGAAACGGAGGTAGTATGTTAGACCAAGTAATAGATACACAAACTATAAAAAATAAAGAAAAATACATGAAAGATTCTTCTAATAATGATGATGCCTTTTTGATAAATTATATACAATATTTATATAGTAGTCTTCTATGTACGCAACATGTTCAGTGATTGCTTGGGTCTATCTTAAATTTAATCTAAATATAATTTTGAAAGTGTAATATATAATCGTCATAGTACAAATTGATGCAATTTATGAGTTCACTCATGGTACACCCATGAGTATTTTTGTAATAAATTAGAACTTCAGGTGTTCATTTGACACCAAATTTGCTCATATGGACATTTTGCTCATTTACTCATTTACTCATTTGCTCATTTTGTAATAAAAATGTTTGCTAATTTTCTTAAATGAATAGAAATATTTACTCATTTGTTCATTTGGCTCATTTGCTCATTCGCTCATTTTGCTCATTTGGAGAAAATAGTCTTGAGTGTACTATAAATATTCTCGCAATTTATAAAGTGTTTAGAAATTGTGATGAACTTTTAGACGTAAAGTCTTATAATCAAATTAAATTTGTAAAAGCTTTTTTAGTTGAGTAACAATTTTTCTCATTTTAGTTTATTATTAAAATTTTAAGGAGACATCAATACACACCATGACCCCATCTATAAATTAGAAAAGGATATAATTATAGAAAATCTAAATACGTAATTATATATTTAGTTAAGGATAAAAAATGCTTTTCATAGGGGAATATCATAACTCTCCTTTATGTAATAGAGATAACTAATACAACATTTAATCATGTTTTTGGTCAAACCATCTAGCCCACAGAATTACTATTATATATATATACATGATTTTCAAGTTAGTGCTCAACTAGTAATTGATCTAATTTTTTTTTTTGGAAGGTAAGTAATTGATATAATCTTACTCACTAATGAAGTAAACTAATCAAAATGTTCCTTGAAATTATTGTTGATATCCTTTTTAAGCTGGAAATTCTCAAATCAATTTGAAGATCAACCCCAAAGTTGATTTAATAACTTTACATACAATTCACAGCAAGGCATTTAGAAAACTTTGTTCATCTAAAAATAGTTTTAAGGTATGTTTCTGTCTAGAAATTAAGGGTTACGATTCCTTTGCTTAGGGAGTACCGGGTCAGATTCGAATGTCCTGAGTCCAAAGTCCGTACGCCGGAATCCTGCAAAAGTAACGGTTAGACTGCCCCGGGGGTTGTTCCGGGATCGCCTCTCCGACGCTCAAGTCAGTGATCAAGCTTAGAGAGATAAAGTCTAGAGAGAGATGCTCTGGTTTGTTAGGTAAGAATTCAATACCTTCTCATTGATGAGGGGGTTGAGTATTTATAGTGCTGGGGATATCCCAACTGTAGGCCAGCTGGGGGGCGCTGACAGCTGGAGTGCACCATCACAGGTGGGACCCACTGGAGGTTCTAAGACCTTTGTTGGGCTGGATTATCCCTGGTAAGCCCAACCCAGGAAATAAGCCCAAACAGATCATCCTACAAGTTAGATCAATAAGTAACAATTACATCAAAATTGAAGACGAATTCATAACCAACAAAGTATGAGTAAGTTGGCAGTACCACTCATCTCACTTTTAAAAAAAAAATGGAGGTTCACACTTTACACGCGGATCTAAATGTGGAGGGGAATGAGGGGCTTTTATAGGATTGAGCTATACCTGAGATAGGTGATCCAATCGAAACCTAAAAATATACCTAAAAGAAAGTTTGATTCAAATATAATATTCTTGCTCCTTAATTAAAGTTATTGGAAAGTAAAAAAAATCTTACTACCTTAATATATCATATTCAAACAGAAATATTTTATATTTTATTTTTTATAAAGGTAAGGAAAAAAAAAAGTTAGGAAACCCTCCACACGAGGAGAGCTCCAATCTTATCGTTTACAAGGATTGAATGAAGAGCTGAGTGAGTATAATTTTCAATACAAAAACTAGAATCTATGAGGTGGCCAACATTGGCAATCCAATCTGTTGCTTTGTTTGCATCCCGGTAGACATGACGAATAGTCCAAGAAGAAAAGGAGCAGAGAGAAGTCTGGATATCCTGAATGATGTGGGCGATCTGCCAAGGGAGGGGGGGTAAATGCCTTTGATGAAGTTGATAACCATGAGGTTATCTCCTTCGATGTGGAGATGAGTAATAGCATTTTGAATAGCTAGCCGGACTCCATGCTGAAGAGTTGTAGCTTCTGTCACCGAGACTGAAGATGTACCAAGGTTTAAGGTTGCGACTTTGACTATGTTGGCGTCGTTATCTCACTGATGATAATGCCTATTGCTGCTGAAGAATCACGAACATAATCGTCGAAGTTGAGTTTGAAAAATGGAGATGATGGAGGCTCCCATGCCACCAGAATTGAAGAAGGGTACTTGGGAGTGGAGGGATGAAGCGAAGAGTGGAAAAACGGGGAGCCATAGGAATTATAGTAATCAACTGCATTCCTAAGACTCCAATTGAGAGAAGAAATTTTGCTTTATGAAGAATCTTATGAATATTAAGCGAGTCGTTATGAAAGACGATATTATTTCATTTCTTTCCAAATACCCCAAATTAGGAAAACAAATTTAGAAGCGTAGTTTTTATTCTTTTTAATATTAGAAAAAGTATCTAATAAAGTGGCACTAGAAAAGAAATATGGGACAACCAATCATTAAGTTCTTTAAGCTGCCAAATGGGAAGGAGCTTGGAACAATATCCAAAGATGTGATATATGGATTCCTCCTGGGTGGCAAAAAGGGCGCAATGACTAAAAGGGATGACATTTCTTTTTGCAAGGGTTGCACGAACCCCAAGACTATTATTGCAGATCTGCCACAGAAAAATCTTTAGCTTTGGCGGGATATCGAGATTCCAAATCCAACGATGAGGCCATTTTTCCTTGGTAAGTGGGAGGTTATGAGTCAACCAAGTAGCAGACTTAACTGTGAATAGTATTGAAGGACTAGCAGGGTCATAAATTGGTCATCATAGAGGAAGACAGACGGTAACGGAAGGCCTTTAATGCATTTGATGATGTGGTGAGGGAGAAGAGTTTTTTTAGAAGATCCCAAGATTTATCTAGTAAAATGAAATCTTTTCATAGCAAGTTAACATCAACCTGGTTTTCATTTAACTTTAAGATGGTCATCAAGTTTTCACCTAGGCGCCAGTTATGGAGCCAAAAAAGAATTTGAGAACCATCTTCGATTTTTCAACGAATGCCTTTATGGAGTAATGGGCAATGAAGTAATTCTTTTTCCAAAGGGTGAGTCATTTGGCTTACATTTGCAGTTAAAAACGATTGATTATGAAGATATTTGTCAGAAATGAGTTTAACCCAAAAACTATTAGGTTCCTTGAGAATTTTTCAACCAAGTTTTGCAATAAAGCTTTATTCATTGGCAGACTTTTTCTAAGGCCTAAACCCCATTGGGATTTTGGTCTGCAAATTTTATCCCAGACAATTAGTGGGGTTGCATTTCTTTCCTTATATTGACGCCAGAAAAATTTCTTGTGAAGGGAATCAATAGAGGTAGTAATACCAGGTGTCAACATAGTTGAGACGCATGTATATGCCGGTGGGGCCTCGAGGTTGGTCTGTATCATAGTTAATCTCCCTACTTTGGAGAGGAAGCCAAATTCCTACAAATTAATTCTTTGCTCTGTTCTTTGGGCAATATGGGCGAGACTTGCTTTAGAATGATGGTGGGCGCTGAAGAAAATTCAAGATATCTGTCCAGGGACGAGTTAGGGAGCATATTAAAATGACTAGCTAAAGCCACTTTACGAGACTGGTTGACCTTTTTGGAGAAGATGATCGATGATTTAGAAATTAATTAATTTACCAGAGATGGTACAGAAGTCATCGAATACTCTTTTTAGATTGGTACAAGTATCAATATTTTTTCATTGAACTTTGAGATATATATACATGTTCAACTAGTAATTATATTTGGGTGACTAGTATCCCTATTAAACTTGGAATACATGACTCATGAGACTAGAATCTAGATATGGAGTTCCGATCCACCCACTTGAAAAATCGGTGTTCCCAGTTCCCCTACTTGGATCATGCTTCATGATCCTTCGTACTTTGGGCCTTTTGATAATGGGTTCAAAAACTGACAAAGTAGTCTAGTTAATAGTCTAACCAACTCAACATGATTATTACAAGAATCAACTTAATTTTGCATTATACAGCTACGATAGATTAGACCCATCTACAAAGGATGGGTAAATATTACGCAAATCTACAATAGTTCTCGGCTTCTCGCTAAGAAGAGCACGATACATAAACGTAACTCAAAATAATTCGAAACGAATTAAAAGGATTTATAGCAAAACGAGCATATACAACAAAGATTTTAAAAACCCTAATCCAACGCCAACCTTACTACAATTTTAATCACAAATCCAGGTTTACCATGACCATGTTACACCTAATGTTAGATTGTAAGATATTAATCACAAATGAATGTGACCGATTTGATTGAAATTAATCGTGCAAAAATCAAATTTTTAATGTTATGACACTGCAATATGCACTGTGTTTCAACTGAAATTGAGATTTTGTGATGGAGTTGAAACACATTACATAAGCGAATAATGAATAGCAATAGGGACACAAAAGAGTTTTTAACGTGGTTCAACATCTACTCTGAGATCTACGTTGTAAGAATAGTGACTTGAATGGTGCCTTAGCTTGAAGGTGTTTGGTAGAATGCGTGAAGAAGGATTGACATAAGGCTGACTTTGAATGCACATATCACTCAATATATAAATGGTTTTGATGTGATTCAAATTGGAAGTGATAGCTTGTTCCAAGAGCTTTCCAACGATAGGTCATATGCCCAATTCCGCTGAGAAACGAGAAAGTTATGACAGTTTCACTAGTAGAATAAATGCTACTTGCTGCGGTTAAAAAGTGCCCTATTGCTGCGGTTTTGGGCGCGCAGCAATGAAGGGCGCAACAATAGGTATTAATCATATTGCTGCGGTTTTAAACCGCAGCAATATTTGAACATATTGCTGCGGTTTCTCGAGAACACCACAGCAATATTTTGTAGTTAATAATAAAAAACTAGACATATATTGCTGCAGTTTTTTAGTGAAAACCGCAGCAATATGTACTTGTATAGGCAAAAAATTTTTTTTTTTTTTTTTTTTTGTCATCAAATTTGAAAAATAAAAATACTGAAAAAAAAAATTTGAGATACCAGTTTCGAAACTAACATCATAAGAAAAGATACAAAAGAAAAGAAATTCAAAAGAAAAAATATCCAAAAACAGAAAAGATACACAAAATCCAAAAATATAAATGATACACAAAATCCAATAACATCATATTGAATCTTAAAAAATAAAAATGCAGAAAAAAAAAAACAAAACAAAATCTGGAGATTGAACGAATTCAGCGCGACCGACGAGCAAGTCTTCCAAGGGTCGAGTCTTCGCTTGGTGAACCGACGAAGAACGAGAATGTTAATAACACAACTAAAACCTCCTCAGCACTTGACAAATCGTAATCAACACAACTATATCTGAAAATAAAATACAACAAATTGTAATCAACAACACACAAAAGCAAAAAACACAATCAACGCAAAAACTAAAAACCTAATCAAGATTTCTCACAATCGTAATCATCATCAACAAATAACATACCAGTTCGAGGCACCAGAGACGAAAAACAAGCGCCGACGATGAAAGTGGCGCGAGAAACACCACCACCACGAGTTCAGTAGCGCCGAGAAAGACGAAAGAGAGAAAAAAGAGAGAAAGAAAGCATAGGGAAGCGCCGACAACGAACGAACCCACGAAGGATTCTTGTTGTTTTCTGGCGAGCGACGAACGAACGGTCGACGACGACCGATAGAACGAATGAAGGCTGATGGTCGACGGCGACCATGAAGGCTGGCGAACGACGGTCGAGCGATTGTGAGAAGACCGGAAGAAGAACGACTGTGAGAGGAGATGAGAGATGAGAAAGGAGAGAGGAGAAACGAGAGGAAGGCTGATGGGTGAAGAGAGAGAAATGAGATCTAAAGAGGAAGGACTAAGGAGCGATAGAGAGCGTGAGGAAACGACCTCTCGTATGTATTATAAAACCCTAATTTTTTGTCAGCTAATATTGCTGCGGTTTCCACGTAGGACCGCAGCAATATATTAAAATAATATTTTTTTAATATATTTGTGCAGTCCTACGTGGAAACCGCAGCAATATTTGCTGTTCAAGGCCCCACTTTATTTTAAAAAGTATCCGTTAGACAATATTGCTGCGATTTTGGACGGGAACCGCAGCAATATTGCCAATTTCAATTTTTTTTTCTTTTTGCGTATTATATTACTGCGTATAGGTAAAATCGCAGCAATATCACCACAGCAAATAACATTTATTCTACTAGTGTTTTATGAAGAACTGACAAAACTATTTTCGTCCTGCGCTCCGCCCGGGCAGGTCGGGCGGATCTCGCCCGGTCGGGAGTGCAAGCACGTTTGGGAGATCTGGGGACCGCCCGCTCGGGTGGATTTTGCCCGGGCGGGTCGACGATTGATGCGGGAAACGCGTTTTGAGCCGTTTAGTATAAATAGGTTATTTTAACCTATGTTTTACACTGCGAAGTAGCCTAAATTCTCTCTGTAATCTAGTTTTCCTCACATAATAAAATATTCTCTCCCTCACTACCGTGGATGTAGCCAAATTGGTGAACCACGTAAATCTGTTGTTTTTTTTATTGTTTTTGCATTCATTATTTGTTTCTCTCTCACATCCGTTATAACAAACTGGTATCAGAGCTTTGGTGATCGATCTGTGTGAGAAAGATGTCTGGGGTGAATGTCAAAATCGATAAATTTACTCAGAGGAATAGTTTTAGTCTGTGGCAAATGAAGATGCGGGCTTTACTGAAGCAACAAGGGTTGTGGGCACCGTTGGCAAAGAAGCAACGGATTCAGTCACCGCTGAGATGGCCTCTGGAGGAGAAGGCTCATTCAACGATTATGTTGTGTCTGGAAGATGACATAATCACTGAAGTCGCGGAGGAGGAAACGCATCTGGTCTGTGGTTGAAATTAGAGAGTTTGTATATGACAAAATCTCTAACCAACAAGTTGCTTTTGAAGCAACGTCTGTTCAGTCTGCGAATGCAGGAAGGTATGCCTCTTAGAGATCATCTAGATCAATTAAATACAATTTTACTAGAATTGCGTAATATTGATGTGAAGGTGGAGGTGAGGATGCCGCTTTAATTCTGCTTGTTTCTTTACCTATATCGTATGAAAATTTTGTGCAATCTTTCATTGTTGGTAAAGATTCTGTGTCCCTGGAAGAAGTTAGATCATCTCTGCATACTAGAAAATTGCGCCATAAGGCATCTGGTACAGGTACATAAAATCATCCTTCTGGATTAGTGGCCAGTAGTAGTAATGGAAGGGAGAATTCGGGGAAAAAATCCAGGAAATCGTCTTCTAGAGGTCCTAAATCTAGTGATGTATGTAATTACTGTAAGGAAACGGGGCATTGGAAAAGGGAGTGTCCTAAAAGGAAAAATAAATCTGGGTCAGATGAATCTGGGTCTGGTTCTGCTGCTGTTGCAGCAGAAAATTTCAGTTCTGATGATGATATTGCTTTAGTTGCTAATGAACAAACACATTGCAGTGATGTGTGGGTTTTAGATTCTGGAGCGTCTTGTCATATGTGTTCGGCAGGGAAGGTTTATGAACTATAAACAGGTTGATGGAAGTGTTACTATGGCCAACAGTGAGGTCTGTAAGACAGTTGGTATTAAGGTCCATCAGAATTAGGACATGTGATGGCAAAGTCTGTACTTTGAATGATGTTAGGCATGTTCCACAGTCACAAAGAATCTGATTTCACTTAGTCTGTTAGACAAGAAAGGGTTCAGTTTCAAAGGTGAGGGTGGAGGGTTGTATGTCTACAGGGGTTCGAAGATGATTCTGAAAGGGGTTAAACGGGAGACATTGTATGTGTTGCAAGGGTCTACGTTATCTGAGTCTGGGGTTGCTACATTGGCTTTTGTGATAGTGTTGAGAAACAGGTGGAGCACAGAGGCACTCTAGGTTTGAGTGGTGGTTCACGTCAGGGAGAAATCTGTCAACACTCACAATCTGAATCTGAAATTCCGTGTTCTTCGTCATCAAAATTGGGTCAGTCAAACTTGACTCCTGGTCAGCATGAAATCTTTGGGAACTCTCCCCAAAGGGACGGTTGTGAAGACATGGTGGGTTTTGCACTGTATGTCGGAGAGGTGAATATTTTTGGGCCATCCAAGGAAGGTGTTACTTGTGCTAGGAAAGAGTATAAGGAACACATCTGTTCGAATCTGATTTTACAGGGTAAGTTCCAAGGTTGCTTGGACCTACAAGCTGATCGTGATTGTTAGTTGCCCTCTTGGGGTAATTCTGGGGTCCTTAGGGACTAATCTGGTCTGGTTGTCTTTTGGGACAAATCTGGTGTTTGAGAGATTATGGGCGTTGTGATCAATGCATTTGATTTTCTGGTTATTGTGAGAGGATTCAAGTCAAGGTGGAGATTTGTAAGAATAGTGACTTGAATGGTGCCTTGAAGGTGTTTGGTAGAATGCGTGAAGAAGGAATGACATAAGGCTGACTTTGAATGCACATATCACTCAATATATAAATGGTTTTGATGTGATTCAAATTGGAAGTGATAGCTTGTTCCAAGAATTTTCCAACGATAGGTCATATGCCCAATTCCACTGAGAAACGAGACAGTTATGACAGTTTTATGAAGAACTGACAAAACTGTTTTCGTCCTGCGCTCCGCCCGGGCAGGTCGGGCGCGCAAGCACGTTTGGGAGATCTGGGGACCGCCCGGTCGGGCGGATTTTGCCCGGGCCTCCCGGGCGGGTCGGCGATTGATGTGGGAAACGCGTTTTGAGCCGTTTAGTATAAATATGTTATTTTAACCTATGTTTTACACTGCGAATTAGCCTAAATTCTCTCTGTAATCTGGTTTTCCTCACATAATAAAATATTCTCTCCCTCTCTGCCGTGGATGTAGCCAAATTGGTGAGCCACGTAAATCTGTTGTCTGTTTTTATTGTTTTTTGCATTCATTATTTGTTTCTCTCTCACATCCGTTATAACATACGTCTACAAAATCAACTAATAGCGAATTTCCTAATACCTCACTCAAGGTACAAGTCCCCACTACTAACTCTAGTAGTGCTCCCCAACACTTAACTATAAGTGTTGCTAAGTTGAATCAAATCCAAACTCATGTACCCAACCCAACAATCTCTATAATTATGAAAAATTACAAAAACGTTCCTCGAAGTGCTTCTTATTCAAGCAGATAGACAATAATTTTAAAGTGCTAGTATGATATTTGAAGTGCTAGTATGATGACATTTTATAACAAAATCACATATGCATGATATGTGATCAACAAATTCAAACAACAAAAGAAAAAATGTAACTAAAAAGAAATGATTCAATATGTTTTTTTTTTATAAAAAAAGTAATGTTTAATTAACATGTATTCGATTGATATCGTGTCGCTGTCAATAATTAGTGAAAATATTCCAATATTAAAATTTCAAAAACATTAATATACTTGGTACACTATAAATTTCAAATCTCCCTCTTCAAATATTGTAATATTGTATGACTTGATTGTGTTTATTACATAAAGTTTCACCATATGATTTGCTACTTAACAAAAAGAACTCGAAGGGGATGGAGACCACTTACCAAATGTCTCTCCAAACTCGTGTTAGTAGATAACTAACCAGTTAAACGGGCCAAGTTGTCCTAAGACTGTTATGATTAATTAATGTCTACTGATAGTATTACTCGGTTAGAGATCATGGTTTCGGAGGCCAAAAATAACAACTATCCTGCATCATATGGAATATTGAAATATAAAAAGCCTCAAAGTAGTCTTGTTTTTGTATCTGCTGCTTGATTGGAACTTTTAGATTATGATATGAAAGATGCCTAGATGATGCAATTATAAAAAGTGACCTGTCATTACAGGGCCGTGCATGTCCTTTTTTGTTAGGACGCTTCCTCATCATGCATTAATAGTATTGGCCATTTAGCCCATAAGGCAGTACACATCTACAGGATACATTGCACCCTTCGCTAGTTGGCTTATTGATAGACTGTAAAACTATTTCTGAGATTAACCATCAGTTTAAATTTTTGGTTGAGTTGTTTCTTTGATATGATATAAGAGTGGACGATCCTCACCCATTGTTAAATGCAAGATAGAAGGTGTTAAAAATTTGTTTGGGGCTAAGTAAGCCCAACAGAATTGTCATGGCCACGAGAAGAAAAATGACAGAGAGATCTGAGAGAATGACTAATATATACTTCCTTCCATAATAAGTGAAACACTTCTCTCTCTTATGTGAGAGTTTTTTTAGATAAGTGTTTCACTTATTATAGAACGGAGAAAGTATTATTTATTATTTATTATTTATTATTTATTATTTATTATTTATTATTTATTATTTATTATTTATTATTTATTATGTATTATTTATTATTTATTATTTATTATTTTTATTTATTATTTATTATTTATTATTTATTATTTATTATTATTTATTATTTATTATTTATTATTTATTATTTATTATTTATTATTTATTATTTATTATTTATTATTTATTATTTATTATTTATTATTTATTATCTATTATTTATATAATCGCATTACTATTTATTTATAAAATATTATTATTTTTTTATTATTACATTTAAGAATTATTATTTATTATTTATTATTTATTATTATTATTATTATTATTATTATTATTATTATTATTATCATCATCATCATCATCATCATCATCATTATTATTATTATTAATAATAATATTATTATTATTATTATTATTAATATTATTATTATTATTATTATTATTTTTTATTTCTATTATTAATATTAATTATTTTTATTATTATTAATTATATTATAATTATTTATTTTTATTTATATTTATATTATTACTTATTATTTATTATTATTATTATTGATATGATCGATACCTTAGATATTTTGAAACAAACAACCTACTAAATCTAAGGGTTTAGCTTTCCATTCACCTCATTTCCCTTTCATAAACCCTTGACATTTTCCCTTGGTGAACCAAACGCCTCTTCGTTCTGTTTATATGCCTCTTTCCATTTAAATCTCATCCATGAAGTTCTTCCCTCTTTTATTCTATATTTGTTGATTGATATATTTATCTTAACTTATTTTTTTTTCTAAAATAAGTTGAATAATTACATAAGAGTTAATCAAGTTTTAATATAAAACAATAACAATATGTTAAAACAAATGAACTTGAAAGGAAAATATTGCACCCTAAGATTGAGTAAAATTTTGATAGAAATTTGGGACGCATACGGAAGTTTTGATGGACTTTTCATAATATAACAGAGTTGTAATGTTGTATTTTATTGATTACATTCATAAAAATTGTACAAGTATAACTATATTTGTGAGAGCACATATCTCTCACTTATTATTTGGTAGAACCCTAGTTTCTAATACCTTTTGTGGGAGCTCTCTTGATTAGTTCACCTTTCAACTTATGCACAAACAACATATTTATAATTGTTATATCCTAGATTCTAGATTTCTCTACACTTGTTTAGTACTTTTGATTTTTACAAGATACTTCTAGATACATCATCACTTGATATTTCTAGACTACACATACTATAGTTTTCATTAAACATCTAGGTTTTTCTAAATTAACCTCTAATAAATTTTATCTTTGAAATAATGATACAAAAGAATAGGAATTTTGGGGAAAAATTAGGATAAGTAGGCTAATTAACTACATGTAATCAGCATTTGACACACCGTCTCTCCTCTTAACCCCAAGTCAATATCTGATTAGCCACATCACTTGTTTTATAAAGCATAGAATTATTATCTTAACAACATAGTTAAAGAAACTTATAGCCACAACACTTGTAATTATATACTTCTATGAAGAAGCAAGAAGCATGTACAAGCTATCCAACCCAAAGATACAAAACGGACAAACTTTAGTATAAACTACAAAAATTTGTTAACTTATATCACCCTGTAAAGTGGTTTTTTTCTGCATCATCAACAACATGAAAGCATCTCATAATCTAGCTTTCAATCAACTTTTGTACAGTTGTTTTAAATATTAAGACATACAACTTCTGATCCAACGAAAAATACATAAATCCCCCAACAGAGTGAGTTACAAATGACCCAAAACTGGTCCCTACAATACAATGCCAAGCAGGTCCATAAACTCCATCAAGTTCCTGCATTTAAACCAAAGTCAATTATTTACGCATTTGACCATCAAAATCCCTAAAACCTACTGCAACATGTACATGATAGGACCAACAACAAATGTAAAATGGATCCCACTTGGGTCAGAAATATATGCAATCTAATAACTCATCGTGAGTTTTTGTACATAATGGATAAAATCAATATGCATTACTTATTTGTGCCTCTTTATAGGTAAGAAGCAATACTAGTATATTGTAATTGCATATGCAAGGGCATAGATAAGGTTTTGTATATTCGACTCCTCATAGACTCTTACCTCAACTCGAGCAGATCTCTAATATAGTGAATGCACTCGAGCAAGGAAACATAAGTTAAGCAAAAATAAGTTAAGTTCTGAGAACATAGTCATATGAAAATACAGTATGCAACTCGCTTTGTTTGATTGAAACGAAGTGGAAACCGGTGAATTTGAGAACCAAATTTCACTAGGCATTGATAGTATTTTGTTGACATTTTTTTAACAAGACAATGTTGATGTTTTTACATTAGCATTATATGGATCATACAATTGACAATGCTTGCCAAGAAAAATGAAGAAGACTTAAGAGGTTTTCCTAGTTCCTACACTAATTTATTTTTGGAGTACAAGATAGTGTAGACTGTAGAAGGACCAAAATAGTATGACCAACTAATTTTTATCCCTAGAGTTAGATAACTATTTTTTTCCTACATTCATTGCTACAGTTTAGATAACTAATTTTTTTTCCTACATTCATTGCCACAGTTTAGATAACGATTTTTTTTCCTACATTCATTGGTACAGTTTAGATAGTTAATTTTTAATCAACCAAACAAATGCAACTACATAATTTCCTATATCCGACAAATTAGAGTAGAGGGTGGACCCAAGCTAAGGAAAAAATTCAATTACACCGTCCATTGTCAAATCATTTCTCTGAGCTTGGAGGAGTCCACCAATCAAACAGGTTAGTCAATTTCTAAATTTTTGTTTTGGGATCACCAAAAATCTTTTGAGCAACAACTTACATGTTTACTCTAAATCAATAACTCATTTAGCTCAAACATAATGGTGATAATCAAGATCATCATGCAAATTTAATAAATTAGAATGATTATACTCACATTTAAAACTAAACATCATTCTAAACTACTAGATTTCCATAATCATACTTATTTATATTTATGATCATCGAGAATTTTCAAATTAAGGACATGTTTTCCCCAACTTATTTTCAGTACAGTTCAATTCAATTTCGTTTTAGACAATACTTTTACTCTCACATATCACTATTCAGTTCAGTTCAGTTTTGTTTTATGTTGAAGATAACATAACTACCATAGTCCTAGCTTTATTCTATTCAAAAATCAAAACTATATCCTTTCCAGATTAATATACTTATTCTTTAATTTATAAATAACTTTAGCAGATTCGTTATTCAGCTTCAGATAATGTCAGGTAACAAATTTAAATTCAAATTCATGGGACCATCTATGTCAGCTTTTTACTCACAAACAATTAAACAGAAGAAAAACAAACATAAACTATGAAATTAAGAACAAAATTTGAGGAAATAATAGTAAAAATAGTACCTTTTTAAGTGACAATGCAAGATTTTTGGAAGTAAATTTCTCAAGACTATCTTTAATCTTTCTAGCAAAACCAACAGAATGTATCTGCATAAATGGAGGCATATCTGCAGAAACCACTTTTGCACAATTTGTAATCAAGAAATTAGCCAATTCCACTTTTGCATCACAAAATGATCTCCTCTTTCCAATCCCATTTCCTACTAATGTTGGTTTTACCACCATTAATTTGTCTTTCTTAGATTCTCCTTTTTCTACTTTCTTCAATTCTTTCTTAGATTCTACCTCTTCAACAACACCCACCAAAGATTTGTTCTTGTTCCCACTTTCCAAGACTACCCTTTTCCCTTGTTTCCCAAAATTTTGACCAAAACTATGTTTTGAGGGCTCTAAATTAACTGATTTTGAGAGTGATTTAGCTTGTAAAAGGGTATCTAAGTGTTTTTGGGGAAGTGGGTTATGGGTATTTAAGGGTTTTGTTGGGTTAGGATGTAACCTTGAGAAGTGATTAGTGAGGTTGTAAATGGTGGAAGTTGAAGTTTTTGGGTGTTTTTTTCCGGTGGTTTGTGAGATAGGAGGTGGGTCTGGAGTTGCTGCTAACTTGCGCCTGTTGGTGGGGTTGTGTGCCATTTTTTTGTGAGTTTAGGACAGAAATATTGAAAGTTTTGAAGGTAAAATTGGTTTTCTTTAGGGTGGGAAAGGAATTTGTGGGGGTTGAGATAGAACTTTTGGAAGGTTTTTGTTCTAACTTGCGCCGGTTGAGGTGGGGGGAAATGACTAAATGAGGTCTCAATTTTTGACTTGTTTTGGTGTGGAAAATGGGAAGGAAGAAGAGAATGGGGGAATTGGTAAAGTGGGTCCTTTAGTAACATGAATTTTCCATTGCTTTAGTGCGGAAAGGAGTGAGGTGTAGGGGCCACATTACGAGATTTTTTGACTAATTGTCCCCATTAACCAAAACTTATTTGCAATAATCTATTGTAATGTTTGGGAAATGTGTATTTCATTTGCAAATCTAGATGTGGCCCAAATTCTATGTTTTGGAACACAAAGAATGTGGAATTGGAAATGGGTCGATTCACATAAATTTCACCCAAGTTTAGAAGAAAGGATTTGGAAATCAATATTGATCCACCTCCAATCCTCCATACTCTTTGTCTCCACTCTAAACTTTTTTTTAGAGATACTAGATAGGTAAGATTTGGTGGATATTGTATTGCGCTCACTAGACCTGGACATGGGCCAGACCGGGCCTGTTCACGAGCTCGATCCGCGGGCTTGGGGACATGATGGGCTGGGACGGGCTTCAAATTTTCAGATTTTTTCCACGACTCGGCCCAGGTCCACGGGCTGGGCTTGTGCCTCATGTGGACTTGGCCCGTTTTTTATGCTGTTTTTTTGGATTTTTGACAGTTTTAGGCTAAAAAACAAAGGAAAAGGGCATTCGTCCCGAGGGCCATCTAGGCGGGTTTGCGCCGGTGCGGGCCTGATATAAAATTTCTCGACTGTGACAGGCCAATGACCCACGTAGCGGACAACGGGCCGACCCTCGAGCGGGCTCGTGCCGCGCCATGCCCAAACCGCGCTGGCCCGACCCATACCACCTCTAGTGTTCACCCTAACAAGGTTTTTTTTAGGCTGCTATAGACGTATCATGGGCCGGGTCGTGTCGTGCTTTAGCCAAAAAAAGTGGTTTGAAAGCCTTGGGTCTGGCCGTGCCAAGCCTCTAGTCGAAATTCTCTTATCAAAACTCACTAATTATGGTCGGGCCAAACGAATTTTCTGGCCATTTTCAGGCTGGATCACAATTTAGTCTGCTATTCCATAATTAAACTGCTCGTGTTCCAAAATTTTTTGCCCAAAAATAAATCCAGTCCGGGTCCGAATCTTGAGCCGAACTATCGTGCTTAAAACCCTCCTATTTTCTAAACAGGCCCTTGTTGATTACCTCTACCGTATATGTAGATGGATTCTAACGGTTACTTGCTTCATGTCTACATGTGTCCTGCATCAGCATATAACACCCATATACAAAATTAAGAATGACTTGTTATAAATGATGTTTACTTATTTATAATTTGCTTATTTTCTTCTATATGACCATTGTTTACTCGTATTCTTTGTACATGTGTATTTAGAATTTGTACTTTTTTGGCATATGTGTATCACGTTGTTTTTGGTAATTAAAAGACGAAAAGTTAGGTAGTTCTTATAGTCATGGTTATATCTATTTTATCATCTTATAAAATTTATCTAGTTGTGAATGAAGAAAGCAAATATATCCATATGTTAACAAACCAATCAGCAAACTTTTTAGCTTATCAGACAATTTGTTGGATTGTGCACTCTTTAAACTTTATCAAAACTCACAATTGCCCGGACTTCATCAACTAATAATATTTGAATCTTCCATATAGTAATTTCCATTGATAGCATTAATGACGACCTAGTCACCATCAAACAACTTGGCAAACGTACTGTACATCCTACATTGAAAGTAGAGGTGATCATGGGCCGGGTCGGGTTTGGGCCGGGTCGGGTTTGGGCCGGGTCACGGCCAAAAAATTTGCCCGTTGGTCGGGCCGGGCCGGGTCTAAATTGCGGGCCGAATGTTTGTGTCCAAAACCCGCTATTTCGGGCCTAAATTAGCAGGTTTTTACGGGCCAAAACGGGCCGGGCCAAAAAATAGACTAAAAAGTCGTTTTTCGCTTGCCCAAAGCCCGCCAAAATGATCACCTCTAATTGAAAGATGTGTCGCATAAAATTGAGTATTACATGAACATGTAGAACTTTACATGATCCATCTTTCATATTATACACAATATATACTAAATATGGAAAATGTTCAACTAAATATCATGGATGTGTGGGAACCACACTAAGTCTTTCTCTCATTCAATTCTTTTATTTCTTACTTTTATACTATTTCTAAAAGCATATTTAATTCAACATATTTGCGTTATAAAAAACGAAATCAGTTTCTGTTAATTTTTAGATTTATATGAAAATGGATCTGGGTAACCCAATAAGGAGGAGGAGAGTTTAGCCCACTTACAAGTTAGGAGGTTTCATCCTAAAACCAATTGGTAATAGGAAGAGTAACACCTAATCTTATAAAGTAGTTTATTCTCTCCTCTTTCTCCAATGTGGGACACTCACAAGTGGACTTTCAATGGGTTTCAACACACCCCCTCACTTGTGAGTGTCTTTAGAATTTAGAGCTAATTGGAAAGGTAATCAGAAATAATCCTCGTAGGGACTGGACATCCTGTCGAGGTAAACCCTTATCCAGTAGCGATCAAATACCCAGTTTAGACGAGACCCGCAATCCGAGCTCTGATACCATGTTAATTTTTAGATTTATATGAAAATAGGTCTGGGTAACCCAATAAGGAGGAGGAGAGTTTAGCCCACTTACAAGCTAGGAGGTTCCATCCTAAAACCAATTGGTAATAGGAGGAGTAACACCTAATCTTATAAAGTAGTTTATTCTCTCCTCTTTCTCCAATGTGGGACACTCACAAGTGGACTTTCAATGGGTTTCAGCAGTTTCCTACTTTTTTTTTTGTTTCATTAACATCGGCCTCCTCAATCAATTATTATTACTTGGTTGTTGCCTTACTCTGTTGCATTTTCTTTTCCTTAAGTAACAAAATCCTTATCTTGATAAGAGGTGGGTCTGGAGTTTAGAAGAAAGGATTCGAAAAATCAATATTAATCCACCTCCAATACTCCTCCATAATCTTTAAAAACATAACTAACACTAAGAACTCACTCCATTTCCTAATTATAGTGTTTATATTAGTACTAGAGTTTTTAAATATCACATTCTTCCTCTAATTGTTGTAGCTTAGTAGCAAATATTAGAATTAATGTAATTGTTTGAAATTGTTTCACAATAATTAAGTAAAGAAAAAATATTTCAGTATTTCGGTTAACCTCTCACTCAAAAATCATAACTATAACCGTACCATTTAACCGTTAATTTTATCGGTTCGGTAACCGTACCATTAAAATATTTTTTTACCGATGCGGTTACCAGGCCACCTGTTTTGACCGATTTTTCGGTTTCGATTTTTAATGAACACCCTTAATTTAGATACTCCCTCCGTCTCATAAATATAATGCTTGTTCCCTTTTTGCACGGTGTCTAATATATATCTTTGACCTTTAATATCTTCAATTTCGTATTAATAAAATATATAAAAAGTTAATTTTATGAATGTACACATTGAAGCGAGCTTAACAAAATCCTACATGAATATTTCTTTTATAATAAAGAATAGTTGGTCGAAGATTTCAAAACAAAGACATCAAGAGAGAGAAACAAGCACTATATTATGGAACGAAGGGAGTAGTATTCCGAAATACTCTGCATTGCTTTTCGGGTTATCCATTAAAAAATGTAATATTCATCATAAATGAAATTTTTTTTATCTCATCCAATTTATATAAGAAAAAACACATATACTCTCTTTACATATCGATGTGGATCATGGATGTGCGGGAACCCCACTAACTCTTTCTCTCATTCAATTCTTTTATTCTTACTTTTATACTTCCTCATTATCGAATTAAATGCAATAAATTAACTTTTTCACCATTCATACTTTTCAATTTTCACTTTGACTAATATTCGTGATTTATACATAATGGAAAACATAATAAAGTAGGATCTTCTTAAATTCGTCTCGTGACGTACTTCCTTAAAATGTAACTTTATAATTTTTACTTATTTGTGGTCAAAATAATGTCTCGGGATGCATTAAAGTGGATTTGTTACATTTATTTCGAAATGGAGGAAGTACTATTTATCAAAAAGGTTTACAACTTTTACATAGAACTTGGAAGAACATATTTAGTTCAAAAAATTTCACTTATAAGAAACGAAATCAATTTTCTACTCCCTTTCTTTTTTGATTAACACTGGTCTCCTCAATCAATTATTATTACTTGGTTGTTCCCCTACTTAGTTGTATTTCCTTTCCGTCAAGTAACAAAATTCTTATTTTAATAGTAAATGGCAATGATTATCATTTCATTTTCATTCTATAACTTCAATCAAATAGTCAATAAGTATAACAAATATTTGTTACCATTTTCCTCCTCCGTTTGATATCACGTTTACTTTTTTATGTCTTAAACCAAACAAGCATTAAAATATGTGCTCAAACCCACCAGGTTTTTTATATGAGGACTAAGCAAGTAGCAAATACAAATTCAAACTTCTCATCCTTGTTTGATGGATTAGAAAGTGTGGAGTTGCAAAACATATGTTAGATACAACGATGTGTCAAATTTTCATGCACAGAAACGTGGTCGGCTGCAAATGCAATAGTAGTAGACTAGTCGTTCAGTGTTGTAAGTATATGATAGGGCCTTGACAATGAACTGCTGTACCCACAACACAAGATATCCTGGACAATAACATGCCAATATATATATCACACTTTTCTTTTTCTTTGTTGATATCGATATTCCACAACTTTTATTGCTGAATGTTTCGAATTTAGGCAATTCACTAGAGAAACAAAGAACACGCCAATACAGGAAAGTCTCGGGTCTCTGAACCATCACTCGACACTGAAATTATTTCACACACAGTTAATGTCACTTCTGCATGGCCAGAACGAATTATATATGAAGTTGAGCTTTATCAGTTCAGAGAATTTGATTAGAGAGAAGAGATTCAGAGAACTTTCATTGACAGATTAAACTCTCCTACAGAAGAAGCTAAGACATAGCAACTATATATACAAATTACAATAGTTTGTTACGGAGAATAACAAACTCTAAATAAACTAAACTCTAACTAACTAACTATAATCTGATGTGACAAAATAATTGTTTATAATATTAAGGTAAAATTGGCCTCAACATCCTGAACTATAGCTCGGGTGCACCCAACACCACCAACTACGGGGTGGGGTGCAGTCTGTACCACCAACTACGGGGTGGAGTGCAGTCTGTACTACCAACTACGGGGTGGGATGCAGTATGTACCATAAAAACCTACCGTCTTCGACAATATTTTAGACTTCCGTCCTCATTTATGGTACGAAATGCACCCCACCGGCCGCATAGTTGGTGGTGTTTAGGCTACTAGTCGTAGTTGGTGGTGTTGGGTGCACCCGAACTATAATTCTGGATGTTGATGCCAATTTTGCCTAATGTTAATAAATTAATCTTCAATGCCCCTCAAGTTGGGAGGTGTATGAGACAACATTCTCAACTTGCCAAGAAGCAAATTAAATTGAGGAAAAGCAAGAGTCTGTGTAAAGATGTCAGCAAGCTGATGTTATGTAGGAAGATAGGTCAACTGAATCAAACCTTCAAGAACTTTTTCACGAGTGAAATGGCAATCTATCTCTATGTGCGTGGTTCTCTCGTGAAATACATGCGTGATTTTTTTGCTATGCAAATAGCTGATTGGTTGTCATAATGCAGAACCACTGGCTTCAACTTATTTACTCCCAGTTATTCTAATAGTCTAACAATCCAAGTAACCTCTGAAGTAGCTATTGCCATGGCCATGTACTCAGCTTCAGAGGAGGATTTGGACACAATACTTTGCTTTTTAGACTTCCATGTGATAGGGGAACCACCAAGTAGGACAATATAGCTTGTAATAGACTTTCTAGAGTCTAGACATGGTGCCCAACCAAAGTCTGAAAAGGCTTGCAGACATAGCTCATCATTAGCTTTTAAAAGTATCCATTGTCCAGCAGTATGTGCAACATATCTCAAGATATGACGGAGAGCCCGATGAGACAGTCTAGGTGAGTGCATAAACTGACTAAGGCTTTGCACAACATAAGCTAAGTCAGGTCTTGTGGTAGTTAAGAACTTAAGCTTGCCTATAAGAGACCTGTAGACATTTGGATTAAGCAGTATGTCACCATCATCAGCTTGGAGCTAAACACTAAGGGGAAGAGGAGTAGCAGCTTTCTTGTTCGGATCAAAAGTACAAGTGGAAAGCAAATCTTTAGTAAACCTCCTTTGACTGACGATAATACCATCTTCAGTATAGCCAACCTCTATGCCTAGGAATAAGTTAAGCTTACCTAGATCATTGATACTAAACTCATTGTGGAGGTGAAGTTTAAGAGCTTCAATGTCGGCAACATTATTGCCAGTGACAATAATGTCATCCACATACACTGCAACAATACATATGTCATCATTGTGCCTCTTAATAAAGAGATTGTGGTCATGGTGAGACTTAACAAAGCCTTGAACATGCAATGAGTGTGCTATTTTTTCTTGCCAGTGTCTAAAAGCCTATTTAAGGTCATAACGTGATTTTCCAAGCTTGCACACAAGATTAGACATGCCCTCAGGTACCTTTATGTAAACTTCCTCCTTTCAGTCTACATGTAAGAATGCATTATTCACATCTAATTGGAATAATGACCATTTCTTACATGCAACAACAACAATTAATCTTCTTACAGTACTCATCCTCCTATAGGATTGAATGTTTCTTCATAATCCACCCCATACTTTTGATTAAATCCTTTAGTCACAAATCTAGCATTGTACGTCTCTAATTCACCATTAGCTTTAAGTTTCACCTTACAAACCCATCTTGAACCAATTGGTTATTTTACCTTTAGGAAGTGAGACCAAATCCCAAGTGTTATTATCTTGAAGTGCTTTAATTTCAGCAGACAAATAGTGTCGTGTAAACAAGATTTAGTATCACAAGATAGATGAAGTAGTTTCAGTTAGCTAAAAGGCAAATGACCTAGCCTAAGATGCCAGAGCTTGGCATCTGCTACAACAGTAAGATACAGAGAATCACAGGTGTGAGAAGTATCAGTATGGCAAACCTTCTTGTCTTCAACATTATACAGACCAACTTGTAGCTTACAAGAGGAATCAACCTCCCTTTCTGAGAGCAAACAAAGCAAGTCTCATGAGTAAAACACATCTCACATTGCATATCTTTACGAAGCTTATGCACATAGATCAAATTGAACTTGAAATGGGGAACATGAAGGACATTATGCAACATAATGTCATCATTTAATTTGATAGTCCCAATGTGCTTCACAGGAACCAAACTACCATCAGGAATGGTAATAAAATGTCAGATTCATATAACTTTGTATATTCAGAGAAATATGTTAAATCTGAGCAAAACTAGTATAACAACCATTCAGAATTAGAAGAAGATAAAAAGCATAAACTAGTACCTGTCATCATAGAATGACTAGCAGGGAGAGGCAGAATTCATGGTGGATTGAGTTGATTTCAGCATGTTGATGAGCTGATTAGACTGCTCCATGGACAAGGTAGGTGATGGATCACGTGCATCAACATCCATATCACAGATGAAGAAACAATAGGGTCCTTTTATCCTTGAACCCTTAAAAATCTGTAGGATAACCATGGACTTTGAAGCATCTATCAATTTTATGTCCTGGAATCTCACAATGAGTACAGTAATATTTGGACACTGGCTTATCGGCTTTAACTCCTCCTGAGTTCTAAGAGAAGGTAGCTGGCCTTTTGAAGTTATTGTTGTTTTGTTTCATGGAATTGCTAGTAACTTGGACTCATTGTACCTCCTTTTGTCTGACATCATGGCCATAGATTCAGAGTGAGAGCTGACAGAGATCTCTTTATGTATCTCCTCTTGAGAAAACATTTTGTATGCTTCAATTACTTTAGGAAGGATTTGCATCATTAACATGTTGCCTCTAATAGTAGGCATATTTGTCAGATAGCTTCATCATAAAATGCAATACCATCTTCTTCTGGTGTCTCTTATAGAGTTTCTTAGTCAAATGACAAGAGCAATTGTTACAAGTACAATATGAAAGTGGATGAGCTTCATCAATTACATCCCAAATTGATTTTATTTTAATGAAGAATTCAAATACAGACTAATTTCCTCCTTGATGTATTTTAGACAATTTTTGTTCCAAGGTATAAATCTGAGCTAAAGAAGTGTAGCCGAAACGTTCTTCAAGATCTAACCAAATATCTCTAGCAGATTGTTTGAACATAACACTTCCAACTATACTTTCATCAAGATTAAACAGTAACCCTGAATACACTAGATCATTACATCTAAACCAAGCCTTATGTTCACCCATAATCCACATCGGTAGGAGGTTTGTAAAAGCCATTAACAAAACCTGCCTTATTCTTAGCTGATAAAGTAAGTAGCATTGCTCTCTTCCAGCTAGTATAACCTTCACCATTGAATTTAAAAGAAACTAATTGTGCGGAATTTGCATCAGATGAATGAATGTAATATATATACTACTAGGATCTTGATTTAAAGGTAATGGAGGGAATGATTCAAGATACTTGTGTAGAAGAATTTGAGGTAAAATTCAAGGAAAGATAGAATCAGATCAAGGAAATAATCTGGATGAATTGATTGAAAGATTGAACAAAATCAGGAAGAAGTGAAAAAGAGCGAAAAACTTCATGAAGAAATCTAAATTGAAACAAACAATTGATTTCAGTGTAAATAAGATGAATGTGAGAAGAATTATCAGCAAAATTCAGACAGAAAATTAATGTAGAAAATTCGAATAAATTGCAACAAGAATCAGTGAATTTTCAGCTTAGTAATCATCAATTGCGATAATCAACAGAGATTTAGATCAAATTTAGTAGAAACTCAAGATTTTCAATAAAAATGAAGAACAGATTTTGGTTGAATCACACCTGAATTGAAGAATTCCAGCTGCGAAAATAAAAAATCTTCAGACAAATCAGAATCAATGCGGAATTTCGAGAAATTTTCAGCGACAAATGTCCTAGAATACGTGATTTTTGCTCTATTACCATGTTATTTTATGAAGTTGAGCTTTATCAATTCAGAGAATTTGATTAGAGAGAAGAAAAATTCAGAGAACTTTCATTGATATCAATTCAGAGAATTTGATTAGAGAGAAGAAAAATTCAGAGAACTTTCATTGATAGAACAAACTCTCTTACAGAAGAAGCCAAGACATGGCAACTATATATACAATAGTTTGTTAGGGAGAATAACAAACTCTAAACTGACATCTAACTAACTATAATCTGATGTGGCAAACTAATTGTTTATAATATTAATAAATTAATCTCCAATAAAAAGTGTTAAAACATTGGACAATTCTATCACTACATTTACATTCGTTTGATTCACTTGGCATACCAAAAAAAATGAGGAAAAAAATAAATAAATAAAAGAACTGAGCTAAAAAAAATGAATTACAATGGCTCGATAACACATAGAAGGAGCCATATGTGGTACAAGCACTTAAGATCTACTACAAGTCAACAAGAGTAAATCTATGTATATTTGCAAATTTAGCGATTGTTTGGTTAATAAAGAATCCCTAGGAAGTGTAAGAAGGTGAAGTTGTTTAGCTGAGCAATATATATGAAATCACACTTCCTCGAAAATTTTACTTCCTACAAAATGGAAGTTGCTTACCTAGGTCTCTCTAGGTAAGTGGAACTTTCTATCGAAAGTTATACTTCCATTGATCAACCAAACAACTTTGTGCATTCTCTAGGAAAATGCAACCCCAAGGAAAAACATCTTCCTAGGAAGAAATACTTCCAATGGTTTAACCAAACAACTACTTAATTATATGGCCCAGCAGATACCACACTATTACAAGCAATCAACAAGAACAAGCTTGTCTGATTACAAAATGGAGCATCAAACTTAATATGCCCTAGTATGTCTAAACAAGACACATGATGGAGAATACAGGCTTTAGTTCCATGGGCTTGGGTGTCGACCATCTCTGAAACCTGATGTGCCACCAGAAGCAGCCGGGGAAGGTGAAGATGCAAAATAGTTAGTACCAGATACAGACACGGTTGGCAAGTTTGAAGGTTGACCTTGGTTTCCCGAGGGAGCAAAACGAGAGGGACTGCCAGCAGCCACCAATGCTGCTCTAGAAGGATGTGAAGCCTGCACCACAATATACTTGCTTGAAATAAATTCAGCATTCTTACTATCTATTACAACTACATACAAGACATAAACTTTTGAGGGGCTATAATTATTTTGTCCCCCTTCCGCAAACAATGAAGAATTCTAAAAATTCATAGAGAACTTCAAAAACAAAAGGTTTGAGCAAGTGCTGTAATACCTATATTCTAAAAGTGGCAGGATATAATTCATCTGGTATAACAGCAGGGCGAAAAGCAAAAAGAGTTCTTGCATTTGAGCAAAATTCATTACAAGCACCTAGAGCTTAGTCTACTTGGTACAATTAACTCATAAATAGAGTAAGGATGCAACTAAAGCACAATTCCACATTGAATTACCTATATCCATGTCTAAGTTATGGCATCACCAATGAACTGTTGATTCCCTTCAATAATATTTACTACCGCATACAGGAAAGGTGGTTTTTTCTTTCCACGCCCTTGTTATCTACCAAACCATTTGGTGTTTAGCGGACGCATACTAGAAGGGCACCTATGTCCATCAAAACAGGCCTCTAGGCTCTAGGAATTCACAGAAATGCCAGCTAGCATATTTCTTAACATTGCACGTCGCAGCTGACAGTTTTATTTGTTTCATCAGTCAGGACAAAAAACTTACTGAGTTATGAGTTATGACAGCTAAACAGAAAAGCTATCTATCAATGAATAGAGAAGAATAAAACGTCATAATCAATATGATCAAGTAGAGAAGACAGGACAAATTTCCTTTGGAGAATCAATTCAAAAGCATAACAAATAATCATCTCCTCTTACAAAGGATCAAGATTAATTCATAAATCAAAATAATACACCCATTTAGTATTATTCTTCTTACAAAGGATTGAGGTTAAATCATAGAGTAATCATAAATCATACCAAATAATTAATTCCTCTTACAAAACTTATACAGGTACATTTCACATTCAGATACATACTTCTAAAACGTTCCTATATCATGTATGTCACATAAGATAAAACAGGGTTATGTTATAGAAGGATTCACAAAATTGTAAGATATTCGTGTTCTAATTCCTTTTATTAGAATTTTGATAAAAATGTCCTTTCCCCCTTAGTTGGAAGCGGAATCCAATCACCTCATAAGTTCTCCAGCTTCCACAAGGTACCTAGTCCAATACATCTAATGCAACATTATCTATTAACTAAAAAAACTTTTCATCTTCCCTAGACTTTATCTTTTCTGTTCGTATGGGTAATCCCTTTCTAACTATTGTTGTTCGGTTTACCAGTACTCACCCTTAAGGAACGTATTCTACAAATCTCAATCTATATATAGAACAAATCTTTCATTAATCTTAATTCCCAGTTTTACAACCATTCAGCTCCTGAGAATCATCCACATGACGGTGTCTTAAAATACAAAATATGTCTTCAAACATTGATAGGCATGGTAACCATGCAAACAAGCACATCGACACATTGTATATTGGCTTAAACAGTCGATTTTTTTGAGGTCTGACAAACATACATCTAAGTAAACCTCATTCTTATTCAAAGGGATTTCTTCATCTGCAGTAGGGTGATAAGCAGCGAGTCCACCAATAAAACCTCTTCACTCTTACCCCCTAAACCTGAAGAGGTCTTTCGAGGTTACATTATATTGGAGGTTCAACAATCAGATAAAGAATATATCACATCTTGCAAATAAATTTCATAGATTATCAAGAAAAAGTGACCTGAAGCCATCCTAATCATTTTTAAAACCAACTATTTTGCCTTTCACCTATATTGAGTAATGACAGCCCATCCTTTACCTCAGAATACTATTATAATTCATCTATCGTCTTTCATCAACTTAGCACTTGACCTCAAGTGCCAAACATAATAAATATCTATTCACTTCAAATCTGTTACCCAATTTGCTTCTCTATTCACTTCAAATTAGTCCATTTCGCTACACCAAACTCTAACAGCAACTGGACCCATGATTGTCTCTGCATTAATTGGCTTTCCACAACTACTCAACCATCATTGGCCAGAAATGGTGGCAATAAAAAGGGCCAACAGCCAAAGCAATAGTCATATTCAAAACAATAGAGGCAAAAATCAAATGAAAAAGGTTAGGTATTGCAAAAGCATAAAACGCATAGAATCCCCCCCCCCCCCCCACACACACACACAGAGATAAGGTTCAACTTACAGGCAACCCTCCATTCCTAATTGTTTGCTCCTTTTGCAATTTCACAATCTCCAATTTACATGGTTGACAATTGAAATCTTTTAAACATACTAGTAAAAGTTATAAAAAGTTAATATTTTGAAAATACAAGTCATGACAAATCTAAACAGTCCTACATGATCATAGTATATTTTCCCATATATTAACAAAATTTAATGGTTAAAATTGGTGAACTTCGACCCTCAAAAAGGAAATGGAACAAACAATCAGGGACGGATGGAGTAGCAACATGTCCTCACCTTTCAATGATATGGGACTACTACAACGATACCACTATAGGTACTTTGACACAACAGCTGATATTTAGACCAGTCTACCCGGGTGAAAAAGCAAAACGATACGCAGATATGGACCAATAAGTTTCTAAAGATATAAGCATTAGCAGTTTTCATATGTCACTTCCTGATGTCCTCACAATATCATGGTTAACAAGTTAAGAAAAAATGAGAAACGCGGCGAAGCTTTACCCCACTATGCTGGAAGTATGGTGTCCTTCGGAGAGCAGACTCTGCCGAGGGTGATGTACTGCTCATGCGGAGTAATTGTCTAGAATGTGGGATATTATTTAAAACATCATCCCCTTCTCCTACTTCCATATCAACAGTAAGATTTGCCTCTGACCCTGCTCTAGGTGTAGCATGCCGTGTCATAGACCCAGAGTCGTTTGAAGCATCTACTTGAAGAGGAAGAGGAGGCCGACTTGCTTGCATACTACTTCGTCTCTTTAGTTCCTCTTCTGCATTCAAAATCTTTAAACCAGCCCAAAGAAAAAGAAACCTGATTAGGGATAAAAGATATGGAATAAACAAGGAGTATCGATATTAAAATAAGTGAAGCCAATAACTACCATGGTGGCCTAAATTTGCAGTAATCGTGAACAATGAACTCGGAACACCAAAAACGAGTCCCAACAAAAAGTAACATTAGCAACCTCACACAGGACTTTAGCTAAAAGCAAACAAATATAGATAGAAACCACGGCATAGAGAACACGGGGATTGATTCTACAGCAAACTACTACAAGCTAAACTTCAAACTGAAGTCATATGTGAGCTTCATTCGATAAAAGATGCAACAAGCCACTGAAGCTGTGCAAAACATTCATATAAAAAACCGGAACAGATCCCATAAATAAGAAAATCGAGTAATTTAAAGCCACCATACGGAACTAATTAGAGGCAGGAACAAGGAAAATCCCAGACACAAAAGGCATAGATGAGATCTACCTGCTTAAGTGCTTGTACTAGATTGTGTTTCTTTTCATTTAAGATCTGTAACTTTTCCTCGACCTCTCTTTTCCGCTTCTCTCTCTCATCAATTGTATCATCTTTGCTATTTCCCTGCGTACAAAGATGAATAATTTTAGTCATTAACTAAGCAGTGCTTAATAATGATCATTGCATGGCAATACTTGACACCAAAACTAAACAGCAAGAGCAAGACACTAAGCTAATGTCAATTTTTAAGTGCTTCTTAGGTGTAGACCATGTTCTGGCCTTCAACAGGAGCTTCAGACTAGTGTAAAAATGCTATGAGATGACGCATTACGCAAATACTACATTCTGCAGCGATAAATACAAGAAACTATTTCATCATAAAGAAACATTCTTATAGTTGAGAGAACATATCATACTCTCATACCCACACATAATGCTAAGTTTGATTACTATGATATTTCATTGCTTCAAACTAATCATGGGCAAGACTAGTGTTCATTATGGCACCTAGAATCTGGAGGTTACCAACCCAAGGAGTCAAGGACAAACAACATAGCAAAACTGCAACCACTTCACAAATAAAGCAGAATATTCGACACACACAGTAAAACATAATACAATGGTACTCATAATTTCACCATCCAATATAACCACCCTAATAATTATAACACAATATTCATTATTATTCCAAATAATTATACCACTCAACTAATGTTCTTCATTCCATATTGTTTTTCACTAAAGATAATCAACGGACAACTGTGTTCCGCTAAAAATTCCACACACTATGACCTGTTAGGGGGAATTTGGTTCAAATAAAGGAACGGAAAGGGAATGGAACCAAGTAGAGGGGAGGAATGATGAGAGTAATTGTTACTTTTATTGGGTGTTTGGTTCAACAATGGAAAGGAATCACTTGTAAAGGAATGGAAAGAAATCACTTGTAAAGGAATGGAAAGGATTTTGTTAGGGTAACATTTTGGGAATTTGAGTTACCCTCAAATAAAGGTAATGGTTAACCCACTATCCAAACCAAACAAGGAGTAATGGATTCATATTACTGAATCCGTTTCCAGACCGTATGACTGTATGAGTGATGCCTAGTTGAAAACGGTTATGAACAATTTATATACACCATCTTCCATCTTATGGTTAATAGATGATGTAGATAATTTGATTTTCATAAGCAACATTATTGATTCTATATACAGAACTTATGACTCGATATATAAAATTTGTCGACAAATATACAACCTTGTAATGTTATGTACAAAAACACGAGCATAACGGTTATAAATTACGTATTTCTACCTTAAAACTTGTCAATATACTCATGAACTGGACCAATCACAGTCAATTTCCCTCTCAATCTAGTAAACATTACCGTCCACAAATCATTCATAATCAATCCAATTTCAACAACCTTATAAAATACACAGCAAAAACAATCAAATTACTCAAGAAGCACAAAAATTGGAGAGAAATTCAAACCTCTAAAACAGGCGGAACTAAATTATCTACAACAGGAGTAATCTCCTTCTCTTTCTTCTCCTCTCCTGCAATCATCTTATCATCTTCACCAACCAACGCCAACGCCTGATTCAACACCGCAAAATCGCTCGCATCCTCCATTTTGACATCAAGATTAACAGCATTATCAGAAGGTTCTGGACATAAATTAGGGTTTTTTTCAGGCTGTCTGAAATCCGATTGATTAGGTGGCGCAGAAATGATAGTATCGACGACGACATTAGGGTTAGGGTTTGAGACGATTGTTGTGATTGTAGGATTGAGAGAAGAGGGTGGAGCGGAAGAAGATGAAGGGAGGAGAGAGATTGCTTTGGAGCGACGAAAGAGAAGAGAGCGAAAATCTTTGATAGAAATGGCGGGGGTTGGCATTAACCATCTTCGAGCTACATCAGGTGGTAATCTATGGAGGTTTCCTCTGTATAATGATAACGCCACCATCTTTATTTCTTTCGTTCTTTCTTTTGTCTCTCTCCTAACTCTGCGCTTTGCTGTTTGTTTTCGGTTGCTCTTGCTCATTTCAGTTTTCCTTTCCTATTCTCTATTTTGTTCTTGTTTCGTACTCTTTCCGTAGTGCGTGGAGAAACTATTGGTCACACTCACAAATCACAATGTGGTCGAGTCTAGGTGTGGAAGTTACTCGGATAAAATAAAAAATTATAAATTAATTCAATTCAAATTAGTTATTGAGATCGGATTCAAACTATGTTTGAATTGGATTCAGATTAAAAAATTTTGAAAAATTGGATTTTTCGGATCAGATTGAATTGTGGGTAATTGCATCCAAAAATCCAATTCAACTGAATAGTAATATGTCTTGTATTATGTATCTGGATTGGACTTAAGTGCTTAACTGGTTTTTTAAAAAAAAAAAACCTACTCCATAGCCCAATACACATAGCACTCCGACCGTTCCCCTAAAACACTAACTGCACTTAATTCCTCATTTCCTAAATCTACTAGGCTGTTGTGCTTAGTTTATTTCATCGAAAAACTAGAGTTTTAAAAAAATTGAATTTTCAGATCGGATCCAATCTGAAGTATGAAAATTCAGATTGGATCGGATTCAAACCCTAATTGGTTTGGATTCAGATTGAAAATTTGAAATCCAAAATTTGTTCGGATCGGATTGGATTAGGCCTTAATCCGAACCGCATACCGAACTTTCACCCCTAGTCGAGTCTTTAAAACAATCCACAAGAATAAGGATGCTGGTAATTTTATGTGTTTTGAGGACTTCACCAAAATAATAGTTAGTAATTTCACACGTTAAAGAATAAGTTGGTATCAATTTTACTCTATATTACTATTAACTACTTGCTTACAAGTTTGGTACCAAATTGACTTTATTTTGTATCATATTGTTGGTACCAAAATAAAGTAAGTTGGTACCATTTCAGTATATTTCATATCATATTGTAACTTGTTTACTAATTAAATTATATTTGGTATGTATAACTTAGTATCGACTTAAAAATTCAGTATTAAAATGACGCTACTATCATTACCAACTTGACTGTATTTGATACCAACTTAAACTGTCATTGTGTAAAACTACTAACGAGCCCTTGGTGCAGTTTCCAAAAGACTCCACTAGACCACCACATTGTCAGCTACACAAGCTCATAAATCATGGTTAGAGTTGTTCACCAGACTAGCCTCCCATGAGAAGCTTGAGCGCAACCTGTTTTTAATAGGGTTAGGGCTGATATTTGTCATATATAGTTGGGCTCTTAACAGACTGGATATGGATGTTGAAAGGCTCTTACAGGATTATAGATATATATTTACATGGGTCGAATTTCAGAATTATTTATCGTCCAGTTGACTAATCTCAAGCCTCTCTCTCGCTAGTGCAAAACCAAAAAGTTCATTCAATGTCTCTCTCATAAAAAAAATAAGAAGATTCAATTTATCAAAATTTTGGTCACAATTTGGGATCGAGTATTCAATTATTCACTGTTCACGTTTTGTGTCAAAAATCATCAAATCTGCATATCACAAGATGATGATTTGATATTTTAGATTTCTTCTTCTACGTTTTATACTTGTATTACTTGTCAGATTGCAGTTTCAATCGAATGGTTGAATACTTGAATTTTACTAGTTGATTTCTTAATTTAATTATTGTTTCTTTAGAAATATTAAATTTTATGAAAAAACGACATTTTTTTCTTTGGAATAATCTTTTATTTGATAGTTTTCATCATTATTATTTTTAGTTGAACCTTATGGATGGTGGACTAGAGACCACCTTCCTCTACGTGCTCCTGCTCCAAAACGGCAGTGCAAAATGCAATCTTATTAAGTGAAGAAAAGTAAATAAATTATAAAAAACAAAATGGCACAACTCAACAGATAATTTCCACGAATTGCGGCTGAGGGAACTCCAATATCATCACATTAAACTTTTTTTTCAAAAAAATAAACTATTATTATATATTAGTTTTTGTTTTGGAAAAATAGTTTTATCTCTTAGTTTGACGTATTATTGACACTAATATTACGAAGCACTGGATTACATTCACTTTGCAAAAAAAAATCGATATAGAAGGAGAAGGTATTTTTTTATATTATTTCAGTGCTCTTATTTTTCCTATCACTAAATTTACTGCGTTTTACATAAGATAGAAATGAATCTCAAGTCTTATATGCTTAAGTTCTTTTATAATTAGTATATTGTTCATCGTTTGTACCTTCATGTTCTTTTATGTTTTTGTTCATTTTTGTGATTTTTTTTTATGATTTTTTTTTGTTTCTCAAGTCTTATATGCTTATGTTCTTTTACAATTAGTATCGTGTTTTTTGTTTTATACCTTAATGTTATTTTCATGTTTATGAATTTATAATAGTCTTTTGTTTCTCAAGTATTATATACACATGTTCTTTTATAATTTGTATGATGTTTAATCTCCAACTATAAAAGAACATGAAACCTAAAAAAGAAAAGAAAATTAAGACTTGTATAATTTTCATTTACAAAAAAAAGTAGGTAATCATATTTTTTTTTAAAAAGAACATACTTTCTAGGTAAAAGGAATATACTTTCTTGGTAAAAAGAACATATAGTATAATAGTAAGACATAGTAAAAAAAAAAAATGGTGTTTCAAAAATTAATGGACATATCTTTTCGCTATTCATAAAAGAACATTTGTGATAGTTGTGACATTAGAAAGATTTATATATAGTAAAAATATTTACCCATTTACATAAAAAAAAACACATATTTTCTAGATAATAAATATTTAATAATTGGAGTATTCTGCACATGATGTGATTTAGATTAGGAATTTTTTTTATTAAATTAATAATTGAACATCCCTCCACCTGATGTAGGAGATTATAAGAAGATGCCTTTCAAAAAATTTATACCAATGCATCTATTGCTACCGCAAATTAAGAAAGTTGTTTAGATTTACAGCAGCACTGCAGCACCATCGTTTTATTCTTCATTTGCTGCGTTTTGGATAGAGAGCATGATGCTCTACGTGGTCCGGAGACCACCTACAAATTTGCGTGTTGATATGATGTTAATTTTTGGAATTTGGAGAAAACAGGGGAAGGGGAAAAACAAGATCAAGTTTGTGAAATCGGTAAAACTCTGTTCAATTTCTAGCTCTTGATTTTGATAGAAATAATGAGTATGACTTTTTCAACGGGCCAGGCTAAATCGGGATAAAAACCCTTATCCAACCCGACCCGTTTAAAATTTGCAAATGGCCAAATCTAGTCCGGACCGAATAAGCAAAGCCCGGCCCGAACCCGGACGGTTGGGCAGTTCTAAGCATGGTTAACAACATCCAAGAATTTTGGAACATTTTGATGTGCACACTTATCAATGCATAATATGGTTCATAATAATATCTTTAATTGTCTATCAGATAGAGATTACTTTGCCAAAAATATTTGAATTTGTTAAAATAAAAAACTATCACATAAAAGTTACAAAGATAAGTTATAAATTAAGATAAAACTAAAAAGTATATGAAGATTTGTCATATAAAATATGAGATATTTGGTGCTAGCTAGTTGAGTGGTTTTGATTTGGTCTTGACTCTAGAGATTCGGTATTAAATTAATCAATCAATAATTATTTATTAATAAAATATGAAATATTATCACTAAATTTGGATGTGATTATCTCAAAAGTAAATAATATACGTAGAATATGTGTTACACATTTCCCTTTCCACAAACTATTATATGAGGAGAAAGGAGTCGAGAAATGAAGAAAGCTGACATATTGTAGTCTGGAGATAACCAATTATGTAACATGATACAAAATCGGATAATTAAGAAATTATGATAATAAGTAAGTGCAGGTTCAATTATTTCTTTTAATAAGAATCGCGAGTATCATTTGCTCTAGCGAAACATTTAAAGATACATTTTGCGAGAAATTATTTAATGTATGTAACATGTGTGGAAAAATCGTCTAATATAAACTATGTAGGAGTAAAATTATACAAATTTATCATACATTTGAGAGTATTATGAACATAGTATACTCAAGGTTATTTTTTTTTGGTCATTATTCATTTGAAATAATCCAAAGGAGCAAAATGTACCAGAAATACGAATTCCAAATGAGCAAATGTGCAAAAATTAGTCTTGGACATATCATGTCCTGGGCTCCTGGCCTACTATAAATGAACTTGTAAGACTCTAATCGAAACCTTTCATTTTTTTTTTCTTTTTTCTGATCCCCTAATTTTGGATATATTGGACTCTTCAGTCTTCACTTACTTAATACTAGCATTTTTGGCACGCGATGCATGCGTGCATAGATTTTAACATTTATTTTGGGCATGCGTAATCATTCACTTATGCTTAATCACAATTTTATACGCGACATAATGTGCATAAAAAAATGTCATTTTAAAATTGACATGTTTTTACATGTAAAACCGTAGATTTTGAACTACTGTATGTGTTCTTTAAAACAAAATTATAATGAACTTAATATGTTTAAAGGGTAGAGTGCTAATTTTTTATAACTATTATCACTACATTACCATTCCTTATATGATAGAAATTGTATATAGTAGGCAATAAACAATATTTTATGAGTTGCATAAGTTTGATATTCTGTAAAATAATATGCGGTGAAAATGTAATGTTATTATTATCAATATTTGGTAACCATTTTCGAATTGAAGATCTTGAAACTTTTTTGTGTAAAGCTTTTCAATCAAATTCATTCTTTTTTACTTGTGTCTTAATTAGGTAATTATTTGTTTTAATCTTAGCTTGTTTAATATGAAAATAGCTTCTATCTTCTTTCTTTCCTAATATTTTCTTTTTCTTAAGGGTATTTTTGTATTTTCAAATGAGGACACCATGTCTCCCCCCTTCACTTATATAATAGAGATATGCTGTGAAAATGTAAAAGATAGAATTGTTCAGAAAACGATAAACGGGAATCTAATCATCTTCAATGATAAGTACAAAAAGATTAAATTCTATCATATACTGAAATCTATCTTAAGTCTGTTAAAAAAAAAAAAAATCTATCTTAAGTGATTAATAATTATCTTAAACACTCAGATCAAACACTATAAATACCTACTAAACTTCATTCCAAAAATCACATAACAAACACACACTTCCCTATAAGGCTATAATCACTCTATTCTTAATAATCACGTACGTCCATAAAATGAAGATCTTTGTTGCATTCTTAGCTATTTTTGTGTTGGCAACTTCAAGTGCAGTTGCGCAACAAGAAGAAGAAGCTCAAACTCAAGTTGCCACAAATCCTCAATGGTTATTCCCATACCCCGGATTCGGCTTGATGTTCCCAAACCCCTTCTTCCCAACTCTTCCTCCAATGTCATCTCCTCATCATCTCCCATCTTTCCCCTTTCCAACTCTTCCTCCATTGCCTTCTTTTAAGCCACCAAGCGGCGCCGCCAGCGGTGGACCACCTGCTTGTTTAAAAGATCTCCAGAGTTTCCTTAAGGATGGGAAGCTTTCTTCATTGAGTTCCGACTGTTGTGGTGTTCTCAAGAAGATTGAAAGCCCTGTTGTTCAAAATCTTGTTAAGCAGTTTTGTGGTGCTAAATCTCCCCCTAGTGCTTAATTTATTAACTAATATCTAGGACGTAGTGCTGTGAACGATAAGTCACAAGTTCGAATCTCCTTCCTATTTTGTACTACCTTCGTGGCTGATATGGATCACAAAAAAATATATTTAATAGTAGGTGATCCATGTTATTAGGAAATAATTTTAGAGTGAAATATAATGGTTGAAATAATTCTTTGTTCATTATTGTTATGGTATTGGTATCAATAATT